>NC_083349.1:35781715-36422100 GCF_030254825.1 Meriones unguiculatus
GCTAATCTAAACTTTCTCTTTGAGTTACGTGGAATTAGTAGGGTAATTGATATGAAAGTGTGCATAAATCTGCAGGTGTTACCTAATAATTGTTACCTAATAGTCTTATTATCCATCATTTCCTGCAGAATTATAGCACATGAATATATATGTACATATATTAGCTTTGGAGGATGATAATATTAGGAAAGTAAAAGCAAGCTACATTATGGCACAAAGGTGGAAGAGACTATTTGTGGGGAGGGAACCTGCAGGAAGGGGTCAAGGGAAACAGGGAGAGCAGTGGGCATGAATATGAGTGATGTACACACTATGGATGCATGAAGATGTCATATTGAAGTGTATTATTTTTATCCACTAATTAAAAAAAAATCTGTTTGAGGTGTGACCCACGATTAGCCACAATACTTGAAAGTCAAACTCACTAAATCTACCTGGGCCTCTCTAATTCTTTTTTACTCAGATGCAGAAATGAGACTATGCTTGCTCAAGAAATTTCGAGAGGTCACAGGCTTTGAACTTCCTTAGAAAGTATTTCACAAGCAAGTGATCACTAGGCTTTGATTAGGTCTCCACCTTCTTCCTCCTTTTTCTTCTCCATCTTCTTTTTTGTGTTAAAGATGGAACCAGCCCCTTGTGGCAGGTACTCTACCATAGAATGATATCCTCCAACCAATATATATATATGTGTATATATAATATATATATGTATATGTATACATATACATATATTCAACCAATATATACATAATCATATTATATATTAAAGTGCAATTCTTAGAGTTAAAAGAAAAAAAACCCAATGATAATAATTTTGCGGAACACTTTAAAGGTCTTGGGAGATGAACATTTCTGGTGTTGAACATGTTTATAACCACCTTTTACTATCAAATTAGCTTAAGCAAATGTCCAGAAGACAATATTCCTAGCTGGATTGAGATAGATTCTCCTACAGGGAACACTCTTATTACAGATGGGTATGGTCGTTCACACAGCTGGTTAAAGGTGGACTGCAAGGTGACAGTGATAAGATGCAGTCAAGCAAACCCATGAGATCCCCTGGCCAGCTCCCCATGCTCTGCTCTCATCAATAAGAATACATTTCAGCCTTTGAAGTGAAACAGCAAACAGACAATTACCTTGTGGTTTTCAAAATCAGAAATTTCCTCTCTTCCATTAACTTTCCCTCTACCCACTCATTAGTCTGTAACCATGCTATGGGGAACGTAAAACTGGTGTTAGGAGGAGAGCTGCTGACATTCTAAAGGGATCTAGACACATCTTTCTGATGTGAGGCTTCAAACATTCAAGGATATTTGAGGCGTCTGGCTCTGCAACCTATCTGTTTCTGCTGCTGCCTGTGGAAAAGGCCAGGAATGGAAAAAGTGAGAGTCTTTGTCTGTAGTGGGTGTCAGACTTCAGACTGAGAATCAAGACTTTATCTCCAACATTATGAACTATGTTTCTTTTCATTCACGAGACTCTACAACAATTAACTGCATGTTTATTTTGTATCAAGGCTTCACTAGACACAGGAACACACAAAACTATTAAGGATCCTGCTCATAGTGCATTTGCTAAAACACTTGGGGATTAAGTTACCACACCGACCAACACAGAGAGTGTAGTTGCAGTGAGAGTAGCGGGTGAGAAGTGGTAGTTACTCGGACGTCTTAACTTCCTGTGACAAGCCTTCGCCACGAACGTGACAGCAGGTCTGAGCAGGGAAGGAAGAGTGAGACCTGGGCAGGCACTTGAACCTCACATGCCCAGGATCAGTGGCAATGCTGGTCGTGCTGAGGGCAGCTCCGGCTTGCTGGGGCAGAAGGTGAGCATGCGTTAGAGGTTGGTGCTAATAAAGAGATGTGCGCAGCCAGACTCCAGCAGTTCTCATGACCCCTGTCCCAGTCTTCAGCTTTAAGCATAAATAAAGATGATCAGGGTACCAGTCTGAAAGACTCACTTTGAGTCTGGGGTAGAGAAGTGTCTTTTGTGTATTTTTATACGTAAACAGTTGATAAGCATCCACTTAACCGGAGCCCCCTGGGAAATTATTGAAGCTTTCTTAACCAGCTGCCTCACACGGAAGGAAACTACAACAATTTAGAAACACTTCTTGCACATTGCAGCGTCCCCAGAAATAGCTATTGAATGCGGAAAAGCTCCGAAAGCATTCTGTCATCATCTGCTGTTGAATTGATGATCTGCGGCCGGTGCTGCCGAAACTTCCAGATGCAACTGTGAAATGACTTGCCAGTCTTCAGTGCGATCAGAATCACAGAGTACTTCCTCAAAGCGCGGGTTACCGGGAACCTCTCCCAGGGATTCAGCTGCAGGATGTCAGACTCCATGCTTGAAGTAAGCATCCCCTGTGAAAACTCATGTCATGAGCCGGTAGAATAGGCCCTCAGTTACAGTGCCTTCAAAACTTGACAAGTAAATTCTGTATTCTATCTGAATCAGTCCTGTTTCCTGAGTGCCAAGGAGGTGTCACTTTCACAGGACAAAGACATTTTGATGTCTACAGAGGGAAGGCTGTATATGCTTGTTCTACTATAGGATGAAGGGTAAGTTAGGAGTTCTTGGTAACGTACAGGTACTACATAGAAATCTGGATAATGGGGCTTTGGAATCAGGCTGTCTGTGTTTGGATTGTAGTACTGCCATTCATACTTGTATAATCTTGGACTTAATTCAGCTTCATTATCAGTCAGATGTTGTGTTAGGGTTTCTATTGCCGTGAGAAAATACCATGACCAAAAGCAACTTGGGGAGGAAAGGGTTTATTTCAGCTCAGAGCCTATTAGTCCACCCCTGAGGGAAGCCATGCCAGGAACTCGGGGCAAAGACCAGGAGTCAGGCACTGAAGCAGAAGCCGAGGAGGAGTATGGCTTCCTGGTTTGCTTCTCCTGGCTTGCTCAGCCTGCTTTCCTACGCTGTCAAGGACCACTCGCCCCTTGTCAGACGGGCCTGCCCACATCAGTCATCCATCAAGAAAACATTCCACAGGCTTGATCACAGGCTGATCGGTGGGGACATTTTCTCAGTTGAGCTTCCCTCTTCCAAAATGACTCTAGTCTGTGTTACATTGACATAAAAACTAGCCAGCACAGATGGTGACTATAACATTTCCTGCTTCAGAGGGAGGCTGGGAGATGTAATGAGTCAATACACATGGCTTTATAGTACTGCTTGCCGTCTGCTGACGACACACACGATGGCTATTGTATTAGTTATTTTCTAGTCATTGCGACCAAAATACCACAGAAGAACGTCATATATAGGATCTTTATTTTGGGTCCCAGCTTCAGAAGTGCCAGCTCATCATAGCACCGAGGGAGTGGCGGGACAGAGGACATTTTCATCAAGGCAGGAAACAGAGAGTTGGGGAGGGGAGACACATATTAGAAAGCAGTTGGCCTTGGTTTATTTTGATTAGACCCTTGTCCCCGGGACCCTTATTATTTGCAGGGTCCCCGGGGTGATTTTAAATGAGAATGGCTCCCAAAGGCTCAGACATTTGAAAACTTGGTTCCTACTTGGCAGAACTGTTTTGGGAAGGATTAGGAGGGTGTGGCTCTTTTTGAAGAGGCGTGACATTGTGGGAGTGGGCTTTGTAGTTTCCAAAGCCTATGCCAGGCCCAGCAGCCCCACCCCCAACTTTTAGAAATGGATATAAGCTCTCAGTTTCTGCTCCAGAGCCATGTTTACCTGTTTGCTGCCAAATTACCTCCACGCCATGATGGTCACCGACTAACCCTCTGAAACTGTAAGCAAGCCCCAATTAAATGTTTTATTTCATATGTTGCTTTGGTCATGGTGTCTGCTAGTAGCAATAGAAAACTAACTAAGATGTCCCCAGCACATTCAGGATGGTTGTTTCTCCCTGAGTTAGCCGTCTCTGGAAGTGTGCTCACAGACATAGTGTGGTGATTCCTAATTCAGCCAGGTAGACAATGAAGTTGAGGTGTGATGCTTCTGGTTCCAGATATTGCTTCCTTCAAGGACAGAAAGGGGTAAGGCTATGCTCTTCAGTCAAAGGATGAGAACAGCAGAGAGCCACATCAATCTTTAGCCAAGCACCAAAATCTGAGGCTGAGCACGTTGTATGTCATTTCATGGGGAAAATAGCCATTTGCTTTTATTGGAAGAAGAATGCACAATCATGCTGAATTTTTGTTTTCTTGTGGCAAAAAAGTTGCTCATTGACTGATTATCAACTAGTCCAAGTTCTATGGTTCTTCAGGCATTTGCTACTTCTGTTATGAACAGATCATATGGGAAGTTAAAAGCACAAAAGCAGGACTAAAGCTTTGATGGTTGCTCACTTGACTAGGAGGAGGGAACTCTATATCGGGTGTTGGAAAGTGAATGTCGACTCCCTGCCATTTTCTGCCCAGTTCTTGGCAGAGCCTGACTCATATTCAGCTCTGCCTCTTGTGCGGGAGTTTAAACCCACTTTACATTGTTTATCTGTAGAATGGGCAGAATAGCTAGGAGACACTGTCAGCACCAACACTGAGAAGGATAGATAGCTTCATCAAACTTGTTGCCTCAGAAGAGGCTGCCTGAGACAGCTCATCAGCTGTGGGAATGCAAGCGACGGTGGGGCATCGCCACTCTGCAGGCATGAAAGGCGAGGAGGCCATGCAGAAACAGTGCCAAGCACTTGGCAGAGCCCAGAAGGGCCTAGTGGAGGAAGTGGCAAGCAGTCACTTATTGCTCATTAATATTACGTACTGCAGCTGGGGGACCCACATTTCAAAGGGAGCTCAGAGCAGCCTCAGCAGCAGTTAATGGCTCAACAACTTTTTAAACAGCTGGGGAGGTGATCCAGCAGCACTTGGAGATGGAGGGGGTAGTCAATTCGAAGTCATCACAAAATTCCTTCACATCCAAATAATCCCCATCAAAGAACTAGACAGAAGATCCATAAAAAGGCAACTTATATTCCATTTATAATGGCAAGCATTTCTTATAGGAAGGAAGCTTTAGCTTACATATACAGGGGTCTATAAGAAGAAAATGCAGCCATTTGAGCAGAGAGAACAATTCTATGATTTTTCTCCAAAGAGTGGTTTTATGAGAGAATTCACATTAAAAAAAAACTAGTCCATTTGATGTTGGGAAAATGGGACAAGCAGAGGGTAAAACAAGACATCAGGATGTCTTCATGAAGAAAGCCAACAATGTTTTGATCAAAGTGGAAGAAAGGAGAGGCTGAATACATCAATTTCACCTGTTCAGGTTCACATTTTTTAAAAGATTTTTGTATAAGCATTTGGATTAAAATAATATAGAACTTGAGATTCCTTTCCAGATCATAAACTGTCTCTCCCTCTGTCCATTATGACGGTAGAAGTTGGCATTTGGGACTGGGATTTGGAATCGGACTGACAGCATCAAGGTATTTTATAAATGTAGCCAAGACTACAAGTAACTCTAAAGTGCTTGGTGTATGTCCACATGGAGACTAGGAAGCAGCGAACTTTGGGAGAGAGAGAGAGAGAGAAGAGACAGAGTTAGAGAGACAGACAGGAGAGACAGAGACACACACAGACAGATACACACGGAGAGACAGAGAGAAAGACACAAAGAGAAACTAGAACCTCGAGACTGATAAATGTAAGGTGGGAAAAAAAACCTTAAGATTTTCCAATTCTAGTATATTCACGAGTGGGAACTGCTTTTTTAAAACAATTCTTTTATTCTTTTAAACTTGAATCCTATCCTATTTTTTTACGACTTCATCTTATTTCATTTTATTTTTTAGCTCAGTTAAACTTGACTCAGATTACATGTAACTAAAGAAATCCCACTGAACACATCCACCTGCAGCTTGAGGAAGGAAGGGCAATACGCTACACTCTGCTGTGTTACATCTGTTTATCCTGATGGACAGCGCTTGGAATGTAGGGGTACTGGTTTTATAGTATATGCTGGTCCACTGTAAGTGGCAAACACATCTGATCTCTTAAGGAGTTCCCGTCAGAAACTGCCATGCCCTGGTCCCCATGCTCTCCTGGCTCCTTTGTTCATAACACATACAGGTTGAAGTGGCAAGCCATCCCAGGAGAGAACCATGTCCCGTGAATTTTATATTTGGAATTTAAAATTTAGAGACTCCGTTAAGGTGTTTTATATAATTCTGCCTGTTCTTGCATTATTCTACTGTGTATTTACAGTTGTGTAGAGGCCCTAGGGGAGCTTTGGGGATGCCCAGACGTGGTTATAAAGGTATGTTCCATTGTAATATTCACTGAGCAATATAAGAATTTGAGAAAAAAAAATACAGACATTTAAAATTCCTTCCCAAATAGAAAAGAGAACAGCGAGATTGAGTACATAACCCCAGCGTCTCAGCAGGACTGTCTTAGTTTCTGAAAGGCTTGATTACTGATTTCAGATGAAATTGACCCCTATGCTCTAGTTACCCATCCAGGAACGCTCAGAGCACCCTCAGGCCACACTAAAACCACACACCTGGGAAAGGAAATTCACTCAAGGCCTCAAGGTTCCAATCTTAACAAAGTAGCAACTGTCTCTGACCCGATGGAAAATGTAAAAACAAAACCAAAAACCAAAAAAAAAAAAAAAAAAAAAAACCAAAAAAGCACACGCATACAAAAAACAAAACAAAACAAAAATCAAAAACCAAAAAACACACAAACAAAAAAACCCAACAATGTGAATGTCTTTCTAGTTCCCCTGGCTTCTTCAATGTTTGTTGCATGGCCTTTATAGGCCCAATAGCTGCCTCTAGTTTCATTTCATAGCGATGTTGGCGAGTCCTGGTCCTCATGGGAAGATACATTGACACTTACCTGAGAGTGGCCAGGAATGATGCAGGTAAACTTTCAAACACTAACATGTGAAATAGGGTTAAGCCTTCCATATTTTAAGCTTTTCCTTAGTAACTTAGGTTCTCATGTTCAATAAACAGTTTTCTTATTTATGTTAGAATAGACAAATGAATCCCAAGCTCAGCCTAGTGCAGGATTCCTGGGAAGTTAAAAGCCTTTGGGAGGGAGGGTGTCTCTTTCTAAGTTTATCAAACATTTAGAAGTGGATACCCACACATTAACTGTTTAGGTGCTAGAAGTGGCTTAGATTGAAATTCTGACTCTCTTGCCCACACACTGATCTATTCTCAGTAAGATACGTGATTGCTTGAGTTTTCAATTTTTCTTAAGAGTATAACTTTAAAAACTGAAAGTCAGGCTATGTGCTTCTATCAGTACAGTGCTGCACACAATAAATTCTCGGCCACTCTGAGTGATTCATTGCTTTGACCACTCACATGACTGTGACCAGTCATTGTTTTTTACTGTTATCATAGCAGTACTTTGTTCCATCATGTGACATTATATCTCATATGCACATATATTGCACATTTGATCTGTACTAAATATTTGTGAAATAAATAAACCACTATGGCCTTTTCCATGTGAGAATGTCTTCTGCAGTATAAAGCAGTGCCTGTGATGTTATATGAATAGGGGGGGGCATTGCTTCCTGCAAATTTAGGGCTTCATACTGTAGCATTTCACTTGGAAGGGGAAAGTAATGCTCATATCTTTTACTTGGGTAAGAGGTTATGCTCAGACATAGAGAAAGGAATGACAGGTTTTGTCTTGGGTAGGCAGAAGACATGAATCTCCCTTATGCCCGAACTTTAAATTCTAAATCAGCAATGTCCAATAGACATATAATAGAGAATTTTATGTTCTTGTATTTCTAATGACAACTTAGGGTAAGAACACAATTCCATGCATTCTACTTGCAGAATTGCTAGGGAAAATAAATATGTAACTAAGGCCATCTCATGACTTTAATAACCCAGAAGGCACAAAGGAGGAACTAAATTGGTGAAGGCTTATGTCAAACGTGCCTCCAGCTGTGGACCTGAGCCAGAGGCTTCATAGGGGAAGAGTAGGAAGTGAGCTTGAGGGAAAGGCTGATCCAGCCAGTTCGAAGCTTTGTCCTTGACTGTGAATATACTATCACAACATGTTCTACCTTGGACTCCCCTTCTTGTCTGCCTCCATCCCTATGGTCAGAGCAACAAGAAGGGAAGACATAGAGTGACTTAAAATGAAGAAGGTTGACAGACTGGGTCTGAGGTGACAGCCATCTGCACAGTTCAGACATTTACTGATGCTCTCCTCCCACTGGCTCTGCCTCAGCAGCAGGCCTGCTGTCCTCAACTGGACACTCACAGATCTTTACCTAGGAAGCCACTCTCCCTAAATGAGTGAGGTCGGTGCTCACCACCTCAGATGCTGAAACTGCCCTGGAAAGCTAGAGGAGAGGCTGACCCCTGGACATACACACGATCAGCTCTGCATGCTGTAGGCTCTGGCTTAGAAGATCACTCCAAACACTATGGTTATGGCACACAGTGTAAGCTTGAATATGTAGGATGTGGCAAAAATCAGCCTTTTCTCTTGATCATTACAATGGAAAACATCTAAGTAGTCCTTAAAATAACCACAGAGGACTGAGCAGTGGAGGGCAAAGAAAATGTCTGGAAGAACCTTTGTTTTTTTCCTTTGGACATCAAAGGATGTTATACTGAAGAGAACTTAAAGACCAGGCAGTTCAGCCTACTCGTTTCCCAGACAAGAAAAGTGAAGCCCAGAAACAGATGGGCTGCCTCCTCTAGTCATATGGGGCTTAAAAATATATGTCTATTTATTTTTTCATGAAAGTGACCAGTGTTATCTCATTTCCTGGCTTCTCAAATTCAGGATCCTGCCCAATCTAACTATTATTTATAGTGTGAGCGAGCCCTCTACTTTCCTACCTCTGTAGTGCCCATTCTCCAATTTCCCCATCATCTACTTCCATCTTGTGAAAAGTTTCCACCCCTCAGTGATGACATCAAACATATTATTCCTTATATAGACGTTTCCATAGTGAAGTAAAATTCCTTCCAACACCAATCCTATCCCAATAAAGCAATAGCTTACACATTTCCTTTTATGGACTGGATAGAACACTTAGTCCTTTAAGTACCCCAAGACATTGGTGACACTTTCAGTCTTATTATATAGACTGAAATATATATAGAGTTTGAACCCTATGGTTCAGGTCCTTAGCTAACACAGCTCTATAGCTGTGATGGTTTATTAATAATATGGCACATATTAATATACTTATGAGGAGAGGAAAATTTATTCTTTGATAGTTTTTGCCTTTATGATACTTAAAAACTGATCAATATTTAGACACTGAAGGGTCTAAATATGGATTAATGGATACAGAGGTGACCATGAAGGAATAAGAAAAGTTTCTGTAAAGATGGGAAAAGTCTACAGTGGGGTGGAATGGTTTTCTCTTGAACTTAGTGAAAAGTATTCTTTTTGGGGAGTTCTGTTGGACAGTGTTAGTTTTTCTTGGGTCTTAAATGTTTTCCAATGGTGCATGTGGTAAGTGCTTGTTCACAAGCCTGCGGTGTTTTTGGGAGGAGGGGAGCCCTTTAGCAAATGGGGCATAGAGAAAGGAAGCTACGTAACCGGGGACATGGGCTTTTGGAGGGGAGTCTTCCCTTTTCTTGACTTGCTCCTTCCATCTGGCCATCACAAAGTGAGAAACCTCCCTCCGTCATATGTTCCTGCTGTGGCACTGTCTCCCTCGAGACTGCAAAATTACAATGAAGTGATCATGGACCGGAACCTCTGAAACCACGAGCCAAAGCAAACCGTCCCGTTTTATACATTGTTAATGCCAGGCCTTTTGTCACAAAGGCAGCAAGCTGACGTATACAATGTCCCAAACACTAATAGCACCTGTGTCTTAGAATATTAAGTAAAGACTAGATGGATTCATGCCTACACTTGACTATGGATCTCAAACATAGACAAACGAAGTTGCCTATCTGAATTTATTGGGTACAAATGGGGATCTATTCTTCATCATTTTGGTCTTTCCACATTAGCTAGTAGAATCTCATTAATGTGATGGCTATTATAAAGAACAGTCTTGAAGAAGAACTCAGCATCTACACATGAACTCTGGTTATGCTTCATCATCTGGCTCCAGGGAATGGTACACCAGAAATAATCCTTGTCTAGAGTTGTTCCTGGATCTGATTTTCTAAAAACATCTTTTTATTAAAAAGAATAGAATTGGGTATTTTTCCTCTCTCTAAGGCTGAAGAAAGCAGTTTAAAGCTGATCTATAGAATCAATATTATAATTGTTTTATTGACATCAAATATATTACATTTGTCGATTTTCTAAAACCTCAAGTAGTTCAAATCATGACCCAGAAGCCAAGATTTAGGAACTAGAGCAAATGAATAAACAAACACATTTAACCTCCCACGAGGAGCCAGAAGCTTAATCTCATAAAACACCTGTTCAGAAGCATGGCATTCCAATCCTTCTTGTACAGATCTTGAGAGCATGGTTTTTAGGCAAGCACACAACCTTCCCAAGCAGAATAGCAAGAACCTTTGTTTAACTCTGTTTTCCTTAAGACCTTGACCTTAGGATGTAAGTGCAGAGACCAAAACTTTTGCGAGATCCAAAGCACAGGCAAGAAAAATTACTGGACAAAGGAGAAAGAAAAAGAACTGCAGGGGGTGATATGGTCAAAGTACATTATGTATTTGTATGGAAATGTCCTTATGAAATCTAGTACCATGAATAATGCACCAAGAGAAAAGGAAACACCCACTGCATCAACTCGCTGGATATACTTAACATCTACAAGCTAGAAAGCAATTAATGACTCATAGGAAGATATTCATATTGCTGCATTTTCTGCCCAGAGAGGCTAGCAGTAGGTTCAGGCTTTACTTTTGATGGGATGAAAACTGAGGTACGGAGAGCAAGTAACTTGATCTTAGGAAAAGTTCGGTAGAAGGAAGCTACCACTGCAAAGTGGTGTGGAAATGTTCTTCCTGGTGATATGTTAATTTTAACAAACTTTATCATAATGAAGCAGCATATTTAACTCGTGGATTTTTTTATAGCAGTTCTCAGTATGTGCAAAGTAAAAACTGATGATGTTGCCGCATAGTCTTTTACCTCTCCTTTTTTAAAAATAAAGAACTCCAAGGGCAGAGTGGGAGGTCTTAATGATAAAAATATAAAAGAGTAGGATTTCTATTATCTTTAACCAGGAATAAGTTGAATTTCCTAGTTTCTTACCTTCTGAAGATTTTGATTCTTAAGAAATCAGAGACATGTTAAAATTTAAAGTAACGTCCCTCTAACAAATTCTAGTACTTGAGAAATCGGTTTAGGATTTAAAATAATGCTGAATGTCAATCACTGACACTTTACATACATGACCACTTTACTTTGGTAAGCAGCTTTTCTCAACACTATTCTGTTGTGTTAGAAATTTCCTGGGAAATTGAAAACATTTTATCCTGAAAGGAAGCTCCTTAAGTAGGGAGGTAAACAACTCAATAGCTTCAGGAAGTCCCTGAAGCTGACCAGATTCTCTAGGCACCGCCCTAGAGAATAAAAGCAGAGAGTCCTTCTGAGACTGGTAGGGCTAAACTGCAAAGACTCTCAGAAGAACTGGACTGCAAAGAAGACCTGTGGTCAGACCAGCTGCCTGGGAGAGGTTTAGACCAGAGTCACTTGGAAAGAACACCCTCCACACTACTGAGCTGCCTGCAGGCTATACAGTGTGCCCCAGCTTTCCAGCTTATGTGACCTGTCACCTGAGCTGGGGTGAGCCTTTGTGATGCAGCTGTCTTTGAGACCTTTCTCCTACTGTAAGTAACCTCTCACTCATGTTCCTGTAAGTGACCTGATAAAACTCTGCAGTTCACCAATTTGGACTTTGGTAGTATCCATGGTCTGTTGTGGGCTTTCTATCTGAGAAAAGTAGACACATGTGTTGCATTTCCCCGGAAATGTTGTCACACAGCATCCTCTTGAAGATGATCATTCTCTGTTAAGCTAAATCAAGAGATGGGTTTCATGTTGCATGCATTCACCCCTGGTATGCCCACAGGTTGAAATAACCCCAGGGCAAGTCCTACATGAAGAGATCAGAGCGTAAGGGAAATCAAGAGTTCATCAGGCTTATCTTCGTCCCTGAGTAGGATGGCTGCTATGACATCTGAGAGAAAACCAGACTGTATCTAGTAGAACCTGATAGTGGCATGCTGCTTCCCATGGCAGACCACTCCTGTTTTCAGAAAGCCACACACAGCGTTTGATGCTTCTTTCTAATTGTGAATAAAAATCTAAGTAATTTCAATGTTGGCCCAGACCTGAATCTGAGAGTGGTGCAACCTTCCCTTTCCTCACAGTTAAATTTGAACACTTGTTCCCCTGCCTCATGCATCTGTTCCTCTGATGACGCTGATGTACCTGTGGGATATCAGTTTTGTCTCCCTGTCTTCTCGGGCTCTGATCTGTCAATATGTTCTTTCTCCAGGAAAGCAATTCTCCCCAGCCAGGCATGGTTGTACATACACCTGTAACCTTGGCATTTGGTAAGCTGAGGTGGGGAGTGTGGGGGACCGTGAGATCAAGGTTACGCTGAGGGAGATAGCCAGGCCCCGTCTTAACAACCAACCAACCAAACCCCCAAACAACTCCTTGAACAAAGCCGCTCTTTTCTCAATGTCTCAGACTTTACTGAGACACTGAGCAGCCCGTGCTGTTGAGAAATTCCCCTTGCTCATGTAGGTTTCTGTTGTGGACAGCAGGTATGTGACTTACCTTTGCCAGGGTCTCATCATCCAGGTGATTCTTCTGAATCACGTGTTGAAGTGCAAAATAAATTTTTTCCTGAAGCTTTTGAACTTTTCTTGGTTCAATCAGCCAGGCTCGGTCTGATAAGGAGAAGCCAAGAGCATAAGGAAAGGGCAGGTAAGGTTTGCTTACACGTATGGATGCTGACTTTCAGACCCATCTCAAATCACTTGGCTTTAAGTTGCTTTTGAAGTTACATAATTATTTATGTGAAACATGAATAGCTTATAAACAATAATGCACATGGTATAATGATACAGGGAAGGCATTTGAGCCAAACAGACTCTTTCTTTGCCTAGTGTTGGTGACTGCTTCAATGTCTCCTCTTTCCTCCAGACAGATGCTTAGATTTTCTTTCAAAGCAGAAATAAAGGATTCAAAACCATATAGGAACACTATTAGTAATCATGGTCCCCTTCCTTAGCTTATTTATTCCTTCATCAGACATAAAGTTGACACCATGCTATAATTTACGTAATACAGAGCACAGACATCAATTTCAGAAACGTGCTTCCTGTCCTGAATTAAATGATAGGTCAGTTACCCTCTCCTTCTTTCCTTTCTCCTGTATACTTCCTTTTTCCTTTCTTCTTTTTCTGTTTAGGAGATTGATACAGCGTGGTGACAAAGTGTAGTCTGCTGTCATTGCCTCAGTTTGGTCAGGGGACTCTGGGAGTCTCCAAATGCTGAACAAGTGCTCATGGAAAGGCACTTGGCCATGCTCCTCCTGAACATAGTTCAGGTCAGGTGAGAAACTTGATTCTGTAATCCTAGACGAGGCGAGGACAACTCAAGCCGAGAGTTAAGCAAACCCTTACGTAAGTGAGCACAAAGGACTTCAGTGACGATTGTCCATCAGAATAAATTATGTTCCCTTTGTCTTCCCTAAGCTATTTGGAAGTAAATAAACAGTAGCTATTAAGTGACTAGCCTGGGGAAAAGTGGGGTCTGACTTAGGAGGACACAAATCTATCTTCTGCCTCCTCTAAGCATGGCACTATGCCAAGATGACAAACAGGCTTCTTGACATTGTGAATCCTTGGAATGTGGGTCTGCTATCAGGGCTGGAAGACTCCCCACTAGGCATAGAGAGTAAAACAAATAGAATACTTCTAAACTCTTCAGAGAATGAGGACAGCATCTCTATCTTTTAAAAGACGTTAAGGAGTTCACTTGGTTTCTAACTCATGGAGACCAGCCTGGCTTTCGTGGGATGGTCATTTCCATAGCCTTTTCAAGCTGAAGATGGCGTGTCTTCAGCATTTGCTGCTAGGGGTTTACTGAGTTCCACAAACGTGCTCAAAGGGGATAGGGAGGCTTTGTAAGGCTGTTCCTTTGAATGAGCAGGAAACAGCAGGGGCTGTCTTCTGCTTCCATAAAAGCCATCTTCCATGGAGCAGCGCTCAGGGCAGACAATTAAATGCAATGAGAACATGAGAGGACATTATTTGGTGTGTAGTAGCTATTAAAAAAAGGCCTTAAAAAAACCTTCTCTATCTGTGTCCATGCTTCTGGGACTTTCTGTCTTTGATGAAAAGGGTCAAATAAAAACCAGAAACAAAATTTTGAAGACTTGGTTGGACTATCAATGATCATATTGTAAGTAAGACAGCCTCTGCCTAGGAAAGTGCATATAGTGAATATAGCTAGGATGACATGTCAAATATATCATAGAATTATAATTATGTAAAGACTATTTCATCCATCACTACTGAAAAAATGTATGTAAAGGATTGATCTCAGAGAGAAATGGATTACAGGAAGAATAAATCTTAAAAATGGAGGGGGTTCGTTCTTCATTCAAGAGAGCTGACAATGAACTGTTATGCCACATATCTGACAGGCAGGTGCTTGAGTGATTCTGACTGAAGAGGGATCACATGGTTATTATCATATGATTTTCATCATGTTATTATTATTAGGCTGTTTATTGTTACACTTTAAGCTCCCCGTACATGTTGAAGTGTGTCTGTCGCTACAGTTTTATTTGATCCAAAAAATGTCACGTTTTAGCTTTGGAAAACAGTTTAGTATTTTGCTACATTTTAGAGCTAGAGAAGATGCCCCCCCCCATCGCTTCTGTCACCTTATTTTATCAACGAGGGAACTACAGCTTTGGAGTCACAAGATAAATGATGCCTGCCACCATGTCTGAGATTCTTTCTCTCCCACCAAGCAAGGCCCTAACCACAGCTATCCTTCCCCTACAAAACACTTAATATTGCTAAGGAAAGGGGCAATTCATTTATCTTGAAAAGATTATTCTAGTGGGTGGAAAAGTAAAAAAAAAAGATAATTAAAGTTCCTATACTTGGTCTTTCATTTAGGTATTTTTTTGTAAGTTTCACACTATTGGACTATATATTAAAAATTATTTCCTTTATTCTTAAACTCAAAATAGAACCCAGTTGCTCAGTGAAGCCACTATTCATTTTTATTATTTGTTGAGGAATAATTTTGCTTACCTGGATCTGGGGTGATTCCTGTTACCTCTGATATTCTTGTTTTAGGGGGAAAATTGGCCATTAATAAACGTAAAGCTACTTGCCTTTGCATTGTCCAAAAATATCAAACAATTGCTAGAGAAAATACAGTCTCTTTAAAGTTATTTCTTGAACACTTAGGCTTGGGTAGGTGTAATTGATGTTAAAGATAGTGAAGCAGGTTTAAAAAGAAGGTAAGAGACTGGAGCCTTCCTACCTGGGGATATCAGAACAGCAGAGGAGAACAAAGCGATCTCCTCCTCAGTCAGCTGCAAGGAACACAGATTCTTCGCAAAGTCAAAGGCTTCATTCACTAGGTCATCAGAACCTAAAAGGAAGAAGAAATCTTAAACAGAAATAGTTGAATTTGGAAGGGGGCACAGTAAGAAATACCTCATTATCAAGCAGGTACTCAAGGGTTTGAATATTAGACACCAAGGCAGGACATTTTAAAATCCCCAGTCACACGAAGAGAAATGATATTAAGTGTGAAATGAGGAAAGCGGGCAACAGCTTTGCCGGGTAACTGAAGATAACGTTAGTGGTGAGGGAGTAAAATACCGGTTAGGGAGTATTCCACGTAACATCAGCTGGGAACACATAACCCGAGTCCTAACTTCTGAAAACATTTCTACCTAAAAACTTGTAAGTAAGCTAGATTTGGGGGGCACATGTGTAGGGTGCCAGCACTCAGGAAGATGAGGCCCGAGGACTGCAAGTTTGAGGTCAGCCTGGAGACAGGGTGAGACTTCATCTCATACCTATAAGGGCCACCAACACGACTGCCTAGACATGAACGGAATAAGGACAACAATGGACCTGCCAAGAGGGTTCTTCCTACACAAAGAACCGGAGGCAACTAAGGAATCCTGAGAGTGGGAGAAAGTCATTCCCAGGAATTGGTCAAATGCCAAATGGTCAGATACACAAGTAACATTACACAGATGGAGCAAGTTATGTTTAGAAATATTTGTGTATGTACTTATGTGTTTGTAATAACAGTTAATTAAAAAGCCATGAATTTAAGAGAAAGCAAGGAGGAGGAAAGGGAAGAGAAAAAAAATGAAAATGTATTGTAAGCCCAACAGTAAAAGAAAAATGAAAAAAAAAATTCAGCAAGTGACTTAGACTAGAACCACAGCTTTCATAGGAAAGCTAGAGCATTCCACATTGGGCTCAGGGAGAATTTGTAGTGGCACTCACGCCTGGCAGCATGAGGTATCCAGGCTTCAAACTGAGACATAATACAAAACGCTAATGAACTGTTTTTATGTTCATGCCCCTCCCCCCATTAGACTGATTTTTTTTCCTTGTCTAATTAAATATCTCACAGGTCAGTTTCTTAGTCATTGTGGATTTTGGCAAAATAGCATTGTATCTCTGCACTGATCTCTATAAATGTTTATTTGATGAAGCTGGAAATATCCCGAAGCTGCTTGCCAAGTCTTTTCCTCCTTTCTTGAAAATCTAGCCTTGGGAAGGACATGGAAGCATATCAGCTGTGGAAGGGGAATGTTGCCAGCCCATTGGGCTTGCTGTTGGCTGCCATATCAGCTAACAGCACAAGAGGTGAAAGGGCAGTGGCTTCTTTGATGTCAGCTGTGGAACAAGTGGCCCTATAATTTGTTCAGACCTTCCCTGGCACCAGCCCATCTTTGCTAATGCTATCATCCATGCCTAATCTTGATGACTGGATACTCTGGAGATGGATCCTGCTGGTGTGGCACACAGGCATGGTCTCTGGGCCAATCTGACCATGTCAGTACCAACTCTGTCTGTGCCCCCAGAAACTCACAAGATCACAGTCAGATACACAGTCTTCTGAGTGAGAAACAAGTACACCAACAAGTACAGGCTGTTGTGGCAATTATACATGGTTGTCGCTCTTTATCTTGAGCAGTAATTATGAATTTACTTAGGAAACTTACAGGTCACTCCTAAAGAACAGCAGCAGTCTGCATAGCATGCTCTGTTGAGCAGTAAAGCAGCAGCCAGAAAAATGGTGGTTAAACAAAGAGTGATCTAGAGTAGAGACCCAATCTGATTCATTTAGCATCAGAAATTGTTTTTTTCCACAAGGCCTCAGTTGGGCCAGTTTTAATAGGGTTCGTGGTTCTTTCCTTCCTTCCTGATTAGGAACTGTGATTACAGGATCTCTGGATGGTTGGATGAAAAACTGGATACTCAGCTTGTCCAATGCCAATCAAATAATGAGATTTTAGCTTCTACCAAAGAATCAAGGCACTATCATTTGCTGTTTTAGCCTAAGCAGGGAAGCTGGGGGCACTTAGTAAAAGTGTGTTGTCATCCAAGGGAAATTTACCTAAGGCTTTGAACATTTGCATTCCTCCATATTTTCCTTCAAACAGAACAGTGTTGTTTAGTGGGTTGAAGGCACGGCACATTCTCACTAAAACCACTTCCAAGCAACCTATGAGATAAAAAGGAATTAAAAAATGCATACACATATGTAATAGATCCAGCAATAAAATGGTCGTTAGTGCATATTATACAGAGTTAAAATAATTAAAATGCAGATATCATATAGCCAACAATAAAGTGCTCCTAGCACATATGAGACAGGAAACATTTTGCAATTTTACTTTTTAGATACAGGATCTCCTTGTGTAGCCCATGTTGGTTTAGACTCATGGTTCTCCTGCCTCAGCCCCCAAGTTCTGGGATGTGTCCCGAAACCTAGGATCTTTCAAGAGATTCCTTCTTCAAAAGTAGTTACTTTAGGGGCCCAGAGAGGTGGCACAGCTGCTGAGCTGCATTGCTCTTCCAGGGGACCAAAGTTGGGTTCCCAGCGCCGTGTCAGGAATCTCCCACTCCAGGGAATCTTATACTCTCTTTTGTCCTCTACAGGTACCACTGCACATGTGGCAGCCACAGGCACACTCCCCTCCCACACACTCCCACACACAGACACAGAGTAATAATTTTTAAAATAAAGATCTTTTGATACTTAAAGAGCTAAAGAGAATATATTTTAAAGATGGCTGAAGTGGAAGGCAGATAACGTTTTGTGTAGAGTGAACCACTTCATTTGATTTTTTTTTTGACCAATTTTAAACTTCACTCTAGCTTTTGAACTTTGATAAGTGGCTCAGGAAGGACTTGTCAGCCATATCTAGTCTATGAGTATCTGGAAAAACTCACCTCTGAGTTTTTGCCATATGAAACAGCAGTAGTTTTTGGGGGGTAATTTCATTCGTTCTTTCATTGTGTAGGACCAAGGAAAGCTCCTGGCACATAGTAGGTGCTTGATAACATTGACTGAATGAATTAATTTACTGCCTTTGTTTGTCCTCTCAACGTATTTTTTATATACCAAGGTACTACTGCTGCACAGTTTCTCCATGTTTTGGAGATGTGAGCTTTGTTCCATTTGAAGGTGAGAGACTCCAGAATCCAAAATTCCTGTGAGAAGATTGTACAGCTGATTGGGGGTGTCTATGCTACCTTCCTTTTGCCCTCACTTTACATTTATGTTTGTATTTTATTTCCTATGTTTTGCTGAATTTTCTTTACTCTTAGCCTGTGGATTTAAAGACAGGAGAAAATGCACAAGTATTAACCCAGCATAGTCATCTTGACACCAATGGAAAGAGATACCAGTTATTGTTTATCTGTACTATGAAAGACAGTTTTCTGGCCTCCTTACAGTCATTATCTTATTTGCTACTTGCAATGACCATTTCAAGTGAATTTTACATAGTTCCATATATACAGGAGGCTTTAAGGTCCTAAGTAATTTACACTGGAGACAACACTTATAAAGAAGGCAGAGATGATAATGATCATGTAATTCAGTAGCCCTGAGATACCAGCCATGAGTTGGTGATATATGAATCTCAGGAATGCCCTGGACTGTGTTCCCCTTTAACAGTACTCCTTCCATAGCCTGCGATGGTGGCTGAATCGCTGAACTGTTGTGAAAAACTCCTTTGTTGCATTTGATACAATTCCTAGTTTGGAGTTCTGTTTCTAGTCCCATTCCTTATTTTAAAGGTTAGAACACTGATATCTTAAGGTGTTATTTCAAGGTTACACATCAAATGGGTCAGATCCTAGTTTTTGCTGAGAGTCACAGGAATATCCTCTATTCTATATACCTCCAAAACCTTACTATAGGAGCCATGACTG
The DNA here is from genome assembly GCF_030254825.1 of Meriones unguiculatus. Lineage (NCBI taxonomy): Eukaryota > Metazoa > Chordata > Mammalia > Rodentia > Muridae > Meriones > Meriones unguiculatus. The sequence continues at coordinate 35,801,076 of NC_083349.1, forward strand.
GGACATTGGACCCTGGGCAGGCCTTCATGATGGCATCAACTGAGAGAGGACGGTGTACATAGCCTAATGTTACTTCTTAAGGTATGTCAGAAGATTAGAGGAACGCCTGCTGTGTCGTTGTAGAATTCTGGCTTCTGGAGCCCCATGACTATTCCGTCTGGAAGTCCAGGCCATCTGTGAAGACATCTTTCCTATAGGGACAGCAACTGAAGCCCCAACACAGAGCCTTTGCTGATGCCAGGCTGTCTCCAGCAGATTGTCTTCTATGTGAGCAAAAATGTAAACTCTCCTGTCCACTTTATTTCACTTTGAGAGCAAAATAAATAAATGATTATTTAACTAAATTTTAGGATGGTTAGATAACTGGTAACACTGAAATCAGTTCTTGAGTCAAAGTTTCTGCCCATTTGTATCATTGGTTAAGAAATCAACATTATGTTGCCATAACAACTCTATGTGGCCCATGTTCAAATACCACCTTTTTCATGATTTGTGATATTTAACACAGCCTTTTACCGTTCTTCATGTTTACATTTTTTGCTTCAAGTATGAATTGATACCAGTCTCAGAGGAATAAATGAGACAGCACATGTAGATGCATGTGGGAAAGGGATGTTATTTTCAGTGTAGATGAGTCCAGGAAGATGAACTCAAGTGCTAGTATGTTCCAATTTTCTTTTCAAAGGGATCCAAGAAAGACACAAGCACTTTACTTTCCTGGAAGGGCAACAACAGCTTCAGCATTAATCCTATGTGTTAAAGAGAGCATCAAAGAGGAAGGAAGGATCCCAACACAGGAGTTTCTTCCAGTAGATCCAGGCTGCAGGCTATTCTCATTAAAATGATTGGACATGACCACGGAGGCCAAACTCAGCCAGCCTGGATGTTTTTGTTCCGTTGCAGGAGGCAAGGAGCTGGTTTTAGCGCCAGCTCAGCAATTCAGCCACCTTGACACACTAATTGCTTTCACTGCCTGTCAAGCTGGGCATCTCAGCCTCCGCAATTAATAGCTCTACTTTCAATAAGCAAAATTGTATTTGACTTCAAAGGGGGAAATGAATGAATATCAGGGCGTTTTTATTACCGAGTTTCCTGAGGGAGTTAGCTGACAGTGTGGGTGGTAAAAGACCTACCTGTGGGAGCAGGGTTTTCGGGGAGAGCGTCAAACAAACAGGTCACAAGGCTCACCTGACTTCAGGAGTAAGATCTGATCGTTCTGACACAGCTCCATGAAGCCTGTGATCCGCTTTGCGAACTCCACCACGTACTGGATGGCGTGGGTGATCTGGATGGCACACTGTTGCCACAGGGCCTCCCTGGACTGAAGCAGAGGACACAGTGCTTGGACTGACCTCCTCCAAGGTGCCTGCCCCACTCCCGCTTGTCACTGCCACCCAAGGTGGGAAAGTCAATTGATTTTTTCTTTCTTTCCCTTTCAATTATTTGAATTCCATTATGCTCAATTATCAAAGTACTAAAGCCAAATTAGGAGAAACTATGTTTACTGAATGCAAAACAATTGTTTTTAATGACTATTTTCCCCATTTCTTACTGCAACAATTCAGTCTTAGTCCACTAGCTAAAAAGAAACCCCATGTTCAGGAAGAGTGATTTCCTCCTAGTGTCTACCATAATATTGTCTTTACAGGAATCTGGACATAATATTTTTATGTTGTGTTCTTTCCACAGCATTTAAGAAAAGGAATATCTTGATATTTTGGTTGTCAATTATTTTATGGAGGAGGGGAAAGTTTTCCCGTGCAGTCCAGGTTGGCCTAGAACAGAACCTGGACCTCAAGGGGGCCTCAGATTCAAAAGATCCTTCTGCCCTTGCCTCCTGAGTTCTGGAATTACAGGCAGAAGCCACCAAATTTGAGTTAGAATTTTCTTTGTTTATTTTGTTTCAAATCACTTTAGTAAGTAACATAGAACCCTCAACTATATTTTAATACTTGAGTTATTTTCTTTGAAGTAAGAAACCTAAATCTATGTGGCTGTGAAGTCTACTTTTTATGGATCTTCTTATGTCTGTTTTTATAATTATATAAAAGTAGCAAGAATGAGATCAGCATGTTGACTAAATCATACGTTTAGATAAATACATTTACTTTTTTACTAAATTTCCATCAACTGGTGATATCTTGCGGTTGGCAATCTCAGCTTGAAGTCAAGTAATAGGAATCCTGAGCCTTCAGGAGCAATGCTTTCCCTTAAATGTGTCTAGTATAGGTAGAGAAGCAGGATATTACAAATAGTATAGGGTAAACTACCCTTTCATAGGGCCATTTTCAAAAATGTTGGGCAAGAATAAAACTGTAGAATGCTTTGTTCCCTGTGTTTGTTTAGCAACCCTTGGGCATCATTTTTGTTGTAATCATCTAATGTTTTCTGTTCCTTGGCTCAACTCATGACTACCATGAGAAGTCCAAACCATGTGACAAGGACATCATATCCCATCATTCAGACTGGGCCATATCTTTCAATCTGGGCAGTTTGCCTTCTAGGGAACTTTTGGCATCAAGCAGACATTTCTGTTTTTCACGCTGTGTGAGGACTGTTGTGTTGTGGATACCCTCAGTCAGTAGAAACTGGAGAGGCAGTGAATTGCCCCTACAATGCACAGAGTAGCCCAGTAGTAAAAAAATGCTCAGGCCTGAAATTTCAATAGAGCTGATCTGGAGAAACCAGAATTGGCAGTCACAGAGATGCGCCCCGGGGTTCTGGGAGTACCTTGCTTTGATACGCCTTTATTTCCTCGTAAGTATGGGTCTGCCATGCCAGCTGATGTAGCTCTTCCATTGTGTACTGACATGTCTCCAAATGGGACTTAATGATGTTCTGTGCAATTCGATCTATGAGGAAAAAAAATATTTATTTGAGGTGTTGCGAGCTAAATCTACAGCAAGAAATGGTTTCTAGAAGCTGGTCTGTGAGAATGCTGTTGGTGAGGGGCTAACTGCTAAGCTCCGCCTCCTACCTTACAACATCCAAACTCTTTATTGTCTTTTGATAATGAGTTTTTCATCTCCCTTGATTATAACTTTGGTGTATTGCAAGTTTCAAAGCATTCAACTAACTGTTTGCCTTTAAAGCACATATTAAATTACCCTATACCACTTCACTTTTTGGCAGACAATTTCTAAACAGTTTAACACACGCAACCCAAATACTCAAAAATGTTTTGAAAATCACTGTGGTCATATATTATACCAGAAAGAAGGGATTAAGTATATGTGTATGTGCTCATCTTTGAAACTAGGATTAAATGATACAGTAAAAATAAAAAAGGCTGTTTATCTAGAGAAGAGAAACAAAGCAAGAGCCAAAACTTCACCCAGTGACATGTATTTCCATTTCCATCTCCATGTAGTGCTGTGTGTGTATCTTTCATAGTTAATACCAAGAGTGAGGTAGAGATGAAATAACATTAACCTGTGAGTAGGTAACTAATAAAATTTGTCCATAGAGCCATCAAATTCACTCTTATAACTTTTCATATGATGGTATTTTGTCAAAAAGTTATAAACAAGGAAATGATCACATCAACAAAAGGTAAGTGACAGATTACCTTTTGGGCTGTCTGTCTCAAGTAAGTTGTATTTTATATTCTGTCTTAAGTTGCTGTCACTTTGGCTTTGGTTGAGTGGTGACAGAACTGGACAGGGAAGCTCCCCTGAAAACCTAGGAGTGTCACCTGTGTCAGATGGAGCTGGCTGAAGGCACTTCATCACCTCACATGCAGTTGGAATACATGGGAAAAAGAGAAGCTTGAAATGCCACAACTGCTTAGCAATCCTGTAAATGGTGTGTGCATGGAAAATGGTGTGTGCATGGATGGAGACAACCAAGTCTGCTTGGTAACTACTGTTCTTGTAGAAGTTTTCTCATGTTTCAGGAGCTTTTGGACATGCAAGCTTGATTTTATTCTAAATGGTGTTACTTTAGTTTTCTAGGGTAGACCTCCAACTAATATATTGGTGCCCTCTATGTTCCTTGCTGTGTTTCTGGTGTACGTAGTGTGAAGTTGGTTGAGTTTCAGTGACACAGAAGATGACAAATGTATGTTATGCTTCTAACAAACTTTCTAAATGAAATTGTCCTTAGCTGATTGTCTGGTACATTGGAAACTGAGTAAATGGTAGCTACAGGTTATAACTGGGAAGACTTCTGTGCTATTTCTCACCGGGGAGGCAGAGAGAAGAGTTGAATGGAGACGAAAGAAAGGTATTTGATATTTCAACCAGTGCTACTGATGGGAAACATTTCAATACATGCTAGCATTTTTTCAGTCAAACCAGAACTATAAAGTGACAGAGAAAAAGACACTACAAAATGCTAACTTATGATGGTGGTCATATTTTGTTGGCTTTAACATTGACATTTCTAGCCTTTAAGCATATTATTTTACAAATTCCTTTCCTTATGAAATATTATATTCAAAGTTTATTGAATATCCTCCTATGTTATAAAGAAAGATGGGAATTACTCTTTACATTATATTAAAATAGATTGGTAAGTCATGGTTCATTATTTTTCAATTTCATTTGGGGAGTCTAATTATTTATATGTAAAAACATAGGTATCTGTTCCCCAGTAGTTATGCAATGAAAACCTAACACTAAAGATTTACAGTCTTCAGACTTGGAATGGCTTATTTTCATCTTCAAAGGTATGCTGATTTGTTGGTTACTCACAGGCTTCAGGGTTTAGAAGCAAAACTAGAATTGCTACTTAGAATAGCATTATGACTGGCGATCTGCTCATCCATGTTATCTTCTGGGAACTGTGGACCACAGTTTAAGAATCCTCTGGTCTTCTGCTGCTTGACACTTGCAGTTTTGTGGAGTATTGAAGAGGAGTGCAGGGACAGTGACTTTGTGAAAGGGCTAAGAAGATTGGACATTGTCTACAATCAATCTAGGACTTGGTTGCTTGTGTGCTTGTGATGAAGGCTTCCCTGCCTCTCTGTAGCCTCCTACAGTAAGGCAGGCAGGTAATACTGTGATTTTCTCCTTTGGTGTTGAGTCCTGATTCTAGCCTGGTTGATAGTGTGTTTATTTTTTGCAGAACTGTCTGCCACAGACCCTTCACGACTCTGAGTTTTTCAAGAACAGGAAAACAATACTATTATGGGTTCACTCAACAAATATGCTTTTTAAAAAAATCAACAGCTATTTATCAGGTCAAGGTATAGATTAAAATAAGACATTGAATTTATTTATTTTTTAGGATCTAACAATAGTGTTATAGTAAGGTGTAATAAATGCCCTTACCTATTGGGGGATTTCTCAAAGAGAAAGTGCTCAGTTCAATCTGGGGAAGAAAGGATGTAACGTACAATTTGAAAGATGAATAGTGGTTTGTGACATGGAAGAGAGTAAGATGTACTGTGGGTAGAGGGGGTAATATTAAGAAGGCAAAGCCAGAGGCGTACACTAAGTTACATCATTTCAAATGCTGTCTATTACACTATACAACCTTTAATTCTTTATCACCAACTTCCTTTTAACTTTTTACTTTATTACTGCAGAGACAAGTTTCAGGAAGAGCGGACAACTCTGGACTACTTCACACAGTTTGCAAAAGCCGATCTGGAGTGATATATATATATATATATATATATATATATATGTATATATATATATATTTCTGTCAAAAGGTTCAGTGTTCATAACACTGAGTATGTGGAGGAGATAGGGAGAAATGAGGCTATGTGTGTGTGTGTGGGGGGGGAGGACTGAAGCATGAATAGCTGAGGAAGAAGGCCCAGCTGTTGCTTCTCCTAGGATTTTAGACTTGACCTTTTGTCAACGGGAAGCCAGAGGGTACTGAGAAGGAGGAGGGTGACATGATTAGCATTTCGTTCTGGAAAGGTCATCTTAGTTGTGGCAAAGAGAAGGCAATGCATTAGTGAGTGTGAGACCAGAATTAGGTTGTTGTGAAAATGTAAGTAAGATATTCAATGCTCTGGGCTGGGCTAGGTAATGACAGAGGGGGCTCGTAGGTTTGTATGCAAGACAGTTCTGAAAGCAAACACACAGGACTAGAAGATATGGTAATAAAACAAGGAACATTAACAACAGCAGAAGCTTAACCGTGGGTGACCTACTCTACAGAGGTTTGAAAATGTCCATATATCTGTACATAAATACATCCATCCTCTTCCATCAAATATCCTCCCAAACATCCTTCCATTCCCCCCCCCTTGATCTTTTTGTTTGATATTCTTAAAGCCTAAGCATTTAGAATTGAGAGAAGTGAGCATTATGAATAGGCTGTAATTTTCCACATCCGTGCGATGAGAAATAAGTCAAGTGTCTTTTGAACACAAGGCTTGTACCTGGCAATGAAGGCTACCACTGCCGTGCGGTAGTGCGCACAAACTCACTCGGTCCTTTCAGGGCTCAGGTCAGTAAAGCACGGGGCAAAGCTATTTTTGGTCTTAAAAGAGTATGGCCAGAGGGCTCATTCTTTCCCTTAGAAGGATGATTGAACATCAGAGCAAGATAGTTTTCTTGGACTGAGTCTGCAGTTGTGAAAAGGACTTAAAAAGAAAGGACAAAGGAGAGACAGTGAGTGCAGTATGCTAAGTTCCTGCAGGGAGCCAAAGGAACTTCAAGAGTCCCTGCCTGGAACAAGAGAAAAGGTAATAGCAGATGCAGTCCCCTCCAGGGACTAGCCACATGAGAAAGTCCAGACAAAGGAGGCCAAGGAGAAAGAACAGAGGAGATGGAATCTTACTGGACAATCACACACCCTTCCTCTGGTACCCTGACTTGGATTGCAGCTACTTCTCAGCGGTTGGCTTTTATTGGTTTCTTTAACTAGCTTGGGCTGAAGATGGTACATGCTGAAAGAGGAGTTGGTATGAGCTGTGCTGGGAAAATGAGTTCAACAGGAATATCACAAACTGCCATGTCTCGAGGTGGTGCACATGGACACCATGCTTTCAGAGATCAGGAGGAAGGAGGTGATTCATCGGGGCTGGGAAAGGGACTTCTAAGGACAACACAGCCGCAGCACTCGGGAAAGTTCCTGGACGCATGCTCAGTAATGCAGACGTTGTGCAGCTCACTGAGAGCCCGAAAGCTGCTGTAATTGCTAATAAAATATTATTGAAGAGTGCGAAACCTGAAATAACATCCTCAGTCCTGTCTTCTACTCTCAGTTATGAGGAGGAATCAGTGCTGATTCTGGAGCAGGCCAGGGAAACTAGGTTGAATTTATAGATTAATATTAATCCCATGTTTTTTATTTTGTATTTATTAACTTCACAGACCTTGTACCTTCCATATGGATAAACATACATTTTTTTTTTCCTTTCAGTGAAATTACACTTAGATGTAGCCAATAGTCCTGATTCCTTTCTTAGGTGAAAGCTTAGTTGAATCTATGTTTTAAAATTAGTCAGTAGAACTTGTAAATTCATAAAAGAATTAACTACGTGAGACAAAAAATTAAAATGCATAAGTCACATGAGATATTAATCCATGAAAAATCTCTGCCATTTTTAGTGAAAAGATATTAAACAATATTGCTAAATTGTCACACTTCCCCAAACGTTTTAAGGGGAATCTTAACTCTACTTATGATAGGGGAAATAAAAAGAGAGAAATTAAATTTTTTGAAGGGAAAATGGAATAAGATTGATGGCAATTCTCTGTAGTGTATGCAATAATTATGGAAGCCTGGAGCTGGAGTTAACCTCCTTCCTTCATTTTCAGATGGTCGGTGCCTAAATAATCCCACAAGTCTCTCCGTCTGTCCCTGTCTCTGTCTGTTTCTCTCTCTGTCTCTCTTATGTGTCTCTGTCTTTCTCAGCATCTCTCTCTTTTCTCCCTCGCTCTCTGACTTCCACACTTCTTGTCCATCTTGAATACTTCCCACTGTAATATATTCAGTGAGTCAAAGTGAAAAAAAATCCTCTTTACGGCACTTTCTGCATGATATGTTTGGGATGCATACCAGAGAAGAGAGAGAGCTTACACAGCTAGATGGAGATTTAAAGGTCAGTTATGCTGGATGACAGAAAAAAGATGCATGAAAAACATTTTGGAGCAAAATTACAGAAATGTATGGCAAACAACTTTTCTTGCATACCAACTCAACAATACAGCAAAGTTTAGCAACACGCCACCCATAGCCAGGTTCAATGGGAAGCAAGCCACCTCTACTTCAGCAGGGAAGAAAACTGACAGGCAAGGTGACAATTTCATGTTTGTAGCTGTGATGTTATAAAACGGGGACCAGCTTGCAGCTCCCAAAATAGCAAATGACCTTCTGCAGCTCTGATTCCAACCACTCAGCGGGTTTTTTCCCCCCACCAAAGTGGCTTATTTTAGCTCTCACTAGACATTTCAGCAAATGGTGCTCTCCAAAAGCTACACTGTCTCAGTTGTGGGTCTAGCATCCCACAGGTGGTTTCATTAGGATCTCAGGTCCTGAGAATTGCTGCTCTTAGTGTTATTACCAGGAGCACCAGCTCTAAGTGTACTGAGTGGGGAAGACTGATGATATTGGATGTTCTGCATGGCTCTGGAGGGCTGGCATCTGAACCCCCCCCCTGCTCCCTCTCGCTCCCCAAGAGAATGGATGGTTTCTCCTCAGTGAACTACACCCCCCACCCCACTTTGGTTCCTTTTTTTTTAAAGTTTGGAAATATTTTCCTAAAATACTGTACTCTAGCCTCAACCGAAGCGATTAATGAATTTTTAATTTGTCATTTGCCTTAAGGATCTACAGGAGTGCTGAGCGCTCTGTCTATGTTACTAGCGTGGCAGTGGAACGCTTAGGGGATTCACTTTGGATTCATGCCAGCCTATCGCCACAGACTCTCTGAAGGCAGGTTTATGCCCCTGTGTTAGGTTTCTTGGTATCAAGGCTCCCCAGACTATAAGCTTTGAGGCACAACTATAATATATGACACTATAATATATTAAACCAGCTGGCTGATAGGTGAGGCACTAACCAAATGCACATATTGTCTCTTGCCTGTGAGTCACCATTTATACCTTTCTGCTGTTTACTAGAGCATGTGCAGTGGTTTCTTGACTAGACTCAAACCGTCAGTAACTCCGAAGCTTCAGTGACCCATCCATCAGCGATCCATTTGCCTTTGATGAAATAGCAGCTTTGTCATTTATGGTTTGTATTCTTGTCAGTGGGAGTTGGTGACAATAACCTATGGGTTGTTTGTTGGCTCAGCCCATTGTCCGGCCTTCATTACCTTCTCCAGGGACTCTGAATAGAATGGTTTGCTTTTCATGGGAACTCTTTTGTCAACTCGTATCAGAAAGTAGCAAAATTGATTTTTTTTTTACTTTATGTAGACCAGCCAAAAGATCTTTAGAGTTCTCAGAAAATAACATGTTAACAAAATCTGAGGCTATAGTCTTACACTTTGTAGTTTATAGCTTAGTTATGGAGTGCACAAATAGGAAACAGTGAAAATGGCATACACCAGGTTGCTGTAGGTAATACGTGGCAAGGACTAGCAAACAGATGATTAGGACTGTTAATATTTTCTTAATATTCAGAAAGACCATGCCACATTCAACAGCATGTTGACAGGAGGTGAAAAGGAGGAGTAATTGAGAAGGATCAAAAGAGCACATTAAGCACCTGTATTTTGGCTGAGCTGATCCAAAATGCAAAATAAATAAATAAATAAATAAACAAACGAATAAATAATAAAAATGAAGAAGTAGCAAAAAGAAATTAGCTGCCTAAGAGGATGCTTTCTCCGAACTGGCTGGCTGAAAGCTGTTTTGGATCATGCATGCTTTGTCTTATTTCAACGGTGCATGTCTAATTTTTGGGAAATTAGAATTTTCTTTCTTGAAACCAGCTGACAAAATTGAGAAAGAATCTATTATGAAAACATTTCATTTCAAAATTAACTTTCATAGTAAAAGACCTCCTCCACAGAACAATGGAGATGAGCGAGCTTGACAGTTATTAGCTGTCAGGCAGCTGTATTCGAAGATGGGGAAGGCAAACACAACCCCTCTCCAACCTTACTTAGTTTATTCTTTTGAGAAAGTCAATTCATCTCTTACTGTCTTGGTTCCATCCATAGGAAAGTTTAGCCACGGTGACACTGTCCTTGGTTTTGGGAGACAGAGTGACTCAAGTATGAGAGGCTCCCTGGCACATTTTGTTCTTTTTGACTCATGCGAGAAGCATCCTACCAGGCTGAAGAGAGCATACAGATCCCAGCTTTAAAGGCACATGGGAGTCTGACATGACAGACACAGTCAATGGAGTGCAGAGCCCGTTAGAAGCCTTCCTATTCCCCTTTAAGAACTACACCTCCTCATCCTGCCCAGAGGACGGTTAGAGGATCCCAGATGATGAAACCTAATTATAAAAATTGCTCAGGGCCATCACTAGGATTGATGTTTATTATCCGAATTTTGTTGACACATGGATTGATTGTTAATTTGGATGGAAGCAACCCCGCCCTTCCCAGTGCACTTTTGGAAGTTTAATCAATACATTTTTGACCTTTAGAAAAAAAAATAATTTAGAGGTAACCTTAGGAGACCACTTCTATACTATCAAATACTTAAATCTTTAAAAAGTATACTAATTTAAATTAACAATTTAAATAATTATTTTAATTAGCTGGTTTAAAATAATGCCTTTAAGTAGTCCAGAACGAAACTATCCAAAATGTTTGCAGAGCCTGCTTGCAAAGGAGCTAACAGGTTCTTATTTACAGAATAGGCCTTTCTAGGCCTCATAGACAGGGCTCATGTTTACATGGTAAATTTGTTCTCTTTAGTATTGAGGATATGATTTCAAAGAAAGTTTACACCCCAAATTAAGGAAACAAAATTAAACTTTTCCCAATTCAACGGGTTTCCTTGAGTTATACCCATCACAGAAATAAAGCCTCTTCTACTTGGTAGATAGCCATGTGCTAGGCTAGTAGTTGTAAAGTGTACTGATGTCCATCAATCTGATGATCAGTAGACATTTCTTGCTACCTTGGCCACTGTGGTATTTTAACCCTCACCGGGTCTCTCAAAAATGGATCATAAAAACACAGCAAGATCCGTGCCATCCCATCCAGTGATAAAGCCAAGGTCAAGACTCACAATATGGTGAAAGCACGGCCTGCTGTAGCATAACACTTGGAAACAGAACTCAAGGTGGTGGTGTCAGCAAAAGCCATGTCAAAGGTCACCTTGTAGGTCCCCGCATCCCTCTCTATAAACCAAAGCAGACCGTCCCAAAATCACTCCCTTTCCTTACTGCGAAACGTTTCATATCTATGATGGCTTTTGAAATTGAGTGTATAAAACGGAATTGCCTTTCCAGTGGCTTCTCAATGCTTTTTTCCCCCTTGCTGGTGGATTTTAGAATCTTCTTACGAAGAAGTTTTTGAATCCTGAGCAAAAATTAATCCTAAAATAGTATCTCTAGGGGAATTTCACTGAAGATCAATTTTTCACAATTTTGACTCAAAATTGAAAAGGTGTTTTAGAAGATTTTCTTACTCTGGTAAACGTTAGCATGTTAGGAAAGCTTTATTAAGAGTTTATGTACTGTAAATAGATGTGTATGTTCATAAGCACGTGAACTGAGCATGCATGTTTGCATTGACTGTAGTATAGAGAAACCTTTACATTTGCTTAGAGCCTTTCTGCTCTCAAAATGCTTTGTGTACTTTCTGGATTATGGGATATCACTGCCCTAAGTGTGCCAGCGGGGAACCTCAGCATCACCATTGGGGGATATTAATAGTCTTTGGAAGCTGATTTACTAAAGGATACCTATAAAGGTGGATTTGGCAGACCATTAAAACCAGCTACAGGGTCCTTTGTCCTGAGTACCAGCTAAAATAATTCATGGCCACACATCAGTTAGAATCAGTTCTAATCACAGTCAGCTCAAAAGCATGTGGCAAATCAGGTTGATTAGCTTAGTCCACTTAGGGTGTTCCTTCTCTGAATGAAAGATAGAATGCTTGAACTAAGCAGACACTGAGAGATAATCTGTGAGTGATGAACGAACATGATGATGTTGAAGTATCATAGGGGCTAAGCGTGTCTCTTTCTGGTGACCTGGTGGCACTCCTCAGTAGTCAAGAACATACTTTATTTTACCTCATGAACATATTTGTTTTTCCTTCAAGAGAGGCTTGGAAGTGACCCTCCTGGAGGGCGCCTGTGAGGACAGGTAGATTTGCCCTGAAGCTACGCTTGTGCAGTTGCTCATAGGATACTTCCCTTGGATAGAAACATGAACGTATTGGTACTGGTCACACTGCCTACCCCCTCAGATGTCTCTTGGTGCCCCTGACTTTCTTTGTTATTATTTACTTAGTTGTATGTTTTGGGGAGACAGAAGATAGAGGCAAGAAAATGGTGCTTGACTGTGTTTTGACAGTAGTCATGTCTCTAAGTGGGAGCCCAGAGGAGAGTTTCCTGGGCTCCGAGGACAGGCTCGCTGGCTTCTGTCACAGCCATGCTTGTCAGCACTGCCAGGGATTGCACAGTGACTCAAAAGTCTCTCTTTACTATTTTTTTTCTGTGTTCTTCCAATTTCATTGGCTGAAACACGGGTTGTCTGTGTGCATTGTCAAAGCTCTCTGCAAAGTGACTTTTAGGTGAAAAAACCCCCATGATCCTTTGAGGCCATTTTTTCCCCAGTTGCCTTACTTTTCAGATGAGGAGACTAAGCCTCATAAACCTCAACATTTGGAACAAGCCCACGTGGACCTATGATGGCAAATCTTAGTGCACTTTCCCTAGAGGTCTAGAGATTCACTTTGGCTGGAATTGGGTGGGGTTATAGGACATTTGCAAAATGTCTTCACTCAAGCCAAGAAAGGATAAACCATGGCAAAGTGGATTTTCCTTTCTTCAGAGCATTTGAATGCTTCCTCTCGTGGATTTAGTATCCTATTTGTGTTAATGGCCTGCTAGATTGCTACTCTGAATGTTACTTGTACTTTCACAGGTGACGAGGGGACATGGGTACTTCATGGGCTGCAGCTTGTGTTCTCTGTGTCACATCCCCACAGGAAGTTAAACAGCAGCAGTAACAGAGCACTTACTTATAAATGTCTAGGTCATTAAAAAGAGCTGCTTTAAGTCCAGAGTATCTACTCAGAGTTTTAAAAGTCAACATTTGAAACTTACAGAAAAAATTGGAAAAGAAAGCACCTGGGAAATGTCTTTTGAATCTCTCTGTAGCCTTATCAGCATAAAGCTACACGCTACTGAGACTAGACCACATTTGTGCCAATCAACTTGTGTAGTCTCTTCTGTCTAGTCATACCCAGTTACATAATAGACACATCTAAAATGAGGGCTATTTCTATGTTTGTTACTTTAGACTCCAGATTCCATGAATAGAACAAGAAAGGAATATGAGGAGGAATCCATGTTAACACTATGTGGGAACAATGAGACCAGTTAGTTCATATTCTCTTGTCTATATTTGGAGGGAAAGCACACTATCCCTCTTTAAGTATGCATGTCCATCCATATCTATGTATCTATGTATCTATCTATGTATCTATCTATCTATCTACCTACCTACCTGTCTAAATTTTCTCTCTTTCACCTTTCAAAAATATTGTTTGGCCCCTTGATTTATCTTGTCTGGAAACTTCTAGATACTTTGACAATTATCTTCCAGCTTAAGTGGGCTTTATTGAGGGTATAATCTCTGCATCCTCCCTAGAGCTTCAGAGAGCTGTATTGGGAAGCAAAAGCCAGTGGTTCCATTTTATTTTCTGCTCACTTGCTGAGAATCTTTTGCCTAGCTTCCCTTCTCTATTACCAATCACACAAAATTTTATTCCCAGAGACATAACACATCCATCACCCTAGCTTGAAGTAAATTTCCAGCCAAACCCTGTCAATACTGAGGCCTAAATATTAATTTGTGGTTGACTTCCAGCCTCTTCTTATTTCATGACTTCTTTTTCTTTTGGGATTTTGAAAAGCCCAGGGATATATTTCTGAAATATTCTTTGTTGTCTCTGTTCACTTAACTGTGTTTTGCTTTCCAGCCTCAAGATTCTGGAAATAAAAAAGTTTCCTGATAAGAAGAGGCCTGAGTAACTGATATTCACCAGCTCCCAGGCCTGCACATGCAGGATCACCTAGGACTTGGGTTACATGACAGTTTTAAAAATTAATTCACTTAGTTTAGCATGCAGTGGATCCAGCTACAGGTCTTATGCATGCTAGGCTGGCTGTCTTGCTGCTGATGGCCAGTCTATGCTGTTCTGAATTGGAATTATTTCTTTTGACACCTGTCACATAGATGACAAAGGTAGAAACCATGTTTTGCTTATTTCCAGTGACTGGAATATTGTGAAAAGAAATCCTTCAAAAACATGCATGAGAGTCTTTGGTTTCAAAATGAATTGCTTAAGTTAGAATTAAGCCTTACTGGTTAACTAACGCTGTGCCTTAGGAAACCTCATCGCAAGGCTTACTCACCATTGACATGAAGCAAGGGGTGAACCTCATGCTGACTGAAACTTGTGAAAAGATGTTCACATTTTCCCTTTAAACAGAAACTGTTACCATCAGGGTCCTTATCCCGGGAAGTGTGAGTTCTTCTGGCACTCTTAGGGAATGATGGACTTGGTTTGCGCTTATGCCTGACTTTGGTAACACTTGCATAATTGACTTGGTGACTTGTGCAAGTTGTTCAGTCTGTTATAGTGTGGTTCACAAATGCGTTTTATTAAATATTTCAAAGCTGCAAGACCTTGTTGAACATAGGGCAATAAAAAACTTGCTTAAAAAGGAAAAAAAAGATCTATTGGCAAGGGTGATCAGCATGATGGCAGAACTGCATGTCCTTTACTCTCTTAGAAACCAGAGGAAGCAGTTAGAACCAGTAGCCAAGAGTGATGCTCACAAATTTCTTAGTGTGCCAGAGCCTTGAATTCATCATACAGAACTTTCTCAGTGACAGCATGCCACCGCCCAAGTGGTTCAGATGCCCAATGAGCAAATCAAGTCAAAAGGTCTGCAGAAAACTATATGAACATTTAGTGTCACCTAGAACTATGTCAGAAAGCATCAAGTGCCAAGCATGCTTTTCTGTAGCAAGGCCAATGAGCTTCTACTTAAGACTGTGACCTCTGAGCCTCAATATTTTCTTCTGTAAAATGGGTAAACAGTCATTCACAGACTGCCATAAAATTAAAGGTAGAGTATTAGTACAATGGGTACTTAATAAAAGCTGATCGTACTGCCTTATTATGTAACATCAAGAACCTTATTATGTAATAATTTACAATGTTGATCATATTGTGATAATGACAGTTCTGAGGCATGACAAGTAACATCCACAGAAGGTATAAGTCCCAGCTCTGCTATCCTCTTACACAGTGGATAAGTAGAAGCACACAGAGCTGAGACACACAGACATTAACTTACTCGCCCAAGGCTGCAGCTTGGCTGTGAACCAGAGTCCATAATCGCTCTCTGCTGCTTTCTTGCATAATGGCGCTGCTACGGACTTAGCGTTTTAGTGACACGGATGGCAAGTTTTAGACAGCTCGTTAAGACAAGCCATCCGTCATCCAGCTGTGGCCTTGTAAGCACGTACGCCCACATCCATACGGGCTGGAATGGGCTTGCGTCCACTAGGTGGCATTGCTGTTTTAGCAAATTCTGAACAGAGCCAATGTTTAGGTTCAAAAGCCTGTTACATTTGAGAGTACTCACAGGACAATTCTAAGTTCACCCTTAAAGTCCGATGAAAATTTAGAGCACACATAGAGATCTGTAAAGACTAATAATGTCTTGAAATACTTATGGAAAGTTCTTTTTCGGTGTCTGTGCCTCTGGAGGAAGCCCAGATAAAACATGAGATTATCCAGTTCTCTTCTGTTGGCTCATAGGAAGATAGGCTGAGAACCCCGGAAGGGAAAGTGACTGTCCGAAGGAACTCGGAGCCAACGGTTTTAGCTCTATCTTTCTTATAAAAATTCCTAGGGATGGTAAGTAATAAATAAAGCATGAAAGCTTCCCCTTTGTGTGCGAGGCCAAAGATTGCCAAGTGATTTCAAGTTTTCATTTCATTAAGATTTAAACGTACGGTCAAAACCAATACTACACTCAAGAAATTGCATATTTAATTGTATCTTATTTTGTTTTGACACCCCTTTTTGGAAAAACTGAGGGCTTTTATGTACAAAAGCCATCCCTAGGAGTTGTGAATGCAGTAAGTAGCAGGTAAATAGATGAGCCACAATACCCTGGAATCAGATTTTCTGAAGTAGACCCTGAGTTCTATCATAGAGTTACCGCAGGCTTCTTCTGAAGCAGCAAATTGCCTCTGTGGGTTTTTTGTTTGTTTGTTTGTTTTACTTGTAAACTAGGATTTTTTTTTCTTCTTAAGGCTTTTTTTGTTCTTTGTTTTATTTGTAAACTAGGATTTTTTCTTCTTAAGGCTTTTGTGAAGACAAAATGTTAACAAAGTCTCTTCTGTACAATAAAGACATGGGTGGAAATAGCAATGACTAGTCAGAGTCCCTTATTGGTGTGTCTTGGTTGAGCTGTCAACAACTTAATTTTCTGCCACATTAGGATCCACTGAAACAGAGAAATAACATCTCAGGTTTATCATTGTGTGACATCACTTCTTCCTCAAATACGTGTTATGAGCAGCCTAGAACACAGCCATAGACTTCGTTATATGTTCACAGCAAGTTAAGATGAAAGCACTCGTGGGCTCCAGGCACCTACTTGATAGTAACAAAGCACAGGGCTTATAAAGATACCTATAGCAGATGTAATGGGCACTTTGTCCAGTCTTGAGCTTCTTACGGCATCCCTGTGACCTGAAACCGTGCTCTGTCCTTTTCAAACATTCTGTGATCAAGGAACTTGCTCGACAACTACATTGTACACTGCAGAGCCTGGATTTGAACTCAGGTTGCCTATTTAGCCTGGAAATAGTCATTTCTGCCTTTGATATAGCTTTTCCATGGTGAGGTGGACATGCAGCTCTGCTGTCAGGGAGGAAAACGCGCTAAGAGTCTTTCGCTATTTCTGTGGCGGTTCATTAGATTGACTCAGTAAACATCTCTTAGGCTGTTGAGTTAAAAGAGCAAAACCAAATCACCACCTGGCACCCCTCAGATCATGCCCTAAGAAGTCAAAAGTCAGCATAACTGAAAGCTGTCAGCCACTGACTGTTACTCTGTATCACAAAACCGTACCTAATCTCCGTTGCTGTGATTCAGAACCCCGCATGCACATGTGCCTATGCCGGCATACGAGTATGCATGTACGTGGGACAACCTTGGCTGATGCTCATCCGGACCTGTCCACTTTGTTGCTTTGAGACAGGCTCTCTCTGTGGCCTGGACCTCAAGTAGTCTAGGCTGGTTGGCTAAGAAGCCCAGTGGTCTGCCTGTGTCTCCCTTGTTAGTGCTGAGATTATAAGTGGGTTACCATGTTTATACAAACATGGATACTGGAGATTAAAATCAGTATCTTGCGTGTGTGAGCATTCTCCCCAGAACTCCCATGTCAGATTTGCGAATGTAGATTAATCGAATCCATAGCTTTCTTCTGGCCTGCACATTCACAAGGAGGGAGTCTGGGGGTTACCATGTGCTTACAGCGTTGCGGCATCCATCTTGGAGAACCGTTCATTGTATTGCTCTATGCTGTGCCCACTTCCCTTTCAAGAACATTACTTTGTATAGCTAGAAAATAAGAACTCAGATTCACCCGAGAGCATCCATTCTTCCCTTACAGATACTTTCTTTCTATTTTTTCACTCATAAGAACTTTTGTGGGGCAAGAAGATAGTGACATTTGGGAGGGGGTGTTTTTAAACCATTTAAAATTTCCCAGTAGAAACCAGGTATGGATGCAATTTAATTTAGGGCTGGGAAAATGATTTCACTAAGTAGGTCTAAGGCACCTTCGAGGGAGAACTTGGGGACATAAAACTCGAAGAAGATCCGTACTCACCGATCTCAGTCACTGTTATCCCTGGAGCTAACTGCCCGTTGTTGAAAGAGCTATAGGTAAACAAGTTGGGTACGGATGTGAGGTCATAGATAGGTTCCTGCTTTATCTGTTTGATTCCAGTCATGTCCAGTCCTGACTGATCGGGAGACGGCTGGCCAGAATCTATGTTGTAATAGCCCTCGGACTTGGGGAGGTCGATGACGTGCCCATTGGAGTACGTGCCGCCCGTCTCGGTGCTCAGGTTGCCGAGGCCGTTGCTGATGCTGCTGCCGTAGACCCTGGCAAGGGCCTCCGCCTCCCCGCTCTGCTGCTGCCGCTGCTCCTGCAGCCGCTGCTGATGTTTCTGCACCTCAGCGTACAGGCTGTCCCGCTGCTTCTTGGACATCCTCCCGAACTTCACAGCTGGGATGGGAAGAAAAGTAAAAAACAAAACAAAACAAACAAACACAAACAAACAAAAACAGTGTGGTTACCATTCTCTTTAGCTACATCAGTCTAAGGGACATGGATGGAGGTCCCTTCAGCATCTTATAGACAAATCCCTATCGCTGCAAGCCAGGGCTTCACACACTTTCGTTTCATATTTAGCAGAAAGATTGTATTTGCAGAGTATGTTAGGTTTGTTTCATAGGGATGAAACCTGTGTGTTGTCCAGCTTTCTGTAACTCATACCTCAGATGAAATTAAGAAAAAGCTTATCTTTGGCTCACAGTATTCATGGCTTTTGTACCAGTGGCATAGCAGGATACTATGTTGCTAATGTATGACAGCGCAGTTCCACAACAAGCAAGCAAAAGAGAGGAAGGGGAAGGGGCTGGGGTCCAATTCCCTCAGATGCATGCTCTCCAATGACCTCCCTAGGCCCCGCCCTCTAAAGGATCCACAACCTCTCAACAGTGCTGACTCGGGAACTACATCCTTAATATATGTTAATATATAGACGGTGGGGGACATTCAATATCTAAACAGATGAAAGGAAAAATTTTGTATTATTTGTCACTGCCATGAAACTGGAAGATGTGCTTTCTCCCTCTCCCCCTCTCTCTTTCTCCCCTCTTCACTGTGAATAGCACTGGCAAAAACCAAAGAACAAACCTCAGGAGACTAGCGAAGGGTTCTCGATATTAAAATGGCCTCTGTAATCTATACTGACTTCCTTCCCTTACATTAGGATTGCGGGGTCCTTGGGGAGGGACCCATTGCTTCAGTTTGAAACATATTTTATGACTAAGATCCAGGGTGCAGAGAGTGTGAAAACCTCATCAGTTGCTGTCATCTAGGTTTTGGAGCAAATGCTAAGAAATTTAGGATGGCATCATTCATATTCACTCAAGGCGAGAGAGCCAGCCAGCCCTTTCCTCCTCTGTCCATCTCTAGGGTTCATTTTGGCCATTTCCTGCAGCTAAATCCTTAGGAGTTTTGTGGGAAACTGAGGAAGAGGCTCTATGGTGTCTGGCGAGTAACATAATGAGTCTTTCAACCCATGTGCTGATTCCTCATGTGTGGAGCACAAGCTCCTGAACTGTGATGGATAGTGACTTCTTTTCCCAAGCTGTCAACCCCTCTTTCAGCATGTGGGCATCTTGGGTGCTGGGTCGCCTGGATGAAGTCATCTTGCTAATGGTGGGGACTACAGTAGTCTTGGAGATGTCTATCTGAATTTCTGACTTCTTTGGTGGCAGTTTTCCCATGCTTTGTTGATGTCAGGACCTCGGAGGGTGTACAAAGAAGGCAGATGAATGTAGAAACTGATTGGGATTCAGTCATGAGGGTTAGAGTTCTTTCCAAAAGCTGACGTGCGGGAGGTGTTTCCAGGCTCTCCAGCTCAGAGGGCCCACAGAGGAAGTCTGCGTTGTGAGGACTCTCTACGGCATTCATCCAAATTCATCTTCCCCTTGCATTGGGAATGATGCTATCAAACCTTATCTGAGCATGGGCTGTTCAAAATGGAGACCGCACTTCCCAGCTCTATTACTGAGAAGGGTGACTGTGTGACTGAGTTCTAGATAGCAGGATGTGTGCAGGAGTATTTAGATACTTCTATATATAGTGACATGTTTTCTTCCATCTTGCTTGCCAGATTGAGGCTGTGACTGGCTGGACTTTAATACCTCTTTCTTTTTACTTCTTAATCTCTCTAAAAGAAAATCCCTGCACCCTGACTTTCCAGTGCTGCCTAAGTAGGAAGATGGAGCAGTAATTATCCAGCAGTTTTTTTTTTCTCAATGAAGAGAAACGATCTAATTAACTACTAACAAACTCTCTTTTCTCCCTATCTGTTGTTGAGTTTGCTGGGTCCTGAACTGGTTTAGAACATTGTGTTTAACTTGCTGTGTAGACACTGATTTTGTTAGACTCTGCTTTGCAGAATTAGTTTATGGAGGGTAGAGGTATCTCCACTTGTTCATGGGCAGAATTCTACAGAATGGTTAGAATGACTTTTCCCTGTACTTTTATATTATGTCATTCCAAATAATTTACATGTTGTTCTCTAGAGGAAAACACCATTTTTATAAGGAAAATTAAATAATATTAAACATTGACTCTGGAGGGCTGCCTCCCAAGAAAGTGGTGTTCATTTTCTATATTGGTGACCTTTGCTCCTTTGCATATGAATCAACTCAGATGACCCTTATGACAACTATAGTTTTATCAATAAGAGAACCGAGTCTATTGCATGAAATTAAAATGTTGCAGTAATTTTATAGACTAATGTACATTTTAACTGGTTTAAATCATAGGAATTGAAAATCAAGACTGAGCCAGTTTCCTTCATGGGATCAAACTGCCTTTAATATGACTTGCCATTTAATCCTCAATTGAAATTTCTATGTGTTTCAAGGCAGGGTGATTGTATTAATGGCCCCATTTTTTTTTAACCTGCACCCTTTCATGTCCTTCTCTATGTCTATTCCCAGTTCCTTTTTATTCTGTGCAGGCATGCTGCCCAACCCTGGCTCTCCACTCACATGACCTGCCTAGGTCAGTGGGTTATTGACAAATGTGTTCCAAGCAGAGACTTGAAAAGGGCCTGTTTGATTGGGTACCTCACCATGGCAAGGACATGCCTGAACTAGATTGCTGTACAATAGGCTGTACAAAGCTGATTCAGGCCTCTTCCATCACCCAAGCAGGGCCATCTACCATCAGCAGGGTCACAGACTGACCTATAGCCAAAGCGTGCAGACACGTGTTATTAACCATAGGCCTTGTAATTACAGCTAACGATGTTAAAAAGCATGTTGCCGACGGCTCCGCTCTAATCATCTGAAGACTCAACAGAAAAATGTACATCTTTTGTCCAGGGTAGACTTGTCAGGTGAGTGAGCAATTGAGGTATCTAGAAAGAAGCAACTTAAAGCAACTGCAGTTTGGAGTTCTCAGGCTTTGGCTTAAATCAAAGACTTTATAGACAATGACTTTAGAACTACTTTCCGTGTATTGCTGAAGGATGTTTCAGTTTTACATCCTCTCCCACATTGAAGGTGGTGATATATCTGAGGGAAAAAAGTACAGTACACCAAGAAAAAAGTACAGTACACCAAGTTCAGTACACCTACTGAACTTCCTGCCGTAGACATATTCCCTGGCTCCTCTCTGAAGACACATTGATGTATTCAAAGCTTCATTTTAACAAAGACCTTCTACTGCTATATCTTCAAGTATTTGAGTGTGTCTCATCACTCCCCATGGGTGAACACAGCACATATTTTAACTGTTTGCCTCTCTCTAACCTCATTTGTTCTGCTAGCGACATTTGCTTGCATATTCGAGGCAGCTTCTTAAACTGCCACCTCTTAAGGAAACCAGCACAATTCTTCACATATTGCAAGTGACTGACAAGTACTCAGGCCAACAGCGTCATCACACAATACACACTTAACTCTCATTTTAATCCCACGCTAGCAAAGGACTCTTCCATGGAGAAGTGTTAGAAATCACTTCACCTTCGTTTAGAGTGTGGGATTCTAAGGAGAACAAAAGTCTTCAAGGTGACTAGAAATTAAAAGTCATTTTCCATCATAGATTTGTACTTCCTGCTGCATGAGAACAGAACAGGTGATTTTGAGACTCCAGCTGCATGACTGTCATCTATGACTCTGGTGTCGTTTTGGAAATCGTTGTGTCTTGCTGTCTCTAAGTCTCTCCGTCCCCCCCCCCCACTACTCACTAGTTAAACTTAAACTTGTCTTAGCTTAACTCCTTTAGCATAGGAGATGAGTCAACACCTTTAGGGATCTAAACATTGGAGATTTCTGATCCAGTCTACTTGTTTTAGCATCTCTCTCATGTCATTCAACCCCCGGGCAAATTTTAGATGTAGAATGTAGCTTCTATTATAGGCAGGAAGTGACTGACTATTACTTTCAATAAAAGAGTGTGATCAAAGGCCTAACTGTTGACTTTATTGTTGAAATATAAGTCATTTAGTGACATGTGTCCCATGACCCAGTTCTGAAAAGAAGACATTTTTCTGTGAAATTTATCTGCGCACAACGCATCACCAGTCTCCCCCCCCCCATAGGGGTATGTTATCTATAAGAATATTCTTTAGAAACTTAAACATTATAAATTAAATTAACTTTTTCTCTCTCTCTAGATTTTTGTAAATATTAGGCTTCATTTTTTTGGGGGGGTTGTCTCATATCTTCCTATTGATATCAAACATTTCTCCACAAACAGTTCTATTGAGGATTGATTTGTAAAGAGTCCAGTTGACAGAAAAGCAGAAGCCAGGTTTGGGGCACGTGCCTGTACTCCCAGCACTTGGGAGGGCAAGGCAAGAAGACCATCCGTGGCTCTTCAGTGAGTCTCCAGCCAGCATGGACTATAGACTGAGATTCTATTTCAATAAGCAAACAAGCAAACACACACAACAAAGAGAATATACAACATACATGGTACCTGTTCACTCACACTTTTGCCACTTCACAGCACAAGTCCACATATGTGTTATTTAAGCTACATTCATTTTTTTTTTTAAATTCTCTGCCTAGGCAGGCTTGAACATGTCTGTAATCCCTGAGTTGAATGTCTGCCCATATATACAGGAGAGGAAACAAAGCCAATGATTTGAATAGTAAGGCAGCTATCTACCAGCAGCCATGATGCTTCAGTGACCAGATGTGGTGAAGATAGAGGCAGCCATACATGGCAGACAGCCAATGCATGTATCAAAGTGAAGACACTACTGTATCATTGAGGAAAGTGTAAGGACATCTTATGCTGACTCCTGTGCTACTGCCACAGTACTGTGCCAGGATTTTCTGAGTCAGTAGACAGGAAGTATAATTAAAAGGCAGTAGGAGATAATTCATTGCACATCCTGAAGTCCCGATTAAACAAACTTTAGGATTCTTTAGTACAGTATGCTACCATCACTTACTGGGAGAGAGAAGCACCCATTAACCCTAGTGCTAGTGGGATTTGTCCAGGACACAAGGCCATTCATTATGCACCATGGGGCTAAAGAAAAGCTGGGGCCAATGTGCATAGTGTAAAAATGTGTGTGTTGAGCCAGGTTTGGTGGTACACAGGCAGATCTCTGTGAGTCTACAATGTGTGGTCTACAATGTGAGTCCAGGACAGCCAAGGCTACACAGAGAAACCCCATCTCAAACAAACAAACAGACAAACAAACAGACAAACAAACAAAGGGATGTGTGTTGGCAGGGTGGTGGTGGCACATGCCTTTAATCCCAGCACTTGGGAGGCAGAGGCAGGGTGATCTGTAAGAGTTCGAGGCCAGCCTGGTCTACAGAGAGAGTTTCTGGACAGCCAGGGCTACAAGAAGAAACTGAGTCTTGAAAACAAAACAAAACAAAACAAAACCAAACAAACAGTGTGTGAATGACTAAAAATGAAAAAGGAGGCAAAATTCTTTGTTTACTGGGCTTGGATTTTTTCAAAATCTAAGCAATTGGGATATGTAGGAGAAATATGCACCAGCTGAGTGGAAACACAGGATCTCTGAATACATGTGCACTCTTCATCACGGGTCAGAACAGTCTAAGTCCCTGGCTGAGTGTTTGTGAACAGCCACGGAGCTGCCTCACTACCCACGGAAGTGTGTTCTGCTCCTAGCCTCTCCGTATACTACGCAACTTGTGTACCAGTCAGATGGCTCTGGTGGATGAACAGCTTCTGTTCAGCTAGGGCTTTCTGACTTCAGTCTGAATCTCACATCCCAGAAAAACCTTCTTTACCAGGAAATGTGGCCAAGTAGTCAGTTACGATCTAGCCTTACCTGGCCTTCACTTAACCTAGTTAGTGTAGGCTGCTCTGCAGGCCCTCACCACCTTCCTTCACCTTCTTATTTCTCGGGCAATACCACATTTGATACGTTTCTGCTTTACTTCTTAATTCACGACCAGCGCTCTGGTTCTCTTTTCTTCATATCCCCAATTCCCACAGTTAAAACTCTTTCAGCAGCTTGAATAGCCTCTAGCAAAACATCCATTTGAAGACTCTTAAGAACTAGGGAGGCAGAGGCTTACCATCTCTCGACATTCCTAGGGCAAGACACTTCTGCAGTCGGCAGTGTTGGCAACGGTTCCTGTTGGTTCTGTCAATTAAACAGTTTCTCTGCCTTGGGCAGGAGTAAGAGGCATTGTTCTGCTGGCTCCTCCTGAAGAATCCCTAGAGAGTGAGAGAGAAAGCGGGGGCAGGAGACCCAGGGGAAGGGTGACATTAGCATATACACTGCTGTACTCTCTACACCCAGCATAGCCGAGTTTAATCTTTCAAAAGTTTTCTAGTGCTTTTTGGAGAGCTTCTAAACGGTTCTGAGCAGAATATATGTGTGCATTTATGGGCAGTTGACAGTCTCTTTCCTTAGTTGTCCATTCATTCATTCATTCATTCATTCATTCATTCATTCATTACTAAAAGAAGGGAAAACAGTTTTGCCTCAAAAGGACAACAGGGAAGGAGCATCAAAGAAGTATGTCACTGCTAAACTAAGTATGGCAGTCTGATGGGGATATGGGCCTGGTTTAAACTAAGTGCTGTCAGTACTGGTAGGAGGCACAGCATCAAGAAATGTGGTCTCAGCCTCATTTCCATTTTTCCCTACATTCCAAAATGCCTTTTTTCTAATGTAAAAAAAATTGTCTGGAAAGTTTTTTTTTCTTTTATTTTCTTTCTTTCTTTCTTCCTTTCTTTCCTTCCTTTTTTCTTTCTTCCTTCCTCCTTCCTTCCTTCCTCCTTCCTTCCTTCCTCCTTCCTTCCTTCCTTCCTTCCTTCCTTCCTTCCTTCCTTCCTTCCTTCCTCTCTCTCTCTCTCTCTCTCTCTCTCTTTCTTTCTTTCTTTCTTTCTTTCTTTCTTTCTTTCTTTCCTTTCTTTCTATAAGAGACTCACCCTGCAATTCTGGCATCTCTGGCTGCCCTGGAGCTGGCTTTATATACCAGGTTGGCTTTGAACTCACAGAGGTCTGCCTGCCTCTGCCTCCCCAATAATTAGATTATGTGCCATCACATTGGGCAGAAAGTTGTTCTTGAAACCCATGATGTATTTTTATCAAAAATCACATTCTGGATAAAAGAAATACTAAATGCATCTTCTTCAGTGCGTACAGGCAATAAACAAATGCCTGCTCTTAGGTTATAGGATCTGAGTTTTATTTTGGGTAGGTTTGGATTCTTCTGGCATAAAAGTACTACAACAGCCCCTTGAAACCTGCAGCTGGCTGTATTGTTATTTTTAATTCTTTGAACACCAACCTTCCTTAGTTTGAAGAAAACATAAGGAAAATAAGCATTTCCCCCCAGAGACATCAAAGTTCATCCCCAGAGACATCAAAGTTTCCCCAAAGAAATCTGTTCATCTGCTCATTCCCCCAGGTAATCAGTTTCCTTAATCATTGCTTGCTCTCGAAACACATACAGCAAAACAGTGAAAAGTGCCATCAGTAAAATGGTGGTCCAAACAGAATTTAGAAGAAACACAGGGAAAAATAGCCCTCAACCTTACTTTTTATGGACGTAAAAATCCTCCATGAGGCCTGAAATTGAGCCCATAATTTATTTCAAACACTGTATTTCCTCAGGAGAATGGAATAGGAGTGGATTAAGTCAAGCATATGAGAAGATCAGCCTTGGCTGTGAAATTTACCATTCCCTATAAATAAAGGCTATTAGGAAAAAGAACGTTTCAACAGGGTATTAAAATCAACATCAGTATGAAAGTTCTTAACAATTTAAAGAAAAGACAGGATTGATATTATTGGTTTTGGTTTTGTCTTGGATTTCAGAGGGGCTTAGCTGGGCACTGTGCAGGGGCTTTGCTGAACCATAAGGAACCTTAGGATGGCCATGTGGGTAAGGACCCCTTGGAGAGAGGTTCCAAATTGGTTTTGTGGTTTAAGCACAGATCCATTCAAAAAGGACAACTTTCACCTCTCTATCTTCATGTGTGGTGTTTGCTTACTACACTAGCGATTACACAATAGAGCACCATGAATTCGATTGATTCACTTCTGGAAACAGGAACACCTAAGTCCCCAGAGGTTGAAACACCTGTTTCATAAACCAGGAAAGCTGTCAGGAAGCATGATCACAGTGCTCTGGTGCTGATTAGAGATGCCTTGAATTTACAAATTTACAGCTTAAGGAAGAACTCTTTTTTTTTTTTTTAATTTTTATCTTTGGGTACTAGAGTGCCACTTAGTGAAAGAGTTGGCAGGGAAGACAGTCTGAAGTCACAAGCCCTAATTTACAGCCAATTTGACATTAATTATGAGTCATTTCTTGCTTATCTGTTGCTCATTATTGCAGATGAGATTTTTGGCATGAAAAATAGAATCTATTTCACTGATTTTACTGAATGAATAGGAACCGAATAAGTTTGTGGGCTGAACTGATGTTTAAAATGGTCGTATAGCTTGACTCCAGAGCATTATCATAGAAACTCAGAGGTTGATAACTGAGTGTGCTGACACGACACTGACATCTGCATCTGAATGGGATTTCTACTGGAGAGGATCGTAGCATATTTATACATGTGGGCTTTCCTATGACGTAGATAAAACTAGTGTTGCCAGTTTGATGAAAACCTCAGAATATGCTTTCTAGTGACAAAATAGTTATTATTATTATTATTATTTTTTGGATGGTGGATTGAAAGGATGACAGGAGCCTAACCACTTGTTCCTGCTCTTGATGTGTTGGATTATATTCATGCAATATTTAAAAGCTTATGGTTTAAAAATGCTTCTTAAAATGGATATAGCCCCACAGTTTGAAGCCCGACATTTTCCAAATGCCTGATATAATGAAATGAGCATGCAGCATTCATATACAGATGACTTTAGTAGATATGATGTAAGCTAGATTAGGGCTCTTAAGCCTGCAGAAGAAGCTTGTGGAAATGCCTTCCCTGGAAAGAGTTCTCACTATAAATTCACTAACGTTTATGACAAAAACTGTCTGTCTGCTTATCCATAGAAAAGGACTTATTTATGGGGAGGGGTCAAAGAAACAGCCAACTTCATTTTTTTTGCTTTATTGTTTTGTATTGATGGAATAAAAAATTAGCATGATAGCGGTTGATACATAGCTCTTAATTCTAATTTTGTAGAGAAATAACAGGCTATTTCATAAGCTTTGCCTAAGGATATCAGCAGCCATATCCATCCAGACCATTCCACTATGCTGATTTTTCTTTTGTCATGTTATTTTTCACTTATTTTTTGATTTATTATTCACTTTCTCAATTTCAAGCACTTCATTTTTTTTGAGACTTGTAAAGGCACGGCCAGGTTTTGAAGAGTGGTGCTATTTTGGCAACTATAATCTTTTTTTTATACTGTTTACATTTAAAAAGTCTCCTAAGATTATGTTTGCATCCTAGAATTTATGACTTTGCCACATCTCCTTCAGTTTGCTGAACTCAGAAAAATGATTCACCTTGCCTGAATATTGCCAATGACTTTGCCAGTCTCTACCATTCCTTTTGAAGATGGCGCTCAAGTTTTATTCTGGTTATGCCCATCTATTTTAAACTCATTGCAGAAATGTTTTGAGTGTACCTTCCTATTCTCACTCTTTCTCCCTTACAGATTGTCTTTAAAACCTCCATCTTAATTTTGCTTATATCAAGTTAGGTCTGTGGTAACTACTATTCCCTCTGCCCTGTATTTTCCAGCCATCTTACTCACAGAAATGAGTTCGGCATTGGGTAGGTGGAATCTCTCTGAGGGAACACTGGACAGATGTGAAAAAGCCTTGTGCTCTTGGTCAGTTTCTTTTTCGTCTCTGGATCAGTGGCATATGTCAAATAAGACCTTGTTTATCCTTCAGGAACTAATCGGAAAATTAAGATTTGGGGGAAGATGACCTTTGATGGATCTAGAGCCCACTTCTAATATCCCAGTGCTTCCAGTGTTTTGAAAATTTTATTACTGTTTTTATACTTTAAGTATAGGGTTGTTTTGCCTGCATGTATGTCTATGTCCCATGTCTGTGAAGTACCCAAGGAAGTCAGAAGAGGACATCAGATACATTCAGAATGGAGTTACAGATGGCTGTGAACCACCATGTGGGTGCTGGGAATTGAACTTTGTTCATCTGGAAGAACAACTACCGTTCTTAACCTATGAGACCTCTCATCAGCTCCACTTTCAGTTTAACATTTTAAATTTTCTAGAACATGAGAATAAAGGAGTGTCATGTGTATATTACAATGGTCACCTCTCTAACCTACAGTTGTCTGTCCTCTTCAGCAAACATACAAACACTTGTCCATTAGTTTACAGTCTTTATTGTAATCTCCAGGTCCAGCAAATACAAGTGGAATGAAGTCAATGTTGCTAAACCAGGAAGAATTGGTATTTATATCTTTGTCGATGTGACTAGTTCAAGCCTTTAAATAAGCACGTGCTTTTTAGGAGCTGCTGACTAGTTAGACAAAAAGAGGTAAAAGGCAAAAGAAGAGAAAAGTCAACCCACCTAACCACCCACCCACTCAAACAGAACTGCCCCTGTCAGCGGCAGCCACAAACATCCCTCAGCATGTCTTGACTGCTTCGGCACAACACCACAACTTGGAAGAGTCCCTACCTTGCAGCCTTCACACGTGATGACTCCGTAGTGGATCCCGGAGGATTTATCGCCACAAATTTTGCATGGTATTACTTCAATTTGTGCTGAAAGAAGGGGGAAAAAAGACATTTTGAATGGCTATAATTGCCTTTAAAAAACCCTTCCTATTTTCATGCTTACATGTTTTTACCAAGGTGTTTGTGTTAGTCTCTAATAGAGGACGCTGGGTGATAGTGGTGGCCGTGGGTCGTCTTTACTATTTGGATGGCTTCCCTAGGCTTCTTCTAAGACAGCGCCTCTCAACCTTTCTAATGCTGGAGCCTGTGAACACAGTTTCTTGAGTCGTGATGATCCAAAACCATACAATTATTTTCATTGCTGCTTCGTAACTTTTGCTACAGCTATGAACTGCTGTAGCTACATGTACTTTTGCTACAGCTATGAACTGTAATGTGGACATCTGTGTCTTCTGACAGTCTTCATGATCCACAGGTGGAGAACCATTGATCTAAGGTCTGCTATTTATTTATCACTCTCTGCTTTGTTTTTTCAAACTGAATTTCATACACACACACACACACACAGAGGAATGCATATCCCTGCATGTGTATGTTTAAACACCAGATATTTTCTATTCCCTTTACTGTTTTCTTCTCTTAAAACTCGTCTTCCTCAAAATAACATTGCAGAAAAATCTTGTGAACTCATGTCTTTATATTTCCTATTTTGCTTTTGAAAATAGAAGTCATTAGGAGTTTTCACATGGTCTTATCACAACAATATTTTATATAAACCAAACAAGTCTATGGTATTGGTGTTTGATAACCTTACATGTGTGGCTGGATAAAGTGATTATCCCTGTGAAACTGTCATTAAGAAATCAACCTGAACATTAAGTGAGCATGCTTTTAATATATGCAAAGGTACTGAAAGATGATGACTCAGGAGAAGACATGGTAGTGATTTTGATAGTCTTGTTAATAAAAAGGTTAATAATAAAGAAATCAGAAAAAGATAAGTCATTTAGAAAAATGGCAGGTATTTAATTTCACTGGAGATGAAAAGGTTTCATTTTTTAAAAAAGAGTATAAGAGATAGTTTATTCTGGGGCATATTTGAGTGACCGTGGCCCAGGTAATTGATTTAGGTTGTCCCAAATTCTGTGTTGAAATGTGGATAGAATTTCATAAAGTTTTATAGCAATTTAGATTTGCATTGATGGATATGTAAGAGAGGTGGTCACAGCAAGATGGGGGAAGCTTTTCTATAGGTCTCAGATGCCATCTTACGACATTCTGAGCTTTTGGGCTGGTGGAAGCTACTGGTCTGCTAAAAAGATTCCAAACAAGTTTTATGCATTAGTCACAGGACATTAGTTCTGACATAGTGGTAGGAATAGAGTGGCTATCGGGGGGTGGGGTGGGGGAGTCAAGCTAGAACAAAATGAGGCAAATAGCCCTGGACCTGCAATATTCCAACCTTTAGATCACTGAAGTTCCAACAGGGAAGCCAGCTCAACTTACAGATGATATGGAATTTGATTTGTCTGAAGAGAAAGACAAGGGGCACTGAATAAAAATAGGTCAGAAGTTTAGTATGACTGTGTCTAGTAATCATACAGAGTAATTGGCTTTAAGGAAAATTTGGGTCATATGGCTGAACAGAAGTGTGACACCAGACTTTGGAGCCATTGGAGACAGGCAGGGGAGTTTTCGCCTGATCCTATTTGCCACGAGGAGTGGATAAAATGAAGAGCAAGTGAATGGTGAGAACAAGGCTGGGATGTAGGTTAGTGTTACAGTGCTTAACAGTGTGAGGGAAGTCCTAAACAGAATCCCCCCAAACCACCCCTGACACGACATGAGACTTGGAAGGAGCTCGGCAGGCTAACCAGAAAAAGAGCAGAAGGCCAATGAAAGGTTACTCCTGGCATGCGAGTTAGGCAATGGCAACGCAGAAGGCATCCATTCTAGGACAAAGGGTGCTGAAGGGGCACAAACAAAAATGCTTCAAAGGCAGAAGTGAGATTAAACGCTAAGAGGTAAGGAAAATGGAAGCTGATGAAGAATCGGAAGTGAGTTCTATCTGCCTAGGCTTGGTAGTGAGACAAAGTGATGGGCTGACTACAACAGTGACATTGGGGCTGAGCATGTTGCTGGGTGGTAGGGCGCTTGGACAGCAGGCATGAGAGCTAGGTTTGAGCCTTAGCCTTAGACCAGCAATGGAGACTTTGGTGGAGTATGATGCAGTGTGGACCTGGCACGCATGCACTGTCATGGGGCGCCTCACAGGGACCTGAATGTAAAATGTCTCGGAAGGAAGGTTTTGCTTTCATGGAAGTTGTTTAGAATGCAGGACTTCCTGTGTTTGATAGTCCTCCAAAGAGTTGTTAAAATTATTCACACTAAGAAGATCTGCTATTTCCTTTCCCAATTTAAAATAATTATGCAAAATATCCTTGAACATTCTTTGTACATAAAGTTGACACTTGCATACACTTCTATAGTTTTCCACTCTTAGATACGCAAAACAAATAAGTGTAAAGCATTGCCATCTTTTGATATTACTTCACACAGTAAATATATTACTTAGCTTTAGGGTAACACATAAAGTTTTTCAAAATTAAATAGCTACAGACACTTCAAAATATCTTTTTTTTTGTAAGAGAAATAATTTGAGGGATGGAACTTGGGATGTAAGTATGACTGGAATGCTTTCAGGATTGTGTGGTGGGGAAACAGGAGGTTTGATATTATTCTCATTTGTTCTCTTGGATTGCATTCCTTAATCTATTAATGCTTAGGGCCATAGCTAAACAAAACTTTTGAGCTTATGTTTTGTGGCTTATAAATATAGTATTTATCAGCAAGCATCACAGAACTGTGAGGTTAAAATGGCTACTTCCGGAATAATGTCATCATCACCAGCATTACACCCATTAACTAAGTTTTTTCCCTAACAATTTAAGAAAAGAAGCATATGTCAAACAGAGTAACATGTCAAAAACCAGTTGACACTATTGTATCTTTATTAAAGATATTTTAAAAAATGATTCAGTGAATCACACAATAACTTATTCATACTATGGTTTTCAGTTTAGCAATAACATTTCAACAGTGAGTTATTTATAGTTACTATAAAATGACTAAAATAATCGAAGGTAGCCATTGAATAGTTTTTGGTTCATATGATATTAAGTCAAAGGCTCTCTTTGCATAAATTACTCCCCAGGGAGTAGCTTACACGTGGGAGAATCTGCTTCAATACATTCTTAATTATAAAATGATCTAACTTTAAAGGAAATGAAAATAGAGGTAATTTGCTCCCTGAGGTGTAGGAAGATGTTTTTGAAAGACACAAAGGTTATCTTATACATCTTCAGAAATACAAATGAGATAAGGAACATTCAATAGGGCATCTGCATATTTATACATATTCATAACCTTGGCTCCACACATAATCCTGAAGAGCTACAAACACTTTAACAGCATTTTTTAAAGAGAAAGAAGTCACCTATAATGTATATGTGTTTTCTTATGTGGAAGAAAGTTTTATCAATTTGGAAATATTGTGGCTATTTTTATTCTGACAGAATAAATCATTTCAGGGTTACTAGAAGTGAAAAAAATTCGAATCATTTACAGTAGTAGTCATTTTCCTTTTTCCTCATTAAAATCCCCTTTCTGAGGTATAGCTTTACAGTTTATAGTGTGTGTTTCCTACAGCACATCTCCAGGCCAGACTTTCAGACACCAGTGAGGATACAAGTCCCATCATTGCTCGGTGCTTGCTGTTTTTAAATGTCTTGCTAAGGGCAACAACATGGTCTCCTCTGGAACTAAACTGTGCAGACCTGGTACCAAGTCATCTATCATTGCTTCAAGCTGAGCACTTTAGGAGGGTGTGGCTCCTTGGACCTCACTAATTATAGCAGTAAGATAGCACGAGGAAGCCAAGGAGGAGGGATGGTGTTTGGTACTTCTGCTTGATTCATGGGGATTGAGCCATCTATCTACCTGTCTGTCTATCTATCTATCTAGATAAAGCTTACTTGGTTTTCATTTTGTTCATCTTATTAAGTCCCTCTTGTCCTTTCCTTGCCTAGAGTATTCTGGCCAACTTTGCACACAATCTTTGTCTTCGTTTTTCCTGCTTATTGAAATATATGCCTCTTTAGTTCTACCCCATCCAAGCCCCTGCTGGTTACAGCAGGTGTTAAGGTCAGAAAACTAATTCAGGCTAATGAGTTAACCAGAAAATGGCTCCGGAAAATACTTTGACTCTTAAAAAAAGCATCCCTCAGGAAGGCAGTGCTGTTGAGCCTGCCAGGTACTTTATGCTAGGCAGTGGTGCGTTTTACTGTACATGCTCTTGAAGCTTTCCATTTCCACTAACCCAAGTCTTCCAGCTCAGCCTGCCATTTTCTAGTCTGGGCATTCCAGGGCAAAGCCAAGGAAAGGCTGTGGGTCTGTAGGTGTGCGCGTGTAAATGCGTATGTGTGTGTGTGCATGTAAGTGTATGTGTTTGCATGTGTGTATGTGTGTGTGTGCAAATGTATGTGTATGTCTGTGAGCTGTAGATGCATGTGTGGGTGCCTACAGCAATTCATTTGCATGTGAAAGCCTCATGTCAACACTGTCTTCCTCTCTTGTTCTCCACTTTCTTTTTTGAGGCAGAGTTTCTCATTAAACCCGGAGCTCACCTATTGGCTAAACTCTCTGGCCAGTGAGCCCCCACGTCTGCCTGTTTTTGTTCTCCTTAGCTGGGAATGTGCTGTGTCACAACTGTGCTCAGCTTTTTATGTGGGTGCTAGGGATCTGAACTGAGGTACGCATGCCTGTACAGCAATTATCTCACCAACTGGGTCAGCTCCCCAACCCTTGTTTTTTTTTTGTTTGTTTGTTTGTTTTTGTGTCCTCTAAAGGAGCTCAAAGCGGTGGCCCTAAACTTCCTTTTATCTTCCAATATAAATGAAATAGACTTTAAGAATTAATGAACTTTTAATTTTTTTTTTAATATTTCATGTGAAAAGAAGAAACAGAACCTTGAGAATGGTGTGAGTAACATATTTTGGTTGAGGTTCCTTGGTGATCTTGATAATAATAAGGGTTTTAGCAACTCTGAATTAATCTACTATGCAAACCACCTCAAAGGCACAGAATTCTGGGGAAGGTCAATTGGGAAGGGAACAACCAGTAACTGGTATTTTCTGGCTTTGGGTTCAGGTTTTCACAATATCTTCTGTGTTCTGATGCATCTTCCAGGCTGAGCTCTGGGCTCTGGACACTGTTCCAGTACAGCGAAGGCTGTACCCCTGCGTGCTGGGCTTCCCTGCTGGTCTCTTTCCCTCCATAACTTTTCAGTTAGGCTAAAAGTGGACAGAGCAATTAACTCTCTTAATGTCTGTGTGAAACACAATTTACACATGTAAAAATTTCCAATAAAGATGACTATTTTGGTTAAAAATCCTTTTGCAGATGGTCTCAGTAGCCCATGTCTTATGTCATCTCCCCAAATTGTATCTCATCTACCATCTGTGACAAATCCAAGTTAAAAATCTCTGTACTCATTCACTCCCTCCTTGCCAGACCTGGAGGTATTTACCTCTTCAGTATGGAATCTTCTGAGGTCACATGACAGTCAACATAAAAGACTGCAGTGAAGGAGGTACTGTTTAAGATTCATTTCTACTCTGGATTAATCAGACAGTAGCCTTAAAGATGTGGTGGGATGCACACAGAAGCCTGAATATGTATTCTATGTCGTGCTAGAGGGTGATGCTAAGGGTCCTGACCTTGGATCAGGCTGCATTTATAGCTGCCTCTCCAAGGCAGTGTACACCTTGGTACCGGGCTCCAACCTGAAAAACCTAGCCTGCTCGTGCACCTCCTTTCTGCTAGGACATTCCTGTACCTGTCTCCTTGAACTCTTCTCTGTAATTTTCCGGGAGGTGGACTTTTCTTCCACTTTGTTGATAAACAGCTCTTAAGTGATTTAAGAATACACTTAGCTTATTATATTATTATTTATAATAATATAAATATTATTATAATTCCCCATATTTTATGTCACTAGAAACTAGATTAAGAAAAAAAAATATGACCCCATGACAATGGCAAAATGTTTTTTTTTTTTTTTTTTTCCAAAGAGACAATCGGAAGAGAATTGCACAGGGGCTGGTCTACCTTTTGTGCAACGTCCTGTAATTACCTGTATAGTGCTGCTTGTTATTTCCACTCTTGAGAACGGAGACAATAGAAAATAGAACCAACAAATACCAACTAGCACAAAAGAATAAAAACAATTACAGAAATTCCCTCTTACCGACAGTACACTTTTCATTGTTTCAGTTAGCCAAGGACAACCATAGTATGAAAATGTTAAGTGGAAAATCCTAGAAACAAACAGTTTAAAGTTTTCAATTACATGGCGCCTGAGTTAAAAAACAACAACAAATTTTGGCACTGTCCCATACCATCCTGCAATAAAATAAAATAAAATCTCTTCACCTAGTGTATCCACATTGTATATGTTACCTCCTTGTTAGTCACTTAGTAGTTGTATTAGTTATCACATCAATGGTCAGAATACCTGTCTATCAGAAACAATCATTATTTTTACCCTTAATTGTAGTGAATATTTTATGGTGCCTAATTTCCGGATTAAGCTCCACCATAGATACGGTAATGCAAAATGTCCCCATGGGCTTACAGGTCGGAAAAATTGGTCCTCAGCTGATAGGGCACTGACATTTCAGAGGACGGCCCTACTGAGAGGAAGAGAGTAGCAGAGCCACGTTCTGTGTGTTCTAGCCTGGCCCTGGTTCCAGCGTGAGCTCTCTGTTTCCTGGCCAGCACCATTTCACAATCAACTGCCGTTCACAATCGCTGAAATGGAGTCACAGGCCACTGTACCTTTGCCTCTCTGTGCGGTGGTGTGCTGCACTGATGTTCTGCCAAAATATGAACCCAAATACATATTTTCTTTCCTGAACTGTTGATGTGCATTTGGTCATACTAACGAGTAGAAGAGTTAGCATTGGGTGTGCATTTGTAGAAAAATACAATAAATACAGTGTTTGCTAGTAGCCACTGTTTTAACATTCACTGAAAGCTTTGGGGTGTATAGGTGAGGACCTTACTAATATAAGTTCAAAATGTTGCACTTTTAAATGCTTCTGTGTGCTCTAGTAGTTGTAAGATACCAAATTATGAATTTTTTCCTATTTAGCACATCTTGTCCTGTCAGTGTCTTCACATTGATGAGATATGTATGTAGGTCTGGATGTCACTCAAACGGACAGCACTTGATGGCATTTGCCATCACCCAGTGGGGCCCACGGACCAAGGGCTTCAGCATAAACTGGGAACAATCGCGATTATAAATACTCACCTGATGTGAAATCTGCTTTTCAACAAGCTCCCAGGGCAGTCTTAGAGCTCAGAAAGCACTGTCCTGTGATGCT
Organism: Meriones unguiculatus; assembly: GCF_030254825.1. Classification (NCBI taxonomy): domain Eukaryota; kingdom Metazoa; phylum Chordata; class Mammalia; order Rodentia; family Muridae; genus Meriones; species Meriones unguiculatus. Next base: position 35,837,549 of record NC_083349.1, read on the forward strand.
AGGGGAACACAGGTGTAGCTACTCTGAGAATGGATGGATCTCTGATTCCCCTGGTGCTAACGTAAAAAAGTTCACAAGATTCTGGAAAAAAAAAATCATTCTCTGCTTTTGCTTTTTATGCATCTCCTTTTGTTCATAACGGCAGTAGGACAGGTGGAGCTTTAGGATCCACCTCCCCTGGGGAAAAATTAAAACCTCACAATTCTGGTCACTAACTGATGATGTGGGGATGGGGAGATCAGGCAGCACATTTCAGAAACATCCTGTGTTGCTGCATTTAACACAGGACACCGCAGAATTCCTTTGCAGACAGATCTGTGCCTGATTTTTCTCTGTGTCCTAACACTACCTGGGGAGTGGCTTTTCCCTTTATTGCAACTTGTTCTCAAGGGTTGTGGCAGAGAGGTCGATGCTGGATACTCTGGGTTTTTAATTTTTAAACATTCCAGTTTTGTGTGTGCAAGTATTGCTGTATGGATGGTACATGTGAATGTTTGTATGTGGATGTGGCAGTCGGAGGTCAATCTCGAGTATTGTCAGGAACTGCCTCCTTTTGGTTTTGAGACAGGGTCTCTCATTTGTTTGCCTGAATCTCCCTTTTGTCCAGGATAGCTGGCCAGTGAGCTCTAGGGATTCTAGACCACGGCCCCTGCCCCCAGCACTGGATTACAAGCACATACTGTCATCTTGCTTTCTACATGGATTCCAGGGCTTGCACTCAGGTGCAGCAAGCACTTTACTGATTCAGCCATCTTCATCTAAGCTCTTGTTTTACTGGATTATTAAACCACTATGACTAGCTGAGATTATTTCCTTAAATACAGTTTTCCTATTTTAAAAATCAAATTGAAGAAAGTTTTTTTTTCTTTTTGATGGGAATTGTAAAGTCAAGCAATGTGTTTTCCTTATTGTCGTTCGTCATCTGCTGGGAGGGTAGTTTTTGTCATCTTGATATAAGATAGAGTTATTTTGTAAGAGAAAGCACAACTGAGAGAATGGCTGTATAAGACCACTTGTAGGCTAATCTATGGAACATTTCCTTGGTTAATTATTGATGTTGATTGTGGATGGTGCTGCCCTTGGGCAGGTGGTCCTGGGTGCTATAAGAAAGGAGACAGAGCAAGCTGCGTGTGAAGAACAAGCCAGTAAGTAGCTCTCTTCCATATTTCTGCTTCAGTTCTTGGCTTCAGGTTCCTTTTCTACCTTGAGTTTCTGCCCTGACTTCCCTCAGTGCTGGACTGTGATTGCGAAGCTACGTAAGCTAAATAAACCCTTTACTCTCAAAGTTGCTTTTGGTCACGAGGGGCTGAAAAGATGGCCTAATCAGTAAAGTGATTGCTTGGTATGCACCAGAAACTGAGTTTACACCCTAAAACGTTTGCAGCAATGTTGGATTCCACAGCACATGCTCCTAATTTCAGTGCTGGGGAGGCAGAGAAGGGCAGATTCCCGAGTCCTGTTAGTCTGTTGGGTTAGTCTTTTCTGTGAACCCTAGGCCAAATGAAAGTAAACAAAAAATGAGTGGTGCAAGATAACTGACAGTAAAAGTTTTCCTTTCTGGGGCAAGCAAACCTGTCTCTTCAGCTCCCCCCCTGATTTCTGGGACTTCTCTTTCTAGCCTCCACTTGGTTGAACCTTGAAGCAAAAGCTCATGTTTGTGCAGCACCTCCTTCATGAAAGAGGAAGGGGATGCAAGGAATTGCAAATGGGAACCATAGATGACCAAAATGAGCAGGCAGAGTTTAGTCTCTGTATAGCAAAAGTACCTCTTCAAAAAAAAAAAAAAAAAAAAGGAAAAATCCATGCTTTTTTTTGTGTGCAAAATCCCAAAGTGCATTGAGAGGAAGGAAGACATAAATGTGACAATATTGGAGGAAATATTATAAAACACATGTCAAATAATGGATATATGCTTACTATATACTAATGACTCCTAAAGTCAGAAGCTGATGTATCAAAGATCTGAAGATCGGCTTTTTAAAAGACAAGGTGAATAAACGCATTAAAAGATGCACGTGTTTCATGCATTACTGAGCTGCAAACCACCTATCAGGAAGACTATACTCTAAAAGCCAAGAGCTATGTCAAATGCTGGAGCAGATAATGGGCAAACGAACACTCAGTTGTTGGGAAGGCAGAATGTAAAGCCAACTTTTGAAGGAAGTGTGGCAAGTTTCATAAAGTCAGAGTGAGCCTTAGCAACAATCATGCTCCTTGGTATTTTGTAGCAGAGTCACAGCTCATGTCCACGCATGTGCATGAAGGTTTATTCACATTTTCTCCAAATGAGAAACAATCAAGATGCATTTCAGTAGCTGAATGGATGAGTGTGTGACACTCACAGATAGTGAAATATAGTAAAATATCATTTGGCACTGTAAAAGAGCTACCAAGCCATGAGTGACATTGACATGGAAGACCTCAATGCATAATGTTAAGGGAAAGAAGCCAGCGTGCTTCCAGCTATGCATTTGGAAAACTCAAAACTATACAGTAAAAAAATAGATCAAATAAATAGAAACACGTCATTAACTCAAGCTTGGAGTGGGGTGTGTACATGCATGAATGTATGTTCATGGATACACTATACACACGTATAATTTAGCCACTTGAGGTGTGTTTGAGATCACAAGATACAGGCAAGACTGTTTTATTCTTTAAAAGGAATATTCTGATTGCACAGTAACACATGCCTAAAAACCTGAACAAAGAGCAGACAGACGATTGAAAGTGAGCCTGGAAGACACACACACACACACAAAGAACCCCTTCAGTTTAATGAAGTTGAGAAGCCTGAATGCTGAGCTCTCTTTGATCCAGACCTTGGAAAGGAAGAATGATTTTAAGAAACAAATGTATAGAAATAAATTAAATAAACATACTTAAGATGGTTAAAGAGGAGAAGTCAATTACAAGAGTAAATTTTCAGATTAGATAAATTTATTTGGGAGGGGGGTTAGTGTGGTTAAATGCAAAGCAAATAGTAATAAGATATTTCTAGGATTATAAATATGCATTCCTTTCTCTGTAGTTTGTCAGCATACATCAAGTTGAATCACACAAAATCGGTACTTTAAGGTCAAAAAAATTAATTGATATTGGGAATTTCATGTGATTCAACATTATATTTTATTACTTGTTGTGTTTTAGTATGTAGTTCCTACATTGTGTGGCTTTCCAGAATATTTGAGAGCCAGGCACATGCGACACGTGACTGAGTGTAATAGCAAAACTCAGTCGGTGGAGGTAGAAGGATCATGAGTTCAAGACCAATCTGGTCTACACATTAAGACTCTTAAAAAGAAGTAAGTATGAAAACAAGCTTAAAATCCAAAGGAGGGGTAAAATATTAAAAAAAGAACAATGCAGGGGTATGCTTAATATAAAAATGAAACCATGGACTTCGCATTTTTGATCATTAATGAACTGACAGGAAGGAAGACAGAACAAGAGAGTAGAAAAACAGGGAGAGGGAGGGGGAAGGAAAAGTTTAATACAAGCAGACTTTACACAAAAACTTACATTTTAAAAATTTATGTTTTGGATCATCTACAAGAGTTTTGATCACCTCCAACATGAATAATTCTACACTGTCAAAATAATCGCAAACTCTTCCATTTAGAATTATGCCATCATGATATCTATGTTGTAGCAAACGTGCAGACCAGCCTCTAACTCCTCAACACTGACTCTAAATGGAGAGAAACCACAGAATTAAAGTGAACCTTGATTCTTGTCATCTCTAGACACAAGACTAGTTCAGAGGCTAGAAGTCGGCATATTTGGATTCGGTCGACTGTTTTACAAGTGGCCTTCAACAAAGGGAGAAAGACAGCAGTGGGAAGTTTCTCTGCGTGCCCACAGCACCAGAAACTATTTCAGGGGTCAAATGATCACAGAAGATGTGACTCCAGAAGTTGTGTCTTATGGTTTTACACTATGCTAAATGTCACAAAGGGCTGCTGCCCAACACAGTTGGAGTCAATGCTATCCCCTTCAAAGACGGAAGGGCTGTTCTGCTGAGACTGCAGACTTTCTCTAAGGCGATTACCAGCATAATCCTAAATATGATAGGACCGAGCTATCTTATTTTTGAGCTCATCAGATCCAGCATGCTCACATAATCCTCGACAGCTTTACTCTATGTTTATGTAAGCTGCCTGGTGCCTGAACAAGACGACCATAACTTCTTGTCCCCTGCAGTAGCGTCCCTCTATATTATTGGCACAAAAAAAAAGTAGTAAGAATGAATGTGATTTTCAAATTCTGCCTTCACGGATTTCCTCCCTTTGAACTGTCCCTCCCTTTTTCCTACAAGGGTGATATTTCCAGGCATGCTTGCCAGTCTACAAATAACATCCACACAGACAGAATATTGTTGTCCCCACTGCTGCATGTCTTTCTTACACCTTTCATATGAAGGCGTTTGTATGTCACAGCATAGATCGCAGTGGTAGGAAGAAGGCCCCCTCCCATTTATTTAGAGATTTAAATTCCTTTTAAAGCAGGGTGGGTATTTATGTCTTTGGGGGAATATTAGACATTGGAGAAATCTAGGAATTGCCAAAGCATAGCACCACGTGTTCTAGAGAAAGATTCTTAAAAGTTTCACCTTTAATTTAGAATATAGCATGTAGGTCCACAAAAATTTAAAAGAAAAAAAAATCTCGTTCTCCTTTCAAAATGTGAATGTACATTAGTTCATATGCTTCATTAAATGAGGTATGTGTGTGTGTGTGCGCGCACGCGCATAGGCAGGCACCTCTAAAATCAAACATCACATTTTGGCTAATTTTATAACAAAGGGTAGCTAATATGATTTTTAAGTAAATAACTATAGAGAAACCTACATGTTTACCTGTGAGTCACTGTTAATTGCGATTCAGAACTGAAGAGGATTATGCACATAGACGTTAATATGTCCACTGTTATTAATTTCTAAACAACAATAGCAACATTATCCTGAATAAATCTGTTCGTAATAAGGATAAATAGTTTTTAAAGACTCCACTGATGTCAGAATTGAAATCTGCTGGTCAGGAATTACTTCACCAATCTCGTATTTAAGAACACAGGTTTGGAATGTGGCAAATCATGGCACAGGAACAGTGTCTGTGCTCCCTTAAAATGGAAGTGCCGGGAGACATTGCACATTGCAAAAAGACAAAGTTCTGAGTTTGAGATAGGTGGAGGCTTCTTTAAGTAGTCGGTGTTTAGAAACAATTGTAAAGTTTTTAAAAAAATATTTGAACAATTGTATCTTTTATATCATTTGCAATTGCTGTTTGTGGCTATTTGAAGCTAGTAAAAATGGCAATAAATTATTTTTGCCTTGAAGTGTTTTCAGAACAGATACTCAGACCTACCCACTCTTGAGATTACACCTGCTTAGAAAAACATGTCCTAACTTAGTAAAAACAAACCAAAACAAAACTAGAAGTAAAAAGCAAATTCCCAAGCCTCAAAATACATTACCATTAGACCAAACAATTAACGACAAAAAAACCAAAAACAGATTTCTTATACATTTCTCCATATTATACAAACTAAATTGACTTTTAAAACATTTAGATAAATCTAGTAACTAACTACAATAATAGCTGTAGCGATGTTAATAGGTAAAATTAAAGCTAAAGATTACACCAAGGCTGTTTATATTGTCGATCTATGGTCAACCTGATGTGACAGGTGAAAGTACTTCAATTTAAGGCAAGAACAAGTTTTTGTAGTAATTCACCTCAGCATAAGACAATTATTTATGTATAGGTATCTCCTCTAGAGTCGTTAGGCTGGGGTGCTTGGTTTATAAAATACATTCCCCAATCAGAGACAATTTATTGTTCCCACACATAGCTGTTACTTTATTTTGCTTAGAGCCTTTAGATGCTTGCTTTCTCATCCAAGGATGGTTTACGCTGCTAAATGTCAGCAGATAGAAGAAAAAGTGCAACTCACCAGTGGCGTCAGCTTTAGTTTTGAGCTGGTTCTCACACATTCTGACGGAGCAGTGAAAAGCCTGACTGGAAAATATTACCCGTTTCCCTTGAGATCTGAGGACTGGCCCTGTGTTATCCCACAACGAGAATCCCAACAGACTGTATTAATGAGATTAGATGAAAGAAGTGTTAGAGGCATCCACTGCTCCGTTTCATTAAGTAAGGGTGAGAGACAGGCTTTCTCACTCCGGGAAGGCAGGGGAGAAAAAAAAATCCTTTCTTCCTTTTTTTTTTTTTAATATTTACTCAAGAGAACATTTGCTAAATTGTAAAAAAGCAGTTTAAAACCTCTTTCTGCCCTCCCTATGAATCATGTGGCTGGGTATTCTTTCTGTCCTTTAAGTTCCCTTTGTTTTCATTCTGCTGGAGCCAGATTCAATATGCATTTGACAAAAACCTTGAGGTGAGCTGTGACTCTGAAAGTCTAGCACGGACTTCATTCAGAATTGGCTTGTAATTATTTTGTCCCTTTTACGGAGGTCTGGTGTATAGGGATTACCTTTCCCCTGTCCTCCCCACTATTGGATTACGGCTGTCTGTGAGACAATTAATGGGACATACAGACATTTTACAGCTGAAGAAAATGTGTGTGTCTTACAGCGCAGAAGACCTCACAGTAACCCTGGGGTCTTAAAACTATTTGATCAGGGGAGCTCGATGCTTCCTCTTGTAAGATAAGAGTGATGAACATACTTGAATTCTTAGCTCTTGTGGAAGTTTTGGCCAGCTTGATATAGTGTAGGTCTTGTGTAGGTAACCACAGTGGCTGTGGGTTCATGAGTGTGACGGCCTTGCCATGTCTAACAATCCTCCTTTCTCAGCACTCATGTCCATCCTCTGGCTCTTAGTGTGCAGCTGCAGTTCAGTAACTGTAGTTGGATACACTCTTGCTGTGTTTGCCTATCTCAGGGATAAGCATGTTGGCTGCTGTTATCGTTTATGAATTCATGTATTGATATTGCTTAGTTGACTACTAAGTAATTAATAGTATCTGTAAGTGTCACTGGGAAATATATGTGATGACATTCATAGGCCAGTGTATTCTCAAAGACCGTAGATTTAATCCTGTTTAACTCCTTCCGCTGACATTGTTAGTTTTCTGCATATAAGTAGAAATTATACTCTTGGAAGACCCGCAGCTATGGTGGCTAAGTAAGCAAACAGACTTGGGGAAAAGTCAATATTTCATCGTTAGTCAAGTCAGTATGCCGTATCTTACGGTTTCGCTGTGGAGACAGGCTGATATCAAGCCTCTTCCATCTTCCTCAAATGCTCTCCACCTTTTTTTTTTCTGAGACAGTCTCTCACCGAAATTGACTCTTATCGATTTGGCTACACAGGGTGGCCAGCAAGTTTCAGGCATCTACCCATCTTCCTTACCTCCCAGTACTGCTGTTCCTGGCCTCTCGTGTGTATGCTGGATGCAGACACGGACCCTCATGCTTACATGACAAGCATGTTATCAACCAAACTGTCTCCTCCCTCTTGCCACAGTAAACTATTCACGAATTATCAAATTCTATCTTGCTTGCAATGGCATTTATAGGCACCATACATAAGGACTGAGAATCAAATGCCAGGAGTAAAATCTTACTCTTCTCCATGCTTCCTGAATCTTAAACCCAACTTCTACCAGGTCACCCAAGCAATGAATACGAAAGACCCAGAACTGAATTGAGTGCATCTCATTACACAGGAATTGGCCCCCTGATGTAAAGTGCATGGTGGAAGATGACAGCTCACGTGTGAGGAGGGACTCGCGTTCATGTTGAAGAAAGAAGAGGAAATGGGAATTCTCTAGAATCATGGTTTCATCACATCGTTTTCCTTACAAAAGCCCTTTTGATTCTCTGGGCTCTGTGGGATAAATTCATAAATCCATGCTTTGCCTTGACTGGGATTTTCCTCATGGGGACAGTCTGTCTTCAAGTCCTTGTCTGTGAGCCTGTGGCAATGCCAGTCTTTCCCTGAACAGTCCCAAGTGTTTCACGCCTCTATCTTTTTTCTGCCTCTCCTCCCTCTTCTCTGTACTCCATGAGGCCACTCTCTACTGTTCTCCAGCTACCCAAATTTACATCTCAACTCAATTTCCACTTCTTCTTTTTAGTGTCTCCTGACCATCTGTCTATAGAGGGCTCCTGTGTGTCTACCTCTCATTCGGTCCTGGAGTGCTTCATTAATCTTGTTTACATGCTTACTTTACACCCTGTGTGTAAGCTCCTTAGCCATACCCCATCCTTCTGTACATCTCTTGTGTCTAGCATAGTAGTGAGTCTGTGAATGGGTGAGTGTGTACTCGCTCATTCACACAGTGAAGAATTATAGGTAAGCCTCACACCCTACCTTGTTTAACTTATCCACTTCGTGCTTACATGGATAGCTTACTGCTGTGGTATGTTTGCTTTCTTGCTACAGTTAAGTCGAAAAGGGGGGAGGATTAAGAATGGAGGCAAGCTCTTAAGCTCTTGCCTCTTTCTGTTCTTTATAAATTGGTTCTAGTATATGAACAAGAGCTTGAAACAAACTTCTTCCAATTCTCTCTGTTGTTTTCATTTTTGATACATTGATTTCCTTTCCTTTGTGTTATATTTAATCTTCATTTTAGATTATTACCTAATAACTATTAGATCAGTTATCGCATTGATCTAGGTCTTTTCTCTCACTGGGTGTGTTCTCACTAGAAGAGACAAGAAGTTTTTCTGCCCCCTCTCCAGGCCTTCCCACCAGCATGGACCTCCTCTGATCTAAAAGAAGAATAATCTAGAAAATTCTACCCCCCCCCGCCAAATAAACCAAAAAATAAAACTTTCCAAGATTCAAGGATGAAACAGGAGAATGAACTTTTCTAAAGTGAAAGAAGGCACTTCATTTTATAGGAAACAGTTCTACTTTAGGACATAGTTTGCGAAATAAGGTTCTTAGGTCAGAGCTTGCTACAGTAGCAGTGGCAGCTGCAGTATTAATGGGAGTTTATTAGAAATGCAGATTCTCAGGCCCTGTGGAATCAGACATTCTGGGGGTGGAGCTCAGCCGTCTGTGTTTTCATGAGCTCTCCAGATGGTTTGATGCACCCTTATGTTTCAGTGTTGCTGGTATACAGCATGGGGTTCCAGTTAGAACGAGCTACATTTAATTCACAGCTCTGTCACACACTGGCTGTATGGACTGGATAAGTTCTTTAATCTTCAGATGTTTTCTTGTCGCCGTCTGTAAAATGGTGATGTCTGGATGTTCTTGTCTCCAGAATGCATGTGCTGAAATACTGATTTCCCAGCTGCTGGCTTTGATGGCGGTTCTTCTGTGAGGCCGTTAGGTAATGAAGGCATAGCGATCTGTCTTGCTATTTCTACTATAGGAGGACATGGCAAGAACGCACCATCTGTGTGTGAATCAGAGAGTGGGCTCCAGACATTGAATCTGCTGGCACTGTGGATTAACCAGCGAGTAGGATTATAGGAAGTAAATTGGCATGGTTTGTAAGCCACCCAATCTATATTTTATTACAACAGCTCAGATTAACTAAGAACACCCACCTTTCTGATGGAGGTGCTGGAGGATTTAAAGTATGTTAATTCTTTAATTTAAAGCAACCCTGGCCATATTATAAGCCAGTCAGTAACTTTATGCCCTTGCTATACTGTTGCTTCATTGGAGAATAGAAAGTGTTCCATACTTTTAAAATATCTATTTTAAAAAACTTGATTGCTCATTAAAAATACTTGGGAAACTTGCAAAAAACATATAATTCCCAAAAGCCTTATGCCAGACTAATTCAGTAAGAATTTTGGGAAGTGACAGCAGTATTTTTATTTTACAGGATACAGTAAGATGATTTTCATGTCAGGAGGTCACACTATTGTAATGATTACAATGATTAATGTTGCAATGAGAAAGAGTTGTGAGGTCATCAATGACACGAGATGCTGGATTGATGAGCACCCTAAATTTTTGCCTAAATTTCTAAATTGCCTAAATAGTAGAAAAGTGCAGAGAAACGCTAAACATTAAGTTCTGGAGGGAGATGACAGGTCCTGTTATTGACACTTGGCTTGGACAGTTCTTTTTCTTCTGAGAGGTGTCTCTTAGGATTATAAATACCCTAAGCTACTGTGTAGGCACCCTTGCTCCTAGTTATGAGCTCCAGTGTCTGCATACAAATCAGAGTTCGCCGCTTAACAAGATGATTTAGCGTGAGTTAAATAATCCAGTTCCTTGTGCCTTAGCGTCCTCTTCCATGGACATGCTTCGAACTATAAAGTTATATTTTGCTGCTTGAGAAACAAAAATGCATAAAAATCCCATATACACCAGAAATATTCATCAACACTGTCTCCACCATTTGTGTAGGTACTAACAGTCCTTTCTTAAGGCACTAGGAAAATCTTTTGTTCAAGCCTAAAAGTAGAAACTGCACCTCGACTCATCAATTTATTCTTTGAGTAGGGAATCAGAATGATTGAATGCTCATAACATTTTCTCAGTGTCTACACAGAGGTATGGGGTAATCTATTTACAGTTCTACAAGTGAATCATTTGTGCTAGTGAGCACTCGCCTTGCGCAATCCACCATGGAGTGTCAGCAGTTTAATTTTGGTGGTGTGTAGAGCAGAGTGCCTATTGCGTTGATCTAAAGCGATAGACTCTGGTGGCTGAGTTTTCAAATGTTTTAACTTTGAATCAGACCCGTATGCTAAAATGGAACCTTTTCACATTTCCAAGAACTTTCTCGACTTCTTTTACTTTTATTATTATTTCTCTAAGAGGAAGTTATATGATTCGCAGAATAGGTAACACAGAAACTAGAACTTTCCCAATTAGGAGTAGCATCCGAACATTTGCTCATGTATTACGGTTTCCAGTTTGGCTTTTAGGGGCTTTCTGTGTGTGCGACTGTGTGTGTCTCAGCATCTCCATGTGTTGCTTGTGCTTGTTCTGTGGTTTCCTTTTTCTTGTTTATTTTCTCTTATTCCATTTTGCTTTTTAAAATTTAACTTACTTAATCTTATTATTATTACTTTAGATGCTTATTTGTATTCTAAAGAGAGACAGAAAGAAGGCGCATAGATTTGGGTTGGTGGAGAAGTGGGGAGGGTGTAGGAGAAGCTCGGGGAAGGGAAACTATAACCACAGCACACTGTATGAAAAAAGTCTATTTTTCAATGAAAAGAACCCAATTCTGGTGTAAATATAACTTTATCATTTATTAATGATGAAATCAAGTCTGCAGATAAAGCACGGAAAGAAGTAGTACCCAAACTTCAGTGAGAAGTTTTAAGTCTTGGTTATCATTTTCTATCACATTCCTTGGTTTTCTTTAAATATTTCAGGCTTTAAACCTTAAGAAAACTCATAAGAGGACCTTGATAGAATCATATAAAATTAGAATACTTTTATTTTGTGAGTTATATAGGATATATAAGGCAGATATTTGGGAACAATGACTGTTTAGTTATATAAAATTTCATTTTTTTAAAATTTTAAGTACAATCTTTCTAATTCAGTAGCAATCCAAACTCTGTAGGAATGATATCTGGATTCTTAGGAAGGGAGGTTAAATTTTGTTACTTGTTCATTTTGCAAATGTTTGTTGACTGCACATCCCATAACTGAGTTAAATGCCTTGTTTCATGGGATTTCCAGTTTATAAGCTCACTGTTGGAAGAGCTACAGACTTCCCGCATTCTTGCTCACCTTCCCCATGGGAACAGTCCTTGACTAAGTAGTTCAGCTCTTGGCGAAATAGTCAGTTCCTATTGTAATCCTAAGCTGATCAATCACCGCTGAATTCTTACACAAACCCACTAAAACCTTTGCGTCAGGAACCCTTCCACAAATTCTCTGAAATAAAAGGATTTATATGCTGCTCTGTTGATCTCACCATTGCAGTAAAACAGGTAAAAGAAATGCTATGTACGGGGTTAATTTATCACTGAGTCCTGTCAAGATAGAGTAGTGCAAATGGAACGCCTTCACTTCCAGTCTCATGGCTCTGCTTAGAAATTTATTTTAGAACCTTGCTGTTGAGTACGTACGGTGTACATATGCACACAGATTTGGTTATATATATATATATATATATATATATATATGTATATATATATATATTTCTATGGTATAAACACAGACATGATGTTTTTTTTTCTATTTGTTCTTGAATATGAGACATTTCACTTCTAATTCTCTGGAAGTTTTTCAGGGCTACGGAGGGCCCTGAATGCTATCTAAGGAGAAACACTCCTGCCTGTCGTCCCTGTCCCCTCGGCGTGGAGACATGCGCAGTGAGCAGCAGCATTATAACCCTCAACCTGGTGGTGAATTTCAGGTCTTCCCTAACGATGCGCGTTGTACTTGTTCCCAGTCGGAAGGTCAGTCTTCCGCATGGAGGAGGAACCACTTTTCAAGAATACGCAAAGGCTTTGGAAGCACATGAGTCACAGCTTGGGAAGCTGACTTCGGGTGAGGTCTTTTGGAAGATCACATGTCACAGGGACCATTGCTGTCTGATGTTAGGGCAAGAGCAGTAAGTTTGTGTATTGCTAAATATGTAACGTCCCAGGCTGAACTTTGTCTAATCCAGATGACATAGCAACCAGCTGCTGCACTATGAAGTCAACTATAAGATTACACCTTTGCATGAATTTTGTTAGCTCAAAGTTTTCTAGCAAAAGCATTCCTAACTCAAGAGCCTCATCTTCCATTGTGATCATAAAAAAAAAAAAAAAACTTCTTTCTTTATAAATATTGGAGAATTTTTCCATTACTATTTTTTAGACAGTAGCTAAGTAGGTTAGAGTAATTTATCGCTACTTCTTAAATACTATTCTGTATTCCCCCTTCTGTGCTAAGATACCAACAACATACCTTAATTTCCCTGAAAACTAGGCAATCCTGTCAGAAAAAAATTCAGGTGGAGTCATTAGTGCCACACTAACTCAGCTTTGTTCTAAACAAGTCAAAGAGTTGAGTTTCTCATCTCATATCTTCTAAAGAACATACTCACCAAGAGACAGCTTAACGACCAGATACAGTGATTTACTTAAAAATGTAGAGACGTCCAAGAATAACAACATTATCTCTGTGGGAAGTCCACATTTACATTAGCAGAAAGAAATTTGTCCCTGAAGCATTTTATAAAGCAGCACTGTGCATGGTCCTTTTCCCTCATCCATCCTGGAACCTCTTCCAGGAGCTTGTAGCAAACCAAAATTGTGAATATTTTGCTGAATAGAGTGAGAAACAAATCAAGAATATAATACTACATGTCGCCAAACTAAATGCAGAATGATTTTTTTTTTTCAAACTCAAAACAGTTCAGCCTGATCTGAAGTAAAAAAGGAGAAAATCCAGAGATGCAATCAAAGGGAAATGTACAAAGCCATTCTGTTTTTGTTTCCTGAGTCCTCAAGGATACATAGAATGAAGGAACAATCATGTGTCTTTAAATGCATTATTACCTCATTCCTTTCTTTCAGCTACTCAACAGGCGTTTACAAAGGTGAGTGATTTTCGGGACACTTCAAGAAAATCTGCTTCAGTCTTAAGTATTAAGTGTTTATTGGCTCTCTCTGAAGTCTTGGGCAATGTTTCTAAGTGTGCATAATTTCAGGATGAGATGGTCCTCACACATGAAAGACAGCCTGCATCTCGAACACACCCCTTCCTCTCTAAAGTAAGAAGCAACTGCTGAGTTACGGTTTTTCCTAGGGAGAGCTTAGAGCTGGCTATGGTAGATGGACGGGAGGTACTATGGAAAGTAGCAAGTGCCACTTAAAGGTCTCCAAACCGTCTCTCTTTAGCGGTGGCAGAACTGCTCTCTGAGAATTGGTCCTAAAGTCTTTTTAGGATCCTTTCCACCTTCGTGAAATTGGATTACCTGTCACAAATGTCTCCAAATGAGAACTGTTACTTGTTTCATATTTTCCAATCATGTACATGAGATAGGTTTGGCCTTTTCTTTTCCTGCCCCTTTTTCTTCACACTTGCTCCTCCAGATTCTGCTTGCTTTTTTTTCTCTCTTAACACTGAGGAGTGAACTCAGAATGACTAAGCTACATTTGTACTCTTTTATTTATTTTTTTAAAGACATGGCTTACTACATGGTTTAGGTTGGCCTGGAACTTACTATGCAGTCTAGGCTGTCTTTGAACTCATCGTCTTTCAGCTTCTAGAGTGTTGATACCTGGTAGCATTTTCTTCATTAATATTTTTTTGTTTGTTTTTATTAGTAATACCTTCACAATACTTCTCCCTGAATGTTACTTCATATTCTGGCCCCTGGGGAAAAAAAAAATGTATGTCCACGATGTTCTTTCTCCTTAGCTCCAGAGGTTGGCAGGGCTTTATATAGAACTTGGAACCTCACCTCATTTTGCCACAACAAAAGGAAAAGGCCTGGATATGCACAGAATTTAGCAAGCACGGTAGCATCCACACTTGTGCTGGATTCACTGTTTGTTTCTCATCCTTGGTGCTTACTAGGTGTTCAGGCTGCTGTTCTTAGCACTATTAAGTGGGAAAGTTATTTTCAAACTGCTAGAAAAGCATTATTAAAATATAGTGGCATTGGGGGTCAGCAGAGCCTGGGGCATTTCCAGTGATGTATGTCATATCAACCACTCAGAAGATTTCTCTCCTCACCCTACTCAGACATTTTTTTTTCTTGTTTGCTGAGATAAAAATAGTCAAGTAGAAAACAATTGGTATTTAACATCCCACATTTACTAGCAGATAATGATTTTATGATCTGGAAGAATAAAGAATTATTGTATAATGGTGGAAAATAAAGAACTGTATCCTAAAAACTAAAAAGACTTGGGCGCTAATGCTGCAGGGGCATTTCAGTAAATAAAGGTCAGTACATATCTTTGACTCTTTGATGGAAACATTGATAGAATAGAGAATCCAATTTGCCTGTGACCTTGAAACTAATGGGTCCAAGAATAGTTAGCACTTGGAATCTGAAAATTCTCTTTTGTTTGCTCAAGGCAGTTGGTAGGGTGATGTGTCGACCAAGCAGTTGTTTTAGGTGTTTGACAAAAGTGCTTATTCTGATTTTCTGGAAGAGTCTAAATAGTTGTGCTGAGGAGCTGATATTGCTTCGGGTATGAAAAGGGCAGGATCATTAGGATATTTTAAACAGGCAAAATAGTCAAACAATATTCACTCAAAAATGAATCCACTCGAGATTAAAGACAAACTGCCATCTACTCTGCGTGTGCCTTTTCTGACTTATTTGAGATTTCAGGTCATTAGTTTAAAAAACAGCCATCAAACCTTCTTAAATAATCCTACATTATGTAAAATAACAAATAATACAGAAATGCTAGGGCTGTTATAACTATAGGAATATACCCTGCATGGCTCCATTCACATACAAGTAGGCAAACTCTCAGAGTAATGGTTAGGAGAATGTTATTCAATACGATATACATTATAATACATATTGTAAAACTTTATAGTTCCTCTCTCCTACTCTCATTTACCAGTGGATTTCCATCTTTCTTTATTCACTAGAAAACAGTAAACTTACAGGGCTGAACACAGGATGTTCCCAGGGGTAGACTATGTGATTAGCATGTGTGAAGCCCAGTGTTCCCCATCCCAGCACTCACGAATATAATCCCCCACTGTGCTGTCAAGGGAAGCCACATACATCACTATCACAGCTACGTTAAAACCTCACAGTACACCAAGTGCCTTCTGGGTTGATTGAATCTTGTTCTTGGGCAGCAATGAGGTACCAGTGGATCGTGACTTTCATCTTCCAAGACTCCAGGCATGGCTTGTAGAGTAGGAGAGGATGACCTGGAAGAATGAGACTGAAGACTAGACCTTGGGAATCACTGGTTTGCTGTGTGCGTTTTACACATGCACTGCTTGGTGTTTGGACCAGTGTCCTTAAGACACATGTCTTTGAAGATCAACTTTTTTGTGTCTGTTTCTCCTTCAATCAACTGGCATAATGATTCCTGTGTCAGAGATTTCTGAAAGAATAAAATGAAATCCCGTGGAAAGGTGATTGACCTGTGCCTGTCATAAACACAGTGCCACCATGGGGTAGCCACTACTAAACAGTAATACTTTCAGCGTTATAGCTGAGCCCCATTGCCCTGCATCAGTAAAAAGAAGCCACAGACCTAGACATGCTGGCTGCTTGAGTTTATCTGAGTGTGCCCAGGGGTTGACGTTGGGGGGTGAACCTGTTTTGGGGATCAAGTCTTGAAAGCTGAGTTACCAGGTAGTACATGATGGAGAGTTTTTCCATAGACCATGTATTCCTGCCTTCAGAAAGAAACCATGCTAATGTCAAGGCAGGAAAGACAACAAGGGCACTTCTCAGACAAAAACCCAAGTTCTTCAGTTGCCACCAGAACATTTACTTGGTCTGGTTTGTTTTACTTAATGCAGTGTGAAGGAGTAAAAGTTGTCCTATGTGCATCCTTAACATTTATTCTTTGGTACAATAATACAGGATTCATTCGTTCAGAACTGTATTTGAAAATTATCAAATGCTTGTATGTCAAATCCAGACATTCAAAATAGTTTATATAAAGGCTTTTTTTCATCTTATGGTTTTCTTCTGAGGAAGAAACAACTCCAATTCTAAGCAAAAAAGGTCTTTGTCAAAGAGGTCTGACGTTTCCTAGGGAAAGGGTAGCAATAAATTCCTTCCTAGGATCTGAGAGGTTTCTGTAACCACAGTGAAGAGGGGGTCTTTGATGGGAAACTTGATACCCACCACAAAATGGCAGGACCTTCTTTTTACCATTATAGGGAAATTAAACTCTTGTTCATACATTTTAGAATTCAGATATGCATAAAATATATTTGTTATTCTAAAATGTATACATACTGATTATCTCTGGGGGAAATGACTAGGGTTATGAAAGGGACAATTTACTCGAGAAGCTTCTGTTCCATTAAAATACTGCCTATATACCAATCAAATATCCTATATCAAAAATTAAATCAGAATTTAAATAAATAAAGCATTGTTAAATGACCATTCTTAGTGTATACGTAATATTACCCCATGCGATGTGCTTAAACTCACTCCAGTTTCCTCATAAATGGTTATTTAGTTGTTTCTGAGAGTTTCCTCCTCTTCTAAATAGTACCTGTCTATTTGCTTCTACTTTCCTAGAAGGAAAGTTTAGGAAAGACTACAGTCCTGTTGGATGTTCTTTGAAACACGGAGTACGAACATGCCCATCACATCATCCCCAGCCAGACCCTGAGCAGCGTCAGTTTCTAAAAGCAGTCACTGCTACTGTCGTAGGTGAACAGTTGCTTCTGGAAGCAGTGACCTGTAATAAAATGACTCAGTTTACCCGAGAGTGGCTTATACCTGCTGGTGAACAATAAAGTGTAGCTCTCATGTGTTCTGCAGCTACATGAGGCCAGCTACTAAAACATTAGTTTAAAAAATTGTGACATCATGCAGATGAGCAGGTTGTGTTTCAGAATATCTATGTATCTACATATATGTATGTAACAACATATATTAATGAAAAAAGAGACCATGGATTTGAAAGAGTGCGATGAAGGGTAAAGGGGGCAAGAGAAGGGGAAATAATCTCAAAAAAGTAATAAAACAGAGAAATAGGAATAGACGAAAAATATGACTTTAAAGAGAGATTTGCTCAATGTTGAGAAAAAAAAGTACATTTTAGATTTCCCATGAGCTGGTAAACTCTGGGCTGTTTTAGCTCTTCTAAGCCTGGAGTCTTGTTCATCCTGACTCCTATACATAAACCATATTTACAGTTAAAGAAGGTCAGCGTGCTAACGACTCTAGTTCTGAAATTCACCTTTAAGTCGAGTCTCTGGATCTGGGTCAGTCTCAGTAAGAAAGCTATTCTAAAGTCAGCATTGGGTCTCAGGTTACAATCAGCTAGCCGATGGTCTGAGAGGAGGATACCATGGGGTTCTGTGTGGACCATTAGTGACCCCATGGACATTCAGGACCCTCAAGGTTCTCCCAAGGATTCCATGTCTGTATTGATTTTCAGTGAGATAATTGAAACACCTCAGTTGTGTGTGTGTGTGTGTGTGTGTGTGTGTTTTAATGGATTTGACACAAGTCAGAGTCACCTGGGAAGAGAGAACTTCACTTGAGGAAATGTATCCATCAGATTGGCCAGTAGGCAAATTAATGTGGCATTTTTTTTTTTTTATTAATAATTGCTGTGGGATGGTCCAGCCAGTTGTGAGAAGTGCCATCTGGGCAGTTGGGTCTTGATTTGTGTAACCAGCAGGTTGAGCTCACCACAGAGAGCAAGCCAGTAAGTAGCATTCCTCCAAGCTTCTGCTACAGTTCCTGCCTCCAGAGTCCTGCCTTGAATTCTTGTCCTGACGTCCCCCAGGGATGGAGTTGTAAGATGAAATAAAACCTCCCCCTCAAGGTTGATTTTTTTTTTTGTTTATGTTTTTTTTTTTTAATAGCAAAAGAAAGAAAACTAAGGCAGCAGTCATGAACTGGAATGTTTGCCTTAATTTGCTATTAAGATAACCATTATCTATAGTTAAAAAAAATTGTTTTCCACATGATCGAGACTATCATTGAGTCTGAGCACATTTCTCTCTGGTCTGTCTGATGTCTGAACCTTTTATCCTTTGACCATTTAAAAATATTTCTACTAATTTTAAATAATTTCTACTAATTACATCATTTCTCTTTTCTTTCCTCCCTCTAAATCCTCTCTTATATCCTCCCTTCTTGCTCTCTTTCAAATTCATGGTCTCATTTATTGTTGTTGCATACATATATGTGTATGTAAACATTTCCATATGTTTATATTACTAAATGCACACACATATATATTCCCGTATGTATATACATTCTTAAATATATAAATACAACCTGCTCAGTCTGTACAATATCACTCGTATGCAGGTGTTTTCAGAGCTGATCATTTGGTATTAAGTAACAACTTAATATGCTATGGCTATACTCGGGTATACTCTTCCTCGAGAAAGATTATTTCTCCAGCTCTTAGCATGCCTTAGCTGCCTGTAGCTCTTTGCCCAGGGTTGTGGCCCCATAAGACTTCCCCCTTAGAAGGACACCTGGTGGTGTCCTTGTTCAGCTCATATTTAGATAGCCATGTTGGTGCAACACTGTAAATGTAGCTTCTGACATTCTTAGGAGACAATCTCACAGCAAACTCCCGTTCCTCCGGCTCCTATGCTCTTTCCACCCTCTTCTGCAATTGATCATTTTTAAGACAGTACAGTCTGTAAGAGATTGAACCAAAGAGTATTCAGACAGGCACACATGTGTAATCCCAGCTTTGGCAGAATTGAGGCCTATGTTGCGAGTTTGAGTTTACTCTGAGGTTTTGAAACCAAATATCACAGAACTCCCCAGTAAAATCAAATACAAAGTTAAAGCAAGAGAGCCAGGCCTCCTCTGGAAGGTGTTTGAGACGTGAGAGGGATACACATACTGAGTGAGGAGACAAGATTGGAAGGTTTTATGGAGGAGAGGGAAGGACACATCTGGAGCTCCTCTGAGTACCACAGCTGGAACTACTGATGGACTTGTCATTGTGCAGAGGTGACAAAATTGCCAAGAGATGGTAGAATAAGATGCTAGGCATTTGTTAAAGAAAAATTTCAGCTTAAGAATTTGCCTAGTTCTGGTCCGTTGTTGGGGGATTTAGTTGGTTAATAATATTACTAATAATTCTCTAGATCTGAAGATTGTCTAGGGCGATAAAAGAAAAGACATGCTGGAGTTTAGCAAGCTGGAGCTTCGTTTGAGTTGGGCTATACTTACACCACCTTCCCCAAAAGACCCCCAGCAACAGAGAATCCTCAGTCAAAACAGGCTGCTTGTCGGCCTCACTTCAGGCTAAGGAATAAGGTGCTCCCCACCCAGCAGTCCCTCATCAACTCCTCTTTTGTGGTTAGTTTCCATTCAGACAAGTCCTGGAATAATATCCCTGAGGTCTAGAGGTGTGGGGTCCCATCCAGCCCGAACCAGTTTTGGGTATAGACACAACAAGGCAAATTGTGTCCTCTGAGATAACTTTTAGGAAAACCCCTCTATTTGCTCTTGGGTACTGATGCGTGGTAGTTGGGCCTTCCATGGGAGAGGAGCGTTATTAAGAGAGCAGGAGCTTTAGTCACACAGTGCCTCACTGAGCTGCCTGTGATGACCAAGTGTTCTGCGTCTGTGATAGCTGGTACTTTGTAGCCACTGGCAACGTGACAAGGGGACAACTTGGAATTTGGCTAGTGCAAGTGAAGAATGAAGAATTTACATTCGATTTAATTTTCATTTTCAACACAAATTTAGGTAGCCAGGCTCACTAAAAGTGGCTAGTGGTCATGTAACGATGCTCCTTCCAGTATGCAGGGGAAGCAGGAGTTCAGCGATTGTGATGGGGCAGCATTGACTCAAAGCTTGCAGTGGTTTTGCGGTTAACGGTGAGGCAGAGTTGTTAGCCAACAGCCCTATCTTCCGGGAGTATCTTCCAGAAGGGAGTGATAGATTGGACTAGTGTGTGTTCTAAACCTGGGTTAGGGAAATCAAAACGGCCCCTAGTCCTGTGCTTGATAAACACTCTAGCAGTTACTTTTTCAGACCAGAGGTAGAATCAGAAAGTCTGGCAAGGAGGCCACCAATGGACAAAAATCAAATTTTGTAATTAATGGTTTCATAAGTCATTCTCTTCGTTGGGGCCTAAGAACAGCCAGCCTACTAGTTTATTAATGGTCTGAGTCATCTGGCTGTGCCTATGATGACCTTTTCTTGCTTGATAATTCTCTTTCTTAAAAAAAGTACCCTCAGGAGTTGACAAATGTCTATACCTTTGTCCTCTACCCTTTCTCCTTACCCTGTTCTTGGCCAATTACTGTGATTTCCTGCACTTCCAAAGTACAGGCGCTTTCCATAATGACACACAGAGAGAGAAAATGACTGGGTTTCAAGGGATGAGATAGAAAGCCCTCAGTGCCACAGCTCTTATTACTTAAATAAGACTGAATAAGAAGAAAAATGACATGCTTTTTTTTTTTTTTTTTTTTTTTTTTTTTTTTTTTTTTGGTTCAGGTCATCACACCGTACTTAAGCAAGCTTAAACCCTTACTTTCGTCAGACAAATCACATTTGATCATGAAATTGAACTTGTGCATGGAGCTGGGATGTGGTTTCTGATAAAATTCACATCTGGTGCAACATGGACTTTTGGCTTTGGTGTCTCAGGGCATCTTATTCCCTTGCCATATCTCCTTTAATTCAGGATCCCTAAAAGGGTAAACATGTACCCCCCTCAACAACTGCAGCTCCTTACACTGCCCCCTTAGTCTCTCTTTAGAGAGGACCCATTTGATATTTAGTTGTAAAAATTGTTTTACAGAGAAGCCATATTCAAGTAGAATCAAAATATGACACACGTTGAACAAAGGGTGTCCCGTACCTGGGTGAAATGGTGACATAATTGTGTCTTTGGCAAAGGGAAAGCGACACAAAGCTGTTGCTTTCAGTATGCCCCCAAAATCTTCCTGAACAGTGTGCTCTCTCTACCTCATCGATCTAATGCTTTAATTGGCAGACAGTATCGTCTGATGGGAAAATAATGGTCTCTTAAATACCTGAGAATGAAAAGCAAATTAAGTTAGCACGGTGTAAAAGGCAAGTAATTACATGATGTCAATCCCATTTTATGCCGTTTAGGCTTAACCAGCATACAAAGAAGGGACATGTTTAGAAGAGAGAAAAGCTAAGACCGCCTCCTCAGGTGACTTCAGTCCTGTTTACCCTTTGAACAGAAAGCTCCATGGAAGGCTCAGACCAGGTTGGTCTGTATCCAGTCTTCATCTACAGCCTGCAGTTGTTTGTACTAACCTATTACAAGGTGGCCAACATCATGAGACAGTTTTCTTTTTCTTTCATTTTGGTGACTACATTTTAGAGCAGGAAGATAACCTTACTGAGTGTGGAATAGACGTAGAGAGTCACAGGGGGTGTTTGTTGCTGGGACCATGTCCAAAGATGGCTTTGTGGCTTCAGGAGGTTTTTGACCCCATGACCTGGGTATTATCAGCCATCACAAAGAGACATTCTTGGGGACTGGGCATGTAGAATAATCACTGGGCTATGTCAGGGAAGCTTCGTACAGTCAAGAGGGTAGAATATTTTACTGTGGAGAAAGATGAAGGACACATTACAGGGTGAGTAGCAACTGAGACATCAATAAACCAACCCACCTCACTTACCCAGCCTATTTTGCTTCCCTCCATCCTTCCTCCTCCCCACTCTCCCCTCATCTTTTCTTCTATTCTTTCCTGTTTCCTCATCTTTTTTAACTTCCTTTGTTCTTCTAATTTCCTTCATTCTTCTCCTCCCTCTCTCTGTTTATGCTTCTTGCTTTCTTTTTTATCCCCCCTATCTCTTTCCCTTATTATATGGGATAGCACATTTAAATATACATTTGTGTGTTGTCTTACAAAAGCACCAACAGAATGCAGAGATATAAAGAAGAAAGAAAACTCCAAGTTCTTTTATTTATTTCCTTAGTTAGGAATTTAGAGTGTATTTTTTTTCATGCGTATTTCCAATTCCAAGGCTATCTATCTGTCTTTCTACTTCTTCATATGTGTTAATTATATTTAGCACACTGTATCCACATACACACTGTGTGTAGATTATGCATAATGATTTTCATGGTATTGTATAGCTAGGCAAGCTCATTTAAAATATTCCTTTACAGATCAGGTAACTAAGCTCCTGTTTGGAGCTTCCTAAAGGTTTGATGGACTTAACCACTAGGGGAGGTGGAGCATGCAGAGTGTGTGGTGACAGCTCAGATGGTAAAGGCTACACAGCATTCATAACTGCATAGCCGGCGCTGATGGTGCACGAGTCTTCCACATGCAAGAAGCACATGGGTAAATCAGGACCCGTGCACAGGAGCCTTCCCTTCTCCAGCCTGTTTGTCATTATGCCAAGTACGTTTTTTTCCCTTTCAAATGCATACTGAAGCCTCAGCTGTTCAGACGTTCGTGGTATGAGGCATCGCAAAGCTCCCAGATGTACCGCGCCTGCTGTTTTCAGCACTGTGATTTTTCTATTGGGCCCTCTTTGGAGATCTTTATAAAATAGATTACAGAATTTTTTATTTTTAATTTATTTTTCAATTATTACAATTTATTCACTTTGTGTCCCAGCTGTAGCCCCCTCCCTCATCCCTTCCAAAACCTGCCATCCCTCCCTCTTCTCCTCCCATGTCCCTTCCTTAGTCTACTGATAGGGGAGGTCCTTCTCCCCTTCCATATGACCCTAGTCTATCAGGTCTCATCAGGACTGGCTGCATTGTCTTCCTCTGTGGCCTGGTAAGGCTGCCCCGCTCCCCGCCTCAGGGTGATCAAAGAGACAGCCATTGAGTTCATGTCAGAGACAGCCCCTGTTCTCCTTACTAGGGAACCCGCTTGGACACTGAGCTGCCATGGGCTACATCTGTGCAAGGGTTCTAGGTTATCTTCATGAATGGTCCTTGGTTGGAGTATCGGTCTCAGAAAAGAGCCCTGTGCCCAGATTTGTTGGTTCTGTTGCTCTCCTTGTGGAGCTCCTGTCCCCTCCAGGTCTTTCTATCTCCCCCTTCTTTCATAAGATTTGCTGCATTCTGCCCAAAGTTTAGCTATGAGTCTCAGCCTCTGTTTTGATACCCTGCTGGATAGTCTTTCAGAGGCACCTCTGTGGTATGCTCTTGTCCTGTTCCCTGTTTTCTCCATCTTCAATATATCACTTTATGACTGAACCGGTGTGTTTTCCTGAAGGAATAGCATTGCTTGTACTAGTCTTTCCTTTGCATTCCCTCTAATTCATTCTTCCTGTCGAGAGGTTTCAAATACAAAGTAACCAAGATTTTTGGAATGGTTTTTAAAAATGGGCTAAAACATATAAAAATAGAAGCATTCATCTAGTATAATTCTGCATGGAAAAGGGATTACATTTATTGTAAAATTGGCTGTTAATTTTGGCTATTTGTAGGTGCTTCCTCCAAGAAATATTAACTGAACTAAAAATTTTGTATGCATTTTTGGGACTGCGTTACCAGAGAATTGAGCAATGGATGGACAGATGACCATACCTGAAGACACCATAGGTGAAAAGCTTCTGTGACTCTGCTTAACCCAAGCAACAGTCTATAGGAAGATCTTGGTTTTGAAATTTCCACTTGAGCCTGTCTCTGACAGAATTCCTTAGCTTCTAAGTCCTTCCATGCCTCAGTTTTGGGTTTTGGACTTGTCTTGGCAGGCTCACAGTGCTGCCCCCTCTTCTGCTGTAGGTTTTGACACATGTCACTGACCAGAGCTAGCGCGCTCTGGCTCCTCAGACCCTGTCCATGTGCATGTGCTTCCATTTACGTGACGCTTTATGGTCTGCAAGCATGTTAGTCACCTGTCTCCAGAAACCGGCTTAGGCAACCGATGAGTAGTGAAGGAGAAGACTCTTGTCTAAGCTCCTATAGATTTCTTACTCCCCAGCCTTACAGTAGTATCACAGGGATTTTCTGAAGAGGCAGTTGGCCAGCAGTGGCAAGACTCTCACAGTGGCATGGTTCCTCAACCCACAATGCATGTGCAGACCATACTTAAAGAGAGAGACTCTAGTTCACCAAGTGCTATAGGGTCTGAAAGGCAACACTTTTTGTGCATATTTCTGTTGCAAGTACCACATTATGTTGGCCAGGAACTGAGGCCCAGCCTTGTCATTCCTGAATTTTTCTGGGATATATGAATGTTAAGAAGAGAAAACAAAGGGCTCCAAGGAAATTGACTATGGATGGCAACGTTCTGCTTCTGGATTATCAACATATATGTTACTGTAGATAATAAGCCAATTTCTATTTTGCAAAGACTGAAGTTAGGCTATAAAACATGACTAAAACAAATAATCAACCATCATCACACATCTCTCTCTCTCTTAATCTCTCTCTCTCTCACACACACAAACACACTCAAGTAACATTCAAAGCACTAAAAATATAAAAAAAAATGATTAAAAATGGGACCTCAGGAAAACCGAATATTGCTTTGCTAAAGGACCATAGTAATAAAATGACTCCTTATGACATTCTGCTAAACCCACAGATCAGTGTCTTCCTCAGCCACCATCAGAGAAGCTTCCTCCTGCAATAGATGTGAACAAACACTGAGATCCACCACTGGAATATATGTAAGAGAGTGAGAAACATTGCTTGGAACACTCATCCTAAATGCAATGTCTTTATCAATCCTCTCCCTTAAGGGCTTAGAGATTTATGTGGAAGAGGAGGGGAAATGATTGTAAGAGCCAGAGGTGATAGATGACTCCAACGAAATAGCGTCTTCCAGAAACAACAGGATGATGCAATATGAACTCATAGAGACCACAGAAACATGCATGGAACCTGCACAGTTTCAAGTCAAGGGGGTGCCAGTGCTGAAACATGGGAGTGGACATGGATTCCTACCTTTATTCAAGAAGCTATCTGCAATTGTTGTCCACTGGCAAAAGAATAATTAACCTACACCAAAGGAATATTCTTGGGTATATTAATCACATTTCAGGGTAGGCCCAATGTCTAGGATTAGTAGATGGCCAACACAAAATGAACTCAATGGTATTTTTGTCTCATATTGTTTTATTTGGGAATTTTTTCTTTTTTTTCTATATTTTGGTTTCCATTTTCATTTTTTTGGCATGTGTTTCTTCTTTACTGTTTATTTTTTAAACAGAGAATGGGTCTGGAGTTGGGTTGAGGGAGATGTGGGGATCTGAGCGGGTTTGAGGTAGGGAAAAAGCATGATCAGAATATATTGTATGAAGAGTTTTTTTTTTATCTAAAAATATAAAACCAGAAAACTATATTTAAAATATAAAAAAATAGAAAAATAGGAACCTAGGCCACTTCCAGTTATGCATTAGTAAATAAAATGTACTTAACTGGACTGCTAGAACCCTATGTAAACAATTCAACATGAATACATTTGACTTCAAGCTGTCAGAGATTTCAAGTAAATCTCACTTTGGGGAAAAAAACTGTTTTATATAAAAATTCACATCAAGTTTCATGAAGACCTGCTTATTGTGTCAATAATGACACAATAAGGCAGCAAAATGAAAAATTAGCTGAGCCTCTGGGACTTCATGATATATGGGCATTCGTATCAGCTGTCTAATCAAAAGAAGAATGTTTATTACTTTGTTTTATTCACATCATTTGGTATAAATCTGTAGGTTTTTTTTGTTGTTGTTCATTTGTAATGATTGCATACAACCTATATTCTAAAATATTTTTAATGGTCAGGAATTTCCTGGCAGGGGAAAATCAGTGAGGACCATGATGCTCTGCATGCCGAATAGATGCCAACTCCACAATGGACATTGGTTCATTGCATGGAGTCCTATGGTCCCTGTATGGTTCAAGACCAGATTTTTTAAAAAAGACCATTAGTATTTGATTTTACCTTGAGTCTCTGGTTATAGTCTGTGGTTCTGGGTCACCAAAGTGATGTCGGATATGGGTTCCATCTCATGGAGTGGGCCTTAAGTCAAATCAGATTTGGGTTGGTTATTCCCATAATCTTTGTGCCACCATTGCCCTGGCATATTTTCCAAGCAGGACAAGATTGTAGATCAAACGGTTTATGGTTGGGTTGGTGTTTCTCTTGCTCTTTCAGTAGCTTGCAGAGTACCTTCACTGAAGGTGAAGACGTTAGCGAAGGCATTAGAATGTAGGGGTAAAGGTTTTTTGCAGGCACCAGCCCCACCTCTCGATGTTCAATGAGTTGTGTGGGTGTTGTCTTTAGCAAAGGGGCCTTGTTGTCAGTTTGTGGAGAGCAACCCATTGTCTTGGCAATAACCTGGATAGTTTGGGATTTCCATGGGACCTGTTTAGCCAATGAGTCAATTGGATATAAACAGGTCCAGGCACTGAAAGCAGCATCCTTTGGTGACAAGAGATGGCCAATTGGAACTCTTTCTCCTCCTTTATTTGAAGACTTCATTAGGGCTTCTTTCAGATATTTTAGGAAGTTTTCATTGCACTAGGTTGCCATACAACCCCTCAAATGTCCCTCTATCTTAGCTGTTTCTCCTCTCATTCCTTCCCTTAGCCCTACCTCTTTTCCTCTTCCCCACCTGATTTTTCCAATCTAGCCTCTTCCCCTCCCCCAGACTGGGAACATTTTAAAAAGTATTATGGAGTTTCCATCAAGATCCATTGTGTAAGAACTCAATCAGCTGGAAATTTAGGTGTTTACTAGCTAATGTTTGATGAAAGTATCTTCATTCTTCCTCCTTTTCACTACCATTTAGCTAGATTTAAAATTATCATTAAAACAATTACTATAAATATAAAATTTTCTAGGGTGAAAATGGAAATAATCCTCCCACGGTGAGAGCACACATCTGTACAATACTTCCTGTTGTCTCTTGAGGGACAGAACACCCAGCTGGCTGGGCCAGACATCTAGATGTGACATGACAGGCCATCACAGGAAGAACTGACTTCATAAGCAAGTTCAAATGCTTTTTCTTTATACACACTCTCCTGTTTAATCCTCATGATAATTCCTGCTTGCAAGTGAAGAAAGACAATGATGAAGGTGAAGGCAATTTCCCAAAGTGGTAGAATCAAATCTTGAGCCTCAGACTGACTGAGGTCAAGATCAGAGTACAGAGTTTTAACCATACTACAGTCCATTTATATATCACATATATGTGGCATATATTAATATATTAAAATATATGATATAATTTAATCCAATGGAATCGTCTTCCAACAATTGTGTTTGGGTACCTATAGTATGTTAGGTACAAACAAAAATGGAAGGGTTTCAAAATATGCATCCTAGCTTAGCAGGAAATACTGCTATTTCCTGCTATTTCTTGCATGCATAGTACTCCCACTGTGTGTGGCTGCTGCTGATGCTGTCGGCATCATTCCATTATTATTACTACTACTATTGACTGGCAAGATTTTAAGCCATCTCACTGTTTTGTTTTGTTTTTTATTTTTCATGACAGTTCAGTGAAGTACAACAGTGTTAAGTAGTTTGCAATGTCACTTAGATATTTTGTTAAGAGGGTACAATTTTAATCTAAATAACCCAATACCAGAGTTAGTATTCTCATCCACCACATGAGGCTAATAAGTGTAGTGAAGTGACTGATAAAGAATGTCAAACTGTGACCAAGAAGAATAGGGAGTAATAGTGTGTGGTAGTGGGCTCGAACTGATGCCTGTGGTATAAAAATGATTTTCTAGGGAAGACGTAATTCTTATGGCTTGGGTAGAGTACACAGTGGGCCAGATCAGTGTCTAGAAAAGGAGATAACAGAATACACACGAGGCACATGAAAGTCCTCCATGGTACTTCTCCAATGAGAATCTGGTGTTTTTCTTTTTCTCTTCAAATTTAGTATTCACAGATATGGAGATGAGGAAGCAAAGTGTGAAAAGGAAAACTAAGATTACAGGACAAGGTGTTTCATCAGTTGTATTTTCTTCAATAAATGAGTTGATTGTCACAGATTTTAGGATGAGAAAACCATCAAGGCTTGCAGAGTAACTTGCCCAAAGCCTCATTACAAATCAGCCAAAGTCAGAACTGAAATTCAGTCCTTATTAGGCTCTTCTTTTTCTTTTAGATTGATTTATCTCCCTGCCCCTGCTTCTCTCTGTCTGTGTATGGGAGTGCATGTGCACACAGAAGCTAGAAAAAATCAGATCCCCTGGAGCCCCAGGTACAGGCAGCTGTAAACCATCTGACACAGGGGCAGGGAACTGAACCCCAGTCATCTGACAGAGCGACAATCATTCTTAACTGCTGAGCCATCTATCCGGCCTCATGGTTGTGCCTATGTCCTGGACTTCGATAATTCTGTGTAAGGAGAAACCTCTAAGCTGTGGTGTTTGCCTGTTTGGGGGAAGGTTGCTTGGAGAATGTTGGTAGCCACATTCCAGGAATGGTAAAGATAGGAAATAGCTTGGAAATTTCTTTCTGTTCACAGATTCTTCTCACCACTAGAATTCTTGGCTTCCTTTGCTGTAGCTCCTGCTTTTCCTATCTGTTTGCCAAAGTTACCAATCTTAAAGGCAAATATAAATGTGGACAAGTGGGACCGAGAAGTATTCCAGCCCTGAGCACAGATGCTGGATTAAGAATGATGTCTCTCGGGCACTCTGTGTCCAGATGCTGAGTGCTACCTGTATACAATAGTTGTTAACACTAGTTCACTGAAAGTGGTAGCTGGAGTCCAATGCTGCATACAAAGCTTTTGATTCTTTCTGAGTCCCTCGATAAAAAACAAACCTAACAGAGTCAAATCCAGAGGGAAACCAAAGGAAATAAGAAACGTTAACAGCGCAAGCAGGCCAGAAAAACATACAACTGCTTTGCTTAGATGATGAAATGATATCTTGCTTTGAACCACTTTGTACCCATACAACAAGGCAATAAATGGGCTTTAGCTGACTGAACAAGATTCCATCGATAGCTTAAAAGCTCCAGTTCTTACGTAAGGAATATACTATTTCATGTACTAGTGGCCCCAAAAGAATGAGAAATGCTTTCTATCTTTCCCTCAGAAGGAAAGGTAACTGGATGATGAATTAAGAGTATAATTCCCTTGTTTTAAATCAGAGAATGCTCAGCCATAATGAATGATGAGTTATATCAATATTACACCATATATTATGGCATTTATTAGGACAAAAGGCACACTCATTTTCATCACTAGCTTGAATCTTACAAGTATTACTTATGTATAGATAAAAAAGTACACGCTGATTTCCTTGGACACAAATATAGTGTACTGACCTGAACTTGCCAAAGTCAATATTTTTATCAAAGTGTAACACATTCACATATTTGCTGGATTGCATAATCAGTTTTAGTGCCATTCTGTGCTCTCCAGATGTCTTATGGTTGCAGAATAGAAGATCTAGGGGAAGGCAGAACACCAACTCCTCAGTTTCTGGGTGAGGAAACTGGTTCTCACTGGTCCCACTGGCTTGCATTCCTGCGGAGGTGTCATCTGCTGTCCTTGCTCCACACCTCCCTGGCTTCATTAGCTATTTTGAAAGCTCCCCATTAAATTTAAAAGAACATTTCTTTTTTCCTTAATTATTAAGAATGACATACAATCTTGTAACCTAAGGGCTATGCACAGAAGGGAAGAAATGATCAAATTAAATGATACACTCTTACCCTGAGTGATTTTCCAGTGAAGTGCCTCCCCCAACCCCAAGCCACCTGTCTGAATGGAATTCTCATTCTATTAGTCTGTCTCATTGCATTAAAGGCCCTCAGGGTTGTGTACTTACATCTATATACATGCTTTACAACACAACCTCCTACACTGAATCTAGACTGTGCATGTGACTTGCTTTGGTCAATGGACAATAGCAAGTCTAAGGGTAAAAGGTTTGACACATCTGTACTCACTGGAGTTTTACATTGCTTATTACTTTTTGGCATTCAAAGGCCCCATGTAAAGAAGCCCAGGCTATCTTACATAGAAAAGGTCATGCCAACTGAGGCTCCTGTACCACAATTTAAAAATCACTAAAAATGTAAGGTTGTTTTGGACCATTCACCTTCAGTCAAGACTTCAAGTGACCTCAGAGGTCAGCTACACTGACCTGGCTGGCCCAAAGAGTTACAGCTAATAACACACATTCGTTTCTATAAACCCCTGAGTTTGGAGGTGATATGTTAGACTGACTGGCACGTGTGCTCTTATTTTATGATGAAGATAGTATGCATAACTGAAAAACCCAGAGAACAATAGGTGGACCTGAAGGCTGTGATTGGTCTGATAATTTCTAGATCATTAAAGAAACAAAAACCACCCATATTTCCTCATTTTTAGAGGTGCTAGAAGTTTCCATACAACAGCGACTTTTAATATAGAATCTTGTTCTGCTGGGGGATAACCATGGAAGAGCTGATATGAGCAGCATTCCATAGGAACACAGAGCGTCTGCCCAGGGCCAACACAGATCCTGAAGTCATCAATTCACAGTGCATGCACTCACAAGGCAGAGCTCTAGTCACCATCTGATTTTCATTGATTCAAAAAATGTTCTATTACTTATTACTAAATATTTACATGAAGCTTTTCATTTTGCTGCTGGGGAAATTGAAATACAAAATTAAGCAATCTGCTCAGGCCAATTAGGTGAGTGTCTATACTAAGGGAATGGACAGATGGGTTAGGTACTCACTGGAGATCAAGTGAGGCTTTTAATGTGGACAGTAGATAGAGGTAGAAATGTGTGTCCAGGGGGACACAGACTAGCAAGGGTTATGCTTTTAGTTGTGTGATTAAACCAGTTACTTATTCTATTCAGTGTAATTCTCTTTAGTGATAATTGCACATGCTACTCAAGTTGCTGTCAAGTCCTTTTGAACTCATGGTCAACAAATAACCCATGAAGATTCATAAAAAGAAATCACTCCAGGTTTGTCCATGTGCCATGGAAAAACTAGACTAGAGGGAGGAGTTAGGATTTTAAAAATAAAATATTCTGGAACTACATACATACACAGAAACTCACATGTATGTTCATTCACACACAATTTTATGCTTCCTAAAGCATTAATACAAATACAAATACATTATTTTTCTACAATGTAAGTTGCCACTTCACTCTAGGACCCAGATGCCTCTTTGGTGTCTATGGACAATTAACACGTTAGTGAAATTTTAGGTAATTATGGTTTATTATCCTCTGTGAAGAAAATTATTGAATAGGTTATTTTAAATCAAGTAGTGCCTATGAACTTCCAGACTGTGAGAGCTGAATGATACTATGCAGAGCTATGTGCATATAGATGGGAGAGAAAGGGTCTTCTCCAAATATAGAACCCAAGGGGCTATACTTCTTCATAGAAAAAAGTTACACTGTGCAGATCAGCAGAATTCTAATCTGCATACAAGCGATGGTTTCCACAATTTGGAATAAAAAGACCTGCTTTACCAAACACAAAAATTCAGGCTCATCCTTTAAGCTGTACTTTGAGAAGCTGTTGACACGGCGGATTTCCAGTTACAAGATGGTGCCAGTGTCCTCAGAAAGGCAGCTTCATTTGAATCATGGCCCAAGTATCTATTTGAGACAATATTTATTCAGCCTGCAGGCAATCCTGGGCTGCTTTGGAGGTTGGATGCTTCTGCTGCTACCCTGATGGTCTCTGGTTGGACATAATCCTAGGACAGAGATAGAAAGGGGAATGAAGACTCAGCTTACCAGACCCCTGAGTCTGATCACCTTTAAGATCTGTGATATTAGTTAATGCGTAGTTGCTTTATTTCCAACCGTCCAACTTCCTGTTCCTGATACCACAGTTGTAGATGCCCTCTGAAGGCAGCTTCATTCGCTTCCTTCCACTTCACTTTGGCTGATAGCTCTGACAGTCTGGGGATCTGTGACAGCAGCTCCTGAAGACAGAGCTGGGACAGCTGCAGACCCTGTATCTCCATTACCAATGACCAGTGACAAGGAGCAGGTGAAACTAATGTCCAGCCAAGTGCATTCTTAATGGCTTCCTATCTATCCTCTCAGCCATTGAGCTGATATAAAGGACAGTGAACTCCTGACTCATAATCAATAGAAATTCCTTCTGATGCAATAAATAGCCTAGTGAAAATCCCTGGTGGCCCATCAGAGACAAGCACACTGTACATCTTGGAATATACTAAGAAATTAATAGTTAGATGAGTACATTGGACATGCTAATCACTGTGGAATAACTTTTATATATTATCTCATGTAATCATCACCATGTCCCAGCAAGTAGCTATTTTACTCTAATGCCCATTTTGCAGGAGGAAATTGAGACAGAGAGAGATCATACAGCTCAACATCAGGCAGCCACTGCAACTTCAAACTGATTGGATTCAAATCACTCCACCAGAGCACCATTTTACCTATGTGAACTGCAGAAAAGCCAAGCTATTTATCATCTTTATATATTGCTAAGTCTTCACAGAGTATAGGTAAGAAAGAAAACACCTTCTATGTGATTTGCCACACTGATCCCACCAGTAGTGAGGCATTTAAAGTTATGAATATTTGCTCAGCCAAAAGCTCAAGGTTGCAGAGGCTATTTCTGGACATCAAGCCTGGCACAGAAAGGAACAGTGTGTGAGGTCTTCCAAATGCTACCTCATAGAAAATTTCATTTCAGTATCGGTACTATACAAAGACAGCATTTGCATAAGCTTGAACGACACCATCAAAATTCGGAGGC
Source organism: Meriones unguiculatus (assembly GCF_030254825.1). NCBI lineage: Eukaryota > Metazoa > Chordata > Mammalia > Rodentia > Muridae > Meriones > Meriones unguiculatus. Next base: position 35,870,800 of record NC_083349.1, read on the forward strand.
TATTTTCTGTCCAGCTTATCTTCTGGCTTGGCAAACATTAAATTCTGCTTTATAGAGAATGTGATCTTCAGCTTAGAGAAGGCCCCCAATTAACATTGACCATGTTTGTGTCTAGCTATTCAAGTCTTACAAATGGGGAGGTTGGTGCTAAGTAGCAGTTGCGACTTGGGTGGTGCTGGGCTTCAGTCACCTGAATGCCCTCATAGTGCTGTTTATGGTCTCAACTGTTCATATTCTGTAACTGGCTGAGCTTAATCCTGCAACTTTTGGGATTCTATTGAAAATGCTTACTTGGAGAAGCAATTATTCAGTCAATAAGTCATCACCCATAGAATTAGTTACCCAAGCAAAATATATTATGTAAATTTGGAAACAAATGGTTCCAAGAGTACGACAAAGAAGAACCTTGCTGTAGAATCCCCATGGCTGTGCTTAGGGAACAGCTGCAATATTTCTGCAGAGACTAGGTGATGTCTAGGGAAGATGTTTGGGACTGAATGGCTGTGGGAGTTGCCTACATAAACATACACAAGTTTCTCTTCCACCCATGAGCTTCTTTCATAGCCACCTATAGAACAGAGGAACATTTGAAGGGTGTTATGGAAACCCAGTGCAATGGAAACTCTCTAAAATATAGGAAGGTGAGCCTAATGAAGTCTTTAAGTAATGGGGAAGACGGAGTCCCAGCTGGCCACCTCTTGTCACCAAATGAAGTTCTAGTACTGGAACTGGGTTGCATTTAATTGAGTTATAGACCAAAGGTATCCCCTGAAAATCCTCAAACAACCCAGGCTGTTGTCAAGAAAATGGTTTGCTGTCCACAAACTGACAGCAAGGCCCCATTGTTGATGACAACACCAACACAGCTCATTGAACATGGAGAGGTCAAGGCGGTGCCTAAATAGAACCTTCACATCTGTGTTCAGAAGTTGTTGCTGTGGGAAGGTACTCTGCAAGCTACCAAAAGAGAAATGTAAAAACCAACCCAACTACAAACCCTTTGATCTACAATGATGCCCTGGCTGCAAAATATGTCAGGGCAATGGTGGCACGAAGCTTGGGAGTGTAGCTAATTGATGTCTGATTTAATTTAAAGCCCAGTCTATGAGATGGAACACATACCAGTGACCACGATCTAGGGTAAAACAAAATATTGATGGTCTTAAAAGCAAAGTAGTGATAAAATGACTCCTAATGATATTCTGCTATACTCATAGATCAGTGTCTTTTTCAGCCATCATTAGAGAAGATTCTTCCTGCAGCAGATGAGAACAAACACAGAGACTGAGAGTCAATGATAATTGTCTACAGAGAAAGAAAATACACCCTTGACTGGAATGTGTAATTGGGTCAGTACTAGAAATGATAAGCTTGGAATACTTTGGGGGAGAGAACGTGGGTGGAAGAAATGATACATATATCCTACACCTTCCCCATTTGTGTAAAGCACGTCCTAGCCCATTCATCCCATAGGTTACCTTGAACTTGAAGAGAGCTCTTAGCATGTAGTAAATAATCCAACATGAGACTGGAGCTGGAAAAGGGCATTAGGTCAAGTTCTTGAGTTTAGTCTTGAATATGGTTTAGCTCTCACTTTTTAAAAAGCCATTCTTGAAAGCAGTTTTGACATCATACAAATGAGCAAATGGACCATGCCTCTCTTTCAAAAGATAGACCACTCAGGGCCACAACTGATTGTCATTTGTAGATAGGAGCTTTAGGAGGCTGCAAATTCAAATTACCTCTTGGTCTTGAGCTGGTAATGTATGTGACTGATGGAGACAGGCAGAAGACATTGGGTGTGGCAGAGACAAAGGCAAACCAGCTGTATCCAGAAAATCCAAAGTGGCTTAGAAACAGCTGATTTTTTAATTTTTAAATTTAATTTTATTTATATATTTACTTATAACAACTTATTTCACTTTGTATCCCCACTGCAGCTTTCTCCCTCCTCTCCTCCCAGTCCCATGCTCCCTCCCTCTTCTTTCTCTATGCCCTTTCCCTAATCCCCTGATAGGGGAGGATCTCCTCCCTTTCTGTCTGATTCTAGCTTATGAGGTCCCATCAAGGCTGGCTGCATCATCTTCCTCTGTGGCCTGGCAAGGCTGCACCCCCCAGGGGGAGGTGATCAAAGAGCCAGAAGATGCTTAATCCTCATTCAGAAGGGCAAACAATATAGACATCTGAAGTAGGAGAAGACGAGGAACAGACAGGAGACTTCCACAGAAAGATTCTACCCACCAGGTTATCGAAGGAGATACTGAGACTCATAGCCAAACTTTGGGCAGAAAGCCAGAAGCCTTATGGAAGAAGAAGGAGATAGAAAGACCTGGAGGGAACAGGAACTCCATAAGGAGAACAACAGAACCAAAATACCTGGGCCCACGGGGGCCTGCAGAGACCAATACTCCAACCAAGGACCATGCATGGAAAAGACCTAGACCCCTGTTCAAAGGGAGCCCATAGGCTGCTCAGTTTCTAAGTGGGTTACCTAGTAAGGGTACAGGGGTTGTCTCTGACATGAAATAGCTGACTTTTAAAGTAAGAACACAAACTCAAGAGGCAACCCAGATTTATGTGTGAAATGTTCTAATCTTTTAAAGAATTTATGTATTTCTTATTATGTGGCTTGCACGGTGTGTATGTGTGTGTATGTGTGTGTGTGTGTGTGTGTGTGTGTGTGTGTGTGTGTGTAAGTCAGAGGATACCTATGAATCAGTTTATCTCTCCACCACGGTTTCTGGTGATAGAACCCAGGCTGTTGTAACAAATACTTTACCTGCTGAACCACAGGGTCTCTCACTAAACCCATTGCTCACAATTTGGTTAAACTGGCTGGAAAGAGGCCTCTGAGAGTCTGCCTGTTTCTGCCTCGTATATGACTGTGGCTGAATCTTATGTCTTTCTTTCTTTTTTCCTCTGGAAGTACTTCAAACATTGAGATATACCCACAACCTTTAAAAGTAGTTTTGTTTGTTTGTTTTTTTAATACTGCATACTACAAAGAAAATTATATAGTGGGAATTATTTTAATAGGCACCCTGGCAGTTTGTACCATGTGCAGTATCTTCAATCTAGTAATCAGCTCACAGTTTTGAGTGACACTGGCTTTCTTATCATTCCTGAGACATGAACTCAGAGCCTCTTTTCTGATGTGGGTACAGACTCTCATTGGTTTAGCCACTTTTCTAGTTGGTCCTTTTTTGCACGTATACTGAAATTGATGTACAGTTGATGTTGGAAGTTAATAGGAAATAAATGATCCTAAAATAGCTTACTAGCTCGTAATTTCTAACCAGACTTCTGTTTCATTGATTTAGTGTGGCTGTAAACCTGCCTAGCCTCATGCTTCTCCCACACCATGAAGATTGTTCTGGGTGTTAGTTCTTCTGGTGGGATGCACTATTTTGTTCAGGTTGCTAAAATCAGGAAGAAGTGTAAGTAGGCACTGGCTAGACCCTAGAAAATTTGTATTTTTTTATCACAAATCCCAAAATGTTAGTCAAATTTTTTCAATTGATTGATTCAGATGAGAATTCTTTTTTTTTCCAATCCAAGAGTATTGACTTTACAATATAAAATAAACATGATTTTTAAAAATATAAAATAATCTACACAAGGTACATCGGCCACCTTTGAGTATTTTAAGCTCTGGAGAAATAATGCTATCCAATACATGATTGAAAAATTCATAGAAGAATATCACAATGTTCTGATACCTCCCAGTGGTCATGAATTCAATGTCAGATGATGTTGGATCTTGGGAAAAATCACTTTATGATTAGAGTATTTCATTGCAGGGGTTTCTGGATTATGGAAGCAGACACTTGACAGGTGGGAAGGTTGGGGTTTGAAGGCTATAACTAGCCTCACACTTTATGGTTGATGCCTGTGGGGTCTTCACAATAAGGCTGAAGGTTGTGAGTGTTCCTTTCTCCATAATTTTGGTGAAGCCATGAAAGTGACTGACTCATTTCTGACAAACCTCACTTGTTCACAGAGAGTTTCATTTGGTCTTAGGTTCATGGCAGAAGAATTGAAAACCAAAGTAAGCCTGGTTCCCTTCGTAAATCATCTCTCTCTCTCTCTCTCTCTCTTTTTTTTTTTTACATTTCTCCAAATTGACCTTAATTTATTAATCTGGTGATGTGGGAGTGGAGCTCATACATACTTACTTGTCTAAGACTAAGTTTGTCACTGAGCGAAGAGTGGACTTGGCGGGTCCTTTTTCAGGTTTCTTTGTACAACTGTCCTTTTAATGTCACAGACATGTTCTCCATGCCTGTGGCTGCATGGAACCCTTTTCTTTTATGTTTCACATCATTACAAAAATATGCAGGATAGCAAGGCATTGTGGCAAACACCTTTAATCGCATCACTCAGGAGGCAGAGGCCAGCCTGGTTTATAGAAAGTGTATTAGGGCAGCCAAGGCTACACAGAGAAACCCTGTCTTGAAAAACAAAAACCCAAAACAAAACCATAAAAAGAATCTCAAGGCACTTGAAGATTTTGTGAAGGAAGAGCGGAGCTGTAAATATTATTTCAACTTAGGGCCATCAAGATGTTATTTAAAAGCTCCATGGTCCTGAGCTGCCAGGGTGTGAAACAACTCAGGAATGAGTTCTGAGTGTAGAAAGGATGTCAGATTGCCTCCCACCTCCCTCCCTCCTTACGTCATCACATCACAGTAAAGCTTCCTTCTCCTCTGCACTTGCTGTGGAGCCTTTGAGGTGAGTCTATATGAGCCACATACTTCGCCTATTTTTGGACATCTGGAGAAATTTTCCTTGCTACTACTTTTGTCTTTATAGGTGTGTTGCCTTTACGGTCAAAGTAACAGCAGCACTATTTAAATTCAGTGCCCAGACTTCACCTGGGTGAGGTATACCATTATGAACCATTGGCAAACTCTGCATCTGATACTTCACTCGGCTCGTTTTGGCAAGTTGTCTGAGTTAAGGATCTGTTTAAGTCACTAGATCTGCTGTCCCTGATGGATCCATGTTGGCTTTTTTTTTTTTTTTTTTTTAATTTCTGTCACACAAGTAGCATATTTCTAACACAAGATTACAGAACAAAGGGGAGATGAAGTGACAGATGAGAACTGACAGCCCTCTGAGAGTTATTTTTTTCAGCCTTCAGTTTAGAATATTGGGTCATGATTCTCAGAAAGGTGATTCCAGGTCCCACATACATGGCAAGCCCATTAGAGGGGCTTTACTTTCTAGAGTAGTCGTGCCAGTCTTGGCATGATAATACTCATGCAGCAGATTGCCGTGGAAAACGTGTAGGTATACCTTATGTCTATACTGAAGGCTTTGTTGTCACAGAAAGTTTATCTTAGCTAGCTGATGTCATCTCCATCCCTCTAGTCTTCTCTTGTTAAGGCATACAACATCTGTGCCATTTCCAAATCTCATTCTTTCTAAATAAATGCTTTCTACAATAGTTTGGATCTTGAATGTATCCCAAAGCCCCAAAAGTTAGTGACAGCATCCTCTGATGATGCCAGCGGGAGGCTGTGGAGCCTTTGGGATGGGGGTACTTGCAGGAAGTCCTTAGGCTATTGTATGTGTCCTGGAGAGGGGTAATAAAACTGTGAGTTCCCTTGCTTGCTTCTCTCTCTCTCTCTCTCTCTCTCTCTCTCTCTCTCTCTCTCTCATTTTTTTTTTTGTATCCATAAGGGGAGAAGTTTTCTCCACAATGTTTCCCATCATTGCCACTGGGGTCCCTATCAGAGGCTGAAAACAAGAAATCTGTGGCATAATGGGCTCCAATCTCTACATCCGTCTACTCAGCCCTTTTCTCTTCAAAAGTTAACCATCTCAGGCATTTGTTTCATAGTTATGGAAAGATGATTGCCATAGTCTTAGGCCCTTTTTGAACACTTTTTTACATTAAATGACCTCTGGTCACTAAGACATTTGAAAAGAAAACTGCCCATTGACAAAAGAGAGCCAAGGATAACTGAAAGCTACTTTGTAGAATCACATATTGTGACAGTGGACTGTCCCCAAGAATATGTTCAGTCTGGATCTTAATGACTCTGTGAACAGTCACTGCTTTATTTCTTTGAGCCATGATGACCAACTCTATTCTGAGTTTGTCTCCTCCCTTGTTTCTTCTTGGGATTCTGGTGGTGACTGGGAGCAAGATTATTTGGACCAAGGGCTACTCTTGGCTGACCTCTACTGGCCTGAGACTTTCAGTCCAAAGAAAAGCAGCAAGATAAATGAAACTTGTTCCTGAAGAAACCAAAGATGCATTTTCTGTCTTATTACTATCATGTGGTAGATGTCTGAGGCCACTGAGACACTGACTCTATGTACTTTGGTTCTAAGTTTTCTTATCTGCACAATAAATTTGCCGGCTAGTTTTATGGTACAAGCTAGCATTATTTGGGAAGACAGAATCTAAGTTGGGACAATGCCCCCATCTGATTGGCCTGGGGGCAAGTCTGTTGGACACTTTCTTGATTGATGATTGAGGTGGGAGGGCCTAGCTCACTATGGATGGTGCCACCCCTTGGCAAATGGCCCTGGTTGCTATAACAAAGCCCATTGAGCAAGCCTTGATGAACAAGCCACAAGCAGTGTTCCTGTACTTCAGTTCTTGCCTTCTGGTTCCTGCCTTGACTTCCTGTTCTGATTTCCTGTTCTGACTTCCCTCAGTGATGAACTGTGTCCTAAGCTTTGTAAGATGAAATAAACCTGCCCCTTCTCAAGTCACTTTAGGTTATAAGGTTATAATGTTTATCTCAGCAATAGCCACCCTAACCAAGACAGTTGCATAGGGATTAATCCATGGCCTGGCTAGGGCAGATAGGTTTTTGGATTTTTCTTTTTTCAGTTCTTCTAGTTAAGATTCTTTGAGTTGGTGCCTAGAATCTGTTGTACTATCTTTAAGGGGTGATGTCAATATTTCCTTATACTTTGGGACAAAAAAAATGAAAGAAAAAAATGATTAATTAAATAAATAACTAGACAGCTACTGTGTGTCCAGTATTTTATAGGGGTTTTCATCACTCAGTTGTCACAACAAGCCTACCTTGTTGTGCTGTCATTTTACACCATTGGTCAATGAAAATCATCCAGGCTAACTGGTCAGGAAGCAGGAGAGCAGGGAAAATCTGTTCTGATAGGTTTCTGTGTACTTTTCAGACTTAACTTAACATGTGTTTCCCCCTCTGGCAGCTTCCTCTAAGCGGTGTTTTACTTTTGGCCTTAAAGATCATATGACGTTCCCCTTAGAGCCGAGTGTAGCACAGTGTCTTTCGTTTTTAAGAGAAAACACACACACTGTGTTTCCCATTGACTACATTTTCTATTTGAAGACTCATGTCCTTTAGTACTGCTGACTTGAGCAAATTTAGGGTGAAGAAAAGCAAACAGAAAGGTGGATTCCTGCAAGTAAATCCGCAGCCACTCCACACCTAATCCTTTCCTATAATTTAAGGCAGGGATAGTTTGGAAGACAAAGGGGAGATGCTAAGTTTATTGTTTAAAGGCACCTGTCTACAGAACCATTCTGATACTAGTGAAGAAACCAAATCCAGGTTATAGAACCAACTGCTCGAAATAAACCAGAAAACAGAAAGAAAAGAGAAGCACTGAAATTTGCTTATTTTGGTCTGTAAGAAGATGCACAATCCAGTGTTTCTGAAACCAGGCTTTAAATGGCATATGTAAACATACATGAATAAAGTCTTTCTCCTGTAGACTCACACACACATACACACACACACATAAATCTCTGTAGCATAAACCTCAGAGACAGTAGGTATAGAGGGAAAGAGCAAGGATTCCACATGTAGGCTGTCTGAACAACAACAACAAAAAAACCCCCTGAGTCCTCCCATTGCAAGTCTTATGACCACAGACAAGCTAATTAACAATATATTGCCTCAACTTCCCCATGATTTCATTATGGAAATGGATTGAATCCACATGTGAGGCACTTGCCAGTGGCACGTGGAGCTCTCTGCTTAAGTGTTTCAGCTATTATTATTTCATAGGAATGATCTTAATATAAAAGGCTTTTGGAACCCACACAGCATGAGAGAAAAATGACTTTCAAAATAACATTTCCTTAGCTCACCAATTACTTCCACTCACTGGTTCAAAAGCCAGACACTGATTCTAAAAAATTCAGTTTAAAATGAAGCCATGAAACTAGATGGAGTGTTTTTTTTTTTTTTTTTTTTTTTTATGAAACCCAAAGGTTTCCTTGCTGGATTTAAAAAAAAAATAAAAAAAATAAGCAGCAATGTTTGCATTATAATCATCATGACACTGACAAGGACCATTCCACTTCCTCCCCCCTACGGCTTTCCTTTGTCCACTAGGACCGAATGAATTCTCTTCAAGTCCTTACCTCTCTAAGCTTGGCTAATGCTGTGGTCTGCCACTGTTGCCTTTCTCCTCACTTCTGTCATGTTTCCACACTTCAAGGCAGGCCACAGAATGGCCTCCATACAACTGAGATTTCCTGCAAGGCTCGCCAAGCTAATGGTGATTAGTTGCTATAGACAGGAGCGAGGGCCCATGAAGAAAGTCTAATGTGCGTCCACAAAGGCTTTCATGTTGGGAACATAACCTCTTGTGAGATATATTCAGCAGCCTCAAGGTAATTGCATTGTGCTGGAACCAAACTTAACAGGTATTTTATAATTAAAGATCACTCTGGTTTCCTTTACTGTCACCTGCAACTTAATCACATACTTGAAACATCCCCCAAATCGCGAGGCTGTTTAATATTTATCCAACATCCACAATTACCTTTACATTTCATTTCTCTGGAAAAAATATTATATTTTTTTTTAGTTTGGCTTCTAGGGATCTTGAAGAAACTATTGTTTTATTAAGAACAGGGGCACAAGAACCCTATGTGATAATATTAGCTGCAGTGTTGTTTACATTTTACAGGGTTTTCTCGTTTACAAAGGGCTTGTGCATTTTTTTTTTAAATTTCATTTTATTCCTACACAGTTCAGTGTTCGATTTGTTCTTCATACTCTGTGGAGCATAATATTCCCAGTGCCACTCAGCAGACAGAGCATTCTTTGGTCCCTCCTTCTGACTTTTAATCTGTGCAAGATTTTGAGGTAAATCTCTTATAACGTAAGGAAAGCTGCAGCTTTTTCTTTTTTTCACCTGTCTCATGATCTGTGGCAGTCAGCTCTTCAACAGCAGGGCCTTTTGAGGTGGTCTGTTCATGAGTGATTGCCCTCATATACCCAACTGTTTTTGGATCATTGAAAGAATAAATAGATATCTCTGCAGGCCCCATGTTCCTTCTCAGAAAATGCTGGCATCAGAGCATTTTGGGTTTCAGAGGTTTTGTTTTTAAATCTTGGAATATTTTCATGTTGAGCGGTGCCAAGGATAGGACTCGAACCTAAACAGAAAATTAATTTATACTTCATATACACATGCATACAAACTGAAGGCAACCATGGATCATATTTGTACCTGTGTTTTTCACAGTGATTTTCTTATAGGAGGCCAGGTGTGGTAATATCTATTCATGGCATCATAATGATACTCTAGAAAAACTTTTATATTTCAGAGCCTTCCAGATTTCAGATTTTTGGATGCGAATGCCCAGTCTATATGGCTAGAAAGTCTTATAGTCTGTCTATAACAGCAGAGCTTATGAAGTTATCCGGACATGTCCAAATTGTTCAACGTTCACAATTTTACTACACAGCTTACCAAACTCCAGGAAGGTAGCTCAGTTTCTCCAGTAATGAAATTTGCTGAGCTAAGCCATGTCAAATAGGTGAAGAGCATGGCATCTAAGTAAACACAGATCCCCAGTGGGTTACCCACTTTCTTCCTGCCCTGGTAGCGCTCCTCCTAGCCGACATTTCTTCGGAGCAACTCTGGAGCCAACACCAAGGCTAAGACTCAGTTTTCGCACTTGAAAAGTGAAAGGGGCTTCGCAGACTGCACAAAGGAATTAGAGTTGAGGCACAAGAGTCATGTCCTGTCATTGCTACCATTAAAAGGCTTTTTTTTCTTTTTTCAGTAATAGTTTAAAGCTTAAAGTTATGGGTTTTTTTTTCTCTCTCTCTTGAGTCAACCAGGTGTTTAAGTGTTTTTAAGAGTCTGAGGGTAGAATTAATTCCTTATATTTATTTGCTTCCATAGTATTCTTTGTTTTTGAACGATCCCAGGCCTACGATTCATGTGAATTTGGTAGCATGGCTGTATGCCTGATGCATATAGCCTCCTGCACATTAATATGCTCCTTCCTAGGGCATATGCTCCTGGTGGTTATCTTATTTTCTGTGTTTTTAAGTCAGTCATGTGTTGGGATTGTTCCTTAGTTATCAGTATCAAAATTCTATCATCGTTGACTTGGATTGTAAGTTGTATATAGCCAGTTTAGGGCTTTCTTTTATTTATTGTTTTTAATTTCTGGGTTTATGAGGTATAAGATTTGAGAAGCTCAAGTGTGCTGACCCTGACCTGTGGAGGCTGTGGGCCTTTACAACAACCTGAGCCAGATGTGGCAAGTGTGCCTTCGTACCAGGTGCCTAAACTTTCCTTTTGGGGCTCTTTAACGTCACCACTTTGCACAGTTGCCTCTCCCAGCATATTTGATAAAGAATATGACATTAAAGAAAAGTATCCATAGGATACAGAGAGGACATAGCTGGAAGATATGCCTGGAAGGAAACCATGAAGAATTAACAGGAGCAACAAACATCATGGTGGAATACAGGCCTTCTAAACATCACACATTATTACCTAGTGGTGCGTTTACAGAGGATTCTAGACAGTGACCCAGGTAGGGCAGGGCTCAGTGCTGGCGGGACAGGGGAGGACAGGTGAATCAGAGCTATCCTTGCTCTTTGCTGGGAGACAGAGCCTGTTATAATGAGCCTGCCAGGCGATCAGGAAAGAGACAATTGGTAGGCAGTCAATCAAAGCTGTGGAAATCTAGAACGGACATCGTCTTCATCTTCCCGGCATGGCGGGGCATCATAAAGGCTCCTCTGTTTCTTTAAAGTGCTGCGCGGATAGTAGGCTGGCCTCCTGCACATTCCGTTGAGGGTGCCTCTAACTTTACTGAAATACTATCCTGGCCGTGGACCTTGTTTCCCCTAGCTGCTTTGATACCCTGTCCAGCCAACGTATCCTCCAGAGACGCACTGTGCGCTCCACAGTGGCTTCAGAAACCGCTTCAAGAGCACCTGAGGACAGAACTCTCCTGCCCCCCTCCCTTTCACCACTCACAGGCACGGTCAAGTGTTTCATTAGTGAAGTGCTTTAGGGTGCATCTATGGAGACAATCTGGCAGTTGGCTATTGCTCTAACAAACAACCAAAAGGAGGTGGAAACTCTGGTAAATGGGAGCTTTTGGGCCAAGTGTTTTGTCCTTGTGTTTTTGAAGCAGTGCAGGTCATTAGCAAGTCTATGCTAATTGAATTTGATTTCACGTCAACACTGTTACAGTCACACAGAGCAGAGCAATAACATCCTCACACTGTGTGCTCCCGATCATTAGGCCCAGGTTTTTCTAGCAGCGAACATTCAGCCTCTGGAAGATGATGGTTTTCACACGGCACTTCGGGAATGCAATGGCTCCCTGTATTCTATAGGACAACTCCAAGCCCACAAGTCATCCTTGGGGTGGAGACAAATAGAACGGGAAACTCCACTTGAACAAGTGACATTCCCAAGTGGCTGATTGCCAGCTGGTGTCTGGTAAGAAAGCCCTTCCTAACACTGACAAGACTGGCTCAGGTTCTTCATAAAATGTATCAGTTGATTAATTGCCCAAAGTGGGCCATGCTGTACTTTGCTTTAAAAAGGGAGACCAGTAGAGCCTCCTCAGCAAGAGAAAAATGTGTAAAGCTTGCGTTTTGTTCATATCCTTACATATTTTATAGATTGGGAAAATGGGGGCACTTGACCGAATTACCAAAATAAGTTAATAGAAGATCCGAGATCTCTGTGATCTACAATTAGAAGGCTCTGAAGGGTGAAAATTAACCTCTTGAATTCAGCTAGTTTGCTAATTTTTGAACAATCCTTCAAGAGGCAATTTCCTCACATTCTCCTTTGTGCTTCACACAAGGGGAAATTGGGAATATATTTCACAAGATGCGCTGGGACTCCTTTTAACATACGTTGTCATGTTACACCTGGATGAGGAAACACGAAGTAATTAAGTAAAACCTATTGAGGAAAAAGGGGATTTCAGCTGAATTTAGCTAATTGGTCCCGTGACTGGCCTGGAGTGTAGAAGGAAAAATATTCCAAGCCCCCCCCCCCCCTTTTTTTCCTTACTGAGTTTAATTAAGCTGAGGGCGACGGCAGTGCAGTTCTGCTGTGTTTGTACCTCATTACCCTCAGGAGCACCCTTTTTCCTCCTGTGACCTGCACTTCAAGGGCGATACCATCACCTCATCAATTGCCAATGCCCCCAGTTCAATAACCGGCTATCGCACTGGTACATCTTTCTCCACGAGAGGCAATTGCAGGTCTTGGCTCCTTCCAAAAATAGCCAGCTCTGCAGTGCCAGGCTTACTCCCAGACTCCCCCAGGCATCTGTGCTCAGGAAAAGAGTTCATTCCTGGGCATTCTCTGGGACATTTGCAAAGTTAATAAAAAAAAAAGTAATTCCTGTGACTTTGGTATCATGATATATACTGACCATATTTTCCTTAAATCCCCCAGTACTTAGCATTTCTGTTTTCCTTTAAAAGCGGTGACAATTTCTTTTGTAAATAAATGCCATGTGTGGTTTCCCATCCCATGGAGTTTGGCAGCCTGAATTTTAAAGAAGAGAAAGCGAAGGCTTTTCATTTAGTACCTCGGGGTATAATGGGAGAGCCTCTGGGGAGCTTGCTTTGACTAAACCATGGCAAAAGTTGCAAAATGATATCTCATTTAGTGGCATGTTAGAGTGAAGAAGTCCTTCTCCAGGTAAGGAAAGGAAATTCCCCAGAGGGCTTGGTTCTATACAGCACAATGTAAATTAGAGACTAGGTAAGAGTTAAAGGCAGGAGGGGGAGGTGTGGAGTTGGACACCCATCCTGACTGCCCACCAGGGGATTTATTGCCTCAGTTCTGTGAAGAGCGCGGCTCAGTAATCCTGCCCTTCAGCGTGTCATGTCTTTCTTCCCACATCATAGGGTTATATTAATGGCTGCAATGTCCCATTTTACCAAACGACAGGAACACGACACTTCTACAGAGGTAAAAGTTACCATGTTAGGCACCTACTCAGGTCAAAGTTAAAAATAAATTGCCTCAACTTTTCTATTATGGATTGAAAAAGAAGATATGACAAGACACTTCTTAATTGTAGGGAATAGTGCATTTTCAAAGCAAGGCAGTATTTGACTAAAGTATCAAAGATAAATAAAATTTAGCTTTTAGCAATGGAAACAGTTTTCAGGTAATTACACCAAGCAGTGAACAGGAAATTCCACACTCTGCCGAGCAGAAGAAATAACCCACAATCCTAGCATTTATGACTATTGTTTTTATCTGGAAACTAACAGGTACCTCAGTAAAAATACTGCCTTGTATTGTCTGCCCAATAATAGTATAGCTTATTCATATTCCAGGATAATCTAGGAAATTCTAAAGTTCGAGGAAGAAATGATTAGCTGTGGAACAAGTAAAATTCCTTGTTTCAAATTTAACGGAAGCAATATGGATTTAAAATCTTTCATTTTGCTGGCAGTAACTTAACCAGCTTTGGGACATGGTCTAACTTTGCTGTCGATACCGGCACTAGCCACATGATGTCACCAATAACTTCATCAGCAAGCCAAGAGCCTTGGGGATAAAACTCACACATGCATTTCCCTTTACTATAGAGTAGACTGCTTTGCCTTTTGTTAATAACTTCTTGCTGTATTGATTGAACTAATATGAAATTGGTACTGGCTTGATGCTGTTTTTTTTTTTTTTAAACTGAATTGACAACTATAGCGTGACTCACCAAACTTTCAGAATTTGAAGTGTATGGAAAGTTAACAAAAACAAAAATAAAAATTAGTAATAAAACTAAAAAGTGGGCATTTCAAAAGATCCACTTGCACTTGCTTGCTGACTCTCACATGTGTCATCTGGTATAATTTGGAGGAAAACAAATATTCGTGAAAAATGAGTATTGAAAATATTTTCCAAGGCCTGTGGTGAATTGGGGCTTCAGAAAGATCTACAACATACACACAAATGCTCACAGGCATCTGTGAACTATAAAAGCTTTATTCTCAGTTAACGCCACAGGCTAGAATTCTTCTTTATATTTTTGGTTCATTTTTATTATTTTATGTACATAAGTGTTTTGCCTGCATTCATGTCTGTGTACCACATGCATGCCTGCTGCCTAAGGTGTTGAATTTCCATGTGGGCGCTGGGAATCAAACCTTTGCAATAACAAGTGCCCCTAACCACTGATCCAACTCTCCAGCCCCTAGCATTGTTTTCCTATGTGAAATAAGAAGGCATTCCTGTCCTCTAGAATATGCCAGTTGTATGTAATGTTTGGGTTCTACTTTGCCACAACATATGATTAATTTAAATAAACTTTCACCCTTATTCATAAAGTCAAAGCGAATCTTTTCTACCTCCAGTTCTCATCACAGATGCATTCTGAACAGACAAGGTTAAAAATATAACCGCATTGTGATTGAAAGACCAACTTTTTCTCTTGAAATGGTTTATCATAATATTATGCTTAATTATGCAAATATGCTGCAGGCTTTTTTTTATGGGTGCATCAGCCAAATTAAATACATCAAAGATGACAAATGCATATTCATTTATATATTCAGTACATATAGCCTGCATGCAATATTCTATTAATTTAACAAATAATGGCATGTAGTGACACAAGTAATGCAAAGTGGGAACCTAGCTGGCAAATGTCACTGAAAAAATTCCAAGGAGGTCAAGGAAGGAGAAACTGGAGTTCAAAGTCATCTTTGGCTATATAGTAAATTTAAGGCCAGTTTTAATAAGAGCTTGTCTCAAAACCAAAAAAGCAAAACATAAACCTACTTAAAAGAATTTTTTTATATTTTGTTGTTTTTTTTTTCTTTGTTACTTACAGAAAGATTTTAGGGGGAGAAGATATTTCAGTGTTATAAGATTACTATAGTTTTGTTAGTAATAAATAACACCAACTGATATTTTTATAGTTAGTTTCATATATGTGTGTGTATGTCTGTGTGTTTGTGTGTCTGTCTGCTGCCACAGTTGGCATTGTTAGACTCAGTCCTCTGCCTCTTACTGTGCATTAAATACATTTTTTTCTTTCTGTTGAAAAAAGCACATGGGAGGGTATGTTTTTTTTAAAGATGTAATCTAGTACTGTAATTAGACAGAAACATGGAATAAGAAAATTTACATTTCCAAATATTTGGTAGAGAGAACATTCAGCTGAATTTCCAATTGAGCAACCCTGATGTCTGACTTATTGATGTAGCCAAAAGAAAAGAAATTCACATCTAAATTATAATTTACAGAGTCATTTTGTAGAAAGCATGGAATATAATTTTCTATTTATGTTTTTCTGAGTATCTTAAAGTATTTGTAAACAGATCTCAAAATTTCTTAATTTTCAACATTATTTTGATAACACCAAGTTGTTTTTTTTTAACTGATGTGTAGGGAGGGGTTTGTGGATTTGTGACAGTGGCCCCACGCATGATCTCAAAGACCAGAGCCTCTGACTAGTTCTTCCATTTGCTGTTTCATTGCAAACCACCAAATTTATGTATTATTCTTGTCTCTAGCCATCATGAAATAAGCCGAACACATTTAACTGCTTTTTATATGTAATCCATGGAACAGGCATCACTCTGTAAACCGTCATTACAATGAACCTTAGCGAATCCTAGAACTGTTTTTGTTTGTTTGTTTTTAACACATCTTACTATGGCTGCTGAGCTGGCTGCACAACAGTGTCTGCCTGTTGGACTTAGGATTGATTGCTCAGGACACACTTCTTTGAACATGCCTGAGAGAGGAATTTCCAGAGAGGATAAAGGACCCACCCTGCCTGGTACTTGCACCCATAGGCTGGGGTCCTTTCACTGAATTTGGAGGGAACAAAGAAAAAGGCAGCTGAGCACTGTACTCCTCCTCCTTTGCTTACTCATCAGTCTAAGAGTGACCAAGCTCCCACTTGAGCGATTCGTGAATCCCAGCTTTGAGCGATTCCCATGAACACACTTTCCTTGAAGTCATGGCCAATAGCAACAAACTGTGAGCCAAAATTAACTCCTCCCCGAAGTCACCTTTCTCGGGCATTTGTTCACAACAACAAAAAATACAGCTATAAAACATTCCTATCAGAGGACTCGGGGAGGGTCATGGGGGGGAAAGAGTGAGGGATAATGGGACAGGGAGGAGATGAGGGAGGGGGCTACAGCCGGGGTACGAAGTGAATAAATTGTAAATAATAATAAAATTAAAAAATATTCCATATACTTTATACATGCATGCACACATTCGGACATTTAAACACACATTCAGACTTTAAAAACTGAAAAGCCTTGTAGGATAAAGCTTGAAAAAATATATTCCTTTGTAGTAATAACTTTTTCCAAATTTGGTCTTATGTAAAACAGTTTCATTTTATTGTTATCCATTAATTTATTTCATTTGTGCATTGTGATAGAGTAGATTGCTTTATGCTTTATTTATACAATACCTTCTTAAAGGTTGATGCAACCTCTGGGGCTTTAGACCTCATGGAGGGTAATGTTTTTCCTCGTGGCTGGCAGCAGTTTCAGAATGAATGTACCTTTTACATATGTCACTACTCTGGAGGAAAAGAAGGGGACAACAGTAGCTATGGCTTCCCCCTTAATATCTTGTTCTTGTTTCTGAGAGTGCTGACATTGAGGAGCATCATTTTTCTATGTTTGCCATTTGCTAAGTGTTCCGAAGTCCTCTGTTTTTCCTGTTTTGATGATGAATGCTCCAGGGCAGAGAAGACAGCGGGAAGGTCTCATTCAGCCTTGTCTTGAGTCTATCTCTACTTATTTGCACCCCATTTGGCTTTACTTGGACTAAAGGGTCTTCTCAAGCAGAGGATGATCTTTGCACAAAGGACTTGGGGAAGCAATAGTTTTTGCAGATTCAAAACAACCAATAGATCAAGCTCCTTTAAGGAGAAACTTCTGTGTTATCTCAGGCTTCTGCTTAGACTACCTTGGATATCAAATGAAGCAGCAGTATGGCTGGAGGGCTGGAATGATTGTGTCTTCATTGATATAACATGGCTATTAGTCTTGTATCTTATACACTTCCCAAAATCACTTAGAAAGGGGTGATTTAGGGAATGGGTCTAAAGAATCCCTGTATAATCAGAACTATTGAGGGCAGTAGTTTAGAATAATAAAACCAACACTAATAAAATTAGAAAGCAGTGGAAGTGATCGGTCATCAAACAAGAGAAGAAATTTCCATGCATTGAATTCTTCCAACCACTATATGAAACAGAATTATTTTGTGATTCTAATATTAAGAGGTTAGATTTCAGAAATCTGGAAGAGTTGAGTGCTGGAAAAGATTTTTAATAAAAGGTGTTAATAAAAGGGCATATTCTATGTAACTGATTTCCCTGGTCTTGGGTTTTATCATCTCCTCACTTATCCTTTCATCATTAGAGGCGATCATAGCTGACAAATGACAGAGGAGGAGGGGAGCAGGTTTGTCATCTCCTCTGTAGATGACAAGTGCATAAATGGCTATGGACTTTTTCCTAACCCTTTGCCCATCTGTGAGAGCAAGCTTCCACATGTGATGCCTTTTACTTATTATTTTTGAACAGGAAATTTTAGGATTGGAGATCATCAGAGTATCTTGTTGAAAGAGCACTTATCTTTAATCAGGACAGTTACATTAGAATTAGACAGTTTTGATGTTCATGTACCAGGCAGGAAAAAGACTGTGACTAAGGCTCAGATACAGGAAGAAACTAGGAAATCTCACTTGGATAAATATCCATAGAACTACACAGAACCCCAGGGGATTTGTGTACCAGAACACAGCAAAAAAGCTCAGATAAGAGCTACTGAAAGTAAAGCTGATTTTTAAAGTCATTTTTAAAAACAGACATCTGCCCGCACCTTACTTTTTGAATAAATGTGAAGTTAACATCTAACAGCTCAGAGGTGATATGCTTCGTTGCCAAGTAGAGGGTCTTAAAAAATAAACAAAATCATGTCAATCTGAAGGGTAATAATATTTATGAAAAAGTCTGATGACAGTATCAGCCAGCAAGAACTGGCAGTGAACAATAACTAGAGCCATCGTTTTACGTGATTTTATTCAACACACTATTTGATGCGAATATGTCTCAGACATCCACCACCCACCAGAGGTAACTGAATTAGAATACAGCACACTTGCTCATACGCGTTTGGAACTAAATGAACTGCACATAGGGAGACCCTTCAGAAATGGTAGTGCATCCTCTGATGATTGGTTTTTCCAGCTAAGCATTGCCATGGTATTTATTATCCATGTTACCAGGTCCTGCGTACCAGATTCAAGTAAGATTAGATAGAAACCACCACTGGAACAGTTGGCGCACAGTGAGGCATTTAAATAAAAATATGTACTTTTCTTTCTCATATATGCTAGAAGACATCTCTTGTAGTCACCATTGCTCAACCGTGTTGCTGAACCCACATTTTGTCAATTTACATCGAATATATAGGAGGAGAAAGCTGCTCTTAATGTCTGTTGCACAAAGTCCCTTCTCACTTGCTCTGCAGGGTTTCACTATAAAGCCTAAACTGGTCTCTAATTCACAATCCTCAGTCCTCAGCCTCCTGGGCACTAACGTTATAAGCATGCATCATTGAGCTCAGCTCAGAAAGTTTTTCAGTTTTGTCTCTTGGGCATTGACTCAGGGTCTTGCACCTTCGAAGCAAGATCTCTACCACTAAGCTTCAACTGTATTAAAACAAACAAAACAAGCAAGCAAGCAAACAAATGCCCAAACAGATATTTTCTCAATGCTACCAACGTAAATCCAATCTCCTGGACAAATGGTTCTCAGCCTGTGGGTTACAAGCCCTTTGGGGATTAGTCAAAATTTTTATAGCTGTCTCCTAAGACCACCTGAACTACTTTATGATATGTAACAGCAAAGTTACAGTTATGAAGTAGCAACAAAAGTAATTTTCATTGGGGCTCATCATAACAGGAGGGACTGTGTTAAGGGGTTACATGATTGGAAAGGTTGAGACTCACTCTCCTCACTCCTTACACAATTTCTAAAAACATTTCTGGAACTGAGATCCCATTAAGGCTCAGCACGATATTGCTATTTCATACTATCAAATTTTTTTTAAAAAAAGCAATGCAAACCTTCTCATTTTTTAGTTTTTTTTGGAATGTTTAGTAGATGATATACTTTAAAAATGAGATATATAAGAACAATGCTTACATACATTCTGTATACCTTCTACTAGTGTGCCCTTACAAACTGTCAAAAACCCCATAATTATTCAAAGTTAATAAAAGGATAAAAAAAGAAAAAATCCAAAAATGAAAACAACAACAACAACAACAAAACAGTAGCAGAGAGAGAACAGTGAAAACAGTTACAATTCTTCCCAAAACTGTTCCCAAATAGTACAAAATGGAGGATTTACAAGCAACAATCAGTCATGACTTCTGCTCCTCATCAGAAGCAGAACTGAAGGAGACACCCCAGAGCAAGAAAATGGTTTCCATGAAGAACAATTTTAATAAAGGGACATTCTGACTTTGTACATAACTTATAAACACAAATCACTATGCTTCATTTACCCATGAATTGGCTGACTGCATGGAGTTATATCCATCCCAAAACATGATAGTGAATTTTGGAACTGGGCCATGCAGGGGATGAACATGCTAGGATGCTGTGATTGCAGAGATTCAGAGAACCTAAGTGTGCATCCTAAGATAAGGTGGCCAGAGGAAAGGACACTAATAATTAAGCCCAGGTTTTTGGATTCATCATGTAGAGCTTTTATATTTTTAGGGGCTAATGTTATATATTGCAGCGAGATGGTGTACAGTTATAGAAGAAGATGGAAGAGAAATAACAATATTTCTACTAGGTCCATTGTTGATTTTGTATTTGTCTTTCTTTGGTCCTCTGGAGCCTGGCATTTATGAGCTACAGTAAAGGCATCCCATGACTTCTGGCTCCTTGCAGGCATCCATTGAAAAGCATGTACTTCTGCTCCTGTGAATTCTACTCAGAATTGACCATGCCCATCCTCCTGTGATGTTTTGCTCACTTCCTGCTTACATCTTCCTGTAAGATTCTAGCTCACAACAGACAGGTCTGAGATCACATCCTTTCCCCTATTACTGGTTCTGAGAGGCTTCATGTTCCCCATTTTTGTATTATTTTACCCTGCTCACTTCTGTGTACAAAGTGGTCTCCCAAGACCCATCACTGTAAAAAAAATGAATGACTCTTATCTAAATACATGGAAGATTAGAGAAATCCAAGTGGAGGAACCTTGAATGAAATACCTGGACCTTATATTTCAAAATGTCAACGTTGTAAGAGGGGAAAAAACAACTGAGGAAACATTTCAGATACAAGCAAACTGAAGATGCATGGCAATTAAGGGCAGGACATGATCTGGAACTGATCCCACTGATCTCTGTGAAGACCATTTTGGACAAAAGCCAGTGAAATTCAAGTAAGGGCTATGTGTTAAGTAATGGATAGTTGTTAATTTCTTGTATTTTAATGACTGCATTATGATGATAAGGAATAATGCCCTATTGTTAGAAAACATTCTTTGACTTATTTAAGGAAATAAAAAATTAATAACACGTCTTCACCTGGTTTCAAATAGAACAGATGTGCAGCACATTCATACTCAGAGAGGAGAGGGTAAAGAAAGAGGGTCAGAGAATGAGAAAGGCACAGCAGCGCTAAAATGTTAACGATGGAGAACTCTGGGAACAGCACAGACTGTAATATTTTCTACTGTTCTAACAACTTTTCTCCTTTGGATTTCCAGTACTGGGAACAAAAAAGATACAATAATACTACTGTTTAACTCTTTTATTGCTTCAGAGCCACCTGGTGAAACAAGGGCTTCAAGGTACATAGTTCTGACAGGAAGCAGGTCAGCATCAGATACCTCCTAGAATGTTCGACGTCACAGCCCTGCTCCCAGATGGGATTCCCAAGTCAATGTAAATGTATACATTTCTTGATGTTCCTGACATGAAAAGAATCACAGTAATCTTGGGTATTCATTGTACTAACATTAAAACACACACACTTGCACACAGAGAAGATTGCAGGGATCAAAGGGCATTGCAATCTTTTATTTAAATTTCTGCCTCACCGAATTCAATTTTGAGAAGCGAAGAGTAATATTTTGGCATATCTGTTCAGGTAAGACATGAAGCCACACCTCACAAATGATAGGAAATAGGGTAGGGTAGTGGTCTCAAATATGGAGCGACTTAGGCATAACAGCATTTAATAACTCGCTGACAACAGATGTGAGATTATTAGTGATGTGGAAGTTTGTACTGTGAGCAAACATGCAGACAAGCTGACCCGCAATGCTCCATGTCACTAACATACACCACCCCTGATGCAATGCGTTAGAAAAGCACACAACTTGGCCCTCTGTCATTTTGGCTAACAATGCATATCGACAATCTGTGCATGAGAAAACATAAGCCAAATGTGGCATCCTCTACAAAGTCTGATCAATGCTCATCCAAAGGGCTGCAGCCACGAGAGGCAAGAAGGGCATCATCAACTAAGTGCAATGGGGGGTTCTAGATCAGACTCTGGGAGAGGAAGCAAGCAACTAAAGAGCTAGTGAAATTCAAATGAGGTCGGCAGACTGGGACTTCTGTATCAATGCCAGTGTTACAGGTTTTCATCACATCACCGTATTCAAATTGTTAAGGGAAGTTGAATAATATATCTCTACAAAACCTATGCATTATTTTTCACCTTCCTGCCAGTCTTAATTTTTTTCATAATAAAAAAAAACATTGTTTAGGACTAATTATCCAATGAAATTATAATGATTTTTAGCTTGAATAGTTCCTATTTTGAAGAATATGCCACA
The DNA here is from genome assembly GCF_030254825.1 of Meriones unguiculatus. NCBI lineage: Eukaryota > Metazoa > Chordata > Mammalia > Rodentia > Muridae > Meriones > Meriones unguiculatus. The sequence goes on from NC_083349.1 coordinate 35,892,900, forward strand.
TTAAGTAAAAAAAATTGCTGTTTTGTTGTAAAATAAAAGAGTTGAAATTTTAAGCTCATATTCAGTTATAAAGGTAAACATCAAATTATAATTTCATAGGCTTATTGCAGTTATAAAATATTTATCATGAATATCTTTTAAAGAAATGCAATACTTTGTTGAAAGTTTTTCTGATATTTCAGTCCTCTTTTAGACTGACATTTAGAACACGAACTGGAGGTACAAGTTGAGGAGCTGACCTCTGGAGAAACTTCAGTATTAACTCCAGCAACCAGAGGTCTCTGTTGTTACAATTTGCTTCTAATATTCCTTCTGCTTGCTCTATCCACTGGGAACATGTAGAAGACTGTAGTTCTTTTTCTCTGATATACAGGAATGGAAGGGAAGCTGAATTTGTTGGAGGGAACACCCTTTTTCATCGTGACCCAGAAGCTTGGAAGAACACTGGTTCCTGTCTGCTTTAGGCTGAAAGACAACACCTGCCTTAAGCTAGAATTTACATTGGCTCTGACACAAAAGTACTTGCTAAAAGCATCCTAGTGAATCAAACGTTTTCTTTTCTTTTTATTTTTTTATATTTTATTTTATTACTATTTTTTATAATTTATTCACTTCATATACTGAGGGTAGCCCCCTCCCTCATCTCCTCCTCGTTCCACCCTCCCTCCATCTTCTCCTCCTAATCCTCTCCCCTAGTCCACTGAAAAGGGGAGTTCTCTTCCCCTACTAGATCCAGGCAGCTATGATGAGGCTTGAATCATACATTTTCAGTGCTCTAAGAGCCACAATAAGAAAGACAGAATTTCATGTGGTTGTACTAAAGAGCCATCATATGTTTTACTTTTGATTTTTACTTGGACAAGTAAATCTAAAGCAATAATAAGTTATAATAATAATAATAATATATATTATTGACACTAAAAACTATTTAGATTTGACACTATTAAAATTTATTGTATCTCAATATATAAATTCTGTAGACAGAGTTATAGGTTATCTCTCTCGTGTGTGTGTGTGTATACCTGTGCACGTAGGTTCATGTGCTGGTGTGTGTATGTGTGCCTGTAGATTCATGGGATTGTGTCGAGGCCAGCCTTGTTCAGTAAATGTTTTACTCAGTCACTCCCCACCTAAGTTTTTGAGATGGAGTTCTTGGCTGAATCTGCAGCTCATTGAGTCTTTGCCTATAAGGAAAAGGCAAGCTGTTGTAGCCACATCTTTCTGTGCTGTGGTTCTGGACCCATGCCACAGAACTCAGCATTTTACAGTGTGCTGCGGAGCCAAACTGCAGTTGTCATGTGCATGTATCAACCATTTTACCTATTGAGCCATCTGACTAAGCCTCTACTTTAAGATTTATCCTGGAAGTTTCCAGGATTTTTAGAATAACTATCAATGCTAAAATCTTGAGGGAAGCCTCTTTATATTCTTAATTCTATGAATAAGCAACCCTGACTACATTACAGGTTTTTTTCCTGTGGTGTTTTCCCTTCAGTAACTTGGTAGAGGGGCCACAGTGATTATCACAAAGCAATTGTTAGCACATGGAGCCGCCATTTTCTTTAGCATACTCCAAAGATACACTTACATTAAAAAAAATTCAAGGGACTGTTTCATAGCAAGTTCTCTGTCCTTCCTCAAATCCTGAGAGTGTACACTGAATCACTCTCATGAGCACTCAAAAAAAAAAGTTCTCACACTTGAAGATATGATCTGTGCTTTGAATGTGTAGACTCTACTCTAATGAACATAGCCAAAGGGATGATTCTATAGATAGAGTCTCACTCACAAGTGACATACTGTGAAGAGAACCTTGAAGTCCCTGCATGTCACTGAAGGGTAGTGACTAAAAATGGAGAACTGTAGAAGAAACACATGTTCCAATTCTATTTACATTTCCTGAATAACTTAGTGATTTGTGAGATGTGACTTCAAAGGATCTGTTTTATTTGACTACTTAGGATTAATACATTTAGATAGGATTTTGAAGATGGTTTAGAATGTGGTTGTATGACACTTGGATGAAACTTTTAGATTTTTCCTTACTGTGCCTACAATATTTACAGTATGTTGACTGTTCTAATTCATTCATATTTTTTATGACTTTTTACAATACTTTCAAAGAAGCAGGCCTTTGTTTCTTTATAAACAAAGAAAGATAATAATATTATAACTCCTCAATGGAAGTGTTATGAATATTTCAATGTTGCTATCAAGGTGTATTCATCTCTTTGGTAGGAAGATGGCATAGAAAGCCAGAATATTACTATTATTATCCCATCTAGCCTCGGTGAACTTTAGAACCCAAAGGTCTTGTCGCTGTGAGTTTTATAATCCAGTCTGAAATATCTGGATTTGCTTTTAAATTTCATCAAATGTCTAGCTCCATCAATAATGTGCAAAGTCAAAGGTGAAACTGTAGCTATATTAAAAAGAAAAGTAACTCACAGAGATTTAAAAAAGCAGCAAAGGAATATAGTAGCTGAGGTTACTGGGAGTGGGTTTCTTGGGCCAGGGTCAGGTTGTCACCCAGTAACTCCACAGAATACAAGTCTTATTCATATTTCCTGGAAGGTGCAGCCAGCTCTCTTTCTTCCATTAATTTCTTTGTCCTGGAGATTGGGAGACCCTTTCGGGAGACTCACTCTACCTCTTTGAGGGTATTAGTGTCCTGAAGAGCATTTTGGTATAGAAGACAAATAAAAGTATTTGTCAGGAGGACAAAAATTAGGACTGAGGATGCCTCTCAGTAGAATACTTTCTTAGCATTTATGGGTTTCGGGCTTGTTTGTCTGTTTTGTTGTCTTTTTTTGAGAAAAGTTTTCACCACGTAGCTCTGGTTGTTCTGGCTCTCATTATGTAGACTAAACTGGCCTCAAACTCCTAGAGATCTTCCTGCCTGTGCCTCCCGAGTGCCATAATGCCAGCTGGTCTCTCGGTTTGATTCCCCAGTGCCACAGAGAAAGGGCACAGATATACAAAGAAAATCACTTTAAAGAAATCCTATGCCTCAGTTCCACCCTAGAAAACCATAGTAGCTATCAGATGCTCTGTATCAGATGCAAGTTATTACTACCAATTATGACATCTAAAGAGGACAAGGGAGCTTCAACAAAAGACATTCAAGTGTTAATTAAATGGGTCAGTCACACTCTCTCTAGAATTTTGATTTTTATAGTTGTTGCTAACAATGCCCAGGCACATGCGTCCGCTCTTAATGAATGCTCTCTGAGGGGGATTTTTATTTTAGTAGACAAGAGCTAAGATCTTTCTGAAGCTAAAATCCCAGGATAGCTGGCAAATAACCAGTCCTGGAGCTTATGTAAAACAATATTATGTAAGTTGAAAAAGCTACCCAAGGAAAAGCGAGGGTCATTGTTCTCCCCTCCACTTCTCAGTATCCCATTCTTAGTCTTCTCACACGGTATGCATCTCCTCCAGTACTAAAAAAAACTCGAATCCCAGATAAACTGGTAGAGTCACATCCAGCCAGGCTTCCCATACATTTGCACTGGAGTGGCTGGAGCGCTGGAGGATGCAGTATCTGATAAAATGCTACCTTTGGTTTGTAAGAGTTAGAAAGTCAGCATATGTATCTATTTTAATTTTTTTTTTACTTCATCGTAAAAACTTGGAAATAAATAAAAACACCACCTACCAAAATTAACCATATATAATCAACAATATGACATGTGCTCAGATGTAATTGTGTAGGAGTTCCTCAAGTGGTATGGTCTTTTGAATTAGGTTAGTGTCTGCTTAGAGGGATTATGAGAGCTAGCACAAAAGGTAGAGAAACTGGCAGAAGTGGTCAGCATAGTTCCTAGAGGTACCAACACGAAGACCACAGACTCTCAATGAACAGTTAACATCATCACCAAACTCTCACCAACCCCCCTTCCTTACGCTCTATAGACTCACAGGCTGGAGGCAGTATGCTGAAGGGCAGCCACAGAAGGAATGGTTGCTCTGGGGACGCTTTAACTAGAACCTGAACTACTGCAATCAAAATGCTTGTGTTACGTCAAAATTATAACGGTTTAAAAAAACACTGTGCTATTTTTCTACGGCTATTAATGAAAATATGCCCTCCCGAATAGATAAGCATGTGGAATCATCTGACACTGGTCATTTATTCTATGAGCTGGAATTGTGACACGCTGTAGTGATGTCATTCTCATTTCCTTCTTATTTAAATACTTTCTAAATTTTATGTAGTAATTAGTTGTCACATATTAAATTCTAAAAAAAAATCTTTGAAGTTTATGGAAAAATATAACATGAAACAGTAACTGTGGCTGCCTAATATGGACGACTGGAAAGAAATCAAATATGATGCTTTTCTTCATTAGTGAATCCAAACTAACTAAGTGTGGTGGCACATGCCCATAATTCCAGAATTCATATGTGGACATAGGAAGATAAAGAGGTTATGTCTAGCCCAGTCTACATAGAGAAACCCTCACTCAAGAAACCAGCCAACCAGCCAGAACAACAAAACAACTCCTCCCTCCCCCCAAGTAAGACAGAATTTTAGCATCTGTGGTTTAGTTTGTTCCTTTGCATGCTAAGACCTTAACAATTTAGTTTTGGTGGCTTGAGTTGTGAAGTATGTCACAAACAGTTTGTAACCATTAACATAATTAAAGTGAAGATTGTGCATATTTAGTTTTACAACTACAGAGGAACTTCCTGAGAGAATAAAATGTACATCTTGTATATCCAAATATTTTAGATCTATACAGTGGGATATTTTCAACTTCAATAGCAAAATCCTTGACTCAAACTAGACAAATCATTCAGCTGTGCTAACTCCCTAAAAACATCCAGAGGCAGTAAAGAGTTCCAGGCACAGTACCAGTCAAATTTAGCCTGTTCTCTGGCACTCTCTAAAGTGTAAGGGCTAGTTTCTTAAGTCTGATTTCTGTAGTCCTTCAAAGTATATGCTGGAGTAGCAACTGAGGCTACCTGCTTCCTTATTCAGGCTGTGGAAGTGCAAGAGAATTTTTCTCCCAAGTGTGGACTGCAGTCTTTTTGGTCAGAGAATGCTGTGTGATGATTGGACTAAACCTTTTTTTTCAGACCAACACCAGACAAAGAAGAGAGATTATTTCAAGTCTTACAGTATAAGATTCAACCTTATAAGAGGTGAGGATAGATTAACTTAGAGTTTTCTGAGTTACATGAGGAATGTGTTTGTTCCTAAAAAATGGTTAAGGATTGGGAGAGTTCTTATAGAGAGAAGAAAATGGACAATAAATATTGACAAAAAATAAGGACAGTGTCTACTATGTGACAGTGTATTCATAGCAGAAAGGAAAAAAAGATCAACAAAACGAGAGTTAAAACCTCCAGAACATATTCCAGGAGCTGTCACTTGATTAACGAGTCATTTGTAAAGAGACACAAAGTTTCTGGGCTTCAGTTATTGTATCAATAACAAAAATCCAAGATAGGGAGAAATATCTCTAAGGCCCTGTGGAGCTCCGTTATCAGATTCTTATTTTCTATCCTTTCCCACCCTGCATCTGACTCCCCAGCACACAAAGCGCCCACTTCAGTGTATAGGTAAAATATCTTTAAAGGAATGACTTTCTTGGTAGAAAAAAAATTTTTTTTGACATGTGTATGCTATTTATCTCATGGCAGATCAGCCAGTTGTTATGACCTAGGAAAGCAAGGCAGTGTGTGGTGCAATTATCTGTGAAATATAAGACAGCCTATGCCATCAGATAATACAGGCAAAGGTGGGCTTTGTTTCCCCCGAATGGTCTGTGGGGTCGGTATGGATGGTGCTCAGTCCTCAGATAAAGGGACATGGCTCCACTTTTCTTTGGTTGCTTAACTCCAGCTCATTGTGAACGAGGATCAAACTCTTTGCTTTCGAGATAAGATCATTTATGCTACATTTTAAAAGCCAAGGTTTCTTTTGAAAGGCTCAGTTTGCTCTTTTAGTGTCATATGACACTCTTCACTTGCCCAGGGGGTCCCTCGACCTACAGCAGAGGCTCTTGTGCTTCTACAATAATATATCAATAAGTACGTGAAATAAAGGAATTAAAGGCATGTAATGCTTCTCTCTTCCTACAGATAGTCAGGAACATAGCAAAATTATTCCAACCATAGATTTTTGCACTAGTGGTTGGTTATACAGAGTGAAAATACAGACAAAAGTTATTTTATATGTTCAAAAACAGTAATGGAAGAAAGCAACAAGACTAAAGATTTCAGTTTAAAAAAAAAAGAAAAAGAAAAACAAACAAAAACACTTGGTCTTATTGAAAATAAACCAAAACTCTTTTAATACACAGACATAATGACTTCATCATGGGACTAGTAAAAATTCCACCAAATTACATTTTAAAAATGGAAATAAAGCCTGAATTGTGAAATCAGCTTGTGGAGGGAACCTCTGAGAAATTCCGGCTGGTCTTACAGATGCTAATACCTCCTTATTTTCCCACGCTGACATCATATGCAAACTGCCACATCCAGAAGGCATTTGCAGAATACGCAAGTAGTGGAATGAGCATCATTCCTTCTTATTTGCAGTCGCTGAAGACCCTAATTGGAGTAACAGTGAATTTAAAGCAGTGGCCACTGCAGGAGTGCTCTGCCATCTAAGACCTGCGCTTTCTGAAGTGCATACCTCTGAAAACTCAGTTAAACAGACTCAGACTCCGCTGTTTTAGGACAAGCCAAATGTAGAATGCTTAAAAATACTTAAACAGTCTTGGCTTCCAGTTTTTGTGAGGTTATCTGTGGGTGTGTTTGAGCAATCATTAATTTCATATAGGCACATACTGTATGTTCCTATTCATTAAGATTTCATCTCTTTCCCACCAATAGTAATATCTTAAGGCGCCCATGGCTTTTGGACTCATTGAAATGGGCGAGCTCTCCCTTTAAATGTCTCCTGATCACTGGCTGCTTCTCAGGCTAATAAAAGCCGCTAAATCACAGCTAGGACAAAGGTCTCCACTGTGGTGCATGAAAAAGAAGATTTACAGTCATATGCTATGCTGAACAGCCTTGTTGAGGGCAATGCACTGCCCAATGTCTGTGGCAAGCTAAAACAAACTGCATGCCAGATCTGATTTCAGACTTACATAACAGGCCAGCTAGGCTGCAGCCTCAGCCGCCAAGGAGAATAAAATGGATGTGAGTAGAGGGGCCATGAGGAAAGATGAGAGAGGACCAGACCTGGCAATTAGTGTGTGGCTCGTTTTAATGAGTGATTTCCCAGTGTTGATTTCACTCGTATGCCCACTTTTTCCTGCAAGTTTTTTCTTTGCATACTTTTCCTCACACAGACACACCGTCAATCATACCAGAAGCAGTATGCAAAAGTTGGGGGGGGTAACCGTATTATATTTGGCCACATTTACAACCACAGAAAGGAGACACCAGGCAGAGTTCTAGGGTGAGGAGATCTCTCTAGGTTGTGGAGGCTGAATCTGTAACACCATCTCATAGCAAAGAAAGCAGGGAGTGTGCTGTGGTGACCTGGCACTACCAAACACTAACCAGTCACCTGAAATTTTAAGCTAGCCTTTCAACTGTGTTTCCATTTGTGTGAAATACCTTTGTGTTGGCTGATTTCTTAACAGACAAACAAGCAAACAGAAAGCTGGTGTTGACGATATAATCAGACAAATGTTTGCCAAAATAGATTGGTGAGATTTCATTTTTTGGTTGTTTGTTTTAAAAAGTTGTTATTCAAATGGCATCGGTAAGAAGTCAGACTTTGAGTATTCTAATCCCCTTCTAAAGCTTAGCTGGGACTAAACAGGGCTGCCTGTGCCTGCTCATTATCTATGCAGCTTCCAAACAACTCATTCCAAAAAGAAAGGAAAGAGCCCAGGTGCTTCAGTGATGTAGGATAGGAAGGCAAAGACAAACAGCCATGGCGATAGTACCCAACCTGGGCTTCTCTGGTTGCCTTTGCAGAGAGACAAGGAAGTCCAATTCGGGACAGAAATTCAGGAAGCCAGTAAGCTGGACTTTGGAGCTGTCTTAGCAGTGAGCTGGGTCATCCTCAGCAAATCACATTGTTTCTTGGATTTTCAGCTGCCTAATACATGCAGTGAAGGGTGAGCAAAATAGTCTCAAGTTTGAGTGTGAAATCAGATTCATGAGAAAGTTTCCTAGCGTATAAGTTGCTGGGCCCCCTCTCTGATTCAGATTCAGCAGGTCTGGGAGGGGTTCAGGAATCTGCATTTCTGAGAACTTCCCAGGTCACGATGCTACTTCAAATCAGGAAATCACTCACGGAGAACTACTGACCAGGATGGCTTTCAAGGGATGGTGGAATACGTACATTCCTAGGGATGGACCCTGGGTACCACGTGAATGCTAGGGAGGCCCTAAACCTTAAGCTATACCCCCAGCCCTTTCAAGGCTCTTGACGTTCTCTGTTCTCTGTGGTACACAGCATGACACGTCATGCTCTGATGTTGCATATTGCTCATGCTTGCTCAAGGGGACAAAAGAATGGTCATAACTCACAGGAGTTCGATGGTTATGACATCATTCACTAACTGCATAGAGCAGAAGACAGTAACAAATGTCTACTTGAATATCCAAAGCATTGGTTTTCAGCAGGAAAACACAGTGTCATCAAGTCACACAAATTCAGTCAATCGGGAAATTCTTTTGCCAACTTCATGTCGGTAAAACCCAAGCTTTCTTTGATTCTGTTCATTTATTTATTTTTTCATTCAAAATCACAACTATAACATACATTTCCACCATCCCCTTGGAATGTTACTGTAAGCACTTAGTAGGTAAGTGTGTGGGGGGGGAATCAGTTTATTTGATAACAATTGTAGGATGCTAACTTTGGTTATCATTCTGTTATTGTGACTTCAGGGAAGCGATTTCACTAGCTGTGTCTCAAAATTCTACTCTGCAAAAAGAACATTCTCCAGAATTAACAGTATTTATTTAGAAGTCTGCTTTTCTAAATATGTAAGTAAATGAAAATTTTGGTTCCTGAATCAGAATCAAAATATAAACGAAAATGAGGCAAAGTATGTAAGTCTCATCTGGAGGCTCTAGACTCAGAAAGAAAAAAAAAATTGTTTCAGCCCATCTGCTCCCGCAGGACTGCCCAAAATTGCTCTTCCCGCTTCAAGCTTCAACTTCCGCTCCCCACACCTCCAACAGCTTCCTATGGCTGCAACCTCCGAATCACGGCTGTTCCATCCAGTATCACCTGCCAGGTATTTTTCCAGTGACTTCCTACGCCCTGTGTGACCATTCACCCCTGACTTCTGCCTATCCCACATTTTCGGATTCAGACTTTCAGGGAGACCTTTCAGAATCGTGCAGTTTCTTTCTGCCTCTTCATGCAACGGAAACTGGAAGTGTGTTAAACTGTTTCCCACCCGTGTAGTGTGTTCGTTGTCCATCCCTAGCCTTGCCTGTGGAGATGACGGCGGTAATGGCAGCTCTGCTCTCTCTGTGGGCTGTTCTGTCCTTGGAGCTTGGCAGTATACATGGTTGTGATGTGTTCCTTTTGTTTGTTTGCTAAACGAGTAAGAGAATATTTATTATAAATATGATATGGGAAAAAATCTTTTTGCTCCAAACAGACATGTCTCCCTTCCACCAGCTGAACATATTGTATGCATTACAAGCTAAGTGTTTATATAAATATGTAATACTGGATTACATAAGGCCATTTTCATGAATTAGATAATGTACTTGGAACATGGCCTCCCCATAGCTCACTGCCCCCTTCTTTCACTCCTCTCTTCCTCCCCTGAGTCCCTTTTACCCTAAGCATCTTCAAAACTGCCTTATTATTAACATTAACAGTTAGGCCTCATGACATGGTAAGATATAGAACCACATTTGCTGAGCCTATGCTCCTAAGCACTATGCTATAAATGGCAAGATCTAACTCTTACCATCTCTTTTCCAAGAACCTCATGCTAAATGAATTCTCCATTTAGGCTTGATCACTTCCACATATAAAATTCTCACTGTTCCTGAATCAGCCCATTTCTTACAGCGAAAGCTGTGATAAATTCCCCCCTTATTCTGGCTCCAAATTTCCCTCATTGTTGACTCTATTTCTGTCTGGTCTCTGCTTTCAGAAGTCCACAGACCCAATCCCAGCAGTCGGAAGGAAGAGACAAGCATATCTCCGCTAAGACTGAGGCCAGCCCGACTGATACAGCGCCCAGTAGGTCAGCCACGGCTGCCATGGCTGGGTAGTGAGACCCTGTCTTAAAGAAAAATGAAGCCCACAGGGATGCACAGCTCCTCTTCCATGACGCCCTCCGGCACTTGGAAGCTATTTAGCACTGCCTCTCCGAATCTTTTCTTTCCAGTGTGACTTTCCCTGTTCTTTCAGAGGCTTAATGTACAGTAACCCTCTTGGCTCCTCATATACAGGTTCCCCCTCTCTGGAGAACGTCCTCTCGTCTTTGTCCTATTACTTTGTCCTGGCACTGCACACATTTCTAGCGTGATGTCCTCATTTACGAACAGAAAGCACTCCAGAAGAAATTTCTGAAAGGCAAACACGTGGCGACAACTATGTCAGAGAAGACATATGTGTACTATGATGAAACTAAACTATCTTAAGCCTCTAATTGTGTTATATAATTTTACACCCCTAAATAAGTTTTTCAATAATGTGAAAATAATACATTAGATTGGATTGCTTTGTCTTGTGCTAGCACCATTCCAGAGAATCTAGCACATGCTTCATACATAATTTAAAATTCTGTAGTAGTTGCTTTTTTTTTTAAGTAGAGAAAGAGGTAAAATTTTAAAATGAGTTTGGCTAACTCATAGTTCTAAAATGTCATTTCATTTTAATGTGTGATAAATATAAAGTTATTGATGAAATATCTTTATTTTTGTAGCTAGTATTCAACATTCACCTATATTTAAGGATGTGGCAATTTGGACCGGCCAGCTTTTAATTTCTCAGTAGGCAGATGTGCTTGGTAGTTCCATATTGGACCCCTGTAGTGCTCATTGCTCATAGTGAGATAGTGCCCAACACATACTCACTCTCTGGACTGCCTTTTAGATCTTGTTTATGATGACCAGCAAATGGGGCTGACCCGACAATCGCTTTCTTCCAGAGTAGCTATAGAAGAGAAATGCTTTGAAGTGACATCCTCTTCTGTCAAATACACTGTCAAGTGGTAATTGAAAGGATCCAAAGTTGTCATTGGCCAATTAAGAGGAAGTTGCTGAGAGCTAGAAATCAAAACGACTGACTTCTCCTCCATTGGAAGCTAATGGAAAATTACTTTTCAGCCCTAGGTAGGCTGTAAGACCACTTGTGGAACTTTCAAAGCTTACAGCTGCCCAAGTTCTACTTCTGATCTGTTAATAGAGCCTTTCTGGGACAGACAGGTGGTCCAGCTCTGCATTCCAGGCTATGAACCACTTACCAGAGTCACCTAGGGCTGGGCAAGCATGCTGTCCTCCGTGAGCGAGTCCTGTTCCTTACTGGATTTTTGTAAAGGACCTTATATTGATCTCATTTGAAACACACAGACTGGTGTTTTTCTTCTTTAAAGACCTCAAAACTTAAAACAAGCCATAGATAAAAAGAAAATTATTTTAAATAAATTCACCAAGGGTACATATCAAACACTTCACAGTGTTTGGGGCAATATCAACAAATAGTTCTGAATTTGCATCTATAATGTAAATAGAAACAATTGCTTAGTGTGGCCAGAAGAAAAGGGGAATCAGAAATAATGCATGAACCTGGTAGGAGATGAGACAAGATGTCTCTAAGTGTGTGACTGAGACTATGAATGGTAAAAACAAAGTGTATCTTCATACATATGTATATCAAGAAAGGCAAGAAGAGAATCTACTGATATCTTTGCAAGTGTTCTTGAATTTTTGTTAATATTTTTGTGATTCTGCACTCTCCACGTCCACTGCAAAGGGGCAGTTGTCCTTTTGATGTTCACATGGTTTAGAGGTTTAGGGGGGCTGTACTGTTTCCCAAGGAAACAAGAGGCCAGGCTGTGGTTGGCATTATGCAGTGCACTGTGTGTGCAGTTGGAAACACAGTCCAGACCAAGCAGCAGATCCACTGAGAAAGTCAAGTGTAAAATAAGATATCTACCCACCCTACTTCCTCACCAGCTTCAAGCCTGGGCAGAAGCAATATGGAGGTTCCCTCAGATTCCATTCAAGACTGTAGCTTGTTTGTTCCATCATTAGAATTTCTCAATTCAGCTATGACAAATCTCATCTTGATTCCTCTAAGCCTGTCTCCTTTAACGTCAGGGGAAGATGTTTCATCCTTCCCGAATGGATAAGTTTTTTTAATTAGGAAAGGTCACCTATGACTTCTTCCTCTTTATCTCTGAATCACAATGCAGGTGATCTCTTGTCCTTCTTCCCTACAAGGTCCACCAGACTTCTTCCTTATTTAATACCGGGTTCTCCACACCTCAAATCTCGTTCCTAATCTCTTTTTCTTGTGCCAGGCTTCACCAGTAAAAAGGTGTCTGTTTTGAATGTCTTTCTGTGTATAGTTTTTGTCTTCCATACATTAAACCTCACTTCTTAAAGAAAGAATCCACAGCAACTCATTTTAATTCTGCTGTATCTATCTTCCCTTTCACTGTCAAAACTAGAAAGTGCTCCTTTCGGTTTTCATCACCAGTAACTTCACTTATAAGTGCTATACTTCATGTTAAACTGAGCACAACTGAGTCTTGAGGTGTGGGTGTGGTGCTCACAAACCCATCTCCAGTGACTCTGCAGGGAATTCTAATGTCCAGCAGAATCAAGACTTACACAGAGCCAGGATCTCAGTATCAGACAGATTTCTATTAGCACTCCAATAGTCTCCTCTCTTAGCTTTCTCCTTCCTCTTGAATACTCCACTAGCTCAGTGTGCTGTGGAATGCATCCTTCTCATACCACCTTCTATGGATCCACCTGTTCACTTCCTGTTGCCTTCAATGCTGGACCCTTCCCCTGCCACCTGAAAATAGTCCTCCACAATTTTCAGTCAATCCTCATCTCTTATTACATTGACATTGTAAGTATTAATCACTGCAGTAATTTCCAAAGGTGATTTCCCTAAACGACTGCATGTCTCCTTTTTCCAGATATAGATCCAAAATTATTAGATCATCCCATAGGTACTTCTAAACTATGGTATCTAAACCAAATCTGTTGTTTTTTTCCTGATCACCACATTTTGAATTTCAGTCAGTTTTTGTAGCTTGTCTAGATCATATGTGGGAACATTTTCCTGTTGGACACATCTTTAGAGCAGCCCTTTCCTCTGTAATGTGTACATTTCATTACTGCCAATCTTCTGGATTAGTAGATACAACCATTCTATCAGTCCATCTTCTATTGTATACATCACATCACATTTCCTTTATCTAACCCTTTGTTTTTGGCCACCCAGGTTGGTTTCATAACTTAGCTATTGTGAGCAATGATTCAGTAAACATTAATGTGAAGTGTCTCTGTGTTGTATTTTTAGGTAATTGTAAATGAAATTATTCTCCTGACTTCTTTCTCAACAGGTTTACAACTGGTATACAGGAAATCTACAGATTGTTTGTTAATTTTCTACTCTGTCACTGTATTTAAAATGTTCACCAGTTATAAAAGTAGTTTAGGGCAGTCTTTCAGAGTCTATATGACCGGAAGGGAGAGGTACTTTGGCTTCTTCCTTTTTAATTTTTATCCCTTTTACTCTCTTATCTTATTGGTATAGCTAAGATTTCAAGCATTAATAGTGGATAAGAACGGAGAATGTATATACCCTTGTCTTGTTACTGATATTAACAGAAGTGTTTTGAATTTTTTTCTCTTTTAGTACAGTGTCGTTCATGAGTTTTTTGCATATAGCCTCTATCATTTGGAGATATGCTCTTTATACTCCCTATCTCTTTGGGGTCTTTTATTATGAATTGATAATAGATTTTGTCAAAAGCCTTTTCTGTATCTATTGAGATGGTCATGTGACTTCTGTCCTTGACTCCATTCATATCATATATTACATTTGTTGATTTAAATACAACGAAGCACTTAAGAATCTCTGGAATGAAGCCAAGCTGGTCATGGGGAATGATCTTTTTGATGTTTCATTTGCAAACACTTTGTTGAAAAATTTGCATGTGTAGCCTTCAGGGAGATTGGCCTATAATTTCTTTCCTTCCTTCCTCCTTTTTTTTTTCTGTCTTTTTCCAATTTTGACATCATGGTAATAATGGATTTATAAGAGAATTTGTAGCATATCTTCTTTTTCTAATTTTTGAAATAGGCTGAGAAACATGTTGTTATTCCTTTAAATATGTGGTAGAACTTATCAGTGACTATCTGGGCCTGCACGTTAGTTGGGAGACTTTTAAAGTAGGGCTTCGATTTTGTCACTTGTTATAGATCTGCTTAAGTTTATTTTTCCTTTTAGATTAATTCAGTAGGATATATGCATCTAGAAGTTAATCTATTTTAGATTTTCCAAGATATTGGAATGTAAGTTTTTATGGTGTGTCTCAATGATTTTTCTAAATTTACTTGGCATTTTCTGTAATGGCTCCATTTTTATCTCTCATTAATTTGGGTTTTCTTTCTCTTGACTAGTCCCACTAAACATTTGTCTACCTTGTTTATTGCTTCAAGGAACTAGCCCTCTATTTCATGCATTCTTTGTATGTTTCACGTTTTCATCAATTTCTGCCCTCATTTTAATATTTTCTATCTATCTTCTATTCATTTTGTTTGGCTTGTTTACATTTTTCCAAAGTCTTAAGTTTCATTATCATACGGTTTATTTGAGATGGGTATGACTGTTTACTGTAGGCTTTTTCATACTAAACTTCTTTCCTAGGAAGTATTCATAGTTTTGAATATGTTTTATTTTTATATTCACTCATTTCTAGGCCATTGTCTGTATTTCTTTCTTTATTTTTTTCATGTGCACTACTGCATTTTCAAAATCCAATAGTATGCCATTAGGTTCATGAGTTTCTGTGTGTTGTGAATTATTTTCTTTTTAAAAAATGTGTATTTGGCTTTTTTCTTTTTCTTTTTTGATTATTACACTTTATTCACATTGTATCCCAGCTGTAGCCCACTCCTTCATCCCTTTCCAATCCCTCCCTTTTCTCCACTCATGCCCCTCCCCCCAGTCCACTAAGAGGCAAGGTTCTCCTCTCCTTCCATCTGACCCTATCAGGTCTCATCAGGCATGGCTGCATTGTCTTCCTTTGTGGCCTGGTACAGATACACTCTCCCCAAGGGAAATCAAAGAACCAGCCACTGAGTTCATGTCAGAGACAACCTGTGCTCCACTTTCTAGGGAACCCACTTGGAGGCTGAGCTGCCATGGGCTATATCTGAGCAAGGGGCCTAGGTTATCTCCTGCATTCTTTTCTTACTCTTGATTTCTAGTTTTGTTCCATGTGGAAGGTAGAATATAAGATATTACTTCAATTTCTGTCTTTGTTAAGACTTGCTTTGTGTCCTAATATGTGTTCTGTTTCAGATATGGTCCCATGGACTGCTGAAAGGAATGTATCAAAAGATTTCCAAAACCTCCTTTTGATGCTGTTGTCCCTCAACTCTTGATCCTTGTCCTGTCTTGTTCCCTTGATTTTTATTTTCAAATTCTGCCTATTCCACAAACCTCTTTCTCATCACATAAACAGGAGAATTGGATTTGCATTCCCACTAAAACACATAATCATCTCACCATGATAATATTAAGTATATCTTCCATAAAAATAAACCTGGAGTATCTCAAGAAGTTAACTTGATTAGTTATTTGTGCAAAAGTAATAGAAATACTTGATGGGTAAAAATTACTCCAGCCTGAACTACCAAAATATTAGAAATCCTCCTAACTGAAACCAACGTTTTGGGTTTTGACAATATGTTTATATCTCTTTGAAACCAACAATTGAAGAGAAAGGTTTTAAGCAAGTTAAGTTTCGAGCTTCATCCAATTAGACACTGAAAGAGCATTCTCTTTCCTGGTAAGTGTGGTAGAGAGTTTTGAGGATGGTAGAGACAGAAGGAAGAACATTTTCATATTCATCTACCTCATAACAATCCACAGAAATCTTCCCATCCATCTCCACACCTAAGTGCTTTGGTATCTACCCCATGAATTCCCCAACTGAAGCTGACATACAACAGCATCTGCGGGGTTAAATGCCTCCTCTGATTGCACCCAGACAGTTAATGGTCAATCTGACTTGAGTTCTAAACATCTGCTTCCAAAGTTCATCTTTATTTTTTTGGGATGTGAAGGGGACCTGACCTGGCATGTATGGTCATTCTGCAGGTAGGTTGGGCTCAGCTGACCTAGCTGCTGGGGGATGGTCCTGTGCACCAGTTTCTGTTAGGATATGTAAAGCCCAGAGAAGAATGAGGTTTGAAGGGCCTACCTAGGCATTGACTTCTCTGAGCATCCCACAACAGCCTCATGGCAGGAGTTAGGAGGAACAAAAGAAGTAAAAGGTGACATGAAGGGGATATCTAGGCCCTGGAGACTGGCCATTCATTTAGCAAAAGCTACACTTTTAAGTTGTGATGGCTTCCTCTGTAGTGCATTCACTTATTTATCTGAATGCACTGTCTGCAAATAACAAGATGATCAAGCCATCAGCAGAGCACAGGCCTTTCCCAGACCTTTGGTTTTAGCCAATCTAGCCAAACCAAATTATATGTGGATGCTGGAGACACTGGACACTACAGTGCTGTCTTCATGAATGTGCGAGAGCGAAGAAAAGAGGCCTGGCTGGCCTAGCGTGGGCCATTTCAGCCTCCTTCCTGTGACCAGACAGCAATCAACACCAATAACTGTTTCCTCCAATCAGCAGGATAATGATAGAGAATGGAGCAAACAGAGACAGAGGCAAGCCTGAGAGTGCTCGGGTGAGGCAGGATCTGTGGCTCAGTGATGAAGACAAAATAGAAGGAGAAACTGTGTTTCTGTGTGTGCGACAGCTCCTTTCGCGGCTCTCTTTTACCAAAAGGAGTCCGTGGTACAATCTCCTGAAAGATTCCTTTCAATTTCAGCCCTCAGCCCGGGACTGGAAAGAACAGCAAGCAGCAGGAGTCTGGCTTCAAGGTGGTCTTTTTTAACACGGGCCCAGTGACTTCTGACTGTGCACTAAAGATGAAGCCGTCTTTCATATCACATGCATTTAGCTGAGACTGTGTTTCCAGTAATTTCCTCCCCACCCTGATGAAGTGATATTAATTTCCCTTGCATTGCAGTGAGGAAGATCTCTCCCATCTCTCTCGCTCTCTTTTTTTTTTTTAAGTTCACTGATGGAAGAGTATATTAGTTTTTTGATAAAACTGATTAGGGACACGTTATCTACCTACCTGGTTTGCTTCCATTTAAATGCATGTGCATATCTTCAGATACGAAGACAGTTTCAACAGCCGCCTTGCTTCTTTTTCTTTGCAGCTAAAGTTTTTATTTAGAAGCTACCACTCCTCGAACTCCCAAATTTACCTGGAGTGTTCTTTTGGAAACAGCTTGCGACGTCTTGGACCTGATGTGGTCACAACGCCACAGGGAAAAGAATGGTTCAACAAACCTGCTGACTGAGATAATGAACAGCCAATGGGAAGGGTTCTCGGAAATAAGAAGAGAAAATAGACTTGTTTTTGCACAAGATGTGAATGGAGGTGTGACATATGATGAGCAAAGAGGGGCCTTCTCTAACAGGCATGGTATATCTTGTGGAGCCCCTATCTGCCCCACAGCTCAGGACAGAGACACTCCTTTGGAAGCGGGGATCACCTACCTATAGGTGGGCTGGTATTGCAAACTCACTGTACTGGCTAGAAGGAGATATTTTGACACCATCAGTCTCATAGACATGATTGGTATCAAAATCAGGGGATGAATGGGCAGTGTTTTGTACCAGACAGAAGCATATCAGCGGGCCCTTGTGTTGACAGCTCCGTGGTCAGTGTGAGTGAGTGGAAATGGAGTGACTATGTGTTGAGCATCCACAATGCACAGGCAGTGTGGTAGGCATTCCATAGGCGCTCTGGTATTTAATTTTCATGGGCCGCCTTCTTAAGGAAGATTCGTTATTTCCATTTTAAGTGTTGGAACACTGAGGCTAAGGACACTTTAGGTTTCTGACAGCACACAGCTAGGAGATGTAAGTGTTGAACTCCGTCCAGGTTCCCCGACTTCCACAGACTAGTGTGGAGATGGGCAATGAGAAGCGTGGGGACCGTGTTCTAAGAGAAACCATGGGACAACTGGATAATCTTGGGAGTGCAAGCATTTTGAGTGAAGTTAGCCCAGAACTCTTTTGAAAAATCTATTGGATAAGGCAGGGAAGTGGCAACTTTGCTGAACCTGAGCAGTAACTAGTTTTTGAATCAGTTGTGAAAAATTGCTGAGAGCAGAATCTTGCACATTGACTGCCACCCCCACCTGCCTTTTACCATGACTCCCATGACCTGTTCTCCACCTTTTGGCCTGCCATTTCTTTCCCTTTGTCTTATATATTTCCTATCTCTTTGTTGTATAGCACAGTGATTAAGCTTTTCAAATCTGTCTGTTGTTCAAATCTTCAGTTGTGGTTTTTCAGTTTTATATACTTGCTGACATTTAATTTTAATCAATAAATATATTTTAAGGTTTTGTTTACTTTATTTTATAGGTATAGGTGTTTTAATGTATGTATGTGTGTGTGTGTGTGTGTGTGTGTGTGTGTGTACGTATGTATGCATGTGTAACATACATACAAGGTGCTCATGGAGACCAGAGAGAGGAGTTAGATTCTCTGCAGCTGGAGTTAGATAGATGTGAGCCAGGTCCTCCTCATGAGCATCTGCCCAGCTCTTTAATTAATATGTTTTTAATTTCTAAAAGTTTGTTGCTTTCCTCAAAGAAAAGCTTTTTCTTCTGTTTATCATATTTCCTGAGATGTAATACTAAAAGCACTGACTTTATACCTTGCTTTTCTAATGCTGATACTTGAAGTCTTGATGTTTCTGTCTAGTGTTTAAGTCAGTATATCTCATTTCTGTCAATATTTTGTTAGTTTTCAGAGTCAATTTATCTGTGCGAATTGAGGTCAGGATTGAAATTTCATTTTTATTTTCTTAAGAGAATTACATTTGCACTCAGTAAGTACTTGTGGGTAATGCCTATTATCTCAAATCAATTTGTGGATTGAGTTGGGGCTCCCCCTTATGCATAGTATAAATTTGGGCTGCCAGGCAACTGGGGGACTGCTTTGGAGCTGCTGTCAGGAAGGCCTTTCCTTCCTCTACAATCAAGACATGACATTGCTGCTCCCCCAGTTTCATGTAGGCTCCCCAGTATAGTCCCTCATTAGGGAAAGTCCTAGGATCACTGTCCTGTCTCTTTGGCCTACCTCCCCAAACTTCAAAAGGAAAGCTCCTAATGATTGGCAGCTCAGGGATCAAAGCGGCTTAAATACCTTTTTCTCTCATTCTATGAATTGATCACAGCTTATTAATTTTGAAGATGAATTTAGTTTGTGAGGAGTTTTTTAAAAATTCCTGAAATCCCGCAATGCTCTGCTCTATAACTCGTAGTTTAGGGGTGGGATTAGCCAGTTAAAATAGATGCTGTGTAGAGACGCGAGGCCAGGTTGGAGGGTGGGATGGTTTTTTGCAGGTAATGTATTTTTCCTAATAATCTCCCTGTTGATTTTAATTACTTTACTTTTTAAAACTGATTTTTTAAAAAAATGTATAATAGCATTATCTGCCAGTCTGCTCTTAATTCTAGATTTGACATGCTTTCTTTTTTCCTCTCAGAAATATTGGATTTTTACTCAGCAAATGTGTCGTCTTTACAGAATGTTTCCTCAATTGCTTCCCCGGATTCTTGGTGAACCCTGACATGGCAAAACCACAAGAGGTAGAAGTTTGGCAATGTGTCTTAGGTAGTAAATGGCTTTGCTCTTGGAACCAACCATTTCATTGCTGGAAATCTGTCCTGCAAGTTTTTCTGCCTACCATTAAAGTGGTATATTTATGAGTTTCTTTGTTGAGGCATTGTTAATAAAATCAAAAGACTAGAAAATATTAAATGATCCACAATAATCAGTTATATTATATTTAGATAATGAAATTCTACACAGCCATGAAAACAAAAGGATGTATGTACCAACAGTGAATTATTTTAAGTAAGAGAAGACAAATAATATATTAGCCATATGACTAAAAAAAGCTGGACTCAAATGCAACCAAACTAAGCTCTTCTGAGTTCCTTTCTTATTTGTGATTGGATTGGGCTGCTCACTGCTAAACTGATTTCTAGCACCCACTTGGTAAAAATGCAGGAGACTGGAGTGATGCTGAGTTTACAGATAGAGTTCCAAGTCCTTAAGCAACTGACTTCCTCTTCCAGAATGACTTAAGAACTGAACTAAAACCACAAGCACTTTCATCCCCCAAGTGTGATGCTGTTTCCACAGTGTCAGGCTCCCTTCTTCATCACTGCCTCTTCCCCATGCTGGATAAGCCAGTCTCATGGCTTATTTTCCTTTGGAAACATTATTTGGGGCAGAGTAGATGGAGGCAGTGGGAATTATCAAAAGATTTAAGGTTTCTTGGGAGTGTGCTTGAAAGTAGCCCCTCTTTGAAATCAGGTGCTGGGTCCCCTTACCTTAGGACACCCTCGCCCTGCATGGACTTCGCTCCTGGTACCTGTCCTTTGGGACCTGCTGATTTGTTCATAGGCTGAACAAATGAAGAAAAAGCTCTGTATGAGCCACCCTCAGGAAGTTCTTATGGGAGTTAGTCATAGACAATCTCAGGTTAATTTGAAGTGAGAATCTTTAAACACACACACACCCACACGTACACACACACACACACACACACACACACACACACACACACACACTCTTTTCTGTTTCTTTGATTTGTTTTCCAGCACCAAGCCCATCTTGAATTATTGTTTTCCCCTTGTTTTTCATGGCATAACAGAACTAGTTTTTCTAGATGTATTACTCTGTAAGAGTGTTACAAAGAGAAGCTAACAGCACCCAGCTTCTACTGCAAAGAAAACAAAACAAAACACCCATAAAGATCAAAATAAATGCATGTTATCATGAGTGTTTGGATCCATTCTGCCCTGGTTCCTAGTGGATTGCTTCCTAACTAGCTACAGATAAGTATGGGATGTGCTGTCTCAGCATTCTCCAGGGCTTGTTTTAAACTTAAGTTGTCTTCTAGACTCACAGGTCCGGAGCTTTAGTTCAGCCTCTGTGTTTATAGTTCTACATAATTGCCAGTGGGATGGAGTGTGTAGAGGCACAGTTTTGTTTTTTGTGTCTAACTGTGTAGAATGCTTTAACAGAGACATCGTAGACACTTCATTGTCTTTGAGGAAGCTGTTATTTGTTATGCCTTTTCCATTCATTGTGCAGGGATCAGAGAGCTTGGAAAACACACGTTCAAGATCACTCATCCAGCTAGATAAGCTTGGATTCAAATCCAGATTTATCTGACTCTGAGGACCATGCTATTAATTATGGTGAAAACACTTCCCTTTTACTATTTAACTCTTTCCTGTAATCCTATTTATTTGTGTGTGGGTTCTTTTTTTTTTTTTTTTCATTGTTACCTTTTGCCATGAGCTACTCAGAATTATTTTATGAAGGAGATCAGACATTATGCTTATATCCAGTCTCATGGCTGTATTATTTATACATTAATTTTAATGATTCAGTAATAATCATTTAGTACCTAGTAATTATTATCAGTAACCAACACACAGCATTCTTCATTTAGCCAACACAGTATTATCCATGACTTAGCCAAATAAATAACCTCCTGCAAATATCTTCGCTGTTTATTTAAGTTCTGAAGTTTTCTTTTATTCACCTTTGATTTTTAGATAAAGTTGGTAAACAATGAGCGATGTGGAAAGAATTCTATGTTAACACTTCTTCCAGCTCTTTCAGGATTACTGGAGGAGCTTCTTGCAAACAAGGATGCTGTGTATCAATCAGTTAACAATGATCTTTGTTATTTCTATATCCCCACTTCTCAACTTCAGCAAATGACATTTAAAACTTCAAATGGCTCACAGCTAGTCAGCAACGAAGCCCTTTGAAAATGTTTCATTTTGAACTAATGAATAAAATGCTTACTTTTGAAGCAGAATGACTAAAGTTAAATGTCATTCTTGTTTTAAAGAAAACAAACACCTGCTTGAAGATTCTTTTATATTTAACCAGAACTGAGGGTTGCATGTGAAGGAGGAAACTAAGATTTTTCAAGTTTCGGGAAATACAGGATTAATTTTTTCTTTTTTATTTGAGTGGGCAAAGATGAATAGGAGAAAACAATAGCACTTAGAAGCAGGACAGCCCAGTGGAGGAAAATGTCTTCCCTGTCTTTTCAGGTGCTTCCTGCATTGATGCTTCATTGACTTTGCTAGTTCCACAAGTGAGAGAGTATACACTTTATTCTTCAAACCCCCCCAAAAAATACTTTTGTGTGTGTGTGTGTGTGTGTGTGTGTGTGGCAGAAAGCATGGGGAAGAGGCAGTGATGAAGAAGGGAGCCTGACACTGTGGAAATAGCATCACACTTGGGGGATGAAAGTGCTTGTGGTTTTAGTTCAGTTCTTAAGTCATTCTGGAAGAGGAAGTCAGTTGCTTAAGGACTTGGAACTCTATCTGTAAACTCAGCATCACTCCAGTCTCCTGCATTTTTACCAAGTGGGTGCTAGAAATCAGTTTAGCAGTGAGCAGCATACGAAGCATCAAAACTCAAGGTTGGTAGCGAGAATGGTTCCTAGTGGGTTCTGGGAAAGTTTAGCACATTTTGGGAAATTCAAACATCCTTCTCAGTTAGCAAGTTCAAAGCTTTTTGACTGGCAAGTGTTAAAACTGTTGTCCTTGCTATTCACCAAGTGACCTTGGGCTCATCAGCTGGTATCTCTGCTTTGTAGTTTCTCTTTTTCGAGCCACAGGGACAACACAATAAATGACCCCAGCTAGACGGTCTGCTGAGGAGCCTTGAAGTTACGACTTGTTCATACCATTGTAGGGCAGGGAGGTTGAGCAGCCGGTTTGGAATTATATAGTCAGTTGATTTTTTTCCAGAAAACCGAGAGAAAGGGATATTTTGAACTGTTCATCTTCTCAATTAACCAAATAAATATTTGAACAGCTGGTATTTTAATGTCTCAAAAAGTGGTGAAGAATTTCAGCTCATGCATTTCTGAGGTCTTACATGAACTCACACAGCTAGTCTGTTAAAATAGAGCATTTGTCTCTGCATGAAAATGTCACTTAATATTTTTTTTTCTCTTCTGCACAGACCCTCTTCCTTGTGGTCAAATTCTTACTCAGTTTGAAAGTTTTGCCTTAGCTTTTTGTCAGTAAGAGGCCCCTCCCATAAAATTGTTAGATTTATCTTATGTGTGTGTGTGTGTTTGGCCTGCAGGTATGTGTGTGTCTATCACATGCATGCCTGGTACCTGTGGGAGTCAGAAGTGGGCCTTAGAACTCTACATACCGGTGGTTGTGAGCCATTATATGGAAGCTAGGGTTGAATCCAGGTCCTCTGCAAGAGTATTATGTGCTCTTAACTTCTGAGCCATCTCTTTAGCCCTGCTTCCCCACCTTAAACCTAAAAATCAAGATGTTATTTCAAACATCTAAATCAGAATAGATTACCAGTTGAAGAGGTATTATTTTGCATATGCAACTAAATTTAATAGCTTCTGTAAGTAGAAGCTATTTATTATACAAATTAGTCATGTATTGGCTTTTTATTTTTGCTTTTGCTATTTCCATGTGTGAAGTCAGTGGCCCATAATTATCTTAAAATCACAAGTCACAGCTTTTTGTAATTTTCAATAAGTAAAAATAAAAGATGCACCTGTAAAGCCCTATATAATGTTGCTGTCAAGACATTTGTTTTCCACTTAACTTCTTAAGAATGTGCAAAGGTAAAATACCCTTAATCTCTATACCACTAACACACACATCAAACACAAACACTACCACATCTCCTTATAACATGTTCTTCCCGTGTTACAAATTTAGACTGCATGTGGGAAGAGTCTCAGGTCAGCCTTGAAACATTCTAAAGGAGTCACTTTTTACCATAGAACGACAAAGGAGGTTTCTCTAAAATCTTTGATGATGTGCAAACCATCTCTCAAGCTTCTAAAATCAATAGATAGAAATAGGACCTTTCGACTCTGTTAGATAAGCAGAAGCATCCTGAGAGTGTGTTTCCCTGGGAAGGGGAGAAGAAGGCATTGTGGAGCCCTGTGATGGCAGTGTGGGATCTGCATGATCTCACTGGGCAGACACTGTCTTGTCTTACTCATTTTGTGTAACCTAGAAGCTGGTGGCAACAGAGACCTGTATAGGATTTATCCAAAGGGCAATGCAAATTCCTCCTCCACAGTGTAAAGATTTGCTTCCTCAGCTCTTCTCTCCCTGTATTTGAGTAAGGTGAATAGAAAACGCATGTCTCTTTTTGAACAATGATGTGTCTCCACCCTGTATCAACTCCCCCCACCCCTGTGCTGAGGTCTCCCCGGCACCCCCCCTGCTCTGTGTTGCTCTGACAAAGATGCAGTTTACATATGAGCTGACTGCATGTTTTACCTTGTTCTCCCGGGCTCTGAACTGCCAGTCTTGTGATGCACTGTCACAACTTATGCGTGACTGACTGGCTACAGAGCCTGCTGATCTATATGGAGAGGTGAGAATTTGTCACTGTGCATAAGTAGAAAGATCAGTCAGATACAGTGATAGATCTGCTCTTTGCCTGAATTCATCTGCTGCTATATTAGGGTAGCCCCGCAGCTGCCAAATCCAATTGTGAGCCTGGCGTTGTGGTTGAGGAAACAAAAAGGAAGGAATGATGTCCCGACATAGCCACTTTGGGATATAGTATCTGCAGAGTGAAAATATTATTGTAACCAATATGTCAAAGTATTTTCTGACTGTGCCAGCTGTAGGCCTGTCTCAGTAACTTCAGTGTCCTTTTCCAAGCACAGCAGAAGAGTTTATAGATTATGTTTTTTTTTTTTTTTTTGGGGGGGGTACAAATTAGCACCCGGGATATAAGTATTTGGGCAGACTCATGCAGAACTCAGTTTGACCTCTTTTTGTAGGCCTGCTAATTAGAATTAGCCTCTAACATTGCTAATGAAACAGCCACTCTCATACCAAGGGCAACATATGGTCGAATGACCCTTGAACAAGCTGCAGTGGCATTCCATGAAAACAGCACAGATTTCTCAAAGCTCATTAACATTAAAGACGTAAAAGACAAACTACCTGTCAGGTTGGAGCATACAAAACATGCATGTTGGCTTCTCTGTTTTTATGCTCTTTCCTTAGCCATGTTCATGACTATTCATACAGATTACAGAGGGGGAAAGAACTAAGATCAAAGAACTAATTTCAGGCCATCATCAACCATATTTAACCAGTGCCTTTTAATAGACAGCTGCCATTCAGAATCCCACATCCTAGTGAAACATGTTTCTCAGCTTCTCCTGGCAGTGTTGAAGGGCATTATGTGTGTTCTTTATCCCAGCATGAACCTGGCAACTTTAACCATAGAAGAGAAGAGAAAACATGTGGAAAGGGTACTTGTGGAATAGGAGGAGTGTCATGAGGGAAGTAGCATGTAGATTCAGTCCGTTGCAGAAAACCCGAGTGAAGAGATGAGCAATTCTGAAATTGAAAACCGCCCCTGGCACCACAGTGGCCAGCCACTACTTAAGTGAATTATTATTTTTTTCTTTCTTCTACCTGATTAAATAAAGGAGTCAGAGGTATAATGTCCTTTGTTAATAGACTCTTTACTCCTCCCCAACAGGGCGTCGTCTGTTTTAAAAAAGTCACTGAATTTCAGCTCTTCTGTGAGAGGATGCCTTCATTATCTTTAAGGTAGAGGTCTCTGCAGTACTGCATACTTTACAGAGTCAGAGCACTTCTCTGTCTTCTGCATCACAGTGACTGTAGCTCATGGCTATGGCCACAGAGGGAGATGGGTGATAACCAGCACCATTGTCTCTGGACTTCGGTCATTGTCTGCCAGCCCTGCGGTCATTTTCAATAAACTTGACAGGCCCGTCCATAGCAAAACGATTTTTTTAAAAAGTAAAGAGAGAGGATTTAAAAATAACAAAAAACAAAACAAAACAAAAAACCAAAATCAATACAAACAAACAAACAAACAAAACCAAAAATGCAATAAGCATTAGAGTTAGCCCTTGGAGACTGTGATTAAAAATATACACGTCAAAGGGACGCCACTCTCTAGCTTCCTGTCTTTGGCACAATCCAGGTCAGGGATGTCACTGCCACTATTAGTAATTTTTCAGGACATTTTACAGAACATTTCAAAAGTGCATCTCTCATCATGTTCCCAGAGTGGAAGCAACTGAATGAGGGCTCCTGAGGAATGAGATCGAAAAGCTGGCAAAATTTTGCATACACGCGAGCAAAGCCACAGGAAACACATTTTGACACTGAATGGAGCCTATCCGAAGCAAGCATCTAGTATTTTCCCTCATGGGGAAGTGGCATTCATGAGATAGTTCTATAAGACGAATTGGAAAGTCTTTCAGAAAATGCTTGTCTGGAGCAGAGGCAACATGCTCAAATACCTTGAGAGCCCAAACAGGAGGCCGGAAGTGAAGGGGTGGGGATGGGGGCAACAGGAAATAGAATGGGCATGGCCATCTGAAGATGGACGCCGGCTCTTGGCTTCGGTTCTGTAAACGTGGACTCACATTTACTGGCTTCCGAAGTTTTCTTAACAAAAGAGCTGGATATTTAGTTTTTATCTTTCAAAGTGAGTCCAGCAAAATCAGATGGACACTTTGCCCACGGGATCTCTCTCTTCCTTCAAGACTTGTATCGAAGCCTGTATTCTAACCCCGGACAAACTACTTGCTTAAGGAAGGTTTATGAAATGGCTACAGGGAAATAAACAAAACTAATCTGTACTATACCTTCTCTGTCGTAGTATATACTCACGTACACACACACAGCCACACACACGTTCATACACGCACACACACACACACACGGCCCATCATACCAGCTGAGAATTTTAACTGAAACAGCAAGTGGTTGTATCATTTGCAGTTACTAAGCATCTCCTGTGAGCTAAGCTCACCACTGACCTTCCGAAGGGTAATGGCATAAGGACATGTTGATGATGAGGGTATTCCAGAGAATAAGACGTGCAGCTGAGCCAAGAAGGGAACAGCTCTCCATCAGTACTATAAAGGTTCAGTGCAAATCACATTGCGTCTTTTTTATTTTTTATTTCTGAGAGAAAGTCACGTTATTATCCTTCCTCACTGAACAGCCAAGGGAGTCTACAAACTCGAGAAAACAAGTTGACCACACACCCCAAAAAGGAAGACCAAACCAACTCGGCCATTCCCTCAGTGGACCTGGATGCCCAAGATGAGGAACTGGGAGGGTGGTGGCCCCACCCTAACTCTGGCATACGCCTTTTATATTTTGAGAAAAGTTCTTGGTACAGTATGTCGACCAGGTTGGCCTTGAAACTTACTTCAATCCTCCTGCCCCTGCACCCCAGTTTCTAGGATTACAGGCCTGTATCATGGCCCTTGGCACTGAATCTGCCTTTTAGAAATAAATAGTTTGGGCTAAAAGATGGCTCAGCCATTAAAGGTTAGGCATATAAGCTCACAACCCAAAGACAAAACATGAACAGTTCCACTAAGGTGTAACTTGTAAGACAACTGGGTGACAGCCTCTCCCCTCCAAAATCCAGGCTACAACCTGATGAAGGATCAACAACAGGAAAAAGATTCTTTATGGCATCAAGACCTCAAAAGAAATACGGCTCATGAAGAGTCAATGAAACTGGAAATAAAATAAAATAAAATAGAATAAAATAAAAAAAAAAAAACAAAAAACTAAGCTTGGGGCTAGATATCAGACCTGCTCTTTGAAAAAGGAAAAGAGGTGGGATGAGGAATCTTAGATTTAAATTGTCTTCAAATGTATTTGTATAGATAATGTGATTTTTTTTTCTTGAAATAGTATTGCCTTGACAACTTGATCATTTCTCTACATGTAGAATACCACGGTTAGAATAGTGAAAGTACTTGTGTTGGTTTAAAGAAGACATGTCCTCAATAGTACTGGGAATTTGACTATATGGTCCCCAGTTGGTGGTGCTGTTTGGGTAAGTTAGGGGGTATGGCCTTGCTGGAGGAAGCATGTGACTTGGGAGAGGATTTGAGGCTTGAAAGCCTTCTATCATTCCCAGTTAGCTCTCTCTGTTTCTTGCTTACTGTGTAAGATGGGAGCCCTCAGTTAGGTGCTTCAGCTCCCATGCCTGACTTCTGCTCCCATGTCTGGCAAAGCGTTGGGTGATGGACCCTGAGCCCCCTGGAACTGCAAGCCCAAATAAAGCCTTCTTTCTGTAAGCTGCCTTGGTTGTGGTGTTTACCACAACGATAGAAAGGTAACTGACACAGAAGCTGGTGCTGGAGAGTGGGTCATTATCGTGAGGAACCTGACCATGTTGTTTTATGGAGGGATGTAAAAGACTCTGGGACTACAAACTAGAAAAGGGGTTGAAATGTTGTCTTAGAGGTAGTCTAAGAGATAGTGCATAAAGCAGTTTGGATGGTGGAGGGCCAGCTGAAGAGGTTTTAGAGGGGACCAACGTTCACAACGTGGCTAGAGACTGTTCTTGTGCTCTTCTGGCAAGGAATGTGGCTGTTTTCTACCCTTGTCTTAGGAACTCGCTCAAGGCTAAATTTTAAAGTAATGGATCCATTACTTTAATACAGTATTACTAAAGATTTTGGATGTAGAAACTCACACTAGTGTTAAAATTCAAGGGTAGGTAAGCTTGGAGAACCCATTTGTATTGCAGACAGTTTCACAAACTTACATTTCTTTATTTTTATTCACAGTGACAGTGTGTCAACTTAGATGAGAAGAAACACTGAAGGTTTTCATAGGCTTTTGACACCTCATAGCACTAATTCTGGTGAAAACAATTTCACGATATGAATTTAAAGGCAATAATTTTGACAATAAATTTTAAGACTAGGAATTCATCACTCTTCTATTCCTCACCATGCGCCCCATCAACAAGAAGGCTTAGCAATCTTTAGAAAAAGTTCTCGTGTAAGTGTTAGCAAGAGTTTATTTGAAATTACTGGGTTGGGGCAGTGTGGAGAGAGAAAGGCTACCGAGTTCATTTTTGGTATCTTTCTTTCAAATTGAAGATTCAACATGTACGGGTTATTTTTCTTTTGTGTATTACAAAAGGCAATTAAAAATGAATAAGTATTTATATGCATGTGTTTGCATATGGACTCAGGTGTTCGAATTTAAGGTATGTATGCCATTTGAACCAATCTTATACGGAAGAAGTAACATTGCATGGGAGCACACACTTGGCATTTTGGCAATTCTGAAATGGGTATATCAACCATTTAAGAAAGGCATTTCAACTTCCAGACAGCCCCTTTATTAATAAAGGCATATTTCATAGAAAACAGGGAGCCCCGCACCACTGTGGCACAGCCTGAAGATCTGCTTACACCCTTTGTACTGGGAACTTTGGGGTTCTGAGAGAATCTTAGGAGCGGAAACTTGACTTAATGCCTCATCTTGATCTGTCCTTGTGACCAAATCAGGGAAATCCAGTGTTCATGTCAGCAATTTATGTCATTTGGATGAGGTGAGTTCATTGATGCTGGCTAAAACCCATTTTGAAGTCAGCCTGCTTATGTATCCCAGACCTCAAGGGTGCTTCATAAAGAAAGCATCTCTGACTGTCATGTCATGTAAAAGTTGGCACCTGCCCATTCTCTAACAGCATGAGGTATTTTTCTTAATTATGAAAAATTTGCTGTGTACAACAAATATGTTATTCCTTAACCATTCTGGTGGATAGAAAATAGAAAATCCCTTGATAAAGCAGTGGTTAAGCAGAGAGGCCTACCAACATTACACTGAAAGAAGGTTCATGGATTTGAACCTTGAAGGTCTGGAATCATTGTCTGGTTGTGGGGGGTGTTACTTAAATTTCTTTAGCTTCATTCCCACATCTAAAATATGACATGATTCCCTACATTCTGCAGAAGGTTTGGTTATGAGTCTCAACATCTGCTTTGATACACTGCTAGGTAGAGTCTTTCAGGTGCCTTCTGTGGTAGGCTACTGTCCTGTTACTTGTTTTCTCCTATTTTCAATGTCCATCCCCTTTGTCTTTCTAGATGAGGATTGATCATCTTACCCCTCTTTCTATATCCTAGAGGGGACAGGGAGCCCCACAAGGTCCAAATATATCTGAGCACAGGGGTATTTTATGAGACTGTTTATCTAACCAAGGACCATGCATGGATATAACCTACAACTCCTGCTCAGACATAGCCAATGGTAGCTCAATATCCAAGTGGGTTTACTAGAAAGGGGGACAGGAATTGTTTCTGACATGAACTCATGAGCTTTCCCTCCCCCTTGAGGGAGGAGCAGCCTTTCTAGGCCACAGATAAGGACATTGCAACCATCCTGAAGATACTTCATAAGCTAGGGCCAGATGGAAGGAGAGGAGGACACCCTCTCTCAGTGGACTCGGAAGGGGGCAGGGAGGAGAAGGGGGAGGGAGGGGAGGATTGGGAGGGAAAGAGGGAGAGGACTACATCTGGGATACAAGTGAATGTATGAAAGTATTTAAAAATAAAAAAATAAAAATAAAAGGCAGTCACATTAAAAAAAAAAGAATTGAAAGACATACCAACAGTGAGAGCTCAGTTTAAGTGACCATGATGGTACATATTAGTACTTGTGTTGTATTATTGTGTTCTTATTAGCATCCTGTGTTGACTATACTGTTGTTTGGAAAAATAAATGTTATCAATTTCTGTGCTTCCTTAAAAAATAAAAAATAAATAAAATATGACATGAATAAAAGCGACCACCTCACAATAGCTTTCATTATAATTAAATGAAACAAGTCCAAAATTTAGGGACTAGCAGGTATACAACAAATATTTGTGACTCTTCCCACTTGTCAGAAAACCCAATAGCCAAGGCCACAGAACTGTCCCCAAGCAACTCATCAACAAGCACTGGAGCAGTACCGTAAACAGAGAAGGATGATCCCAGTAAAATTAAAAAATAAAATACACCGCATTTGAATGAGACACTTTTCAGGTTGCCCCTAAGTGCTGTTGAAAATGTACTCATATTCAGAGTGAGAGTATGAAAACAATTGTGGGTCTATCTACAGTCTGTCTCCATCTTTGTCTAGTGTGCTCACAGTTTACAAATAGAAAAAGGGTAATGAGAGTTTGGCCTGGCACACTAAATCCTGCATTCAAACATACAGAGCTGCTGGCTCTCCCACCACCAGAAGGAAGGCTGTTGGGGGAGAGATTAGAAGACACTCCAGATGAGGATGCCTGAAGCTTACAGTCCTAACCATAATAAACATTTTTCTTTCTCAGTAAACCAAATGCGATGGGAGCAGCTGCACCATCAAAGCACCGTTTTCACAGTTACTTCTCGCAATAACTTCACTTTCATGTGTTTCTACACTCGGGCTCTGAGAATCTCCGCTTGGGTTATATGGATCGTAGTTTGACTCAAGTTGGGGAATCTCTAGCTTCTCTCCCCTCAGGGCCCCTTGGTCTTTGCTACAGCAGAAAAAATGATCTCTGGTTTTCTGTCACTTAAATTTAGGGGAAAACAAGTGACTGGTCCCAAGTTTATTTTACAAGCCGGTGAAAGTTCAAAATAAATTTTAGTAAACTATATGTTGATAGTCTGCATAGATCTCTGTGGTGGGAAAGTCACTCTGAGACCCCACTAGGAGATCATGTTTGATTGTGTCATCACTCACATCATGGTGTTAACAGCCATCTGTCCTCAAGCGTGCGAAGTCAATGTGCTAATCTATAATCACACTATGGAGAGATGTACAGAAATGCTTGGGAATAATGAAGCATTTTTAGTTAGTCTGTACCTGTTTGCAGTCACACAATGGATCCAGATGGACCACCATGCTTCTAAGAAATATGGATGATACAATAGAGAGTGTTGGCCACCTGTGGATGAGCATAAACTCATGGTGTCAGATCTTAGACAAAATGTGAACCGCTGTAACCCTATTCTTTCTTCTGGGAAACCAGGAGGTTGAGGTAAATGACACTAAGCCTGTGATTTTCAACATTATTCTTAGCAACAGGAAATGTAGTTTTACTTTCTTTGTATAGACTAAAAGAGAGTACTTCCCACAACTGACAGTCTCTACCCTTTCCTGGCTTAAATTTTTCTCTTCAGAATTGATGAGGTTCATAACTACTATATTTTACTTATTAAGAATAGTTTCTGCCTCCTCTTTTCCGGAATGCATGCTTTTATTGGGGTAAGCATTCTTGATCTTTTTGGTCACTGCTATATTACTGGGTTATGAAAGTTCTACCACCCTCCTGTTTAACATTATTAACTAGGCTATGCCTCTGTTTGACTTCCTACTGAGTTTTTGAAAAGGACCTTAGAAACACTGCTTCTCCCTGACTTCATGTTAGAATTTCTGTTATTCAGTGTGCAAGCCTTTAGCTGGTAATGAAAAATCAATATAACCTTCAACCCCTGTAAGTTCTTTGTTTTACTTACAAAGGAATTACTAAGTCGCAGTAGGGATTATGGCACACAAACATGCTGTTCTTTTTTCATATGCCATTCACTTGACAAAATGAAATATTGCTTATATTCTGAAATTCAGGAGTTCACCCTTGTTATTCTCAATCTAAAGATTATTTGGGCTGGTCTACTCTTTTGTACTTAGTAGCATTAGGGTTGCAGGTTGCTAAGTAGACTTAGTAAAATTATATGTAGAATTATGTAAAATTAGTAATAATTTCACGAGTAATTTTTAGTAAAATATCTCATCCATATCTATCTATCTATCTATCTATCTATCTATCTATCTATCTATATCTTTAGATTTATTCTATTGCAAATATAAGCACAAATTTCTCTTTATAAAGTTCTTTTTCAATCATGAGAATATTAGCTTATGAGGCACTTTGTTATTGGAATTAAAGGCATATTTTCCAAGAAATATTTGAGAAGCTTAAAGAAAAATTATTGTCTTTCCAGATGTGACCTTTGCTCACAATATGATACAATATTACACATTTTTCATAGTTCAATTGAAAAGACAATATCATATTTAGAATTTGATTTTCATATTTGAGTTATGATGCCTGACTTAAGCTTTGGTTACTAGGCAAGAAATAAGCCAACACTGACTGGGAAAAGTGTTTACATCATACAAATAGAGAAGAGGCTGACTACAGTGATAGCTTCAGCAAACAACAGGATAAATATTTAAACATTATCTCCTTCTATAAATTAGTCAAACCTTTTCATGCATGTGTTTAAAGCAACAGATCATCTTATAAGAAGGGAATGAAAAGGTCAAGAGAAATAAAGTTAGCTTTTCATCAGAAGTCAAGAGCTTCTGATTTCTTTCCAGATCTCTTAAGACTCAGTATTGAGAGGATGAAATTGATGAGGCTGAAGCATCGATCTTTTATAGCAAACTTTTGGTTCATTTCATTGTCCATCACATTACATCACATCTCTCTGAAGGTATATCACTTTTATTCAGGTGTTTGCCCGCTGTCTCCCATCACCTGCTACCCAAGGCAGAATAAAGTCCCATGGCTAGGGTCTCACAAAGAATTGACATTATTATTTAGTCTCATCTGTGACTCTTGTACATGTAAGTATATTTATTCCTCTTCCTCAGAACTAGCAAAGAGCTTGGACTAAAGTAGCTTCTAAAGAGTGAATGTATAATATTAGAAATAAAACACAGCCAACGATGCGTGCTTTCCGGTCTGCAAGTTTAGACTTACATTAGAGAGTAACAGTTATTCTCGAGGTTATTTCACAACTTATGAATTAAAGACTAAGAGGAAACCCAAATAGCTTCAGCTGTGTAATTGTTCACCAAAATAGCCCACTCTTAATATTGATTCTGAAGAAGTATTCCAGAATAAGCGAAAGATTGATCATCCCAATAGGTTAGCCATGTCCAGTTAATGGTCTTAGAGCCACGTGTATATGGGCAGCAAAAGTTAGACCCAATGAGCTATGCAACAGAGGAACACAAAGATAGAAAAGGACAGGGTAGACCTTGGGTATGGGGAGAAGTGGGGAGCAAAAATGATCAAAATACATTCATGAATGTAAAAAATTCTAAAAGAACTAATAAAATGCCACACAAACACACACACACACACACACACACTTTTTTTTAAATAAGAGTACTAATTTTTTTAATGCAGAATTTACAACATTTTGGATTAACAGTTTCTATAATGAAGCATCTAGCTGGGAAGTTGGTGTGAAAAACCTCACAAGTTATTTGTCATCATCATCACCACCACCACCACCACCACCATCATCATCATCATCATTTTGCTAACATTCTTACAGTGAGCACTTAGCAATGAGGTAAATAATTTTATTTAGAAAACTCTGGCTGGAGTCTTTGAGTTGTGGGATGTGCATGTTCTTAGAGTAAGGATAAATGCACCAAAAAGTCAGATCCATAACCCGTGATAAAGATTTATTCTTTGTGGCTAATCCATTGCAACCCAGGATTCTCTTCCTTAACCATGTGACAGTTCTGATAAGCTTTTGCCTAAGGTCAAGTTATTTAAAGGCAAGAGTGAGAATGAACAAAATAAACAAAGTGAGGGGACATGAGTGAGACAATTTCAAAATAAGTAGGGAAAAAAAGAACAGAGAGATAAAATAAATGAGAGTAAAACCACAAAGACAGAAGAGATAAGAGAAGCTTAATGAAAGAAGAGAGAAAGTTAACCCTAAGGTTTTAGGTCTATATAAAACAATGAAGAAACTCAGAAACAACAGAAATAAGAGTGTATAAACTTAGGGAAGAAAATAAACTATTTCAACAAACAACAAACAAACAAACGGACAGCTAACAATCAGAGTCAAATCTCAGGAACTATGTTTGCTAGGCAGCTGAACTCAAATGGAATCACACCGAGCCTGGAAGTCAGTGCTGTGTGCTGGGCTGGACGTGATTGTCTAGAAGCAGAAAAGAGGTACTCACACGTTTTACATTTTGCTTTGGTTTTCACTTCTCTTAGTGAATTTCACTGAGGCCTCTATCGCTCGATATATTTCTTTCCATTCTTTAGTTTATTGTCATGGTCTAGTGGAAGACTGAAGAATGACTTCAGTGAGTATGGTTCTACTGGGCAAAAAAACCTACATATGCTGTGGTATCTGCTGGTACTCCTTTGGGAAATGTTTGAGAATGGAAAACCAACACCATCCACTAGGGAAGCAAGTGACATAACCCTGTAAATCACTTATTTTAACAAAAATCAAAGAATTTTACTTTGTCTTTGGTGAGGCAAATGCCCAGGCTAGTGTGTGCTCACTTCTTTGGTTAGTAATACAAATACTACTTCTTGGTCTTTATTTGATCTATGTAGACATGGAAAATAATGTGATAACATTACAATATTGAATTATTTTAGTAATACTTTCTGTCAAAAGGTAAATTTTACCTTCAGTTTTTCTAATGTTTGTGAAGTTTTGATGGCAGCTACTTTGAAGATAAAAATTCTTGATCCCAGTTATTAGATTAAGGCAAAGTGGAAAATTTCAGCCAATCCATAGAAATGAGTAACTTTAAGGCATTGGAATTCTCCAAATATGGTCAAATTTAGACGACTAGAATGTAAATTGAAATTTGATGCTTGCTAAAATTCAGTAATTGTACTAAATGTACTGTTCAGATTGGGTAATTACAAACACTTTCTGAAGAAATCTGCCAATCATCTAACGCCTATTAATCATTTACCTCTTGTCTGTGTGTCTGCTTGTCTGTCTGTCTATCCCACCTATTCATCTATCAATTGTACACCTACAA
This sequence comes from Meriones unguiculatus, assembly GCF_030254825.1. Taxonomy (NCBI): domain Eukaryota; kingdom Metazoa; phylum Chordata; class Mammalia; order Rodentia; family Muridae; genus Meriones; species Meriones unguiculatus. The sequence goes on from NC_083349.1 coordinate 35,928,857, forward strand.
TTCTGTAGTAACCATCCCAAGGAAGTTAGCTGTGCTTCAATGCTAGTACAGATTGAGACATGAGATAGAGATCACTTCCTCGGTGCAGTCAGTAAGCATTTGTGTTGGTCACATTTCAGTTGCTGCAATAAAACACAATGATCAAAAGCTAATTATAGAAGGAAGAATTTATTTTGGCTTACAGATCCAGAGGGCTCTACATAGCTACAATGGTGGAAAAGGCATGGCAACAGGAGCAATAAGCTGAGTGATCGTTTCTCAGAAACACAGAAATCAGGTAAAGAGCAGGAAGTGGGGCTAGGCTATAAGCCCTCAAACTTGCAGCCAATAGCATACTTCTTGCAGTGAACCTTAAACTTGCTCCAAACAGCACCAACTGGACACCCAGTCTTCAAACAGATGAGCCTATGGGGGATGTTTCTCATTCAAAGCATGACCGCACTCATGGTATCAGGACCTACCTTAGGTAGTAGTGATAAAATGGTGGACAAGTAGCTTTTACAATCTGAGATTAGGACCGAAATTGCACAAGTTTGGTTCTCCTGGTTTGTCTGTTTCATCAACTCAGCAGTTTTCCCAGATGATAGGATGAGCAAATTTTGGACGATTCCCACCAGAAAGTTCTCATGTACATTTTGAAAGCTGCAGCATCTCTACAGAGATTTGCCCATTGTTTAACTTTGCATTTGTGGTGAAGATTATCCTCTGTTCTTGGGTTAGCAATGGAAACTCAGGTTTTGTTTTTGTTTTTGTTTTTTTTTTTTTTCTTACTTTTTTTTTTGGCAGGACATTGCTAGGTTGAAAAAGAATTGGAGCTTGGAACTGGAAAGGAGGCACGACATGCATTTTACATTTGCTTCATTTGCAGTTTTCTTAGTGAGGTTCAGTGATGCTTCTATTCTCAAAATGCTTCTTTCCTTTCTGTACTTTATTACAGTTTTGAATGTGTGTTTGGATTTTTTGGGCTGCATTTTAAAATCTGAATTTAATTTTACACCACAGAGTAAACCACGGCTCTGTGATTTACCCAGCAAAAGGTCATGGGCTAATCCATCTGGATTTTGATGAAGGAAGGAGAACACTTAGGTTAATTATAGAATGAGTTTGCATGATCTATCACCCCTAGATCTGTTGTGGAAAATTCTCAAGAGATTCAATATTCATGTGGTTCTTTTTCTGAAGGGTACCATTGTTGTTACAGCTGGACTTCATAATATGAATCATCTTGGGCTTATGATTAGACCCTTAGGAGAAACATTATTCTGAATAAATCATCATCTCAGGATCAAAACAAGAGTCTCAGCTTAGGTTTGGTGAGTTACGCGCAGGTACACTTTAGTTGTAGTTCTGGCAGGAGTCGCAAGCTCAGAAAGTGCTCCATGAATCTTTCTAGCAGGTAGAGAAAGCCAGTTAGCATCCTGTTGTCTAGTAAACTAGATAGAGGGTTACTACATGAAGATTATTGGCTCATTTTAACACCTCTACCTGGCTAATTATTCAAATTGCAACGTTTTACCAATTGTTTTTGTATCTTACAGACCTGTAGCTAGTTCTGGATAGTAAGTAGGTTAGGATTTGAAATGCTTTAAGGTGAGAGATGATGCTCCAACTTCTCAGGCAAGATGCAGAATCAACAGTACCACCAGCAGATACTCAATATTCAGGAGGCAACTGGTCAGTACTGTGAATGGCAGGTCAGACGCAAGGTAGTTGCTGTAGGGCAGCTTGTAAACTGCAAACATTATGATTTCTGCCTTGCACATGTTATCATAACCAGCGAAATATAGCCTAAATTTGACATGTGTTGCTTCATTTAATTCCTGTGTCTATACAGTGAACTTTGTCTTTTTATCCTACTGGCAAATAAGAACACTGAGGCTCACTAGGATAGTGACCCTAGCTCAGTGCACACAGAATGTATTTTGGGGCAGAAAAGCATCTGACTTCAAAAGCCTCATGCTCTTGGTTTCTCTCCCCCCCCCTTTTTTTTTCTAAAATGACAGTTTTCTACTACAGTGCTAGCACTCACTTACAAAAGTAATTTAGGCTCTTTGCACTAACAACTTTGTATTTGTGTGGAAAAGATTGCTGTGAACAACAGTTTATTAGACTTCAAGCAATACATGAGAAAGAATAAGAGTGTCTTGCCTCTTCCGTTCTCTGCTGGGTTAAGCCACTTTAAAAAAAATACAGAATCGGGGGAAAATATCTTTCTTCATTGTCTGTGAAATTCCTAAATGCAAGGAATTTTTTTTTACCCTTGCCTCCCTAAGTCTCAGGTTCTTCCCAATAGCAGTTAGCAAAAATGGCCTTTCACACTTTCAGAACAATACATAGTGAAGATTGAACCTGCTTCTTGGAGATATTTTGATTGACCTGCAGTGAACAAAAGATGCGGTGACATTCTTTGAAATTTGAAATTGCTGTGAAACATATATATATAATTTACATAATTATATTTATATATGAACGAAAGATCAACAAGACAAGGGTGGGTAGACGCTGGTGTGTTTTTCATTCGCATTTATGTAACTTACCTATTTCTGGGCATCCTTAGGAGAACACATATAAGAAATTAAAAGTGAAAATGCATTATTTTTCCTGAAAGGTTTTCTGACCTTCACAGCATCAAAATCAACGAAGCCAAGCCTCAGAGAGCACAGGCTGCTGGTACTGAACCAGTCTGGTCCTGAGTGGCTTGGAGGGCAGAGCTCTGCTTTCCACTACCAGAAAAGTCCATGTCAGCATTTACTTAGAAAATTTCTTTCAAAGGAGTTACAGAAGCAGTCCACAAGTATCAATATTCCCCGTACAAACTCATATCTTTGTTCTGTTCGCTTGCTCTCGTGCAGCCTCTCTCTTTTTGATTTTCCTATAAAAGCTAAATTAGATCTCAAGGGTTCTGCACCACTGAGCAAGGATCTCCTCTCGTCCATTGTGATGGAAGTAAATGCACTCAGGAGGCAGATGTACTTGAAGGAGAGGCTAAAGTGTCTCCCTTCATTGAATTCCCCTGTCTCCTGCACAGGCTACCCACCCTGACTTCTGTCTCTAAATACCTCCAACACGCACATGCGCAGACCACCCTCCGGCCAGCACTCAGCAAAATCTTTCAGGGGCTTAGATAGTTATCTTAAATCAGCACAGCCTTTCTATGCCTGTTCTATCTTACCTCTGTCAAGAGGAGAAGGAAAGATCTTTCATGTTTTCTGGCCTTCTAGATTTCCCCTATCACTGAGGTTTTTTGTTTGTTTGTTTGTTTGTTTGTTTTTCTTTTCTGTGAAATGGCTTAGTAGGATCCTTTATGAGGCTTTTTAGGATGCTAAAATCAATGTGGTATATGCCTCACGACTAGGGTGCAAGCCCTAATGTGTCTGTAGTTTTAACAAATGCAGGTGTGTTATAAGGTCTGACACCATCAGAACCCATCGTGATTCGAACAAGGCAGAAAGCAGGTTAACTTTCCAGAACTCACCTAGCAGATTCTAGAATTGGGACGGATACTCTAGTTCAGGATTTAAGAATCCAACAGTGTTAAGGCCGTAGATATCTGGATTCGGACAGTCTTAAAAGCCTCTGTCCTCAAAAACAAAAACAACTGAAAGCCAATCCCTGTAATGATGCAACGAAAATGCTCTCTTAAGGGCTGGAGAGGTGGCTCAGTGGTTGAGAACACCGTTAGGTTGCTCTTCCTAGATGCCCTGGGTTCAATTCCCAACATCCACATTATGGCTCACAATTGTAACTCCAGTTTAAGAGGATCTGATGCATTTTTCTGGCCTTATCAGGTACCAAGCATGCAAGTAGGAACAAACGTATGTGCAGGCAAAACACTTGTAGAAAATTAAAAAAAAAATTTAAAAACAATCTTTAAGGTGTGGGGGTGATTTTGTAGATGACCTCTGAAAGAGAGCGAGCCTGGGGGATAACTTCACCCCATATTTTCTTTGAAACGAGAAGATGGGGCCCAGGATGTATTAGCCACAGCTAGCAGGGTGCGGGTTGATTTAGAATTTAGAGTTGTCTGCACGGAGTCTCCCAGAAGACTGTCCTCGTATTGAACTCTGCCTGCACTTGGCTGTGAGCCACACCGTCTCCAGACGATTTGTCGGGGGTTAGGGTGAGTCTACAGTTTTCGGCTGGTATGTGTTCGAATGTAAAATAGATAGAAAGGCGTGCTTTTCGGTGATGTCCAAAGCTCCTTCTTTCACACCGGGTTTGTCGCCGGACAGGTACAGAGGAGGTAGTCCTGAGACCGCACACTGCTCACACAAAGGAGTGAGGATAACATAGCATCACTTAGCTGCAGCCTGGGGTGAACTGGGGCTGAGCACTCCTGCGTGAGGGGACATGCGCTGGAAACGCCGAGAGGTGGGCGATGTGGGCGGCCCAGCCGGGAAGAAATTCAATCCCAAATTCCCAAGCGCGGATGGGTGTGATCTTGAACCGGTTACTGGACGTTTTCCTCAGGTGTGAAGTGGATTTAAAATGTTTAGGCTTTCAGGGGCTTTCCCCGATAATTAATTGAGAGAACGCATTCCAAACGCCGCAGCGTTGTTTCCTACAGTAATTCTTCGTTTATAGTTAGCTATCGCGAGGAAAACAAAGCAAAACAGAAACTTTGATAAAAGTCCCAGAGGAACTTGGACCTTATATTTTACTTTTATATTACACGTTTATAAGATTTTGTTAAGCTCATTTAACTTGAAGAGGCAGTTTAAATAAAAAAAAAATCTCTCCCTCCCTCCTTTTTTTCCCTTTTCTTGGAATTGAACATTTTAAGGTAAAATAATGCTTCTGAGGCAATTTTCCACTGCTTTATAGGGAAATGGGCCAGTGAGTTTTTCAATTAAAAATGTCCATTAACTCTTTCTTCTGGTCTCATCGAAGGTCATTCAAACATGATGGCTTTTGTCTATATAAAACTTTACCTTCCAAAACAGGAGCATCTTGGGAAGGAAGGTTTTGTGATCGTTCACAAGTAGTTAACATCAGCACCGCTCAGGACACCCTCTGATGCTTTGGTTCAGGATTACACAAGGTTGGGCCGAGGGGAGCATGTTCGTATGTAACCCAAGCTACACAATTTAGTCCCCTCCTTTTTTAACAGCAGAAACAAACAAAGAGGCCCCCCAACAAAACAAAGGTGATATTGGCTGGGACTGTGGTAGAGTGTGTACTTAATGAGAAGAATTTGAGTTTAAGCCTCAGCACTACATTCAAAAAAAAAAAAAGGAAGGAAGGAAGGAAGGAAGGAAGGAAGGAAGGAAAGAAGGAAAGAAAGAAGGAAAGAAAGAAGGAAAAAAGAAAAGAAGGAAAAAAAGAAAAAAAGATGCTGTTTATTTTAGGAGTAAATGTTGTGAGAATTTTAGGTTGTGTAAAAAAAAAAAAGTATAAGTATTTTGCAAGTGTATATTCGAAGAGTAGCCCTACATGAAAATTTTAGTTTTTCTAATCAAAATTATTACTTTTCAGTCGGAGTAAAATGAACATTTTTTTTTTACTAGAAAAAAGACTTTTTTCTAGACTCTAGAAGGATTTTTAAAGCTTTATATAAAATATTTTTAAATATTAGATATTATCCCCCATGTCAAAACTAATGAGATCTTTGTGAAAATGATCCGCAGAAAGATAGATCTAACACATCTTCCACAGCTGCAACACACACACACACACACACACACACACACACACACACGCTAGGCCTAACATTCAATGATATGGAATGTGGACAAACTGCAATTTACCTGTCAATGTTGCATCTAAAAAAATTTTTTTTTTTGAGGCAGATTGTTAAAAATGTAAATAAGCATGAGAATGAACCTTCAGCTGTGTGTTCGGATCTTCTGTGTGCTGGTAAAGATGCTTGGAAGAAGATGGGTTTGAGGGTCTTAAAGCATGTACCTGAAGAGGCCATGCAGACCGAGGCTCCAAGCCTTCTTTCTGTTTAATTCTTCCCCAAATCCATGAGGTTTAAAGACTAAAGAGTTTGTCTTTTAGGCAAATAAAATCACCACAGATACAAACATTAGGAGTACTGGTAAGAAAAAAACAAAGAAAAGAGCTACCAGAAATATAGTTAGGTTCCATACTCAGTACTGTGTTTTCAAGCATCAACTATTAACTGCACATTTTTTGTTCAGCTAGAAGGTGTTTATATTTGTCTAGCAAGCTCACCTGTGGTTGTGAAAATAGTATAGCAAAAAGAAAAAGAAAATCCCCAGTTACTGACGTACCGGAGTCGTGTATACCTTTTAAATATTCTAGGTTCACCTTACACGGAGTGATTAAGAAAATGTAAAAACTCAAAAGTTAAATAAAGAAAAGAGTTAAAAAAGTTAAAGAAGAAAGAGTTTGTCTTTTACACGTGGACATAGGCATAAATTTCTTTTCAAATCAAAAGTTCAGACATTAAATTAATCTTGAACAATCTAAATGTGTCACAACATAGACCAAAATACTTTCCTGTTTTGTCATTTTTGTATCTTGAAGCTATTCTCTGTATGCAGCTCTCCACTTCCTCCTGAGGACTGCCCAGAAAAACTTATAAAACTTGAAAAATACTTCCCAATTGAGAAACATTACTTTATGACTCGAGGCTCAGTTTTCTCATGAGTGTATGCACATAACAATACTTTACATTTCGTGTTTAACAAACTGGAAAGCAATAATTAAACTCCTTAATAAGTTATAATCACTTCCTTATTAAGGTGTATGTCCAACATCTCAAATGGACATTTGCAATTGACTTACCTTTAACAGTGACCCAAGGAGGATATAGGTATTGTTTATATATATACTTGAAGTAAATATTATCTATCTATGTATCTATGTATCTATGTATCTATGTATCTATGTATCTATGTATCTATGTATCTATCTATCTATCTATCTATCTATCTATCTATCTATCTATCTATCTATCTACTTGAAGCTCAGAAAACTAATACAAAAGTGGAGGAGCAGAACTCAGACTACCTGACTTCAATGCCAGGGATTCTTGCTGATCTCCTAGGAGATCAATGTGATATTTTACTGAAAATGGTTATTTGTTTTTATTGAGAAGTGCTTGAACAAAACTGAATATCAAGTGTTTCCAGTGACTGTCTCCCTAATCATAGCAGCATCTACTCTCTGTGCTCTAGCTTTCAAAGCTTACAGCTAAGCTTTGTGGTGCCATACTGTACTGTACTCTGAGTTAACAATTCGTACCTGTCAATTTGACACCTTGGGGATTCATTTTTCCAGAAATGCACTTGGTGAAGGATAAGAATGTCACAAGAGGTTGGGAACCTGAACTCCAGGCTTCCACTTACTTGACATACGGCTTGGAACAAGTGCTCCAATATTTCATTACCTCAGCTTCTTCATGTATCAGACAGAACAACAACAGGTACTTTTCTTGTTGTTGTCACCTACTCGTTACAGTGGCTGAGCTAGTTACTATCTGTTAGGAGTTACATCTGAACTCTGCAGGTCCGATTTGCGGCACAGTATTTGCTCACAAAGAAATGTTCTTCCGTGGATCTCCTGCAATGTTTGAAAGTATTTGAGATCTGCCAAAGATTTGGTAATTGTTTTGTTAACTGCCTGATATTTTGTTTACCTTTCACCAACCATAATTAATGTGAAGTTTCAGTTACCTATTATAGATAAGTATAGATTTAGTCTTGGCCCTGGCCCAAATGATGCAAACAGAAAATATGTGAAACATTATTCTTGAGTTATCGTCAATTGTTTGCTGTGAGGGAGTGTATAAACAATGCGTGTCAACTTTATCCCACTGCCGTGGCCAACAGGGCACTTTGGAATGTCTAAGCTATATTAAGTTTGTGATTCTTTTTGTATTTTCAATCACTCATTATATTTCAGAATTTTTAAAATACCTTCTTAAGGCTTACATTTTTGAACCCATTGAATATATATCGATTCAGAAAACGAGGACACCAATTTTAGACATATATTCTCTCTATAGGGCTTTAACAGTTAAGCGTTGGGGCCAGCAAATAATTGCCCACCTAAATCTAGCCTGCTTTATTTCTGCAAATAATGCTTTATTGGAACATAGCCACAATAAGTAAGTTGTTTTGCTTGGAGTGTGGCCACTTTGCAAACTTCATTGTGGGTAGTGATGACAGCCACAGAGGGTTGTGTGGATCCCTGAGTCTGAATGAGACTTCTAGAACATTCAGAGTGGTCCAGAGGAATACCCTTGCTCCTGCTCTTTGAGTATGGTGCTTCTTCTGTCTCACAGTTCACAGTTCTAAGGTTGGAGATTATTCATAATTTCTGCAGGGAACAGCTGCTTTACACATGTGAGTAAAAATAAGCAGTTGCTTATTGTGTAAAGGCTGATATGATTGTGCCTGGTTATGAAAAGCTCCTTGAGAAAGGGTAATCATTCCAATGGTGAAATAATGGCCCAGGAATTGCACTAATGATAGGTTATGAGAATTGGGATATTGGTAATAAGAACTGGAGAAAATATAGCAGATGACTATAGGATAGGAGTCCTAGGCCCTAGCGTATTCTGTTTCATCAACTTTATGGCCATTATAATCTAGTTCAAAGAATGCAGTTTCCAAGGAATTTTAGTTTTTATATTTTAAAGTAAAATTGATGAATTATTCTTTAAATATACCAGTGAAATCTAGATATCCAAATATTTTGATATCCATATCATAGATTTGAAAACACTTTTTATTTTTTTCTCTGGAAGACATATTTTCATACCACATTAGTATCAAAAAATTTATGTTTAACAATTTTTTATTTAACTGCTGGATGAATTTTAATTTATTGTAATAAAAATATATATTAATTTAATATATTTTCACTGTGAATACTGATTTTATGATAAAGTTTCTTTTGGATTGAAAATTTATAATTATTTTTTAGGATTAGAAAGAACTGATAAAAATGTCAAATTATATAATAAATTTTACATTATTAAGTGCAAAAATTATTTTAAAGGACATTGATCTTTTAGGTGAGACAGGACTTCCCCTCAATTTATTCCTGATACTTATATTTGACTATTGCTACTAAAATATGGTAGGATTTCTCATCAGCTCTATCTCTGTGTGGGTTTTTTTTTTTTTTTGAGATATATACATGCTAAAAACCTAATTTATTTAAATATATAGAAGAAAGTGGAGCCAATTTAGCCATAGTAATTGAACTCATATACTTGTATCTTCCAGCTCATTCTAAAGTAGATGTTTCAACTCACATAGCATTCTGTTACTAAAAACTATTTTGAATGATCTATAACTGACAGTCTTAATAGTTTCTTTTCAATTTTGTGAGAAGCAAAGAAATAGGAGCTGTCTGACTTGCAAAAAGAATATATTGTTCATTTGTTAAAACATTCATCATCTCAGCACTAAAATCAGTGTTTGAATGACCTGTCTTGTCAACTTAGTAGAAGACTTCTCATTTTGAAATTCTTTTCTTTCGGGTGGCAATCAAGTAATTTAGAAGGGGCAGGGGAAGGAAAAGCTGCAGCTTTCCCATAAAATAGGATATGGGAAGCCATGCTGCTCAGAAACTCTTTTCAGACTTCTGCGGCAGTTTCTCTGGTGTTGGGACCGGCTATTTCTATGGCAGGTTGATTCTATGACAGGGTGTACCGGGCGTTGCTGTACATTGTATGATGTTCATTGCTATGAGTTGCACAGAACTCCATGTGAGCTGTCACAACCAAAATCATCTTATTTTCTGGGGGTGGGGCAAAGCCTACTCCCATTTTCCAACATATTTCCTTGGTCATGAAATTACACCTTACTTTCTGCCACTGTCTCATGTATGATAACTACCTTGGAGGTGAATAGCATTGAATTTGGCCTTAAATGCTAAATACCAATGAGCTTCCAAACCATCTTAAGGTGAACTGGTATTCCTCACCTACGTCAGAGCACAGGAATATTTAAAATCTTTTCACAGTGCCATGTGTAGGGATCATTTAATTTTCTATTTGTTTATACAGTGACACCCAAGCTTGTCAATGTTGGTTGGCATTTTAACTCTCCTGGCATTGCAAAGCCCTCCTATGTTGCCAGGATATCAGGAAGCTCAACAGACATGAGAGTAGGAAAGCTGATTATGTGAGTATCCTGCTCTTTGCACCTGCACTTGAAATATGTTTTCAAAATTAGTATGAACCTTCAGAGGTATAAAGACGGTTATCAATTTACCCTCAACAAGAGCTTAATAGGGCAGAACACTGATTGGTTTGATGATTGAGAAAGTTTTACTGTGCCTTCTTCTTCTTCTCCTTTGCCTTCTCCTCCTCCTCCTCCTTCTTCTTCATATCCCTCCCCAATTCCTCACTCTCCTTCTAGTTTCACCATTTCCAGTACTTGTTTTTGCAATAGTAGCATATGATTTTCAAGAATAAGAGAATAAGTTCTCCTATTCTTGAATAAGATGATCCTGTTCTGCATACACAGCAGCTTCTAGTATAGTGCCTAGCATGTAATTATTCACTAAGTCACAGTTAACTGTAACTTAGTTAAGGAATGAATGAGAGAGTTAATTTCTTCAAGGACCCATTAGGCCTTCGTTCTTGGTCCTGTCAGCACACTAGGTACTCCAGGCTAACAGTGAAGCTAAAATACTTGGAATCACGGAAAGAATACTGTCCTGCTACTACCCCAAAGTATTTACTTTCTTACCTTAAAAACACCTCCCCCTGGCAAGGTGGCCTTGTTAGGCCACAGAGAAAGAGGATCCAGATAGTCCTGATGAGACCTGATAGGCTAAGGTCAGATAGTAGGGGAGGAGGACCTCCCCTATTAGTGGACTAGGGGAGGAGTATACGGGAAGAAGAGGGAGGAAGAATGGGACTGGGAGGAGTAGAGGGAGGGGGCCACAGCCAGGATGCAAAATGAATAAATTGTAAATAATAATAATAATAATAATAATAATAAAGATCCATATTGACTATGTATGCAAATTTTCAAGGCACAGAAAAGAAAATAAAGAAGAAAACAGTAATAAAAAAAAAACCCTTAATGTCCAGATGTGGCTTTTACTGTTTTGTTTTTAGGAATTTTATGTAAGTTAGGTACTACTGTATCTAAATGTTTGCATTATAATTTTTCTTACAGGTGTTCAGGTTTAGTCCGGTCAAAGAAACTTTCATTTTTCATGCCATTTTTGACCCAGTTTTGGAAGCATGTTATGAACTACACATATACAGTTAATGCCAGTGAGCTGCATGGAATACATGGCAATGCATACACATGTCCAGTGGGTGCACATACATGAAGACTGTGTCATGATGGCAACCCATGAAAGGATTCTCTGAATCACCGCAGACCACACAATCAGGCTGTGCCCATGTCTAGGGAAGATACTTCCTGCTAGCCCTTTAGTTTATTTTCCCTTGGAAGGACTCCAAAAAAGGCGAGTTGATGGAGCAAAAACTATGACTTTTTTTTAAATATGAATAACTTTCACACATGTGAGTGTTAATAGACACAAACATGAAGGTATGTGTCAGTGCACATCTTTTCACATACATAGGTAAATTATCAAAATTTCCACTTATGGGATTTGATAAAATATTCCAGGATACATATCAGCTTTGCTTAGTTATCAGGACTTTTCAGAGCAGTGTTTACAAGTGCCAAGTTCACCCGTTTGTCACTTTGTAAGAGGAGCCCGGAAGAGGACACCGAGCCACCGGAACAGTGGACGGAGATCGCTGGCAGAAAGCACAGATGGGATAAAATTGAACAAACTGGGGGATAAAAAAAGGACTACAATGTCACAAGGGTTGATGTTGGAGGCTGTACGGATATGATTATGCTACCACCACAGCACACAAGGACACTGATTCTCAGTCTGTCACACCTATCACGTGACAGGGGAAAAGTCCACCTCTTTAATACTTGAATCTCAGTTCCTTTCCAAGGGTTCGTTAGCCATGTTTTCTTATCTTTTTTTTTCTTTTAAATAAAACAGATGCTTTCCTTTTTTTTTTTTTTTTTTTTTTTTTTAATTTGGGGCTACTTTAAAATCTAGAAGTTGGAGGCTTAAATTGTTTTATAAGGCGTTCTATTTACATGTGAGAGTTTTCTCTGGATCCTCTCCCCTACACCTATTATTTTGCATACTTGTCTTATACATCATACAATATTGCTGAGTGGGCTTGTCAAGATAGCATCTATGTAAGCTGGTTGGGAACTGTAGAGCAAGAAACAAGCAACGTATTATTATACTATTTTTTTTCCTGCTGTTACATTTGTATAGGAATAAGGCTGCATCTGTCAGCTCCTCTCAGCTTTACACAGTTCCTTTTAAAAGTGTTTCCCAGAACTTTCCTTAATAGCAGCTGCGGTATGGTGACAGAATTAATGATGTTGAGGTAGAGTGCCACTCTCCCTGAACTAGTGCTATTTCAGAGGATATTTTACATAAAGCAAAACAAAGAGCATCACTAGAGGTAAGTCTACAGTCTTTTCTAACCTGATGCCATTAAACAAAGTAGAAAGCAAATATGAGATGAAAATGACCCAGTATGTGCAGTTTCCTTTTGAATAGTATCTGTGGGCAAATTAGGATGACTATAGGAGTCAGCAGCATTTTATAATATGATCAATTACTGCCCCGAAGAATAAATAACAGGGTAGCACTAGAATTTTCTATCATTCTTTGTACAGTACAGTTTACAGTGAGGAGGCTTGGGAAATCAATAACAGCAGCCTAACAATCATGCCTCTAAAGAAACGTAAATGGACTTAATTTGAAACCGTAAAAATTAATCACGTAAATGATAGCTTCGTGTAAGGTGCATTCTGTTTCAGCCAAAATGCAAAACAAATTAAATTGCAGTGTTGTGAAAAAGGTGTGGAACTCGGCATTTCTTTAGAATTAATGTCAAATGTAATTGGTTTTCCCCTTTATATTGCTGGGCACAATTAGATATGGCAGCTTCCTAATGGTGCCAAGGCTCTTTCCTTTAGAAATGCCCTGTATAAAGCAGCATAGAAGGACAGGAAGGGGCCTCTGGTGCAGATATTAATCAGACAAGGCATATTCAGCTCAGGTGGGGAAGTGATGGTACGCCAGCCTCTTCAGCCCATTGCTTTGTTTGAAATATTTATGCCTGAGGAGAAACCATCATCTTGCTGACACGCATTAGAAACAGACAACTGACAAGCCGGAGGACAAACAAGCACACTTATCTCAGACTGAAAGAGACATTGGGAAATGAGTAGAGAGCAATGTCACAACCAGAACAGCTTCAGAGATGTTTTCCCTAAGTTTGCTTCCTTATGGTCAGAATAGATTCCCAATGAATAAAACAAAAGACACAACTTTACTGAAAACTTGAAATTGATCTAAAGAAAGGCACATTTTGAGTTTTTTATTTTGGCTAGTCAGTGCCCAGTCAGAACTTGAAGTTGTTTTTTACTACTTGGTCTAATTTTTCCTCATGTTGGTAGATAACATCATGATTATTCACAGGGTGAAAACTGCAGAAGTATGTTTCCCCGAGGGTACACTGGAATTGAATAGACAGTTTTATCATGTGATTCTTCATCGTGTGATCAAAACACAGGCCAGAGTTCTAATGAAAACTTCACCTTAACGGACATAGTGACCAAATAACAACAAAGCTTACATCCATACTTACAAGTGATTAGTGCCTTTCATAATTTATTAGTAATGTCCACTATGCATGAAGAGGTGGCCTAGCAGAATGGCCTGTAAGACCAGAGAGCAGACTATTATAAATACCACTAGGTTCTGGGACAGAAACCTTCATTTTAAGGTAATTTTGGTAGCTTTGAAAAACAAACAAGCACAGACAAATTATCCCCTTCTGTTTTTTGAAGGGGAGTAATTAAACAGTGTGCACTCGAGATGTTCTTTTGAATATCATTTGATGGATTCTTTAGGCCTTTCGTAAGGAAACTTCTCCTCTCTTTCCCCTTCCTCCCTCTTTCTCCTCTTTTGCCTAGTTCTCCTTTTTTTTCTTTTTGAGACAGTTACTTGGATGGCTGAATGTCTTACACATATTCAATGCTCTGTAATCTGATTTAGAGTGTATGTAGTACAGCTTTGTCATGTATTTTATTTTATTTTTTGTAGTCACTGCATCATGAGAAAATGATTTGTCTCTGACTTAAAACCAGCACTTAAGTGAATCATGTTAGACAACTGTAAAAATCACTAAAGAGAAAGTGGATACAGCAAAATTTTGGAGGAAATAACTCATAATCTGTATGTTTACTTACGAAACAACATGCTTTAAAGCTAACAACATAAATGTTCATTTATTCTGATTTGAGCATCAGCCACAGTTAATCATTAGTAATATTAGATAAGAAGTTGAAACCAAAGCATGATAGGCATTCACATTATTAGTATTCTTAATATTTTCATTTTTGAACTGTCCTTGGCATGGTAAGTTCCAAAAGTGCTATTTCTTTGGTAGCAAACAATTTTTAACAGTAAAAATATATATGTGAGGATGAAAGTGGTAAGAGCTAATCTCATTTTAAAATTTAGTCAAGTTTTGAAAGGGAGAAATCTAATGTATTGTATGATTACAATTTAATTTTAAAGTAAAATAATTAATAAATATGTTAAGATCCTAAATCCTCCAAGTAATATATTTAAAATATTTTGTTTTGTAGAAAGAAAATTATTTCTAGGAAGCACCATACCTTAAAGATATGACATGTTTTCCCCAGCAAATGTTCCTCTGTTCTGCCAGACTGTGTGGCATTGGCTCATATTTAACAACTGTGGGAATTTGGATGGAGGTTTCTTCTTTTCTTTAAAAGTGTTTAATTCCTTTGCACGTGCCAGGCACAACGTATATACAAGTTAACAGAAAACGTTCTGTGTAATAATTTTGTTATTTGATTCAATAATGATAATAATAACAAATCATTCATAGGAAGTTGAAATGTCTAAGTGTTTTGCAACTTGTGTATTGTTTGGTTCTGAAATCTAGAAGCCAACAGCTGCTGGGTGAGAATAAATGTGGGTATTTATTCTATCTTAAACTATAGAAAGTAAGTGGGAGATTTCTAATACTGAATTTCATGGTAATGAAATACTATTAAACTATATGAAGTACTCTTGTAATTCATTCCTTAGACATGTTCCATTTAACACTTTAAACGATGCTGTTCAAGTAACTAGTTCCACTATGCCATTTAGGCAAATAAAAATAACACAGTGATCTGATGTTATGAGCATTAATTACAGAGAACAATACACTCTGATCCTATTTAGTAAGATTGCCTTTCAAGCAGTCTTTTTAATGAAAAGATCAGATATTAGTTTAATGCTGTTAATTAGTTCAAAGCACTAGGCATATTTTCTTACAAGTTAAATATACAAAGAAACAATATTTGTGTTACAAATAACAATTTAAATAAATGCATTGTTTTTCTGAGGTTTACTCCACATTTACCACCCAAAAAAGGACACTGGCCAAAATGCATGAACACATGCCTACTGCCATTAAACGTATGAAGATAAGAGAGAACTTGCAGTAAGATTCCAGAAAAGCATTTGTCTTATTAAATGACTGCTTGATCAAAACTACTAGAAAAATAGAATGACTTTCAAACTTTCCACCTTTTACAGAAGACTTAAGAAATATGTTCAGGTTGTTAAATTACTTCTTGAATTCTCCTAGTATCAAGAAATAAATAGATCAAGGACCATATATATATATATATATATATATATATATATATATATGGGATATATATATATATATATATATGGGATATGTAGATATGTAACATATATATCCCTTATGTGGCTATGTTTAAACACCATTCAGTGTTAAAACAGAAGACCACATTTCCTCAGTCTAATAAATTCTAGTTAAAAGACAGCATCAAACTAAATTCCATTTCTCAGGGTTACAAAGTATGACTGTAATGTTGCTTCCCATGCAGAAAATTGGAAACAACATATTTGCTAATTCAGGGGGTTATGGCCAACAGTGAGGACAACTTGGCTGCTTGGCAGCTTTCAAATGGTGACATTTACTGTGGTGAATTCTCTGCAGCCCGACCTGCTTTTCAGCTTCATGGGCTCAGAAACTCGATCTTACCAGTGTTTCAGAGTGGACTAAACATTGGGACGAGGAACCACAATTACTTAACTAAAGCTCACAGAGCTAATGTGTAAGATAAGAACTGGCAAACTGTCATTTCAAAATGAGGAGCCTTGCCTGTGAAGACTACCTCGGGGGGCCTTCAGCTACTGCCTACAAAACTCTCTCATGGAGGTGGATTTTGTCTTAGTATCTGGTAATCTAAGAAACTCCCTAGAGTGGTATCACTCCTTTCAGATAATAGCTTAAACATTAAAGAAAATGAAATTCAATATATTCAGCCATTTCTTTATTTGGAAAAAAAGAATTTCATTTGTAAAAGCAAAAAGTATATGTGCACTGTATTGCTGTATTTTCATTTATATTTTGCTTTTGTGGTACTTAAAAATAAGTAACACGTACACACATATGTATGCAACAATAATAATCAAAGAAAAAGAGACATTTGATTTGAGAGTGAGTAAGCATGGGATGAGTTGGAGAGACCTGGGAGGGGCTGGGTAAAAGAAAGGGAAGGATGGGAGGGTTGTGATTCTATTTTATGTAAAAACGAATAAGAATTTAAAACAAAGAACAACAAAAATATCATAATCATCCTTATACTGACGTTTGTCCCCAGTACTTTTTTTTATGCCTAAGAAATATTTTAGGTTTTCTTTTTTTTTTTTCAATCATTACTTGAGATATTTGAAAACAATGCTACTATTTGTTCTACATAAGATTGTGCTGTTTTCTCAATAGTTCTTTCGTAATGGCAGGTGGCAAAATACCACACAGTATTTTTATAGGCCTCATACATGTCAACAAATTAACCTAAAGTAGGAATTCTGTTCATCTTTCCAGGCCATTAAAAGTACCACTTCACCTGTGAGATATGAGTACCAAGGAGACTCTTCACTATTTTCGTGCTGATTTTGCCTCTTTTCTTCCTAGAGCAAGGCCTCAAAAATGCAAATGGACCACTGTATCAACTGGAGCATTCTCAGGATCTAGTCCTGTAGTCTATCCAGGGTACATGATCAGCAAGTAAATCTGTGTGTGGACACCACATCCATTTCTATTGATATAGACATGGATATTAAAAAATGACAGATTGGAACTTTCCCCCTTAAAATTGAAGTAGCAATGGACACATCTTCTCATACATGAAAGTTAAAAAACAAACAAACAAACAAAGGAAGTTTTATCTTAACTTGAGTTCCTAGAAGTAGGATGATCAGCAAGTTTGACAGTTTTCAGAATAGGAAAGACTCAAGCTTATGAGGTATAAAGCAGAGAAGTGAGTTTCTATTTGAGAACAGATTTTAAAATTTTGGGTAGAAGAATAACCTAAGAGCCAGTGGTTTGCCCCTAATTCTGGGAACACTGTTTACAATACTTTTATCCCAGTATGAAATCACCGTGTCTGTGCCCACAGTATAGCCTGAGCCGTTTAGGTAATGGTGTAACAGCATTTAAGGGAACGATGATTGACTATATACTTTACAAAATTTAAAAACCAAATAATTCAAATTTTCCTTTTTTTGGAATTTATAATACAAAGGGCTTTAACATGAGGTAAAATCTGTATAACTATTCTCTTGTGGCATCCCAGATCATCTGCATGCTCCATGGAGCAAAATAGTTGGCTTACGTGATTATTCAACAATGAGCAGCCTCGTCACAAAAGCATCACTTAGAAAAAACAACCAGGCTGAATTGTTCTTTCTTTGATAAAGCCAATAGTTTCCCTAAATTAGAGAAATACAACCCAAGCCCACATAATATGATAACATTGACAACTACCCATTTTAATAAAGCAATTTACAAAATCAGCACATACTTATCTGGGTATTACAATATTCTCTATGCAGAATTGGACATGTCTAAGTCAAAGCAATTTGATTTTCCTCCTAAATGAGAGCACGCTTCTGAATAAGTTTTGAGCTTACTTTTGTTAAGAGATGTTGTCTTCATTTTTGACTTCTGTAAAAATGTGCCTATACCAACAATTAATAATTTAAAACAAAATATATTATGTAGTTATTATTATAAAGCTATTATTTATTTTTAATATTTCTAAAGCAGTCACTAACCAAGAAGAAAACTTGCCATGTTTATAAAATATTACACTTTTTAAGTGTTATTTTAAAATGTTTATTCTGCATAGTGTCTAATCATGTGGGTAAATATATATATATCAAATAACCTTTCACCCCCTTGGATAAGCTTTAATGAAATTGCAAGGATCATAGAGTCACTAAATTTGGTACTTGAAATATTGATGACCACATAGTAACTCTATATTAAAGGTTCCCCGAGCAAGCTGAACTTTTATGTAGTTTGAAGTAAACTATAATTCTGTGGCTCTGTGAACACAGTATTTCTTTTTATAAGAATCCACACTTAATGCCATTTGTTAACCCATGTTATTATATTTAGCTAGATTCACCGCAAATACCGTTATAACACCTGTGGTTTCCCTCGTTAGGAACTGAATGGAAGAGGTCAGGGGTTGAAAGGGCAGCATATGCGCCATGAAAGAACTGGTTAACATAGTCCATTATATTGGTGCACTGGTAAATCTCATTTCTATTCATCAGATGATTAGTTCAATCAATATTTATTCCTCTATGCTCCCTTTGTCTTATGCTACAAAGGAGACATCCTTCAAATTCATGGCAGAAGCCTTGTTATCTATGAATTTGTTGCTTAATTTGAGAGGGAATATTTTATTTATTTTGCAATCCTCAGTTCTTTGATTTCCTTCCCTCTAATTATCATTAGGTAGTATAATGGAGTTTTGTGTAGATTATTTATAAATAGATGCTATTAGCAGTTCCTTTTTACGCAGCTCAAGTACCACATGTATTCACATCTCCTTTCTGAATGCTTTGGGAAGTCGTTCTGCTTCTGTAAATATGTTTGAGTCTGAAGTCTGGATTGTGAAAGCAAAGATAAGAACGATTTTCGCTCTCAAATATTCATTCTTTTTGTGTGAGTGGGTGGTTTTAGGCACATGCATAGACATATTGCGTATCAGCGTGTATCAACAGACGCCTCCGAAGACTGCTATTATCTGCTAGGGATTCTGTTAAGTCAGAGATTCTATTCAAAGTCAGATTAAATATTTGCAAGAATCTGTAATTGAAAGATGATTGCAAAATTACAGGAATAATACTTTTTATGTAGAGTGCTCATTTTATCAAAGACCATAATTCATTACATCATTAAAGACTTATTTCATTAGTCGGCTTAATTTTTACCCATTAGGTAAGAATGGCTAGAGTGGAACAGCGTCAAGGATAAAATGATATTTAATTTTAAGCACAATTTCTTTTCTAACATCTACCTGTCTATATATTTAACACAAAGTAACATTGCACTAACATCAACCAACCTAGTGCTAATATAAATAAAAATTATTACTTTTTGTATTTGTGGAGTAACCATAAGGATGGTTCAATGTAAGGATCTCTTTTTATACTCTTAGGATGATAAATATTATTTCATATTATTTCAGTTACTTTTGTACTCACGATGTACAAGCTCACGTACTTTTAGTTTGGTTTTAATTGGATAGAACTTGGAGCCTTCAGTTCACTGATACTATTCTTAATTTTGATATGCTCAACTCTAAGTTACAGATTTTGTCAAGGCACAGTGACACTGATCTCACTGTGCATAATTTAAAACCATACTTTATAAAATTTTGGAATCCCAGCAGCCTTTTGTATACAGTTTTGAAACTGTATTACTTATTAGAATAATTTAAAATTATTTATTTATTGAAAGCTGCAGTATTTACCTTAAATTAGAAATTCTTTATTAATATAAGTAACTTAATTACTGTGCTGTGGGTAATATTTGCATTTTTAAGAACTACTGCAGTAGAATGTATATAAAAAAACTATATAGGCTGTCTTATCTTCCAAAAGAGTGACACAAGCTTATAAAAGGAGAAGTCAAATATTAAATATTTATTTGTCATTTTATGTGGGAAAACTACCTGTATTAAATACTGTCATATGTTAGCTTTAGAAAAACAAGGGTTTTTTTTGTTTTGTTTTTGTTTTTACTAGTTTTGTATACCAAAAGACCAACTCTAAATTTTCTATAATTTCTTGGTGCTTTTTATACTGTTTTAGTTTTAAAATTATGTTGTGTGAATTAGAAACACATTTAAAGTATAATCTGAGTAGTTTTTGAGGGTTTTAATAATTTAGCCTTTGACACAGTACCACAATAAATAAATATAAACATTAATATTGATATTTGTTAAGAGATTATTACATAAAATGTCGCTCTTTGACAGTGATAGAAGCGACCACCTTAAAGGATTGTCCAATGACTGGAAGTTACCATTTGTGGAAAATGAGAAAATTTACAAGTCTTCAGTGAATGCAGACAAAGGAGCTGTAATTTTATGACTCTTGCTTATGAAGACTGATATTCAATATTTCCATCTTTACATTAACTGTTTTTATTTTTAAATATGAAAGCTACAGTGCTTAACCTCAGCCCCAAGATGTCTAACACTTGTGTTTCTTAATACTTAACAATTCACCATGTCTGTCAAGGGAGGAGCAAGGTGGATGAAGGTGCTTATAACTATTTAGGGAAATTGTTTGTTTTTGTTTTTTTTTTTTTTGGTTACTTGTTTTCCACAGTTCCACAATATGTGAGACACAGCTTTAAGATTTTTCTTTGAGCTGTTGAATGATTGATTTTCTTGTTAGAAAGACAGTTCATAGGTGATTTCCAAGTGGAGAGAAATTAATGGGGTGCTGGCAGAGATATCTTTTCAGCAATGTTTCATATTTTTTTTATATGTGGAAGGTGGAATATTGGTCAGAAATATTCAACTTAAGTCATTTAATTAGAACTTGTAGAGAAAATTTGGAACAACAACTTGATTTAAGAAAAACAAATCTAAGGATATTCATACCTCTATACTTTGAAAGGTGACTGCATCTCAGCGAGCAAGCTGATTTTTTTTTTAAGTTTAGCGAGCAATACAATTTACTACTTGTAAATGATAGAATCTAGCCTTAAAGAAAAAAAAAAAAAAAAAAAAAAGAAGGAAAGGACCTCTCCTTGTTCACAAGCAAACATAAACCAGAGTTAAATTCTTGCAAACTGCAGTCACCTCTTGATCACAGTGGCAACAATGCTTCTGTTTGGGAAAGAGGGATTTTATGCAGAGGCAGAAGAAAAAAAAAATCCACCCCGTTAGTGTCCTTTGTAATAAGCAACCAACAGACTACGCAACAGGGAGCCTTTAAAAACCACACCAGGCTGGCTCACTCTTTTCCTACCTAAGAGTACCCCTTTTCCGGCAGATTCCTCTCAGGAAGCAAGAAGGGAAGCATGGCTAGAACTCACAGTACATCCCTCCACACCAGACAAAGGGTGCAAAGTTTTGTGGGCCACCATGCTGTAAGTCCCCCCACCTTCCGGGACAGAACGCCATGGCTGAAACTTGGGTCCTGGTCAGGAAGGTTCACATTCAGGGCAGAGCAATGAACTCAAGTATCACAGCCTCTTACCACCCCGGTTACCCTAGAGCTTCTGCAAAAATAGTCTCTCAAATATCCCAGGCAGAGGCACTGCTGGGTGGCATAGTCTGCCGTGAGGGCACGTTGCTGGACTGGCCCATGGGGAGACTGCCCAATCCTAGACACAGTTTGTGTCTGGCAAATCGACCTGACTCAGGATGGTTGCCATTGCCAGGAGCAAACCTTGGAGCGAAAGCTCTGGCAGGACCACCTGGGAATGGAGACCGTGTGCGTGTGGCCGGGCAGAGCGTGGTGAACGGAGTAACGCAAAGGGCAAAGCCAAGTTTAACGGCAGCTCCTCCCCCAGCAGAGTCTATTCCATACTGTCTGCATAACAGCCCTGCACAAGGGAGAGATGATTTGATGCTTTCCCCTCCTTCACCTCTTAATTGACTCAAGTTCAACTTCTGGAGACTTCTGGATAGCCTGAATCTTTCCTCACTCTATACCCATCTCCCAGTGGGAATACTGGGCATTGAACCTCAAATGGGCTTCTCATTTCATCTTTAATGAACAGCAGCTTAGAATGGGATGGGACAAGACGTTGACTGCAAGCAATGTGAATGGGACAGTAAGGTCCCGAGAGGAGAGGCAAAGGGCTAGAGAACCCTGACTTTTTCTGTACAGGTAGTTTCCTCTAGGCTGCCCCAGGAAAGTCATCTTGGATTAGACCTGGGCAGTCTGGTGAGTGTGGCCCTCTGAAACAAAGGTGTAAGTTCATAAGCCTATACAACTATACACTGGGAATAGCCCTGGTGTTAAATCCTTCAAGCTGGCAGCCACAGGGACAGAGCAGCACGCTGCAGGATCAAGGATCAAGGTGAGGTGCAGAGAAGCTGCTCTCGGCTTGACACTGTAGCTTAAGAGCTTTGCAGCTGGGCTCCAGGATTTAGTGCTGGGGACCAACTGCAGGGTGGCACGTGGTTTCTGACCCTCAGGTAGCTTGAACTTAGCCCGGGGTGGGGAGAAGGGGTACCGTTGGGAGGGGAGAAAAAGCCAAACTACTGACTGGCAGCCTCAGATGGAATAGAAAGAAAACTGAAAGCAAAGTGTGTGAGGTGGGGCAGAAAAAGATAAACAACAACAACAACAACAAAAAGATAAAGGATGAAGAAAAACCCAGTTTCTCACTGAGCAAAGGAGCTCTCCCCACCAGTTTCTGGAATTAATCTGGATAGCGGAGCATGTGACCATCCTGTGACTGGGACAATCAGCTGTTGTCACTGCCTACAAGCACACAGAGATCCTAACTTTCAGTGCTCTGGTCAATCCAGACAGTCAGCGAGACACCTTTGTCCTTTATCTAGAGTCCTATCCCCATGGGTGACAGTCTCCAGCCCTCTTCATCCTGCCTTGTCCTACACAGCCTAGGCCCCAAGCTGGTGGCCCCAGCATCTGGATGCCTTCAAGGTCAAGCCAGGCCTAGGGCTCCTTGCTGACAGTCAGGGTGCTGGTCGTGCCCACTCCTCCCTAGGGGGAGGGGGGACAGTGCATGGGAGCTGGCAGCCGGGTGGATGGAGATTGGTGGTTGTGGGCCCTATTCTAAATGTGTCCTACTCAAAGCACTTATGTCCCAGATGCAATAAGGTCCAGAGTTGACTGTGGCCACTCGATTTTTTTGTTGTTGCTGTTCTGGAGGGACTTGTGAATCAGAAAGAAAAGCCATCACAGGAAGGCAAGGCATCAAAGAAGAGAGAGGCTTGGATGTAGGGACTGGGTGTCCAGACACACGCAGATGTCTAAGTCAGGAGGGCATCTGGTGGCCTCTTTAAGAAAAGAAGGAATCTGTGTCCTGCTGTAAAGTAAGAGAGGGGTCTTGGACACAGAGCAAGAAACTTGTTCCACAGAGATCTACAAATTGACTCTTAACTCCCCTGGCCAGGAGCTCAGGTCGTCCGAGTCAGAGCAGGGGACTTCCTCTCTCTTCCCCCGCGGGGGTGGAGTGGGGGTGCACTGTGCAGGGTCCTGACCAGAAGATGCATTTAGCACTATCTCCCGTTTTGGTCCTTTATCTCACAAGATAGCCCGAGCTCCTGTTTTCTCCTTTAGTCTCCAGAACTTTCTCCTAGCAACTTTTTTTTGGGGGGGTGGGTGAGAGGGGGATGGTCCCTATTAGAGTGAAGCGGAACCGGGAACAGGGGACCTGGGGGACAGTCCAGGCATGGGGAGCAGCATCCAGTTCCCGGGAGCATCCGTGTTTACTATTTCTGGTAAGGGACGCACCTACAGACTGCGATGCCCCTGCGCCAGGCAGCCTGGCTCAGAGTAACCTCCCGGAAGCCGGCATGTTCACCTCTGGCCAGCCACCAAGGCTTGACACGGCTTCCAGCCGCCTCTACCCAAAGTCAGTCCGCTCCCGGCTCTCTTCTACCCGGTGTGCTATGGTGTACCCGAGAGCGACGCGCAGCAACGATCCGGAGCAAACCCGAACTGGGAGAAGCGATCAGCACCGTCCCCAGTCTCCAAAAATCTCCCTCCCGCGTACTGCCGAAGTCCCGGAGCCTTCCACACCTTCTCACAACTTTCCGAGCCCAGGCCATTAGCGGTCCCACCTGCGAACCGAACTCGCGGAGCTGCGCGTAGCCAGTATCTCCCTTCCTTGGGCTGAGCGCTCTCCCCTCTTCCCTCCCCTTCCCCCAAGCTCCGGGCCTCGTTAGAGTTGTCCAGTCTCCGGGACCCCTGGACGCCCCCGGGGCTCGCTTACCTCGCATGGTGTGGCTGCTGTCCTGCTCCGCGTAGTCATGAAGCTCACAGCCCGAACCCCAGAGAACCCAAAAATCCCGCTCAGCACGAGGAAAGGAGGCGGTCGGCGAATTGCTGCTCCGCCGAGAGAAGCATCCCTTTAGGCAGATGTCCTGGCCACAGGGTGACGGTGGCCGCCGCCGCTATGCTAACAGTTTTGATGCTGTTGCTGATGACTTGTTATTTTTTTTTTCTTTGATGGCTGTTTGTTTGTTTTCAGGCAGAGTGGGGAAAAATGTCCTAGCTGGCTGGTGCCTGGGTTTTGTTTTGCTTTTGTTTGTTTGTTTCTTTTTTCTTTCTCTCCAGTGTGCTTGCTTTTTTTTTCTTTCTTTTTCTTTTTTTTTTAAAATGCCACCGCGTCAGGCTCGGAGATTTCTTTTGTGATCACTTAGACTGAGGAGGAGGAGAAGGGCAGCGGCAGGAGGAGGAGGAGGAGGAGGAGTTGGTGGTGGTTTTGTTAGTTACAAAGAAGAGGGAGAATGATCAAGGGGGAAAAAAAGGAAACAGAAGAGAAAGAAAGGCGGCGTGGATGGCAGAGCATGTGCGTTTTCACATGACATCTGTGCCTGTTAGCGGATCCACAATGTGAATTTTCACTGTTCAGTTGCAGAGAGGAAGGGAGCAAGAGAGAAAGAGGAGAGAGGTGGAGAGAGCGAGCGCAGAAGAGGTTTATACGCGAGGGCGGGTTTGGCCGGACTTCCTGGCCCCGCCTCCTGTCAGCACCGCGGCCAATCAGAGCCCAGCAGCTCGTGGAGCGGCTGGGAAAGCGGGGGAGGGGACGCGCTTGGGGACAGGGGGCGGGGCTAGGGGCTCCGGCGTCCCAGGCTGGTGGGGACCCAGACTGGGAATTAGAGACTGTCCTATCTGGGGTCCGATCTGGGCCAAGTGTAGCGCTCCGGGAGAGTGGGGCAGATCTGCGACTGTCGTTCACTTCTGACTCCAGTAGTTAGAAAAGGGACACTAGCCGGTTGTTCGGAGGAAAGAGCGGAGGGGACCCGCTGGGCTGCCATCCTCCATCGCTCTCTCACTGCAGGAGTCCTGCAAGAGTTTTGCATTTACAGCAGGGCTTTGCAGAGTCCTTTTCCCACAATGTCCTCTCCTCTGGCAGTCCTTTACCCTGTCAGGACTGTTCTGCCTCAGAGGTAGAGTACGAAGCCACACCCTTTCAGTCCCGAGCAGCTCCTTTAAAGACTGTTCAAATGTTCCCCTCCCCTCACTCTAACTCTGACTAGCGCGGTGCCACAGGTCCTCCCTTCTTCCCCTCCTTTTCCTCCCTCTCTCTACTTCTCTCTCTCACCCTTCTCTCCTTAGTCCCAGGTTCCTTTGTCAAGGACATGGACTTCTTTAGCATTTGGAAATCTTCTAGTCCCTGTTTGCAGGACTTAGGGACAGGCCCATTTGGCTTTTTGTCACCTTAGGGACAGGACAATTGGCAAAGAGCCCTAGGAAGACAAGACTGTGGTTTTATTCAGAAGGTTTTGAGAGCAAGACATTTGGCTAAATAGGTGTCTCTCTGAGGGAGCTTGATACTAAAACAATGGTCATGTCAGTAGCATTCGTTGTACGAAATTTGTTACTTCTGACAATTTACATGTATTCTGAAAAAACAAAACAAAACAACAACAACAAAGCACAGGTATGAAAATTATTTCTTTACACCGTTACTGTCTTTGTAGATGAAACAAACACACCATAGGGAGATATGACATCCATTTTCCTCCGAAAAGTTAGTGACTGCTTTCATAATTTGGTTAATTGATCATTGCAAGACTGGAAGTGCAAACGTTTTCTTGATTGTTCAGTTTGAAAGCATAGAAACAGGACTCAGTGGCACACCCATTGGAAAAGTGGTTCTCCTCAACATTTCTCAGGACGAATAACTTGATTTTTTTATTTTTATTTTTTGCCAGTATTTGTTCATGCTACTTTCGGCAACACAGAATATGTTGTAGAATTGGGGGATTGTTCAGTTCTCTGTACACTGTCAACTAGTTGCCCCGCCAGTAAGAAATGGATTATTTCTGCCAGTGTCCAATTAATATAGCTCTGTTGTGTGCCTTTCCATTTGCAAGCCAATGTGTAATTTAGGAACATTTTTGTGGAAAAAGTAAAAGTTGATTGAGTCGTTAATTAAATGAAATGAACAAAAGGAAGTTACTATTCGGGATAGCTACTCCTCATAAATACCTTTCTCCTAGATTTTTAATTGACACAGTAGTTAATCTTTTAAGATAATATTTAAGGCTCCCTGGTTTTATCATTTTTAATCAAGTAAAATATATTCATCATAACTACATTAAAGCTGCAGTAAGTTATGCCTAATTTAGTTGCTTCATTAAAAATTACTGCATATAAAATAGTCAAGAAACAAATTGTGACTATATCATTTTAATTTTATGAGCTTCAAGCAGAGTCCTAGGAATATTGAAAACTTTAAACCCTTTGTAAACATTGTTAATTGCTATTGTTATTATTTCCTGTTTCTATTTATCATTAAAGATGAGTTTCCAAAGCCCAAAAATTTTAACTCTTTTACATATTCTTAAGTTTCTAATAAATTATTGAATCCTGAAATACCTTTTTACTGACGAGCTATCTATAGCCTTTGAAAAAGACAGTAAACACATACATGGAATGAACTCCCCTGTGCACATTTTTACGTGATTTTTGTTTCATTAATACAGTATTGCACACTTTCCACTTAAAATATATTTCCTGATTTTTTCTAAACATTTTTGAAAACATTTTTGATAATTATAAGTGAAGACATCTCAACTTTCTAAACTCATGGTGATAGAAAAGCATTTTCTTTCTATAGTAATGCAAGCACTGATCTTTGGTTATAATATGGTGATCTGGGACATTTTGGGCACTGCTAAAAAGTTTTAAATGGAATTCTTCAATGTTTCCATAACTTTTACAGTGTTTCTATAACTGAATGGAACCCATTTGGGAAAAGAAAACAAATACTCAAAATTGTAATTGAGGGAGCCAACATTTTCTAAGAACTTACACAATACTTAGATACAGTATAATGGTTTTATAATATTTGGTGACAAATGTTCATATTTCAAAAGGTGTAACAATAACATTGTCATAAAATTTTCTTGTTCACATAAAATACAGTTGGGTAATTTTATTAGAAGGATTATGGAACTGAGTAATTATCGGTTTTATCCTTTGCTTTTGGCTCTGGACATTGAGGCTGTTTTGTTGGTGGATCAATTTTGATTAATTTTAATGGCAATTAGTCACATGGCACTGTACCCAATCTCAAGCCTAGATATGATTTTACTTAGATCTGTATGTGGATCTCTTGTTTATAGGGCTGGCACTGCTCAGGTAAGAACTTGGAATGTTAATGACAGGATGTGTCCTAAAGAAAACAAAGCTCTAATACAAGCCAGCTAGGTAGGGTGAAGAGGCCATTTGGAATGATGGCGACCCTAAGCTGATAGAAGAAAAAGAAAGCCAGGGTTCATTGTATGAGGCACTTTTTTTGCTTCTATTGTAATAAATCTTGGAGGGATGTTGGCAACACTGGCATCCGTGCCAGGAATGACTGAAAGAATTGTCTGTGTTGTCTGTTCAGGAGGCTGCGTCACTAGGAGTGTTGAAGAAGAGATATACAGATGTCTTCCAATATTGTAAAAACTGGGGGCAAGGGGAGAAAATTTCACATGTGAGTCTATTGAACGTGTAAAACAAAGGACTGGTGTTCACCTTTCTGAAGGCCTTGAAGAAAGCGATGAACAAAAGGTTCTGATGAAGATGTTTGGGCATAGATTTCATTCTAGGTTGGACATTCTCTGGGATACCTCTAAATAGACTTTGGGGTCCCAGCCTGCACTCCCCCAGCCATTGCATCTGATCAGTGCTGGGATTTCTACCTGAGCAGGCAAGTCCTAAGGGTACAGGTACAAGAGCTTTTCTGGAGACCCCATAGGTCCTGGGCAATTACAGCAAACTCTTGTCCAATGGATGCTGATGGCAAATAGAGACAAGGATTCCCTGCATTTTTAAACTCCCCCAAATTTGAGGAAGAAAATATAAAGGTTGAGATTGCTAACATGACTATAAAAGTAACTCTACCTACTTTTACATTCATTATTATTTTTATTTTACTCACATGATCAACAATTTGTTAGTATTTTTCAGTTCTGTTTCCTTTTAAAATGGGGATGCAGATTTGACAAGTATGCAAAGTGATTAAAAAGCAAATATAAAAAATGTGCAGTTTGTGCTTTGTAATAAATTAGAGAAGGTAGCACAGACTAAATAAAACACAAATTAATCCCAATATGCAGGCTGGAAATGAGGACAGTAGATTTCTGGGAAAGAAAAAAAAATACATAGGTTAAAAAAAGAGAGAAAGAGAGCGAATATTTGTTTTATTGGATGAAACATCTGATTTTTGTCTCTCTCTAGAGCTTTTCTAGTATATGTCATATCCCCCACTCCAACCCCAATAAAGCAGCAAAGGCTTAGAACACTAAGGGGACCCACAAAGAGCCCAAATCTTAAAGTGCTGGATGCAGGGTTCAAGATAAGGTATAACAACTAAAATATCAATTCTGAGAGTATGGGGACCATTTTGATATTTGCTTGACAAAAAAAAAAAAAAAAAAAAAAAAAAATGGATGGCTAAAATGCACAAGTGAATAAAGAAACGGACATTTGAACCCCAGCCTCCACAGCACAGCCTCTGTGCACTAAGTGACAGTGAACGCAGGAAAGTGACTCCCGACTTGGAAAATAAAAGGATAGGGTGAACATTTCATCAAATAATAATAAATTTGTACGAATATGTCATATCAGAGTTAGTGTCTGCTGGAATTAAGCTTGAGCCAGTAAAATTGAGGGGGTGGGGGAAAGGCAAGTGTGATTCAGGGCACATTTTGCAGGTGGAACTCTATTGTTTCTTGATGATTACAGAGGGGAAGGTGATTGGGGAAGGAGGTGGGGGAGTCCAACCACAGCTGCATGAGTCAGAAGAGTAAGGAGCTGAGAAGAGTGAGCATTTCCCAAGAATAAGCAAGGTAGAGAGGTTCTTTAAATATGGAAATGTTGAGATAAGCTTGAGTTTTCTGTATGTCACCCATAATATGCAGCAGACTGCTGTGTATACAGAACTAGAGAGAGACGCTGGCTAGAGTGAGAGTGAGAACCTGAAGATATTCAAACACAGAACCAAAAGACATTCAAACACTGAGGAAAGCATAAACACTGTGTAACTGAAGTGGAAATAAGTGCAAAAAGCACCAGAGTTACATTTATATGTATTTCTATAATACTCTTGACAGAGACAAGTTTTTCTAGTTAGTTCTTTATGATACATAAAGGAAAAGCATATATTTTTCTGTCTATAAGGTAAAAAGTAAATATTGTGAATGGCAGGCGATTCCCAAACAAATCAATAGACGGGGAAAATATCTGCCGCATAGCTGACAGGAAAAAGATTAACAGTCTTCAAAAACGAATCAATACAAAACCACAAACTGATGAAAACTATCAAAGGAGAAAGGGGTGATAACTGAGACTTTTTTTTCTGTAAGACTTTATCCTTCACTTAGAGCCCTGCCAGCGCTCCTCGTAAGTGATTTTTCAGATTGCTTGGCAAAAATTTAAGGAAACTCTCACGTTTGGTAAAATATGAATTAAAATATAAATGTAGTATTTTGTATAACTTCATCATGGCTGATATCCTCAAGGATTTATCTTGAATTATTTATTCTTCTTTTCCTTCAGTGCCTCATCCAGCCAAGCTGGTAACCCTTACTTGCCTGCAGAAGGAAAGTAAGGTTTTATCAGGCCATCCTAATGCTTTTCTACTCTGTCAATTTCTAGCTATTTAAAAAGTCTAAGCTGAGTATAGTTTTCTTTTCACATTAAAAGAATAAGCCATACCCCTTATCTGGGCTTAGGCTGTGTATTAGGGATTGCCTTGCAATACCTATATAATTATTTAAAGTGCCCCTCTCCTCTTCAGGTGTATTTCTTTCTAGGTAATATATAAGATGGTTACCTTAACTATGAATTTCAGTTGGCATAAATGTCATATTATTAAAGGAAATTTCTTCCCATCATGTCTCTATTCAAACAGCATTTGTTTATGAGTATTTGTTAGCGCATATGCTATAGCACAGATTTTTGATTATGTACCATTTACTGTTTTCAAACCGAAGGTATAAATAAATTTTAACTAATATTAATTCTACGGTTCAAGGAAGGGCATAGCATTATTTTAGAGTTGCCTGATGATGCCTGGTACTTAGTATGCTTCGTAAAGTTTTGTTGAATGAATCCCTAACTTAAACTAGGATGAAGGGACGCAAGCCATGCTATTTTGAAAGATTGTTTCACACATTTGCTAAGATCTTTCCCTATTGGATGGTTACCTTAAAAACTTCATGGAACAAAAGTTGTGCTTTTCAAAACAAATGATGTGTATAGTAACAGTTAAGTACATTTGTTCTACAGTAAAATGCAACAGCAAAAAAAAAAAAAAAAGCGAACTTAGAAAAAATCTCACATCCAATTAGCAATATAACTAAGTATCTATTACTTAGCCTAGTATGATTTTGTGCTTATATTTATGTCACATTTTTACATTGACTTTCTAACCCTCACTGGGTACCCAGAGATTAAGAGCAGCAGGCTTTAGATGGTCATTAGAATTGGATGAGGTCATGATGGTAAATGCTGTATCTAGTTCCTCTTTAATAGCAAGAAGGCAGCTATCTGTAAGCTCTGAAGAAAGCTTTCATCAGGGTCGGAGTCTGGCCAGTGTCTTGAACTTCAACTTCTCAGCTTCCTATAAGTCTGTACTTTAAACCATCCTGTCTGTGTTTTATAATTGCAACAGGCTTAGGTGACTAAGACATTGTCTGAAATGACATGTGTGTGTATATGTAAGTGTGTGTTGGGAGGGGGATGGGCAGTGTGCAAGTTAAGGTTAATGGAAAAGAAGATATAATGACATAGTGCTCAAACTTTATAATCAAACTATTTTCTTTGAAAAACCCGTTCCATGAGTTGGCAGCAGCCAGCCTTTTAATTTAGATCATTTGGAAAACTTTGCTTCTCTGTCATACTCCTGAAGCATTTCCTTGAAGTTAGTGAACACAGAGCATGCTACCCAGTTTAATGCTTCCTACATTATTCTCTTTCAATTTGATTCCCCCAATTACCTTAGTTATCTTCCTACCCCATTTCTTTCTCATTCTAATTAATACTTTTGAAATATTTTCAAGTTAACATACTGAGCCGATGAAATTTCACTGTTCTGTTAGGTACATCCCGTAATGAACGCCAGTTTAATGGGTTGAGAAGCATGAACAAGATGAGTAGTGAACCTCCCTCAGTGTGTCTGTGAGAACATGATCAGGGATGTTTAACCCACCGGGAAAGAACTGCCCTGAGTATGGGCAGCACCATTCGAAGGCTGGGGCCTGACGTGAAAAGGAAATGAAGTCTATTACGACAGCCTCCCATTCTTTCCGCTTTTGGGCTGCCACAGCATGAGCTGCTTTGGTTTCCTAAACCTTCCCCTCACAGCCCTCTGACATCTTGAGCCAAGATAAATCTCTCCCTCTTTAAGGATTAAGACAGCAATGGAAGGTCCAACACGCACCTCCCTGGAGAAGAAAACCTCATGTCTGTGGTTTTATTGAGACTAATATGAGCTAGCAAGTGTGTACACCCCAGCCAGTGCAAGGACCAAACTCATCCAGCTCCATTAAACAGTTCAGCCCTGACCTGCCCAATTCCATTTGGGTCATCATCATTCACTTTAACGCTACATATATTTGAACCTCTTGAAAATAGTGTGGCCGTGAATTTATATCGTCAACATTCCTTTGGATTGTCCCCAAGTTTGTATTTTCTGCTTTTCCTGCTTTTTCGTGTTTCCCTTGGAATATTTTCATGGTGCTCTTTCTTGGTGCTTTTGAGTAGATTGCAGATGTTAAATGTTTTCAGGTGCTGACATTATAGGAACGCCTATATTGCTTTACTTTTAAAGAATCTTTCCTTGCTGGTAGCTTTGTTTTTAATATGTTATTCATACTATTCTATTGTCTTCTGTTTTATATCGTTTCAAGTAAGAGTCAGCTGTCAACTGTAAATCTGTCCCTTTGAAGAGAATGTATCACCCTTTATGGTCCATTGTGACTTTTTTCTTGCCATTGTTTTTCAGGTGTTTAACTGTGATGGGCTTAGGAATAATTTTTCTTTACTTTTTAAAAAGATAATTTCCTTTTAAAAAAGATTTTATTTTTATATTTTAAGTGTGTGCATGTAGGAGTGGTGTGTGTGTGTGTGTGTGTGTGTGTGTGTGTGTGTGTATTTGCACACACACATGCAGGTGCTTGTGGAGGCCAAACAGGGTATCAATTCCTTTAGATATGGAATTACAGGTGGTTGTGAGCTGTCTGATATGGCTGCAGGGAACCAAACTCATATCGTGGGGAAGAGCATGTTCTCTTAATTGCTTGGCTATCTTTCCACCTGGGTGTGATTTTTCTTTTCACTAACTGGAGTTTGGGGCACTGCTTAGATCTATGGTTTAAATCTTTCATCAGTTGGAATGTTATTGACATATACTCTTTCACATTGCCCTTGCCCCATTCTCTTTTCTTTCATGATGGATATGGTATTTCATGGATGCTAAAACTTTTCATCATGTCTCATTTCACTTCCTTCCATACGTCAGTATAATTTGTATCTGTTTAATTTCCCAGACTCCATCATGACATTTGTTAGTTGCATAACTTTTGATCAACTAATATTTCTCAGACATTTTCTGTCTTACACTTGGTTGATAGACATATCTATTAAGTTGTTTTATTTTAGTAACCGTCCTTTTTTGTCTCTGAATTTTGAAATGTATGTTCTTCCACATACATTTCAGTTATCTGGTGCAATCTTTTACCTCCTCATCTGTTTCCTTTACCATATACACAGCAAGCTACTTTTAAAATCCTTGTCTGATAATTCATATCTGGGACATTTGTTTATTAGCCAAAAATTTTTATTGAAATGATAGGTATAACCTATAAATTTCAAAATATCATTGAATGATATAAATTCTATGTTGAATGACAGTTGTCTGATTAGATTTTTGTGTTGGTATATATGAATATCCTGTGCTAATTAATTTACAAAGAAAAGTAGTTTTATTTGGTTCTTATATTTATGTCTACAAAGTTCAAACAGCACGTT
Source organism: Meriones unguiculatus (assembly GCF_030254825.1). Classification (NCBI taxonomy): domain Eukaryota; kingdom Metazoa; phylum Chordata; class Mammalia; order Rodentia; family Muridae; genus Meriones; species Meriones unguiculatus. The sequence continues at coordinate 35,962,454 of NC_083349.1, forward strand.
GCCACCACTTCCCTGAATTGTAACCTGAGGAAGAGGAGAAAAGGAGATGGAAGTTTGCAGAAGAAACCAGGAAGCAGGAGCAGAGCTGGTTCTCTTCCAACTCGTTCCTTCAGGGATAGACTTGGCCAGCCAAGAACTACACTAATCCAATCAGAACGTGGGTTTCCCATGATTTATTATCTCCTAAAGGCCTTTCCACAGTTGCAAACAAATTTCCAACATACAAAACTTTGGCAAAACCCACAACAATGGAGGTATTGACTTAGTTCTGGGGGAAACTTGGAATAAACAATAAGAGGAGAGATGAGTACAATTTTGAAGATTTGAATTTGAAAAAAATGTTGAAAGACAGGTGCATACAAACAATTTGACTCAGCATTTTCTACTAGGATTTGAAAATTATTTTGTGTGTTTACACCTCTCATACATCAAAACTGATACTGGTATGAAATTACATTCTATAAAATCACTAGTATTTTTTCTCTTCCTCTTTAACCTGATTGCCCAAATAAAGTCAATTCTTAGCAGAAAAATATTTTCCTCTTTGCTATTGCTCAGTAGAGCAATGGGAATCCATTTTTTTTTTGAGATTTTATAATGTTGTAAAATCCCATCCTTGTATGACTTTCAGCCATATTTCTTTTCTGGGGACAGAGAATGGAAGGCTAAATGAAGCCATTTGAAGAACCAAATTGGGATCACCAGGTCTTCTGTAGAAAAACTGCACACACATGATGAGACTTCCCAGTTTGAATACCTGGCATAGATGAGGACTGGAAGCCTTTTAATAGATAATGTACATTGAAAATTTAAAATTTATTGGCAGAGACCAAGAGACATTTGTGTTAATGGAAGCATGGTTTTCTGGATTGGAACAGACAAGGGATACCTAATTCAGATGTGGATGCTTGCAGAATCCGTCTGGTGAAGGCAAAGACATGAATGCAAGGTGTACCACGAAAATAAAAGTAAGGTTCTTTATCATCTGAATCAATATTGGAGATTGTCTTCCTCTCTGGAAAAGTGCTGGGAGTAAAGCGAAAAGAGAAGTGTGCTGTTCCACAGACTTGGAACATGTATCTATGAACTCCCTAGTAGAGCACTCAGAATCTCACTCAGGTCATAGAAAAAGGTGGAGGAAAAGTTTTATTAGAATGTAATTCTGTTAAATTAACAACCAGGACTCAGAAGAAGCGCACAGAAAAAGATCAACAAGACAAACCAAACAAGAACTGAAAAACAAAAGAACAAACACAGGAGAGGTGAAAAGTAACAATAAAACAATAAAGTAAGAGAAAGAATGAGAACAAGGGGTTAAAAAGTCTTGAGGGAGGCCTGGCAGTGACTCACATGTCTTTAATAGACATAGTTAATGCGCATTGTGAATTTAATTGTTCGTGTTTCAGCTTAGTCATTTTGCGGAGAGCAAGAAGAAGGGCTGGGGCTGGAGGAAGGAGAGGAACAAAGGAAGAAGAGAACGGGGAAATTAGAGGGAGGCAGAGCAGGAGGAAGCTTGCTGTGCTTACTAGTTTGTAAGGGACAACATGTCACTGAGGACTGGAATCTATTGCCTAACGGTTGCCCAGAGGGATGGTACCTACGTTTTTGTTTGCTTCTTTGTCTTTTTGGCAATCAGGTTCCTATGGTGTTCTCACAATGACTTCTTGAAACTACCAAGTCCTTGTCTTTTAACCACAGTGGTCTCTCTGGGGAGAAGAGCAATGGGCTATTCTGCTTGGAATAATTTAGTGCACACAATGCAGGTAGGAAACCAGAAATACAGAGTGATAGCCCCAGTCCTTCAACAAAAGATGCAGAAAGGGTTTTGCTTTTCTTTCCCGCTATGTAACACAACTAAGAACTAACCCACTTCTGAGATCATTTTAAATTTTGTTTTACTAAACTCATATTGTTTATTTAAGAATTTCTTAAAGCTTAAACTTGGTAAAGTTGGTGCAATTCGTAGCTAAATGATTTTTTAAACAAAACAAAACAAAAGCCACTTAATTCCCATATAAGTGAATTGGTAGATACACAATACTGCGAGGAAATCTTTTCCACTCTTGTTCAATTGCCAGATGTGCAATATAGCATGAGTGATATTTTTCTTCTTTTTTTCTTTCCAAGTGAAGGAAAGTTTGTCACACTCGCTGTGCGAGGCACGGGGATGGAATGGTTTCTTAAAAAGGCCTAACTACTTTCATGTGTGATGATTTTTCAAAGGGCGATGTAATTCACGCTGAGAGAGAAAAGCGAAGCTTTGAAAATAATCAATCATATCAATTTTAACACGTATACACGAAGGCATGTCCATGGAGAAGGGTTGTGCGGCTATTTCATGCTTCTAAACTTGAGGGTCAGCTGAGAAAGAATCGTAGAGTTTTTCTTAAAGCGCTCGTTCCTGCCACCTTTGCTTGTGAAGATGTTGGTAAAATATCAGGACTCGTGGGAGTACAGTACTGCTGGAGACAAGCCGGCCTCTGTAGGGTTCCACTGCAAAGGGGCCATTTTTTTAACATTCTGTGTTAAGATTTTCCAGAAGGCGGTGCGGTGCTGGTGGCGGAAACTGGGATGGCAGCCACTAGCAAGAACCAGGAGTCTGCCTTTGAACTAGGGAAGCTGATCAGACAGACGTGAGGACACACAGGACCATTTCCTGTGGGGAGCTAACTGTAGATCTTCAAGTCAATATTTCAGCTCCAATCTCACTGAGTTTGAAATTAAGCGTAACAAATTATATTAGTTTGCCATTAGAACAATTATTCTATTCTATTTTTATTAAAGTACACCATGAACAGATAGGAACTATTAGAAAGTGAAATAAGCTCTTATTTTAAGAAACCAAATGTAGTTTATTATAGTATTTTCTATTTTTTTTCCACAAATAATCTATCTTTACAACCATGTTTCATTTAAAATTTGAAACCTGTGCAAATTTAGTATCTGGATTGCTTGTAACTTGGTCTTTTTTTCCTTGGAAGTCTGCCTCTCCTGTGGAATAATAGCACATTTCCACACTAGCTTTCAGAATGCTCAAAAAAGAGATACATTTATCCCCCAAAGGTATAGAGAACTTGGAATAACAAAAGGACCGTAAATGCAAACATTAGAGTGCCCGAGGAAAAGGCAAGCAGGTTTTGATCTTGTGGATGGTGATGAGCAGGCTAATTCACTATCTGGTCAAAGATCCTGGAGGGAAAGCAAAGGCTGAGGGAGGACTGGACTACCTATGGAAACACAGTTTAAAAAGTAGAATTATCGCCTTTTCGCCCAGATGGCACCGAAAGCGAAGAAGGAAGCTCCTGCCCCTCCCAAAGCCGAGGCCAAAGCGAAGGCCTTGAAAGCTAAGAAGGCAGCTAGGAAAGGCGCCCACAGCTACAAAAACAAGACCCGCATGTCACCCACCTTCCGGCGGCCCAAGACCCTGCGGCTCCGGAGGCAGCTCAAATGCCCTCGAAAGAAGGGCGCCCAGGAGAAACAAGCTTGGCCACTATGCCATCATCAAATTTCCCCTGACCACCGAGTCAGCTGTGAAGAAAATAGAGGACAACAACACACTTGTGGATCACATCATTATGGATGCCAAGGCCAACAAACGCCGGATCAAACAAGCCGTGAAGAAACTCTATGACATTGATGTGGCCAAAATTAATACCCTGATAAGGCCTGATGGAGAGAAGAAGGCGTATGTTTGGTTGGCTCCTGATTATGATGCTCTGGATGTTGCCAACAAGATTGGGATCATCTAAACTGAGTCCAGCTGGTTAACTAAATATATATACATTTTTCCACCAAAAAAAGTAGAATTATTGTACATTTACAGATGGATTTTTTTATTCACATCCGTTGCCACACTTAACTTACTTTAAAAGAGGTCAATGCTAAAACAATTATGAAGACAATGGAAATTGTGAAAAATCAGAAGTAATCAGATATTTGTTTAAATAGACATACTTTAAAAAATATTCCAAGATACACAGAACACTGTGAAGTTACCTTCTTATATAAATTTACCATCTAATTTATGTACAAAGTTGTAAGAATCTACAAGTGAAAAGGAAGACCCCCAAACCAGATAGAAGCATAAGAAACAAAATAGAAAACTACACTTTACTGATAAGATGGTTTTAAGTGTTATGTTTGAATGAGCATTTTAATAAAAAATATTTTAGAGAAATCCCTAAAATATCTTTCTCTGGCATGGACTCAGTGACAGGCTCTCTGATTACCTCCCTCTGGGAAGGTGCAGCCTTACCAGGCCACAGAGGAAGACATTGCAACCAGTCCTGATGAGACCTGATAGGCTAGGGTCAGATGGAAGGGGACGAGGACCTCCCATATTGGTGGACTTGGAGAGGAGAAGAGGGTGGGAGGGTGGGATTGAGAGGAGATGAGAAAGGGGACACAGCTAGGATACAAATTGAATAAATTGTAATAAATGATAATAATAAAAAATTTAAAATATTTTTGAGCACTGTTAAGTTGAAAAAAGAACTGAGCACAAAGTATCAAATTTCAACTTGCTCTCCCTCTCTCCCATCTCCCTAAATGTCCACTATTAGTAACATTTCCCAGATTGTCCTACAAGCTCCATAATTTTCCAAGCCCTGGGTAGTTGGGTAGATTCCCAGTAGCAGACATGATAGCCTTCCTGCTGAGTGGGTCTTGAGTCCAGTTAGATTGCTGTTGGTTACCACCAAGGCTTGTGTGTCACTATTGCACCCTTAGAGTTCTGCTGTTGTTCTGGTCATTGTTGCGGATCGTAAGCATCATAGCACAGTGGGGCCTATTGGTTGCTCCCTCCTTTGGAAGCTTCCATGGTGCCTCTGGTACAATGAATTCCTTAGGGAGGAAATATTCAGGCCAGTTACAGCTCAAGGGCCTGTGGACTCTGCCTAAAGTGCATGGTGTCTTCAGCTACGATGACTTGCTTTTCATTTCTGGGGGCAACCAAGAGCAAAAGCAGTATCATATAACAGTTAGGGAGTCTCTTGGACAAGCCTGACTAACAACTCAAGATGATTTCTCATCCCTGGTATTGAGGATTTATTGATAGTCTATAGCTTTCGGAGGGAACATTGTCAGTCCAGATGGGAAGATTTGTTTAGACTAGGTATGTGTATTTTTCCCGTAACTTATGTATACTATAGATATTTTGTGTAGATAGTTAATAGTATGCTTCCTTATGAGTTTTTCAGAGATCCTTACTATTAGTTAATCCTCCTTCTTCTTTCTTCTGTATTTATCTCCTTTCCCTTCCTGATTAGGTGGTCCATTTTTCTCCTTAGATCACTTGTTCTATGATATTCTCCTCTATATCCTCATGCCCACCCTCATGCAATGGTCCCTTTTTATTTTTAATTTCTGCAATTACTCTGGTTCTTCACTTCTGAGGATTTGGAACTAGAAGCCTCAGATGAGAAAAAAAAATTACTGCCAATTACATCCTAAATATTTGTCCCTGTACCCACAGATAAATGTAGCTTTCACTCCTTATCAAGAAAATTTCTATTGGCAGCAGCCAAAGGCGATTACAGACAACCATAATGAATCAAAATGCAGAGGGTGTTGCTCAGTCCCAACTGATGAGCTATAACACAACTCCCGCACCTAAGGCTCTGGGACTAGCTCTGAAGAAGGGATGGAAGCAATGGAAGGTCCTAAGGAACAGCGTTTGTTGTGAGATTTTTGTCTCTTAGTAACATTGGAAGCTACGTCCATAAGATCTCACCAACATGCCTGGTGAAACATGGGCCGAACAAGGGCCACAGTGCACAGCCTCACATGAACAGAGGAAAGCACAAGAAGCCTTGAACCCACACAAGGAACCACGGATGCTGAGAGCTGGAGAAACAGTCTTCCCCAGAGAAGAGTGCAGTAATTAGTTATCCGATACCAAACGGTCAGGCCTGAGACAGTACATACAAGTAACAGTACACAGAGTGAGCAGGTTCTATTTCTGTACTAATAGATGTGTTGATGCATAAATATAGACCTACGCACGCATCTGTCTGACAACAATTAGCGAAAAAGGGCATGAATTTAAAAGAGAGCAAGCAAGGGTGTATGGGGGGGGTTGAAGGGAGGAGTGGGAAGGGAGAAATGTTGTAATTAAATTATAACCTCAAAAATCCACAATGATTAAAATTTCAGAGATGATACATATTATGCATATTTATTATTATCTAGATCTATTTGATCTATGTATGTATGTATGTATCTAATCTATCTATCTATCTATCTATCTATCTACTCTATCTACCTAGGAAAAACATCTTGCAATAGTGTAGCGATTCTTTCTTGACAATTACTGAACTAGTATTGAGACATCCTTACATGAGCTGTTCTCTCTTCATGTGGTACAGTCTGTTGATTTCGGCAAACGTACAGCATGTTTCATCATGAAAGCATTACACAGAGTACTCTCATTGTCTTACATACCTACTGCGCTCTGTCTGCTCATGCTCATCCTAGACTCTGGCAATCGCTCATCCTTTTACAGTGCGCATAGATTTCCCTTTCACAGAGGATCCCAGAGCTACTACTGTCTTTCTTTCTGGAGTCTTTTCACACTGGCTTCGTTCACTTTGTAATACATATTGATAGTTTCCAATTTATTTTCCATTTTATTCCAACTTATTTTCTTGTTTGCTTATAAAGGGACATGTTGGTGTCCCCTGAGTTTTGGCAGTTAGGGATGAAGCCGCGATAAACAACCACGTGCCGGGTTTTATGTGGACGCACATTTTCAGTTAACTTGGGAAGATACCAAGGAGTCTGTGATTTCTGGATCAGCTTTGGAAGAAATCTACAAACTGTTTTTTTGACGTGACTGTGTCATTTTGAATTTTCATCATCTTTGAATGACATTCCTATTAGTCCAAATTCCCAAGAGATTGTTTAGGATTCTGGCTATTTTACCATGTTTGTAGTGATATCTTGCTGTTAGTTTACTGTCTAATTGTATGATTTCTTATGACATTTAACATATTTTCAAAAGCTTATTTTCCATCTGTATGCTTTCTTTGGTGAGGTGTCTGTTGAGATCCTTTGCTCAAAAGTGAACACTGAAAATTTGTTAGACACAAATAATAACCAACAAAGAAATCACACAAAAATATATTTATAGTTATTTTGAACGTAAGACTATCATCACATGTGTATTTTCTTCCTGAAATTTTTATTTTTGTTTAAATGCATACTTTATGTGATAATAATTACATACCATTTGATTTTATTACTTACAAGTTTTTAAGAATTTCATTCATTAATATATGTTCTGACCGAAGCCAACTTCCCTCCCTTCCCTTCAACTGTATTCTTTATATAGCACCTACCACTTTTTCCTCCTAACTTTATGTACTCTTTGCAAATTCACTGAGTCTACTTATTGCTGACAGTACGTGCCTAAGTGTTGGTTCATATGCTCTAACACAGGAAGCCTGCCGAAGCCTCATCTGAGGAAAACTGACTCGTCCCAGAAATAAATCTCTAAAACCTCCTGAGCTAGGAGGGGGACTCCATGAACCCTCCCCCATCCACGCTGGGATTTCAGCTGTCTCCACCTGGTACAGGGCTTCGGTGGGCAGTCCCGGTCCCTGAGAATGCCTGTGTGCAACAGAACTGCCATGTCTAGAAAACACTCCTCTACACATCTGGCTCTGGGATTCTCTGTGACTCCTCCTTTATGATGATTTCTGAGTCTTGAGGTTGAAGATGAAGTGTACATGCTTCATTTAGAGCTGAGAATCCCGTAGAGTCTTATTCTCTTCATTTGTTCAATTATGAGTTTCTCTATTAATCTCTGATGAGAGCTAAGAGAGGGAACCAATCCATGGTTATAAATGTAAGTGTCAAGCAGACTGTCTATATGTTCATTTAGCAGAAGAGCAGTAGGTTTTACGCCAGACCTATCCACTTAGCCATGGGTTCTTGTCTCATGTTAACAGTGCCAGACACAATTCTGTTTTATGGAGTGGGCCTTAAATTTAACCAGAAAGCAATTGGTTTCTAAATGTTTCTGCACAAATGGGTCTGTCTTGCCATACTGGTTGTTACTGTAGTGGGAAAGGGTCAAACCTGGGGAAAACTGTTGATTACTGTACTCTATGTGTAGCTTGCATAGTACCTTCTGGAGCCATGAAACACTAGCCAATAAGGGCGAAAATTCTAAGACAATACCAGCTTGATTTCTGCAGGCCTTGTAAATCAAGTATATGGTATCTTGAGTACTTGTATTCTACTACCAAGTTCAGGAGGTACAGTGCAATGACAGTAGCCTCTATTGGCTGTCGGGGAATGGGGTTATAGGACATACTGCTTAACTACTCAAAGGGAAGCAAGCAACACCTAGCACTGGAATTTTGTTTGATATGTTATAGTTTCTGGCATTTCCCCCATGTCTAGTGGTGGGGGGAACTGAATTCAAATTCCTTTTGTGTCTGTACATATTTTAGAAGTTTTCTGCAAATTTAAGTTTCCATATTTTTAAGTTCTTTGGTGTTAACCCTTTACTGTGCCCATCCCTTACCCTGCTCTTCCATTCCCCATTATACCTTCTCTTTCAAATTCTTCCTTTATCACACTTCATATCGTCTGTGCTCTGCTATCTGCTTCCATTAAAACCTATGCCCCAGCACCTGTCTAGATTTCTAAACCTGTATAGTTTTCTAATTTTTCCAGGTACTCAAGTTTAAACACACACACACACACACATTCAAAGCCAGGATCCTCATATGAGAGAGCACAAACACCTTTTGTCTTTCTGGGTCTGAGCTACCTCATTCAGAATCATCTTCAGCTCCATCCATTTACCTGCAATTTTCAGTTTAATTTTTCTTTATGAATAAATGCAATCTCATTTTGAATATGTTTCCTATTTTCATTTAATCATTATCATTTGACTGACATCTAGGTTGTTTCTATTTCCTGTTGGGGAAATTAGCAATAAACATGGATGAGCAAGTATCTCTGTGGCAGAATGAAGGACTCTTTGGATATATGTCCAAGAAGGAAATAGCTGGATTGTATGGAAGATCAACTTTTACTTTTTTGAGAACCTCCACACCAATTTCCATAGTTGCTTCACCAGTTTGCAATTCCATCAGTAGTGAAAAAAATGTTTATATTCATAGAATGTAATAGTTTAAGCTGAAAATGCATATAATTGTGTGTATGTATATATGTTTGAAAACTTCTCTTTTCTCTTTGTTCTTTATAAAATACACAGTAAATCGTTGTGAACTGTAACCACATCAGACTACAGAGCATTAGAGTTCTTTCCTCTTGTTCAACTGAGGAACTTATATTTTGATACCCATTATTTACCTACTTCTCTTCCCCTTTTTTCTCACTTAGTGATAAAATTCTCACTTAGTATAAAATTGTCTACATCTTTGGTATTAACCATTTTGGTTTCAGGATATGTGGTATTAGTCTTTCTGTATCTTGCTTATATTACTTGTCACAAGTTCTTCCATTCCATACATGTTGCTACAAATGGCAGTATGTCATTATTCTTAAGGGTGAATAATATCCCATTGGGAATCCATGCCATATTTTAATTATCCATTCATCCTCTGAAAGACATCATAGTTGATTTTGTATCTTAACTAGTGCAAAGCCAATAAATATCAAATGCAAATATCTCTCTTTATAGGATTTTATTTCATAATGACTTCATAGCAGTAGGATAAGTATGTCATATAGTTTCATTATTTTTATTTTTTTTGAGGAATATCCACATTATTTTCCATAACAGCTCTCCCAATTTTCATTCTCACCAATAACATAAAAGCATTTTTTCTTTCTCTACATCATTGTCAGTATTTATTGTCGTTGTTTTGTGCTTTTAAATTACAGTCATTCTGAGTAGTTTTGATTTGTGGTATCTTGATTAATGATGTTGAAAACTCCATCATATGATTATTAGCCAATTGTATTTCTGCTTTTGAAAAATGTCTATCCAGACAAGCCACATGTTTTTAAATTGGGTTTGTGGTGTTTTGTCCAGCAGGAACTTCTGAATTTGTAAATATATGAAGGCATTTGACATTTGGCTATTACTACCAGGAGCCTCAGTCCATTTGCTTGTACAACTCACCTTTACCTCTGTTCATAATTTGCTCAATTGACTTCAAGACATGGGCATTCAGTGTTATAACTTTACTGTCAGGTTTCTATGGGTTGTAAGGGACCTCCCGAGTTTATTATTTGTATGTATGAAAACAAAAACATAAATAGCTCTCACGTTCTCTAGAAATAGAGTTGCTTTAAATTATATGAAATTAAATGAAAACAAAATGAAATGAAACAACAAAAAAGTCTGGCCAGAGCAACCCATTTCGATTAAGAACCACACAAGAAGAGCTGACCATTTACAGCCTTTCATATCTTCTCCGTCAATGTTGGCTTCCCTCTCCAGCAAGCCTGAGACGGAAAGGATGTTATCTAAATCTTCAGGCTTGTGTTGTACACCTTAATGATTCTAAGGAAGATCTTTTCTCCTGATAGCTTCAGCAAATGTCTCAAATCTGCTATTAGTTGCTGTACGTTAGGTCATATTCCTGTTCTTGAGTACATTAAAGATGTGTGGGAAAGGTCTATGGAGACATTGGAGTCTTAATGGAATTATGTAGGAGAAGAATTGGCACAAAAGAACATTGACTTTGACAGGCAAAAACGCTTATGTATGTTACTAGTTGTTCTTGTGATATTTCTTTTGGAGCCTCTTTAAGGGTCACTACAAGATAAAGGAATGATAGAACCCTTCCATATTCCCAGTTATTCTTCCCTGAAAAAAAACACGAACTATTGAACCAATAGAGCCATACCCTGTGGTTCAGGCATAGCTGTGGCTGCTTTTTCTTCCCACCTTTCTCCCTGCTTCTATTCCATTCCATCCCTCTTAATTCCCATCTATGAGTACAGAGGGTGCTTATGAATTACAGGGAGACCAGATTACCTGTGGATGAATCAAATGCAGAGTTCTTTGTAGTATTTGAAGACCAGTTCAAGCTGGTCGATGGCATACACGAGAAGTCACTCGTGTGCCTGTTCTCCCAGACACACGACTTCTCCATAAATCTCAGTATATTTTCTTCATCTAGCACATCTGGAAGAAGTGGGGGAGCATAGGACTGAGGTGTACGCTGGCTAGCTGTACTTTAAGAGGACGAAGGAGGAAAGAGGGGAGCAACAGAGGGCGGAAGGGAGGGTGAGAGAAACAGAAGACTGAGAGGAGAGAGAGAAACACACACAGACTCTCTCTCTCTCTCTCACACACACACACACGAGTCTGGTCTTGGCAGGCAGGAACTGGCCTTGTGTTTTCACAGACCTTGTTGCTAGGAGTTAGTCTGGCACCCACAGTTCTATCTTGGCAACTCAAGGGGCCACATTAGAGGTCCTAAAATTATAAAAAAAAAAAAAAGGTTGCAAAAAGTTGAAAAACGCTCGATTCTTCCCAAGTTGGACCAGGTCTGACATACTCTACATTGCACTATCCAAATGCCTGTAAATACAGTAAAACACCTAAGTTAACTCTGTCTGGATTTTGTGAATGATGTGAGAGAAAGCAATCAGAGGAGACAAACGGTAAAACTGTGAAGTCAGTTATATTTGCCTTGTCGTCTTTCAGGGCATAACTTGGCCGTTGCCTTTTGAAACTGTGGGCAGCTGTGATCACTGGAAGTGGCTGGCATTTCGCTGGGCGCATTGGCTGTCAGTAATTTGGCGGGGGGGGGGGGGGAGGGGGCAGGTGCCTGCCCTTCCTAATGAATTTTTACACAGTCATTACAAGGGGAGAGAACTCCTGAGGCCTTACCCCCCTCCTAGGAAATAGAGACAACAGTGTCTGAGAATCGATTTTTTTCCTCCATAGTGTAGCTGCTTGTTAAGGGGTCCATACTCCTTACATAAATAGCTCCTCATCGGTGCTTAAATACCTAAGCCCAATTAAATACATTGACTTACCAAGCTACATTTGGCTGGAGAAACTTGTTTTAGTTCCCGGTGCCTTGTGTAGGGGGAATAGACAATTGTTCAAATTACCTCAAAACAAACAAACAAACAAACCAACAAACAAACCTCACACAATATTTGCAAATGGGAAAACCTAGTCTTTATGTTTTCTTGATGTAATAACCGTGAAAAAAGAGACATGGGCAGGTGTATTGGAGGACTTGGAGGGAGGAAAGAAAACGAGAGGGAGTGTTGTAATTATATTATAATCTCAAAAGTAAAAAAAAAAAAAGAAAGGACATAGATAATAAATAAACACATATTATAAAAAATCAAATTATGTAAAAAGCCTTAAATCGAAAATTATGATTCGATTTTATTTTCTTCACAATATTCTCTCACCGACAGGAACTACTGCTAGAATATTAGAGAATTTATTCCTTAAAACAACCTTTCACTTTTTACATCTATATCCATAATTTTAGTTTTTTTGTGTGTGTTAATTTATTCTCTTTCAAATTCAATTGTCAAATTGTTTTCCTACTATTACAAGCAAAATTATGCGGTGTATTGTGATTTAACATTTTGGTAGGCATAGCCAAAGTCTTATTTTTTTTCTCCAATTTTGGTTGCCACAAAAATAAATCTCTGTGTAAGCATAGTCTTTTTTTTTCCCCCTAGGGGACTAGTTTCACCATCTCCTTGAATACATAAGTTCACAACGATCAATACCTTATATAAAATTTATGTACAATTATTTTGCAAATTTTTACTGATTAAAGAATTTACATTTTGCGATAGACTCTCACTCTATAGCCATGGTTTGCCTAAAACTCAGTTTGTACACTAGTTTGGCCTTGAGCTCAGAGAGATTTACCTGTCTCTGGATTAAAAGTATGAGCCATGATGCCTTGTCTTAAACTGCTGTATTTTTGCCATGCACATATTTTCCCATACACTTTGAATCAAAATAGAAGAAAAAAACCTATTGCATAATTATTTATGTACAGGCATGTCCATACATATATTTTTAATGATAGCAAACAATAATTTATTTTCTACCTGAAAAATACGTATATATATACATTTATATATATACACATATTTCACATATTTCAGTATATAATCAGTGTTATTTCAGATGATGTTTTATTGAAAGCTATTTAAATTCAGCTTATTTCTTCATATCTAATTTTTTTTGTCAGATAATTGCCACTTGCAATACTTACTCTGTTTCTGAGATGATTAGGCATGTTTTATGACACAAATTACTTTTCAAACAATTTACTCCTTAAGAGTAACTAAGAATTGTGTTTACTAACATTAAGAAACCTTTCAATGGCCTACCTGGTGTTCATTGTTAAAAAACAACAATGGGCATTCAAACAGGTTTTTGTAAGGAATAATTCTATTTATTTTGTCACACTTTCTCTATTAATTTAAAAAAAAAAAAAACAGTGAAAGCCTGAAAACACTGGGAAGTGTGAAAATAAGTCCCAATTTTGAGTTTTCAAAATGCTCCGGGGAAGGACTTTTTGTTGATAATTGCCATTGCTTTGTGAGAGCCTATGTGTGTCTGGCTTAAGCATGTATTCATTTGGAGGACAGCAAATCTTTCATACTGTCCCTCACACTCTTTGCTCAACAAGTCTCATCAATCAATACTCTGAGTAAAGACTGACTGGCTCAGAACATCTCTGTAATACTTCTTCATTAGATATATTCTAAAATCGTAAGCATGATTAACCCTTTACTCTGAGAGTTAGCACTTAAAAGTCTAAAAATTAATTTGCAGAACAGTGAGGAAAAGAAGAAATGCCCTGTGGTAACAGGGGTTTTGTATCATTTGCACACTTATGAAAACAGTGGTATTGTTGGTTGGCAAAGGACATTTCAATAGCATTCTGATAATGCATAATATTTTTTGAACTTGCAAAGAGTATCTGAACCACCATATGCTTAGCCTCTTCAGTATAATTTATTTTTACTACATTATTTTTGTTTTATTTTAACTGTACATATATGTATATCTGTAGTGGGGCACAGGTGCTTACAGAGGTCAGAAAGAGGCATCAGAACCCTGGAACTTGAGTTACAGTCAGATGTAAGTGTCTTGATATGTGTGTTGCAAACTGAACTTGGGTCCTATACAAGAGCAGTACACACTCTTAACTGCTGAGCCATCCATCCAGAACCCATGTAGCAATTTGTAATTGATGCCCATTCCCTATTACCTATTTTTGACCTCATGAAAACCGTAAAGTTTGGTATTCTTCATAGGATTTTTCTGCTCACAGTTCTTAGCTGTCACTCTTTGAGCTTTATACTTGCTTTTATTTCATGTATGTGTATGTAATTTTATGTATGTTTTTGAATATGTGTGCTTTTAGATATAGACCATTATTTAGGAGTAATTGTTTAATACTAAAGTGTGTGATATGTGCTTTATATATATTGCTTTTCAGTCTTCACATAATTCTGTTTGGTAGATGGTATAATATGTAATAATATATAATATATAATATAATATACAATATAAAATATATAATAAGATAAAATATAGAATATAGAATATAGAATTAATACATAATATATAATATGTATTGGTGGTTAGCCCTTTTTTATCTTATATTTTTTAAAAAAATTATTTATTACAATTTATTCACTATGTATCCCAGCTGTAGCTCCCTCCCTTTCTCCCTCCCAATCCTGCTCTCTCTCCTTCTCTTTTCATGCCCCTCCCTAGTCCACTGATTGGGGAAGTCCTTCTTGCCTTCCATCTGACCCTAGCTTATCAGGTCTCATCAGGACTGGCTGCATTGTCTTCCTCTGTGGCCTGGTAAGGCTGGTCCCCTCTTTGGGGGCAGTGATCAAAGAGCAGGCCACTGAGTTCATGTCAGAGACAGCCCCTGTTCCCCTTACTAGGGAACCAATGAGGTTGGCCATAGTGAGAATAAGTGACTGAGTACTTTGAAATTAGAGTTATACTGGGTTACTTGTAGAGTAAGTATAACTCTGACCTAAAAGTCAAAGCTTTGGTTAATAACTTCTCAGTTTGGGATTAAATATTAAAAACAAAAGTAAAAAAAACAAAACAAAAAACCACCACCACCAACAACAAAAACTTCAGGATTTGCTGCTAACTTTCACCACAATCTTCTTCTCCTAGACATGTACTGAAGACCAGCTGTGTTCGTCACTCATGATCTAAATAACATTTCAAGAAATTGATAATCTCAGAAACTCATGGGAGAAAGCTCTCTTCTAAAATGTCTTTGTGTCCAAGAACTTATGCAGGACTCTTTTTCCAAGGCTATGGAATAGAAACACGCTCCTCTCAATGTTTTGCCACGAGCTTTAGCTCTGTCATTCATGCCCAATGCCTCATTCAGTGGGATGGGACCACCTTCCCTGATGGTGTCATGGCAGTCAGAGGAGTGGTCCAGGAAGAGGTAATGAAAACTCGGGTCAGCCCAACTCAGTCTGCCAGCCTGAATCAAACTTCTAGAGAGTCTCATGCCAGGTGGTTTATTGTCAGCACACTTACACACAATATAATTTGGAAAATAAGGTTTCCTGGTGCACAAGGAGGAAAAATTACATTGAAACTAATTCCAGTTTTAAATGAAATTTTTAAAAATCTTAAATCCAACTAGCAAATATATTTTTTCTTTTATTTTTTTAAACTACAATGCTTTATTTTTCTCTTTTTTGATTTTATTATTATTATTTTTTTATCAGTTACATTTTATTAACTCTGTATCCCAGCCGTGTCCCGATCCCTCATTCCCTCCCAGTCCCTCCCTCCCTCTCTCATCTCCACCGTGCCCAACTGTCTAAGCCAAAAGAGTCCTTAAATTAAGGTAAATGTTGAGTTTGGTGTGCATTTGCCTCTGTCGAATCCTGAGATGCCACAAAATAATGATAACAAGGCATCAGTTATGACTCAAAACTTGAGAATGCCAAAATTCTTCCCTACTGTCTCCTGTGCTGACTTGAAGTTTCATCATTTCTGGGTCTTGTTTAATGGAAAGAAGCCCTGGCATGTACATTCTTCATAAGATAACTGTGTCAATTTTCTTTAGATACTGTCATAAAGCTAAAATAAGAATACGCCGAAGCCCAACCTTATCTAAAGGTGGACATGGATTTTCACTTGGACTAGTTTCTCACGAGAATTGCATCTCTTCTGAAGTGAGTAAGCAGAAGTTCCATCTAACATTTGGACAGGAGACAAGAATGGAGCAGATGGGATGAGCAAGACGGAAAGAACTCTGCTTCTCAATGGTGGATTTTAAGTTCTCTCTGTAGCACAAGGGCAAGAGTTACAGGATCAGAGTGTTCTTCCTTAAGAGCCCATTCACCCCTGTGTGGTATTATCTAGTCCAAAGTCATAAAAATACCTGTTGTGCTTAAGAATTACTCTTTATGTAATCATCTGACTCAAGAGTAGTTTATTGCCAATATACAATAGGGTCAAGCTGAAATTCTGATAACTCAGTAGGAAATACTGCCCAAAATAGTGTGAGACTAAGACAGATTTGGTTTTGTTACAAAATGCTCTGGTCTCTGGTCTATGGTTTCCACTTCATCAGCCACTGGTGATTTCAGGAAGCCCCAGCCTCCACTAACCTTAGCTTCCTTTTTCATAGATGAGGATATTAAATCTGTTTTCCTTCCCCACTTAAAAAAAAACCAAAAAAAAAAAAAACAAAAAAACAAACAAACAAAAAAACCAAACAAACAAACAAAAAAAGAAACTCAATTCCAGGTACATTGAATTTCTTCCAAGAAGATGGGTCCTGGAGATAGCTACCCATACTAGCTTAAGGGCCTAGGAAAGGGTCTGGAATGGCATCAATCACACAGGTAGCACAGTAGCAACCCCAGGTCCTGGTTGTGGAAGCTTGATATGCCCTGGCCTGACTGGTATTACAGATCACCAGGCTATTAATTACCTCCATTTCCAAGGTTTCTGGATGGAAGAGCAGGTTTTACATATATTCATTGAAAAGTCAATCCTGTGTGCTTAACATTACTGGCTTCCCTGGTGATCTGTTGGCACAAGGACCTTCATGCTGCCAAAACACTGTTTCTATGAGAAGTCTTCTGCCATTTGAATGATCTTAGACTCTCAGATGTGTCAGAATGCCCTAACTCAGAGTCGTCTCATACTGCGTTTCTTAGGCCTTTTGTCTTTCCTTTATAACACCTTTTGTTTTTTTAAAGCTCTGAAAAGCATCAATATCACAAAATTGTGAGGAAGGATGATCATCTGAGAAGACCTCTCCAGTATGAAAGTAAAAGAAATGTATGTACAGAAATCCATCAATGTAATCCACCACATAAACAAACTGAAGGAGAAAAACCACATGATCATCTCCTTAGATGCTGAAAAAGCATTTGACAAAGTCCAACACCCATTCATGTTTAAAGTCTTGGAGAGTTCATGGATACAAGGCACATATCTAAACATAGTAAAGGCAATATACAGCAAGCCTATAGCCAACCTCAAACTCAATGGAGAGAAACTTAAATCAATCCCACTGAAATCAGGGACAAGACAAGGCTGCCCACTCTCTCCATACCTCTTCAACATAGTACTTGAAGTCCTAGCCAGAGCAATAAGACAACTAAAGGAGATCAAGGGGATACAAATCAGAAAGGAAGAGGTTAAAGTGTCACTATTTGCAGATGCTATGATAGTATATATGAGCGTCCCAAAAAATTCAACCAGAGAACTCCTCCAGCTGATAAACGCCTTCAGCAATGTGGCAGGATACAAAATCAACTCAAAAAAATCAGAAGTCCTCCTGTATACCAAAGACAAAAGGGCCGAGAAAGAAATTAGGGAAACAACACCCTTCACAATAGCCACTAATAACATAAAGTACTTTGGGGTGTCACTAACCAAGCAAGTGAAAGACCTGTTTGAGAAAAACTTCAAGTCTCTGAAGAAAGAAATTGAAGAAGATATCAGAAGATGGAAGGATCTCCCGTGCTCATGGATTGGTAGGATTAACATTGTGAAAATGACCATCCTGCCAAAAGCAATCTACAGATTCAATGCAATTCCCATCAAAATACCAACTCAATTCTTTACAGACCTTGAAAAAAAGATTCTCAGCTTCATATGGAGAAACAAAAAACCCAGAATCTCCAAAACAGTCCTGTACAACAACAGATCATCTGGAGGTATCTCCATCCCCGATCTCAAGTTGTACTACAGAGCAATGTAATAAAAACTGCATGGTATTGGCATAAAAACAGAAAGGAGGATCAATGGAACCGCATAGAAGACCCAGAAATAAACCCATACACCTATGAATATTCGATATTTGACAAAGAAGCCAAATCCATTCAATGGAAAAAAGACAGCATCTTCAACAAATGGTGCTGGTCCAACTGGATGTCTACATGCAGAAAAATGAAAATAGATCCATATTTATCACCCTGCACAAAACTAAAGTCCAAGTGGATCAAAGACCTCAACATAAAACCAGATACTCTAAATCTGTTAGAAGAAAAAGTGAGGAACAGCCTAGAACTCATTGGCACAGGAGACAACTTCCTGAACAGAACACCAACAGCACAGGCTCTAAGAGCAACAATCAATAAATGGGACCTCATGAAACTGAAAAGCTTCTGTAAAGCAAAGGACACCATCATCAAAACAAAATGACTGCCTACATATTGGGAAAGAATCTTCACTAACCCTTTATCAGACAGAGGACTAATATCCAGTATATATAAAGAACTAAAGAAGCTGAAAAGCAGCAAACCAAGTAATCCAATTAAAAAATGGGGAACAGAGCTAAACAGAGAATTCTTGACAGGGGAATATGGAATGGCAGAGAAACATTTAAAGAAATGCTCAACCTCATTAGCCATCAGGTAAATGCAAATCAAAACGACCCTGAGATTTCACCTTACACCCATCAGAATGGCCAAGATGAAAAACTCAAGTGACAACACATGCTGGAGAGGTTGTGGAGAAAGGGGAACCTTTCTCCACTGCTGGTGGGAATGTAAACTTGTACAACCACTCTGGAAATCTATCTGGTGCTTTCTCAGACAATTAGGAATAGTGCTTCCTCAAGACCCAGCTATACCACTGCTAGGTATATACCCAAAGTTTGTTCAAGTACACAAAAGGTATACTTGCTCAACCATGTTTATAGCAGCTCTATTTGTAATAGCCAGAACCTGGAAACAACCCAGATGTCCATCAACGGAGGAATGGGTACAGAAATTGTGGTATTTTTACACAATGGAATACTACTCAGCAATCAAAAAGGAGGAAATCATGAAATTTGCAGGCAAATGTTGGGATCTAGAAAAGATCATTCTGAGTGAAATATCCCAGAAGGAGAAAGACAAACACGGTATATACTCACTCATAGACCTATAAGATATGATAAACATAATGAAATCTATACACCTAAAAAAGATAATCAGGAGAGCAGACATGGGGTAAGATGATCAATCCTCGTTTAGAAAGACAGATGGGATGTGCATTGAATGTATGACAGGAGTCTACTGAGTGCATCTGAAAGACTCTAACTAGCAGTGTTTTCGAAGCAGATACAAAGACTCATGACCAAACCTTTGGCAGAGTACAGGGAATCATAGGAAAGAAGGGGAGTTAGTATGATGGGGAAAGGATAGGAGCTCCACAAGGACCAAATGTATCTGGGCACAGGGGTCTTTTCTGAGACTGTTTCTCCAACCAAGGACCATGTATGGATATAACCTAGAACCTCTGCTCAGATGTAGCCTGTGGTAGCTCAGTAACCAATTGGTTTCCCATAGTGAGGGGAAGAAGGACTATTTCTAACAGGAACTCAATGACTGGCTCTTTGACCTCCCCACCCCCCAAGGGAAGAGCAGTTCTTTTAGGCCACAAAGGAGGGCTTTGCAGCCAGTCCTGAAGATACCTGATAAAACAGAATCAGATGAATGGGGAGGAGGTCATCCCCTATCAGTGGACTTGGAAAGGAGCACGGTGGAGATGAGGGAGGGAGGGTGGGATTGGGAGGGAATGAGGGAGCGGGACATGGCTGGGATACAGAGTTAATAAAATGTAACTGATAAGAAAAAAATAAAATTAAAAAAAAGAAATGTATGCAAAAATACTGAGACAGCTCTCAAGGGTTTCCAACGTAATGCAATGTATGCTTTATAGGAATGATATCATTTAATTTCACAACATCTATATTTATCTGTCCATCATATTCAGCAAATTTTGGTATTATTAACGTTGTCCTTTTCCTTTGCCACAGATCACTCAAGTGAATATTTTATAGTTTGCATGACAGTTCTACTGCTGACTTTTATTAGGTTTATTTCATATTTGGGGCTATTGAAGATGTAATTACAAAAGTCTTGTATATATATATTATATGATTATATATGCATATAATATATTATTTATAAAATATTAATGTCTATGTACATATAATATATATATATATTCAGAAACCTGGAAGTAATGAGTAGCCTGGTGATCTGCAATACCTGTTGGGCCAGGCGCATACATACACATATATGTATATATATGTATATATACATATATGTGTGTGTATGAATGTGCATATATGTGTTACAAATTGGTTTTATATAGATGAAATTATGAGTATTAAAACCTTAGAATTTACTTATTTATGTGTTTATCTCCCGGTCCTCCACCCCTGCTCCTGGAGCCTGGTGTCTTGGCATGTGTCTGTGCCATATCTGGAGGTCAGTGGTCAAGTTTCAGGAGAGTTGATTCTCTTCTTCCATAATGTGCATCTCAGGGATCACACTCAGGTTGATCACCTCGGTGGAAAATGCCTTTACTTCCTGAAATGCCTCACTGCCATTATAATAAAAACATTAGATAAAGTACTTTTACCTGAGACTATTTGGTCAAGGAATGACCCACAATTGGACAAGTTCTGGCCAGAGGATGTTCAGGGACCTGTGACATGAGCAGCAAGCTTTTGTAGAGTAACAGAGACACAACACAGAAAAAGAACTAATTTTCTATAGCTAGTAGTTGTCTTATTTAACCTGAAATATTGAGATATCTCATTTGGACAGACTCCTCTCAGATAGCTGCCTGTGAGTGACCAAAGCTCAGCTATTTGTAACTGCTAAATTTTTTATCCTTATTTCTCTGTGTGCATGAGTCATCATGTGTGAGTATATACCAGTATACACAGGTGTATACAAGAGGCCATAGGTCGACTTTAGGTGTCTTCTTGAAGTCCTCTCCACTTTTTAAAAATAAAATAAACATTTAATATTTTCATATGTATTTCATACCTGTATCCAATGTACTTTGCTCATACCATGTGTTGTGAGGCACTATCCCTTGGGAGATGTGAACAAATGTCCACTCACACCATCCAGGAAATTGATGATAGATCAGCATAAGGATACCAGCAGATAACTTGGTGAACCAGTGAGTTTTTTTGGCAATGCTGGTAGGAATATGGGTGACAGGTTATTTCCAGGAGCAAAGACGACAGAAAGACAGCTGCATTGTTAATAAGCCCTTTCCAGAATGAGTGACAGCCATTAAATCTGGATACATGAGCACACTGCACAACCTTCAGGGTATTGTACAGGTTAGATGCAGTCTCTTCGGAGGACCTCAGGTGGTCTGAGCCTCTTCCCATCACTAAGCTGATCTGTGCTTTTCACAGGGGGCTTGGATTCTTTCCCTTCCTTCCTTCCTTCCTTCCTTCCTTCCTTCCTTCCTTCCTTCCTTCCTTCCTTCCTTCCCTCCCTCCCTCCCTCCCTCCCTCCCTCCCTCCCTCCCTCCCTCCCTCCCTCCTTCCTTCCTTCCTTCCTTCCTTCCTTCCTTCCTTCCTTCCTTCCTCAGTTTTTCTGAGAGTGTCTCTCAGCAGTCTTCACTGCTTGTATTTACTAGGGTACAGAGTGATATAGTGTATCTGGTCAGTTTCTGAGATTAACGAGCTGTCCTGGGGGGGGGTGAAATGTTTTTACCTCCTTGTAGAACATTTTTATTTTTTAAGGAGCTTTTATCCAACTTGGAGATTTTATGTCAGAGAATAATCTCTACAAAATCTCCCTCTCCTCTGCCCTCCCCCCTCACTCCTCCCAGATACTGATGTCTATCTCCTCTATAACTTCATGTCCTCTTTTTTTTTTTTTTTAACTCAGTGAGTCTGATTATGTACATGGATATAGAGACATCCACTGGAGCACAGTGAACCTACTTACATCTCTGAAGAAAACCCACTCTCCCTCCTCTAGCTACTATCAACTGCTTCTCTTACACCCATGCTGGAATTGGTATTGGCTTGATCTGCTGCAGGTCTTGTGCAGGCACCACAGCTGCATTTAGTTCCTGTGGGTAATGGCCTTTCTATGTTCAAATGACGTTTTGGTAGCAGTCCTCCCCAACCTTTTGCTTTTGTATAGTTTTGCTCCTTTCTTTCTGATGTTCCCTGAGACTTGACAGTAGAGGGTATGATACAGATGTCCTGTTTAGGGCCGAGTGCTCTGCAGTCATTTATTCTCTGCATTTGACTAGTTTCAATTTTATGTTTTGATACAGGTCTCTTCTTGCCCTCCAAAGATCACTGATTTGGCTAGGTTAACTGGCTGGCCAATTAGCTCAAGGTATCTGCCTGTCTCTGCCTCCCTAGAGCTAGGCTTACACTTGTGTACTGCTTTAGCTGACTTTTCACAGGGGTGTAGGAAATCCAAATATAGGTCATCATGCTTGTGTATTGAGCATTCGGCTGAGCCATCTTTCCAATCCTGATAACTTTTTGTTAAAAAAAAAAAAAAACATAGTAAGATATTTATTTTAGTATGCTCAGGTAGGTTGGTTTACTATGTAGCAACCCAAAGTATATAGAAAGATAGACTCAGTTACTAGCCCCTTGATTTCTTTACCTTAACGTTGGTATATTCCAGTAGCCGACTTGCTGGTCACCAGGAACGCTATAACTTAGCATATATTGCTGAATGAACACTTTTCCAAGAAGAAACAAAGATCCGGGCCTCACTTAACAGGTCAGAGTGGCTCTTCCTAGCAACACTAATCTTGGCTACTCCTCTTAACCTCAGTCTTCAATTGTGTATGGTCTGCCATTCCTTTGTAGCTTTCATTTGCATTTCTTTAACTTGTTAAGATAAGCATTCTTACAAGTGTTCAAAGGCCCCCTTTACGTGTTCTTACATGAAGTGCCTCTCCAAGCACAACTCAAGGATTTATGATTCTGTACACGCTGCGGATTCAAACACGTTTGTGGTTGCATATGTTGTACTGTTTTGAGATCTTTGATAACCTAAAGTTCGCAGTGCTGGCTGAATCTAGGTTTTTGTTGTTGTTGTTGTTTGTTTATTTGTTTTTTGTTTTGTTTTATCAGAGCTACTTGTCATCATAACATTTTAAAAGAACTTTTCTACTCTCAAGATAATGAAGATTTTATAATGTGATGTTTATTTTAGAAGTTTTTTTAAAAATTTTTACTTTTGTTTTTTATTTCTAGTCATTGAAATTGATTCTGTGTATGGTGTGAATCAGGGAAAAATTTTCTCTTTTCCCCATGTTTATCTCATTGATCCTGCACCATGTAATCAAAAATTGTCCTTATTGCTTTCCATTGGCACATTTGCTATGCGTCAATCACTCCCAGATGAGTGTGTCTGTATCTAGCCGCTATTCTCTATCAGGTACTGAGGTAGCTTTCCTTGCACATGGCTGCTACTGTCTTAGTTAGCTTTAAAACCAAATATTTTCACAGTAATGTTTTATTTTTCTTTGAAAATGTTGAAGTCTATATTCTTGAATTGTTATAGTATGAAGTTTGATGAAATATTAACAAACACACACACACAGATACACTGATAGCCACTAACCCTACTGAGATTTTCACTGTAATTGATCTGAATTTATATACTATACTGATTTTGTAGGAACTACATATAATTCTGCTTTTAAACATGAATGTACATATCAACTTTTAAAAGTTTTTTCTAATAATATTTTGTCAGATGTATTTTCGTCCTTGCTAGTTTTATATGCAGCTAGCTAATATTTTTGGTACATTTATTACTTATATAAATGTAGCAAATATTTCCCAAAGTTTTAGGGGTATTTTTTTTCAAATAAATTTGATATTTGTGTCCTAAATTTGTGCCAAATGTATGCATTAATTTTAATTGTTTTTCTGTTTATTCCCATGGTTGTTTTGTACAAGCCATTATATCATTTGCAAACATTGCAAATCTTCATTCCAAATTCCTTCCCCATTCATTAATTTAGCTGCGGTCCATTGGCTAGGCATTATAGCCTGATGTGAAGAAGAGGAGGTGACAGCACCAAGCTTTGTGTTCTACTCAGCTCTGAGAGAAACTCTCACAATTACCTCCTAGTGTTTGCTGTTCAAAAAGAGGAAAAAAAAATACTAGCAATCGTATCTAGGGCTTTGTGAGAGTTAGGCAAGGGCTCTGCCCTGAACCACACCCAGCCCAGTGCCATCCTGTTTAAGAGCTCTATCTTGGCTCCTTCTCTATTTTGTATCCTGATACTTTGTGATTAATTTTGATTGCGTGATTTTGAGAGACATTTTCAGAAAAATTTAAATTGTATAATCTTTTCATTGAAGCTACTTTCACATTATTGACATCAATGTTTTATGATTACTTTGTTTTTAAACCTGACCATATATATATTTTTTTATTTTTACTAACTTTGGCTAAAACACATTTTAAAACAAGTTTATGCAGTAAATACTTGGGGTCATTGATGTTTTTTTCAGATTTTCTTCTTGAGCTACTCCATAATGAAAATGCTTTTTCATTCAATTGTAATTACTACTGTTTTAGATTCTTGTATGTTACTAATTTATATTTTTATAGTACAGTCAATATAGCAAATATGGTAGTAGTTTGTTTTTCTGTTCTTGCATCCTTCTGTAATTTAGACTATTCTTGTTGCTTTGGTTACAGATGGTGACATGATGATGTGCAGCATTCAAAGCTGGATTAATTAATTAACTAATTAATTCATCCTGAGTCAAGGATGCCAGGGAGAATCTGTATAGGAGGAGGATGGCAGTTCAGTCATTGACTCTGGTCAATGGCTCAATGTACCTCAATCTATAACCAGCACAACTGGCCCAGTTGGCCATATGACAGTATCAACTGATACTTTCAATAACCAAAATGTTTCCTGGTTTAATTCAGATTCTATTTCATAATTGTGGGAGGCAATAATAAGCATTGTTTTTTTTAAAAGTAGTTCATTTTTATGTGGCATTCTAGTATTTTATAGATTATTAAAATGATACTAGCATTCAATAATTGAGTGAATTAATCAATATATGCCTTAAGGCAGTGATAAGACATGTGACTGCTTTATATGTTTTTGGTAAGTGTGGCAGATAAGGCTGAAAATTGTCCCATATTATAAATGAATTTTATCAGGTTCACATCTGAGTTATACATTAGCAGATAGAATGCAAATATTGGGGTTATTTCTATGTTTTACATATTGCTAAATTTGATCATTTTGGTTAAAGTGAGCATATGCTAGACTTTTTTCATCATAATTAACATGAAGTTTATAAAACAATAAATAAAAAACTGAGTAATTTATTCTTTGACATTTCTATTCTTTGACATTCTTTGCTTCGTTTTTCTTGTGTGGGTTAATAGTATAATGAATACAGGATAGTGATTTTCTATTTCTGTTGTTTTGGTAAGAACAAAAAAGGCAAATGTAGGCTAATGAAAGATACCATAGATGGAAATTAGGTAGATTGCTGTGAAAGAGTAGAAACTTAGAAATGTTTTGCTATCTCTAGGACAATTATATTACTTGTCTCTCATGGGCTACTATATAAAGTTGTTACAAATGTATCTGTGTTGTTTCTTATAAGTAACTGTGGTCATGGATATTCTATGTGGTGTATATTATAAAATCAGAGGTGGGACTGAGTGTACAGCTGTATCATGAAGGTCAGCTGTGGTTTCAAGTCCCTATTTTAAAATTAAATTTCTAAAAACAAAGAACTACCGCTAAAGAAGCATGACAGCATCTTGATACATATGAACTACCATAGGGTTACAGATTTCCAAAATAAAGTAAAAATTATTTAGTTATAACCCTTTTTCCTGCCATTTATAAATATGCACCAACTATAAGGACAGAAGTCCTAGTTTAAAGAAGTTTAAGAAAATGAGCCTTCTTGAATTTTTTAGTCATTTTGATAGTTCTTTTGTAATTTTAATTTTAATCTTTTTATATTAATTATAATTTATTCACTTTATATCCCAGCTGAAGCCCCTTCCTTCATTCCCTCCCAATCACACCCTCTCTCCCTCATCTCCTCCCTTGCCCCTCTCCAAGTTCACTGATAGGGAGATCCTCCTCCCTTTCCTAGTCTATCAGGTCTCATCAGGACTGGCTGCATTGTCCTGCTTTGTGGCCTGGTAAGGCTGCTCCCCCCTCAGGGATCAAAGAGCCAGCCACTGAGTTCATGTCAGAGATAGTCCCAACTCCCATTACTAGGGAACCCACTTGGAGACTGAGCTGCCATGGGCTACATCTGTTCAGGGGTTCTAGGTTATCTCTATGCATGGTCCTTGGTTGGAGTATCAGTCTCATAAAAGACCCCTGTGCCCAGATATTTTGATTCTGTCGCTCTCCTTGTGGAGCTCCTGTGCCCTCTAGGTTTTTATATCTCCCCCTTCTTTCCCAAGACTCCCTACACTCTGCCCAAAGCTTGGCTATGAGCCTCAGCATCTGCTTTGAAACACTGTTGGGTAGAGTCTTTAAGAAACCCTCTGTGGTAGGTTCCTGTCCTGTTTCCTGTTTTCTCCCCCTCTGATATCTGTCCTGTTTACCTTTCTGAGTTTGGATTGATCATCTTACCCAGGGTCCTCCTTCTTCCTTAGCTTCTTTAGGTGTACAGATTTTAGTATGTTTATCTTATATTATATGTCTAATACCCACTTATACCAGGTGTGTCTTTCTGCTTCTGGGATACCTCACTCAGAATGACAAAGAATCAACTTTTCCATGTTCAGTTTGTTGTTGTTGTTGTTGTGAAAGTTAGAGACATTTAACACTAGCAGACCCTTCCCACTTCATACTCTTATTAATAGAAAATCAAATTCATGGAACTATCAGATACCAAGGTTCCTCACACCAGAAAAGACACTGAACATTTCAAGAGTATATAAACATCAAAGCATCTATTATTCTCCATGGAAAGGCTTTTATTCTTCTCTCTAAGAATAAAGCAGTATGAGGACACATAAGGATTATTAGCAGTCAAATACCCTGATATATTTTAGCATTCGCTGCAGAGCAGCAATGTATTCTCCTCCAACACCAGCCTAATAAAGTATTATACTACGTGAACCAACTATTGACAATCATGTCTGATTAACATGGTGTTTTTTTCGACTCTTTTGCCATTTGCTTAATTCAATATTCAAGTATGAAATATGATGCATTTAATTTGTCATGTTTGCATACTCTTCTTATTCCATAGTGGTTTATTGTTCTTTCTGTGTCTCTCATTGTTTTGACAGCCTTGAAAACATCTGTCTAGCCAGGCTGAGAAATGTCCCATATTATGAATGAATTTTATCAGGTTCACATATGAGTTATACCTTAGCGGATAGGATGCAGATGTTGTGGCTATTTCCATGTTTTACATATTGCTAAATTTGATCATTTTGCTTAAAGTGATCATTTGCCAGACTTTTTCCCTGTCATAATTAACATGTAGTTTATAAAACAATAAATTAACACACTAAATAATTTATTCCTTAGCATTCCTACATCCTGTTTTTCTTGCCTGAGTTAATAATGAGTATAATTAATACCAGATAGTGACTTTCTATTTCTTGAAGGACTTTGACAGCCTTTCTAGTGATTTAATCTAATGTTCACGATTTGTTTAGCGTTGTCTACAGTCCTTACTGCATCCTAAGGATGCCTCAGATTTGCTCTGTGAAGCTGCCATTCTTTTTTGCTGCAAGTGACTTTCTTAGTTCTTCCTCACTTTTAAAGGATGGGTAAGTATGACAGTTTGATCCCATTCACCTATTTCAGTAACAGACATATAACCCCTAAAGTACTGACAAGATAATGTCAACAAGATGGTTGGAACTTCTTTAAGAAGTAGTGCCAGAGGTAACTATGACTCTTTTTCAGGAAGTTAGTACTGTTTCAACTCATCAGTTACACGGTGGGTTGACCTATGTGCTGGCTAATTTTGTGTTAACTCATTACAGGGTAGAGTCTTCTGAAAGAAGACTTGAGAAAATGCTGCTATGACATCAAGGCTGTAGGGAATTTTCTTAATTAGTGATCAATGTGATAGGGCCCAGCCAACTGTAGATGGTGCTATCTCTGGTCTGGTGGTCCTGGGTTCTATAAGAAAGCAGGCTGAGCAAGCCATGATCAACAAAATGCAAGATTAGAGTCTCACAACAGCGTAATGCAGCCATGACCATTCAGGCCTTTACAGCCATTGAAGCAGGACAGTCTCCCCAAGCATGGTTAGCTACCATAAAAAGCTAAAATGTTACTCTCAGGACGCGAGGCTAAGCACTGCACTCAGGGTCAGCCGCTTTCGACCTAGAGAAGAGCAAGTCTGATTGCATGCGGGTTGATGCTCCAGGTCCCGCCTCTGAGAAAAAGGTATCGGACAGGTCTGATGCTCTTTGGGTGGATGACACCTAAATGAACATCTGTACAAAGTCCCAATTTATTTCTAATATCAGAGATTAGACCTCTACTCTTGCCTGATGCGTCTAAAACAAAAAGGGGGAACTGTAGAGAGCTGCGGAATGCTATGCCTTAAAGATGGAGCTGGTTTCCGCCTTCCACCTTCCCGATGGTGAGTGCTCTCTGTCACGAACAATTCCACATTTGGCTAAGGCCGAGGATCTGGCTTGCTTCCATGCATGTGGACCTATCTGCATTGCCCACGTGGCACGCCTGGGTTGGCTACCCAGAGGCTATTTAAGCTGTGGGCTGGCTTTCCCCAGGGTCAGATGATTGTTCAAGGTTCCTGAATAAACTGCATTGAAAAAAAAAAAAAAAAAAGCAGCGCTCCTGCGCTGTATGAGGGTCCTGTTCGGACTTCTTTCTATGACGAATAGTGATATGAAAGTGTAAGCAAAAAACCACCTTTAACCACCTTTTTTCCCCCCAAGCTGCATTGGTCATGGTTTTTCAGCACAGCTATAGTGATCCCAACTGCTTCAGAAATTGGTACCAGAATCCTGGGGCATCACTATGACAGACCTGACCATATGTTTTTGGAAGGATTGTGGAAGCAGTTTCAAAACGTGGGCTAGAAACGTCATTGAGTGTTCAAATATTGGTGAGCTTTTCTGTAGTAGTTTCAGAGATAGGCCAAACCATAAGCACTTCATATTTGAGTTGGAGAGAATTTTCTTAAAAAGTTAGCTTTACAGAAGGGTATTAGGATAGACCTTATACAGTATGACTTATATCTTCATTAAAATTATATATATATATATATATATGTATATATACACATATAAATGTGGGGGGAAAGAGCATGTGAAGATACAGGGATTAAAACATATAACTTACAAACCAAGCAGAGAGGCCTCAGGATAAAACTGACCTTTGATCTTGAACGTCTTGGTCTTTAGGAAGTAAGGGAATGAATACTTGTTTATTCTTTGCAGTATGTGGTAGTTTTGTTATGGTAGCCCTCATGTCTTGATTAGTTTCTGTTTTGTTCATGGTATCAACTTGACACAAGCTAGAAGTGTCTGAGAAGAGGGAGCCTCAATTTAAAATCCATCCCCACCTGCTTGGCCTGTGAATAAGCCTCTCTGGCATTTTCTCGATTAATGTTTAAAGTAGGAAGCCGTACTTCACGATGAGCAGTGTCAGCTCTGGTCAGGTGGTCGTTGGTTGGAGAGGAAAAAAGAGTGAGCAAGTCACATATAGCCAGCCTGTTAAGCATTGTTTCTTCATGGCCTCTGCTTCAGTTCCTGCCTCCAGCTTCCCGTGTTCAGTTCATGCCCTGACTTCCTTTAGTGATGAAGTGTGACCTGAGAGTTGTAAGCTGAATTAAACCCTTTCCTCCGCAGGTTATTTTTGCTCATGGGTATTTTATTGCAGCGATAGAAACTAAAGCCTCAGAAAGGAATGTAGCATTAAGTATGGAGGTCTTGATCTGAGGATGAAGCTTTAGAGTGAGGGAAGTAGCCTATGGAATCTGCTTCAGAATCTTAAGCAGAGAGGAAGAACAGCTCTTGTATACCTTTAATTTTAGGTAACCTTTCCTAAGAAACGTTGAGTTGCACGAATCAGTAAACTTTCTTAAGTGCTAAAATCAATTTACATTGGATTTTTTCCCCCTGGATGTATCTAAGTATAGCACCAGTGGCACATCTTAATCCCAGCTGATGCTGACCAATCACAGTTTATCTGGGCTGCAGAGGACACTAATTTCACCAGCTGAAAGTATCCAAAAGGATTATCTTGGAATAGTCCGGGAGTTTCTGTTGGAATGGATGAGGTAGCCTGGCGACTGTGGGTAGGAGAGTTTTGGTGGCCTGAGTCTTTATGGAATGGATCTTTGGTGAGACAGGGCAGAAATTTGAGTTGTAAGACTGATCATTCATGGGGGAGTGGTTAACATTCAATACTCAAAAAATTGCCCAGAAAAATGAGAGCTCTGCTTCAGCATCCTTTCAGACAATGGCCACTCTGCTACTATCTCTCCAATTTCACTGTGGTTTTGTGATTTCTGCCTTTCCATTCAAAGTTATCATACTTATTTCATCTCAAAGTCAAGGCAAAAGGATGAACTGAATAATTTGCAGGCCATTTGAAATTCTTACAGGAAAATTCTTGACCTCTAGTAACACATTTTGACCTGCAGTTTTCTTATTTAATGCATCTGCCATGTCATTTTAGGGGTGAGAAGTGAGAAAATTAAACATAATCATTCACTGAAAACTTATGTGTCTGTTTCAGCTTCTAGTGCTGATGAAAAGGAAGTGTATAAGTCCTATGAATGTACACAGCTTATCCTAATTACACTCATTTTATATTCTTCATGAGAAAAAATAAAGAATTTTAAACAAACTCTTGGAGTCAACCCTCCGAGAAGTTCTAACAACCTTTGATAAATCAAAACAACAAAACATTTTAAAAAACTGATTTTAACTGTACATAAAAAAATCTATTTTGTGAATAAGAATCAATCAAACAAAAATATAATGTGTTTTTGAGCTTTATTTCAAGCCAATACTGGTAGAATACACAGCAAACTTGAAAGAACTCAGGATTATCTGATTTTTTTTAATTTTTTTTTTAAGCAGTTCCAGGCTACTATCCTTATTTGGGCCCTTTGTTTCTGTAAAGGAAAGTGATGTGTGGATTAGATATCTTCAAGGAGGCTCCATGGTTGATAGCACAGATGTGTGGATTTCTCATGTTATTCATTTTGCCACTGTGGGGGTGAAACCCTAGTTAGAAGACACTTTGGTGGCCCAGATTATCTACACGATATTGCGCATTGCTAACTTTGTTGCAAGATTTTATTTTATTAATTTTTAATTTTTTGGTTGCTGATTTGGGCAGTGTCCCTCTGCCTTTTAGTTAGTTTGGCTAAGGTTTTTTCCTATCCTGTTGATTTTCTCAAAGAACCAACTCTTGGTTTTGTTGATTCTTTGAGTTGTTCTCTTTGTTTCTAATTTATTGATTTCTGTCCCGAGTTTGATTGTTTCCAGTCTCTACTCCTCTTAGGTGTGTTTATTTCTCTTTTCTAGTGCTTTCAGGTGTGCTGTTAAGTTGCTTGCATGAGATGCCTCAAATTTCTTTATGAAGGCACTTAGTGCTATGAACTTTTCTCTTAGCACTGCTTTCATTGTGTCCCATAAATTAGGGGTAAGTTGTACCTTCATGTTTATTGAATTCTGGGAAGTCTTTAATTGAATTAAGGGATTTCTAGGAAATTAGTGAAGCTTGCTTCTAAGTGTCTCTGTGAGGGTACTTGCAAAGAAAAGTGTCATTTTGGTCAAAGACCCAAGTGGGGAGGACGCACACTGAATGTGGGCAGCATGGTCAACAGGATCCCTGGAGGGAATGGACCAGCAGAATGGGAAGCCCTGGCACAGTGGTAGCCTGTCTTCCAAGGGTACATTCCCAGCATGCTCTTGGTTCCTGTGGCTGTCCAAGTCCATACTTCTTACTTAGCCCCTGAGCATAGACTTTCACCAGAAACTCTTCAGAGTTCCTGGGAGCTCTGAGCCTCACACTTAAGGTGCATTATTTTGTCCTGAAGCCTCTGGTTTCTAAGACTGAGAAGACTAGGTTTTCTGGCTCTCCAGTCTGGAGTCCCTTCTTACTATATTCTTCCTTGATAGATGAAATAGGTCTACAAATGAGTTGGATTCTGAGAAAGTAGGAGGCAAGAGAGGGTTTTTCCTCACCATTCAGAATTTCAGACTTAATTTTTTTTTTCTAAAAGATAAAACAACTGTACTCTTCAAAGATCTTTGTGTGCATGTGCGTGTGTGTGTGTGTGTGTGTGTTTTTTTTTTTTTTTTTTTTTTGTGTGTGTGTGTGTTTGTTTTGGCCAAAGACAACTTGCAGGAGTCAGTTCTCCCTTCAATCAACCGAGGTTCTGGGAATATAATTCTAGCTAGCAGGCACATTTACTTGCTATGCTATCTTGCTCCCACCACCACCCCTTTACATTTCGTAGCCACATTAGAATATTTGTCTTTCCTCTGTCTTGAACCGCACTTCCTTCTCCATCAGGCCTTTCTCAGACTTACCAGGTCTTATGGCCAGATGTATGGAATCGCGGCCTCCTTTCATAATTCTTTCAGCCCATTTTTCTCTGCCTCTTTGCTGTAGCTGTTCTGAGCTTTCTTGGTTTAGGCACTCTGCCACCCAGAGCTTGTGCTGAAGATGCTTTTTTTCTTACCTCACATTTCTCACTTGTCTCCTCTGCCTTTCATGGATCGCCATTAGTGCTAATTTCTGTGGGAAGGACTCTTTTTTTTTAATATTTTATTTTTAAATAATTTTATACATTCACTTGTATCCCAGCTGTAGCCCTTTCCCTCTTTCCCTCCCAATCATCCCCTCCCTCCCTCATCTCCTCCCTGCCTCCTTCCGAGTCCACTGAGAAGGGGTGTCCTCCTCTCGGAAGGCCTCTTTAGAATAGGTTATATCCCCATGCGCTTCATCGCCCCTGCCATAGTCTCCTACTCATTCACACCACATACCTTGAGAAAAAAAAATGTATAATATTTGTTAATTATTTGATAATTTCAAATAATTTGACAATGTATTTTGTTTATCTTCACCCCGATCCTTCACCTCCCCTAAGACCTATCTCCACCTTCCCTACCCCTCAACTTTCTTTATTCTTTTAATAAATAATAACTCATCACATTGGGCCAAGTGAAAATTTTTCATTGTGAATTTACAATTTTAAATTTACAGAAATATTGTAAATGCAGTAAACAGTACATTTTAAAAATCTATAGTGACTTGTTGTTAATAATTCACCTTGTCAGTTCATTATTTATATCCTCTTATGAAAAATGCAAACATATGTAACATTACTTTTCTGCACTATTTGATTATAGAGGGTGTGTATGAATCCTATATGTTTTATGAGTATGGTAATGTACATTTTCTAAGAGTACGGAGTTATTGGGTTGAATAAACAATAGTCTCACTTCACCTCCATCTACTGCCATTATATGTTGTTAATTTGTTCCCTGATGACTTTGTAGATTCCTGTTACAGTAGAGGTCATGGTCTAAACTCATTCGGTTACCTTACCTGTTTAGTCAGCATTAATACAGAAAATCACAATGCTTTTCTTAAAAACAAATTTATAATCTTGAAAAAAAAAACAGCTTCCCCTCCCTCTGATATTTTATCAGTTAGATGCCTTCAGACCTATTTTAATTATTTCTTGATTGGCTGCCACCAAGGAAGGTAAGGACAAATTAAGTTTGTTTTTCGTGTTTAACTTCAGAACTGGTCATAGGCCTGGAACATTATAGAAACTATGTAAAAATTTGGTAACTGACCAACGTGACATTAGTGAAATTTTCATAACTTGGAAGCCTACCTGGAATTGAAATTCAGCTGTATATTGCTGCACAGGATTATCTTGTTGTTCCTACATAAATATGGGTCAGGATGGTGAGCGGAGGCACCGAGTCCCTCTCTCACGATCCAGAAGTAAAGCTGAGTTAGGGATCTCTCCTTTTATAGCTCCTTCATTTTGCTCAGGTTTGGCAAACATATTCCATCCTAGTGACCCCATGGGACAAAGATTCATATTTCTCTTCATTTGCCAAAAAAAGGAAAAGACAAAACCAACCTAAAGGAACTTTTTCCTAGACAGCAATGCAAACACATTAAATGAACTGTAATTGTCTGCTAAATGTATTTCATAAACAAGCAAGCCAGAGAAGAGCGTTTTCAAGCCTTTAAAAATACGTGGGAAACTAAAAATAGCCTGCCAACCTTGAGCACAAAGCTGTCAAGCCAAAGACATTAAGTATTTCTGAAAAAGAATTCGGGGGAGGTTGGTGGAGAAACATTGAAATTCATTGTGAATCTCATTTTTTTTTAAAGAATGATGAGGCAGTTATAACATCGATGCATATTTTCCCTAAATGAAAAGAATGAATGAACAAATTCTAGTCACATTGTAAGGTTCATAACTGAGTGAGATTCTGCACATTCTGGAATATTTTTCCTTTGGTTTCTAGGATCGTTATGTGTGTCGGATTTGTCAAACAGGTGTATCTTATTAGATTAATGTGGTTAATGCTAAAATATTTAGAAAGGAGAATCTATGTAAAAGTGGATAGACATTGGAGAAATGTTGCTAAATACGTCTCAAAATATTTCTTAGGGTGTGAGGAATTTTAAAACACTCCCATTTGAAAAGTATCTGCAGTAATGAACGGTTAGTCAGAGCTAAAACTGGGAAAGAAAAAAAATAAACAAAGCAGTGACAAGAAGCTCCTCACTGAGGAATATTTTCTGCTGGGGAGTCCATTGGCATTCAGTTGTCTCATTTAATTATCCCTTATGTGATTCAACCATTATTTATGAGCCTCGTGTTCTTAAAGAGCTCTGGGCTCTGCTTGCCAATGTTATGGCATATGATGAGGCACAGCTATGCGGTAGGGGGATGTGTGTGCTAATGCATTGGTCCACACTCCTGGCATGTTTTCTATCTGAACTCATCAGCTGCCAAAGGATGCAGAG
Organism: Meriones unguiculatus; assembly: GCF_030254825.1. Taxonomy (NCBI): domain Eukaryota; kingdom Metazoa; phylum Chordata; class Mammalia; order Rodentia; family Muridae; genus Meriones; species Meriones unguiculatus. The sequence continues at coordinate 35,997,699 of NC_083349.1, forward strand.
CTCTTGCTTTAAAGATAAAACACTGAGTAAGGTTTTAACATTGTGTGGGCTTTGGCAGGCATCACCACTCCTGCATTATTTAGGTAGAATACAGTCCACAAAATGTGAGCAACCCATGTTCAATACAAATCATTTGCATGGCACTTACACCCGATTGCGATTTCATCTTTGCCACTTGCAGTGGGGAGATGGAGTCACAGAAATAGTCTGTTTTAATTAATGTAGCTGTTAAGCATAGAACCAATAGAGAAGCATTTCACATTTCACAGTTTTACTTTTAATTCAAACCCATTTCCACCTCCAACCCCAGTTTGAATGAAATACTCCATTGTGGGTCTGTCTAGCTTTTTGCTGAGTTAGGGTGCTAGTAGGAAATACCAACGAAAGAACCATTTCAGTCATTTGGAGAATGAAAAAAAAAAGGCTGGAAGGAACATAATCAATCATGAAAAATGTCAGCATTTGAAAAAGCTGTTTAAAAGAAAATGAATGAGCGGTATCGATTTATAATATACAACAAAGGTAAATAGTCATTAATGAAGACGGAAATGGTATTTGTCAGCAGTGGTTTAACTTGGCTTCATCTAAAGACAAAAACTCAATGTTTAATAAACATCTTAAAGTGAAAATCAGTGTTTCTGTTGGAAGAAACTGGAGTTCAATATCTTTTAATTAAAATTCAATATTCAATAAGAATTTTCTTTTCCAGGGGGAAAGTAGATCCCAAACCAGTGAAGTCTAAATGACCGGACTCCAGAATACTTGTGAGCATAGTTTATGCATATGACTAAGCAAATGGGGAAACATTGACTTTGGCAGTTTAAAACAATTTCCTTTTTAATTTGAATCCCCAAATTAGAATGAGATGACAAAGATGATGTCATAGTAGAGAAAACAAATGTTCTTATTCATATTTTAAAAGAATTATGAATAACAGACACACATTTTAGTATCACAGCAATAAATTACAGCCATTATTGAACCGAGCTAAATAAGCATCTTAAGACACAGTCTACACAAACAGAAGGAGATTCCGTGTCTATCTTCTTTTAATGAAACACTCAACACTTCAGTAGCATAAACAGAATTCACAACTTTAACTGTCTCCTTCAGAGGTTTGCTCTTCTTTCTTTTCATCCAGACCATCTTGAAACAAACATTTCTATTTGCCCCTGACATACATGGAATCTCTGCCACATAGGTCTTCTAGCAGTCACTAAGTTAAATACATTATTTTCAAGTTCAGCTATGCAGAGCATCTTCTGAGATTTATTGATTATGTCTGTCATTGAAGTCACATGGATGGAACAGCAATGACAACACTGGATGATGTGGTACTATGATCATGGAGCCACCAGAAGAAGCAGCCCTATGAGGTGTGTTGTTCTTTAAGAAGTTGGTAGGCAGCATGTAAGTGTAAATGTTATTGACTTCAAGTGTGAGTTCTCTACTGTGACATTTTCTGTTTCAATGGGTCATTAAGGTGAATAATTTAGGGAACCCACAAATAATTCTGGCTATTTTCAAATACTCTTTTAAGTAGATCTCTGGGTTAATAATAATGTGAAATGGACATCCTGTACATTCTTCTGGAGGGGCTTGCTGACTTATATACTCATTTTTCAAGAATTACTTTAGAACAATAACTCATGAGACTATAAACCATTCCCATTGCTGGTGCCTGTTGTCATTAGTTTTTTCAATTACCTTACTGTGGTGGTAAAGACTATTCAATCAAGATACTATCAGTTAAAGGATTTTTGCTGATTTTATCTTTGTAATGGCTAGGGTGTTACACAATGTATATAGAGTAATTGTCATTGTTAATATACCAAAAGGATTCTTTCTTATGTATCTAGTCCCTTGAAATCTTTTTTGAAAAATAATGTGTAATTTAAAATATTATTATTTAGATTTTAAAACAAGTTTTTATTTTTGCATTTTATTAAAGTATTTAATATGATTATTGAACATAGATATGCACTGAAAAATCAATAATTTAGAAGTGATTGATAGGAAATTTCTGCATTATACATCTATTCAAATAATACATTTAAAAAAATCCCCTTTTATTTAAAAATATATTCTTTTCTCACATAATACATCCTGATTATAGTTTCCCCTCCCTTTACTCCTCCTAGCCCTTCACACCTCCTGCCATGAGCAGTGTAGACAGCTGGCAGATTTGATCTATAACATCTTCCAGATTCTTCACAGAGCGGGAGCCAATGCTGTGTTCTTCCCAGGTATGTCCTTGCAAGTGTCTGAACTCCCAGATGCAAAAATATCTGGTGATTTGAACTCATTATCAGGAGACAACTTCCTGAACAGACCATCAACAGCACAGGCTCTAAGATCAACAATTAATAAATGGGACCTCTTGAAACTGAAAAGCTTCTGTAAGGCAAAGGACATTGTCAATAATCAAAATGGCAGCCTACAGAATGGGAAAAGATCTTTATCAATCCTACATCTGACAAAGGGATAATATATAAAATATATAGAACTCAAGAAATTAAACACCACCAAACCAAATAATCCAATTAAAAATGAAGTACCGTGGGTTACATGGTGATGGGAGGAGGGACTGCCTCTGGCATAGCCTGGTTGGCCTGCTCTTTGATCACCTCCCCCTGAGGGGAGGGCAGCCTTACCGGGCCATGGAGGATGACAATGCGTCCACTCCTGATGTGATCTGGTGGACTGCGATTGGAGGGAAGGGGAGGAGGGCCTTCCCTATTGGTGGATTTGGGGAGGGGCATGCGTGAGGGGGAAAGCAGGGTGGAACTGGGAGGGGAGGAGGGTAGGGGTTTATGGGCAGATGCAGGGTGGATAAAGTGTAATTAATAAAAAAAATGAAGTACAGAGCTAAACAGAATTCTTAACAGAGGACTTTCAAATTGCTGAGAAGTACTTAAAGAAATGTTCAACATCTTTAGTCATTAAGAAAATGCAAATAAAAATAACTTTACGAGTCCATCTTATAACCATCAGAATGGCTACGATCAAAAACTCAAGTGAAAGCACATGCTGGTGAGGAAGTGGAGAAAGAACAGTCCTCCATTGTTGGTGGGAGTGCAAACTTGTACAATCACTCTGGAAGTCACTTTAGTGCTATCTCAGAAAATGAATAGTGCTACCTCAAGACCCAGCTATACCACTCATGGGTATATACACAAAAGAGGCTCCACTATACAACAAGGACACTTGCTTACTACGTTCATAGCAGCTTTATTCGTAAAAGCCAGGATCTGGAAACAACCTAGATGTCTTTCCTTCAACTGAAGAATGAATAAAGAAACTGTGGTACATTTACACAATGGAATGCTACTCAGCTATGGAAAACAAGAAAATCATGAAATTTTCAAGCAAATGAATGGATCTAGAAAAGACCATTCTGAGCAAGGTAACCCAGAGGCAGAAAGACACACATGGTATGTATTCACTTATGAGTGGATTTTAGCCATATAGTACTGGGCAATCACAGACCCAAAGAAGATAAGTATCAAGGAGGACTCAAGGGAAGATGCTTAACTCCCACTCAGAAGTAGAAATAGAGTAGACAATGGAAGTGGTTGAGAGAAGAAACAGGGTAAGAGAGGGGGCACAGAGAGAAATAAGGGTCATTATCAGGCCTGGGGAGAGTGTGGTCAGGAAGACAAGAGAAGAGAAGAGAAACATGGGTGGGGCCTTCTCTGTGACAAACTGGAGACCTACAACAGGATAGGATACTGGGAGGATATCCTAGCCTTCCTTCCCTCCCCTCCCCTCCCCTCCCCTCCCCTCCCCTCCCCTCCCCTCCCCTCCCCTCCCCTCCCCTCCCCTCCCCTCCCCTTTTCTTTTCTTTTCTTTCTTTCCTTCCTTCCTCTTTCTTTCTTTCTTTCTTTCTTTCTTTCTTTCTTTCTTTCTTTCTTTCTTTCTTTTTCTTTTTCTTGTCTTTCCTTACAAGTATTGTCACAAACTGAAAACTTTTTCTACCTACGTTTGTCCTTGCCTGTTTATCTCCCACAGTCATAATCATTAATAACCTTTGTACCTTTAATTCTGCCTTGGCACTTATTTCCACTCAAGACCCAAAATGATACTCTCTAGGCATCCACCAACCCCATGAAATTAACTCTTAGAAGTAAATGAAGTTGAATAGTAAAGCAACAGGCAAAAGACATTCAGGAACAGGTTCTTCTGTGTTACAGTTCCTTCCTCTGCAACAGCCTAGATCAGACAACAGACCAGAGACTTCATGGAAAGTATAGTAGGGGCGAACTGTGTACACCAACTTATAACGCTGTCTTAGACTAACCAGATGAGCTGAAATTAGGCAGAAATGTGTGTATGGTTGAGTTACAGAACTTTACATCAGAAGAAATCAAAGAATTTTTAGGACTGTATTCTGTCTGTTAAGAGATAAATTACAGGATAGTATTTTCTAGTTCCATCCATTTGCCTGTAAATTTCATGTTTTCCTTGTTTTTCATAGCTGAGTAGTATTCCACTGTGTAAATGTACCACAATTTCTGTATCCATTCTTTGGTTGAGGGACATTTAAGTTGTTTCCAGATTCTGGCTACTGTGAGTAAAGCTGCTATGAACATATGTCCTTGTGGTATAGCTGAATATCTTTTGGATATATGCCCACGAGTGGTATAGCTGGGTCTTGAGGTAGCATTATTCTCAGTTTTTTGAGAAAGGGCCATATTGATTTCCAAAGTGGTTGTAAAATTTTACATTCCAACCATCAATGGAGGAGGGTTCTCCTTTCTCCACACCCTCTCCAGACTGTGTCTTCCTTGAGTTTTTTATCTTAGACATTCTCTTGGGTGTAAGGAGGAATCTCAGGGTCCTTTTGATTTCTATTTCCTTGATGACTAAGGATATTGAGTATTTCTTCAAGTGTTTCTCTGCCATTTGATATTCCTCTGTTGAGAATTCTCTGTTTAGCTCTGTACTCCATTTTTTATTGGAATTATTTGGTTTGTAGATATTTGAAATTTGTAAGCAAATGGATAGAAGTAGAAAAGATCATCCTGAGTGAGGTATCCCAGAAGCAGAGAGACATGCATAGTATATACTCACTTATAAGTGGATATTAACCATATTATACAGGATAAATATACTAAAATCTACAGACGTAAAGAGGGTAAATGACAAGGAAGACCCTAGGGAAGATACTTAATCTTCATTCAGAAGGGAAAACAGGATAGACACTGGAAACTGTAAAAGAGAGAAAACCGGACTGAAGTCTACCACAGATGTCCTTTAAAAGACTCCAATCATCAGGGGATAAAAGCAGATATAGACTCACAGCCAAACTTTGGACAGGGCACAGGTAGTCTTATGGAAGAAAGGGGATATAAAAAGGACCTGAAGGGGACAAAGAGACCAACAAAGCCAAAAACAAAATAAAAGAAAAACAAAACAACAAACAAACAACAACAGCAACAAAATCCAGAGCCCTGGGGAGGCTGCAAAGACTGATGCATCAACTAAAGACCATGTATAAAGAGGAACTAGACACCCTGCTCAGATGTAGACCTTAGAGTTCAGTCTCCATGTGGGTTCCTTAGGAAGAGGAGAAGAGATAGTCTCTGTCAAGAACTTGGTTGCCTGCTCCTTGATCATTTCTCCTTGGTGGAGTGACCCAGCCAGTCCACAAAGGAAGAGGGTCCAGGCAGTCCTGATGGGCTAGGGTCAGACAGTAGGTGAGGAGGGCTTCCTCTATCAGTGACTAGAGGAGAGGCATGGGGCGGAAGAGAGAAGGAAGGTGGGACCAGGAGGAGATGAGAGAGGGGGCTACAACTGGGATACAAAGTGAATAAATTGTAAATATTAATAATAATAATAAAATAAAAAAGAGATGACGTATATATCAACATCATTCATGTTAATTTCAAAAGTAGAATTTTAGTACACACCTGTACTTGAAGAGATGGAGAGTTTCTTTCTGCCCACATCTCTGTGAATATTTATTTTATTTAACAGTATGGCATGTGCTGCTTAAAAACAGGTAGACTTTGTTCCCAGAACCTTGAGTGCATTAACTTTGTATTAATGTTTTGTTATGATGACTATTAATTTCCACATTTCTGTCACAGGTCGTTAATGAGATGCCACAGGTGTTTATCAATGTTCCTTCATCGTGGAACTTTGGTATAGAGCTATGTGTGAAAATAAGACAATACTGAGCCCATCCAGGTATTTTAAATTTCTGTCGTTTATCTGGTGTATTTTCTGTGCATTACATAGTCGTTAATGAAACTGGACAACATTTCATATTTAATGGAAATTTGTAAAATATGAATATGCTTTCTTTATAATAAACTGTTTTGGGTGTCTTAAATCTATTTTTCCACTGTCTTTTTTTTTGTGTGTGTGTGTATTGACGATAATTATCTCCCATTGACCATAACATATAGTAATAATAATAAATAAAACACCATGATTTAATTTGTACCTATTATAATTTATAACTTATTTTCACCTTTTTATGCAAATATAAACAACGTTATCAATATTTGTGCTCTACTTTTGGCAATCCTTTCTCATATTGAGTTCAAATGGATAATCTATTTATTCTTCTAGTCTTTGGTGTGTTTTTTCTTTTTTAATTTAATATTTCCAGAAGGAAATCTCATGCAGCATTAGAGAACAACCAGACTTTATTTTCCACTTGGAAAGTAAGCCGCTAAGTGAGCTTTAACGAAAACTCAGCCAGCGACTTCTGACTTGCCATGTCACCTCTGTCAAGCAAAGTACTTCCCACAAGGGCAGTTATCTTTGTCCCCCTGCTTCACTGCCCTGTGTATGTATTTCTGCAACAGGACAGCCATGCGTAAAGCCACAGCTGCACAACAGTTTTAATACACGCTAGCGTGAGTCCTTTCTTTTCTTTCCTATTTTCTCCTCCCTCACATGCTTTTGAATTTCCTTTGCTGTAAGCCCAAATACTAATAGTATATATTTGAGTACATTTCTTATTTTACTCACATAGCCCCTGTTTTGTTTTGACTTGGTTTTATGAGTTTTTAATGATGATTTAGATTTTTCTTTTTTCTTTTTTTCTTCTTTCTCTAGTTCCCTTTTTAAATTGTTCTTCCCCAAGTCTGGGTTTCTTTGTGCATCCCTAGCTGCTCAGAACTCACTCTGTAGACCAGACTGGCTTCTAACTCAGAGATCTACCTGCCTCTGCCTCCCAAGTGCTGGGATTAAAGGTTAAAGGTGCACACCACCACTGCCTGGCAGTTTTTAGGATTTTCAATTCAGAAATTAAAAGTCGGTTTTTATCAGGGAAATTTGATTTTCAAAAAACCAATTTTGTAGTGTAAGTATGTATATTAGTTCAGGGTATCTGGAGAAGCAGAACTGATAGAATGAATATATACTACAAAGAAAGTTATTAAAGTGGCTTACAGGATATGGACTGCAGAATCCAACAGTGTCTTTCTGAACACTGCAGTGGCTGAGAATTTGGTATCTGCTCAGTTTAGCTAAATGCCTCAAAAGTTCCAATATGGTTCTGAAGACCTGGAGAACTATTGGTCTTCAATCCATGTTAGACAGCCAATAAACAAAGTTCTGATGTCAGTGAAGATGCAACAGCATCAGCAGCAAGAGGATAGATGCATACAGACAGCTACAGGTAACCCAGATTTCTTTTAGGATCTGTTTATGGATAGGCTCAGAGCTGGAAGATACTGGTTTGGGTAGTTAATACTTCCAGAAAACACTCTCACAGATCCATTAGTTTGTATGTCTCTTAGTTGGTGACAGATTCAATCAAGTTGACAAGGAAGAATTGCCATTACATCCTGACTCAAATATGCATGTAGCACACTCATATTAAACATTGTTTATTTGAAATTCAAATGTTACAGCATATCAGTATTTTAATGTAAACTTTATTTCAATTGTGAGCTGTATTGTAATGGTTTTTTTGGAGTTTATTAAGATCTGGTTATTAATATAAACACACATTTGATTTACCTTTAATACAGAGGAGGACATGCAGCCAGTCCTGAAGATACCTGATAAGCTAGGGTCAGATGGAAGGGGAGGAGGACCTTCCCTAGCAGTGGACTTGAAAAGGGGCAGGGAGGAGATGAATGAGTGAGGGAGGGATTGGGAGGGAATGAGGAAGGAGGCTATGGCTGGGATACAAAGTAAATAACCTGCAATTAATATAAAAAAATAAAAATTAATTAAAAAGAACCTTCAAACAAAAAAAATAAAATTCTAAAGTTTATTTCTACTTAACCTAAATATCACCATTTCCATTTGTTTTTCATTATAATAGTAAAATAATTAACACTGGACAGTATACACAGAAAACAAGCTTATTTGGTTGATGGTTGGAAAGCTCAACGATTCTGAAAGCAATGTCTTGTGAGGGGCCAAAAATGGGAGAGTGTGCAAAAGAGAGGAAGGTTGGGAGACAAAGAATGTGGGAGTAGAGAAGGACCACACTTGTTCTTTTGTAATAATGAGTTCCTTAGGGAATTAATCCACCACTAAGAGGAACATATCCACTTCTGCAGAGAGGCCCACGATCTAACCATGTGTAAGAGGCCCCATCGCATCAGTACAATGGTGACTGGGACAAGCTTCTCCCACACAGAGCTGCATGGGAAAGCGCTCAAACCATCCTACTCACTCGTATTTTCAAAACCTTCTAGGGAGAATTGACATAATTTTCACAAAATTTGCATAGGGCTACCACAGTGTGACATACTGTGTCTAACTACTGGATCTAAACTAAAGTGAACAGTGCTTCATATGTTTTCAAAGTTAAAGCTGAACTTAGAAATAAAAAGATATCAATATTGTCTCTCATTTGATTGTAGCTATGATTAATATCTGAAAATGACCACTTTTCCTTCTTTGAAGTTCTCTTACTCATTCTCCATTGAAGTTGAAGTTCTCTATTATCCATAAAATATCATCCATGAAGATGATAAAATAAATGAAATATAGTTGTTAAATAGGAAACGAATTGTATCTATGCTATTTCATTAGCTACAAGTGTAAAAGTCTGTGGAACAATCTTGTTCTTATTCTATTACAAATCAGAGCTCTTTGAACATACTTTTTTTTTTCAGAGCTTGCTTTCAACACTGAATTTTTCTTTTGGCATTTTCTAAGGAACAGTTTTAGAAAATCAGATATCATTTCCTCTTGGAACAGGACATCATTACTCATTGGCATTTTATTTAAATGTCCAACTTATTCTCAGAAGAGTTTCCTTTGTTAGACTGGCAATATTCAGATGTTTCTGAAGAAAAAGGAAATTAAAAGGCCATGTTATGTCATGATTCACTGCACTGAGCAACACTTACTTGTGATTATAAATATTACACACACATACGCACACACACACACACACACACACACACACACACACACACACACACACCTAGATGGAGGGAGGGAAGGGAGCAGGGAGGATCTTGTCAATATTTTTGCAAGGTTTTAAATTATGTAAAGGGGGAGAGAGATTTCTCCTTATGCTGAGTATTTCTCTTTTGTGTGATATTTCACTATACAAACAAAACAAAACCTACCTTTATAATAAAACCCTACTGTAATAAAATCCTTCTCTTTGCAAATTCCTTTAAATGCAATTTTGTTTAAAATAATCTTTTATAAAGATGATGTTATTTTTATGAAAAAAACTTCATAAAGTTTACCATCTTTATATTTATTAAAAATTCAGTCATATTTTGTGAAATGCACTGTTAAAATTTTGTCTTGAGTTCATATTGTCATAACAATTGATTTTATGTTGGGTAATGAGTTGACACTGAAATTTATAATATCATCTGAAAAAAAAATCGACTTGAAGTTACAGGCTAATCCTGAAATGCATATAATTTCCTCAGGTCATTTGATTAATTTTCACAAAAATAAAACAAAGCATCAAGAATATCCCAAGTCAGCTACATAGGCACAGCTTATTCTCAGGGGTACATAATACCGCTGTCATTATGATTTAATACTCTAGTGGGTTTCCATACTGAGGTGGGGAGTTTCATAAACACTCTGAGTTTAGGAATTTTCTAAAAGGTGTGTAGGTTTGAGAATTGTCAAAAAGTTGAATCGGAAATCAAATATTCTCTCTTCAACCTGAACTACAAAAATGGTTTTAGGGTGTATGTTATACTAAAGTAGATGAGGTTGGCAAACTAAAAAGTAAAGAGAAAGGATCTACGTGTGTTCGCAGTATCAGGTGTTCTCCTCAAACATGCAGGAGGTATGCTAGCTGTCCAGAAAGAATCAAGTGGCTAGTAGTGCTCCTTACTGCCTCTCAATAATCTTGTTTTGAGCAATGCAGAGGAGAAGCTATCTATTCTTGCCTTTATTCATGTAACAGCACATGACATCAGGAAATTCAAGAGCAGCACAGGATACTTCTTTTTAGCATGCTTTGTTCTATCCTCAGATTTTTAGTGCTTACCTCAGTGTTCAGTAGTTCAGAAAGTACTCAGTTAATGAATGAAAGTCCTTAGTGTAAACTAATGATGATCATAAATACTTCAAGTATCTGCCCTTTAAGAGGGTCAGATGGAAAGGGAGGAGTCCTATCAGTGGACTAGGGGAGGAGCATGGGAACAGAGGAAGGTGAGAGGGTGAGATTGTGAGGGGATGAGAGAGGGGGATAGATCAGGGATACAAAGTGAATAGATTTTAATAAAATATATATTAAAAACAAACAAACATAGAGGTGGAGTCCAATACTGTCTTCCTGAATCTGGCAGGCTGTAATAGCATGCGTGACCAGCACAGGCCTGTAGAGTTTGAAACTTTGAGCCTAATTCATAAGAAGCAGTGTAACTCCTGTTTGTATCTATCTATTCAGGACTATGATATGATCTTGTAAAGACAATTTTATTAGCCTGAGACTTTTACACAGAGACATTCATTTTTGCAGACACTCCAGACAATGATAATGCTGAGTCAGTCTTACAGCCATTACCTCCAAGACACCAAAGCAATCAGAAGTTGACTTGTATTCTCCAGAGAGTCCATCCACAGCTGATGCTTGCAATGTGTCAGTAAACGACACATAGATTAAGAATGGTCTCTGGACAAGTCTTGTCCCACTCTCTAACACAGAGATTGTAAGACAGTGATGTGGTTGCTATTTAAAATTGATACGTTTTGAACTGTCTTATCACACAGTAAGGGGATTACCAGGAAAGTTCACAGAGGATTGCAATTTAGAGTGGAAACAAGGAACTGTAGGAAAAAAAAAAAGCTTTAATGACAGAGGAGTATAAGTATTTATGTGTTTCAGATTTTACACAGGGCCCTATGCAAACAAGAAAAGATAGTAAACCTGAATTAGAAGACAGAATAGTTACTGCTTGAAAGAAATAAAATAAAAAAGCCAATATTCTTCTTTTCAGGGGGATTTGGGTGAATATGAAATCTGCTTTCCATTAATGAATATAATAAATGACAACACATCTTAGGTTAATAATAATAATAATAGGATCTGTTAGAGGTTTTATAGGGAATGTTGGACATTAGTTACATGCCACAAGGAAATAAATTGAAGCACAGAGGATTGATGCCCAGGAATTGATACAGCTGCTGGGACTAAAGCACTGATGGTCTGCCCTCAGAGTTTCATGTCACAGAACCTCCATGAAGAAGATTAGAATTTTTCTCTATAGTATCTGAAGTGTCTTTTGGCACTATATCTGGGGCTAATTAGGCATTTATAAGAGATTTCAGAGTAAGAGAGAACTCAAGTGTTAGAAAGAGTTATAGAAGACTACTAAATCAGGAGGGGTTAAATAGCGTAGGGAATGGGAAAGGCCTGAGAAGAGATATGCAGAAAGAGAATCAACATTCAAGACCTCTTTTAAAACGTCACATGGAAACCTACTACCATAAAAACTTCCATATATATGTGTGCTCATACCAAAAACGTTTAGATGGACTTACCTTGCAATCTGTCAACAATGCCACTACAACACAATATATGTTATCAAATAGAAAGTCCAGAGCCAGGAATGGGTAACTTCTTTTGTAGTTGCTTGCCAGTTTGGTCCCCTAGACCTCAGTTAGCATAGGTACTGTCAATATTCTTGGTTGTTTTCCAAAACTTGATAGTAAGACCTTATTACTAAAGATTCCACACATTTAAAATGCAGAACATGGAGAAATAAAGCTGGTACTGACTTGAAAGCTCCATTTATGCTACCTATCTTTTACAGTGTTTTGAGGTGATATATAGGTTACCAGAGGACAAAAGTAAGTATCAAATTTATCCTACTATGGACAGCTACCAGCCCGGCCAGTTATGCCCAGTGATGCAGTAGTGGCATAAACATCATGGGAGCTAACAATTAATTTCTGATTGGATTTAAGTCCCATTCTACAAGACAAAACGCATATCTAGCATTGACCTCATGGTCAAGAACCTGTGCTCAGATAAGCCACAGGACATATAGGAGAACCTACTACTATTACATTGCTAAACGAGCATAGTCTTAAACATCTGTTCTCCCAATGTCTTATCATTATATACATAGACTGGTATATTTTCCGTTCTGTATCAGAGAAGATTCTCTTTGCAGAAGATGGTGATTAACACAGAGAGATCCACAAATTGTTGAGATATAGAAGAGAGGGCACTGTAGATTCTTCTCAGCCTTAAACTGGAATTGTCTACACTCTCCTCCCCAGGCTCATGGGTAATTGTGGAAGAGGAGGCAGAACTAAGAATCTATAACATCAGATAACTATAAGGAACCAGCATTTTCAGCACAAAACAGGAAAGTTGCTCATATGAACTCACGGCACAAACTCAAGGCAGATGACAGCATGGAGAGAGCAAATGCTCACGGAGTCCTACTCCCAGTTAAAGAGTTATTATTAAATGATAGCTGCCATAAGGGAGTCAGTGTTCTCTTTCTAATTAATTTATTCTGTCAAACATTGCATACCAACTGCAGTTTCCCCTCCCTCCCGCCAGTCTTCACCTCCTCCATCTCTCTGCTTCCCCCCTCCTCATCCACTCTTCTTTCGAGTCTTCTTTAGGACTGCAGCCTTGGGAATTGACTACCATCCAGTGGCAGTCTAGACATTCAAGAGTAATTGGGGAGCACCAACTGTATTTGATTGCTCAAAAATGTGGCTCCAAAGTTACATTGATAGGGTGGAGCGATGGATCTTGGAGAGTGGGGTCAGGAATTGAATATGATTAATGAAATCCTCAATGAACTAATAAAGTCAAGAAAGAAAAGATCTGGAAGCAAAACATGAAAAGAAGTTCATAGGTCACGTATATTTCTACAAATGTGCATTATACAATTTAGACAAAACTGGAGAGATTTCAACCAACATTCTTCAAAGACTCTGGGGATATTATGAATTAAATTTAGAGTATTCAGCTGTATTTTTCCTCCTGTATGCATTCCAAAGTATATCATTTTTTCTTTTTTAAATCTTTATTAATTACACTTTATTCACTTTGTATCCCCCCTGTGGTTCCCTCCCTCCTCCCGTCCCAATCTCTCCCTTCCTCCATCCTCTGCATGCATGCCCCTCCCCAAGTCCACTGATAGTGGGGGTCTTCTTTTCCTTCCTTCTGATCCTAGTCAATTAGGTCTCATCAGGAGTGGCTGCATTGTCTTCTTCTGTGGCCTGGTAAGGCTGCTTCCTCCCTCAGGGGGAGGTGATCAAAGAGCAGGCCAAATCAGTTCATGTCAGAGACAGTCCCTGTTCCTATCACAATGGAACCCACTTGGATACTGAACTGCCATGGGCTACGTCTGTGCAGGGGTCTTAGGTTATCTCCATGCATGGTACTTGGTTGGAGTATCAGTCTCAGGAAAGACCCCTGTGCCCAGATTTTTTGTTTCTGTTGCTCTCCTTGTGGAGTTTATGTCCTCTCCAGATCTTACTGTTAACTGTTTCCCACTTCTTTCACAAGATTCCCTGCACTCTGCCCAAAGGTTGGTCATAAGTCTCAGCATCTGCATTGATAGTCTGCAGGACAGAGCCTTTCAGAGGTCCTCTGTGGCAGGCTCCTGACTTGTTCCCTCTTTTCTCCTTCTTCTGATGTCCATCCTCTTTGCCTTTCTGGATAGGGATTGAGCATTTTAGCAAGAGTCCTGCCTCTTGATTAGTTTCTTTAGATGTACAGATTTTAGTAGGTTTATCCTATATTATATGGACATTATTTGCTGTTATTTAGTATTTTTAAAAATTTATTTATTTTATATTCCAGTCATTGCTCCCTCTCTTCTTCTCCTCTCAGTCCCACCCTCCCTCCCTGTTTCCCCTGTACCCCTCCCCTACTCTTCAGAGAAGGGAAGCAACCCCCACCCCAGCATATCAAGTGGAGTCAGGACTGACTGAGGGCATTCCTCTGTAGCCTGGCAACATGGCCATGAGGGGAAAGTGATTGAAAAGCAAGCAGCAGAGTCCATGTCAGAGTCAACCCCTATTCCTCTTACTAAGAAATTCACGTGAAGACCAAGCTGCTCATTGGCTACATCTGTGTAGAAGGCCTACGTCCAGTCCATGCATGATCCTTGGATGGTAATTCATCCTCCACAGGCCTCCATGGGCCCTGGTTAGTTGAGTGTTTTTGGTCTTTTTGTGGAGCTCCTGTCCCCTCTATCCTTTCCCTCACTCTATTATTATTATTATTATTATTATTATTATTATTATTATTGTTATTATTTACAATTTATTCACTTTGTATCCCAGTTTTAGTCTCCTCCCTCATCTCCTCCAGGTCCCACCCTCCCTTCCTCTTCCTCCCCTATCCCTCTCCCCTAGTCCACTGATAGGGGAAGTTCTTCTCCCCTCCTGTCTGACCCTAGCCTGCCAGATCCCATCAGGACTGCCTGGATCCTCTTCCTCTGTGGGCAGGCTAGGTCTCCCCACCAGGGAGAAGTGATAAAGGAGCAAGCAACTGAGTTCATGTTAGAGATTGTCTCTTCTCTTCTTAGGGAACCCACTTGGAGACTGAGCTGTCTATGGGCTGCATCTGCACAGGGGGTCTAGGTCTTCTCTGTGTATGGTCTTTGGTTGATGCATCAGTCTCTGTAGTTCCCCCTAGGCCCAGTTTTCTTTTTCCTTTTTTTCTTTCTCTTTACTTTTTCTTTTCTTTCTTTTTTTTTCTTTTTGGCTTTGTTGGACATCTTGTGTGGCTCCTGTCTCCTCCAGGTCCTTTTATATACTCCTTCTTCCATAAGACTACCTGTGCTCTGTGCAGAGTTCGGCTGTGAGTCTCTGTATCTGCTCTCTCCCCTACTGGTTAGAGTGTTTTAGAGGACACCTGTGGTAGGCTCCAGTCTTGTTTCCTCTCTTCTGCTTCCTATTTTCCCTCCTGAATGGAACTGAGCATCTTCCCTAGTGTCCTCCTTCTCATTTAGCCTCTTTAGGTCTATAGATTTTAGTATGGTTATCCTATATTATATGTCTAATATCCACTTATAAGTGAA
Organism: Meriones unguiculatus; assembly: GCF_030254825.1. Taxonomy (NCBI): domain Eukaryota; kingdom Metazoa; phylum Chordata; class Mammalia; order Rodentia; family Muridae; genus Meriones; species Meriones unguiculatus. The sequence continues at coordinate 36,013,157 of NC_083349.1, forward strand.
TATACCATGCACATCTCTCTGCTTCTGGGATACCTCACTCAGGATGACCTTTTCTATTTCTGTCTATTTGCTTGCAAATGCAATGATTTCCTTGAAACCTAACTTTTGATTGATAAACAACATAGTCCAATATCACACACCAAGTAGGTCAATGGGTATGGGGAAGCATTAACCAGTGTAAAATGCTGGGAAGGTGGGTTCATACGGACTTAGCAACAACTGATGACGAGAAGATGTATCTTGGAATCCACTGAATCATTCCATCACTTATCCTTCAACTTGCCTGGGTAACTAGGGTGCCGTTGTGTACATAGTACTCCACTTCACCATTCCATCCGGTCATGCATTTCCCCACAGAGGGCCAAGCTGTAGCACCACTTTCCCTATCAACAGCTCTGTACAAAGACTGAGACGATACTGCTATCATACCGATAATAAATTCCCTTGGTCGTTATTATTAACTTCATATGCTTGGAAAAATTGAACTTTACTTGAAGTAATGAATGATCTTTCAAAATATAGCCCTTAGTTCATTGAGGTAAACACACCTCATTTAATAAGAAGCTTATGTCCTGTTTTGTCTCTGAGAATGGGTCTCACCCCATTCTGCTCTCAAAATCGTTTAATTTAGCCAAAAGTTGGCTTCATCAAATATCACAATAAATCTAAAATCACACTGTACATTATTTCAGAGTTACTTCCTCAAACTGCCTCACCGTCTTTATCTGCTTACCCCAATACTGAAAACTATTAATAAATAAAAAGGAGAGAAACTTGAGGCAAGATCCTAGAGGGAATTTCTAAGGAGAATATAGAAGGTTTACTTTACAGCCCTTGGGCAAACAGCTTAGAAGCGGTAAAGAATCTTTGGGCTGCAAAAGTAAGGCAAAAAGAAAAAGAAGTGCAATCAACAGCAATTCTGAAAGCTGTGGAAGGAGCCAGGCTTATCATGCTCCCCTCGCTGGCCTTTCCTTTCTGGTTAACTTACTGAAGCCAAGTACTACTATGAATGTAGCCTGTGAAGGAGGGAACTATGTGACTGCATCTTTCAGAGAATGGTAGAAACGGGTTAGGACTGGGAAGAGTGTAAAGGGTAAATATAAATATTAATTATAAATATTAAATTAAAATGATGAATTATTTTTTGTACAGGGTTCTATTTTTGCAGCATATTTAAAATGGATTTTCACTGTATCCCCATTGCAACTGGGGACAACTTGCTCCCCACTGTACCTTAAAAGGCTTTCATTATTGAAAGGAAGTTGAATTGCATTACTTATTTATCATTTTTCTCAGCCCCTTTATGAACATGTGCAAGTTCACATTTGTCCACACTTGGTTACTTCTTGGTCTCTTATAGAGAAAATGAGTGCAGTGGGGAGAAGTTGTGCCTTTCAAGATTTAGTTACCTCAAAGAGAGAAAGAGCTGAAACACATCCTCCCAAATTCTATGAACAGCATTTTACTGAAACTGATTTTGATGAGGCTCATTGCTTCTTATTTGAATGACTGGGTTTTCTTGGGGATTTATTATATCCAAGTAACCACATGAATTAAACTTAGAAGCTTCTTAAGAACTCTCCATTAGAAAAGATACATCAAAAAGATTGAAAATGGAAATTATCATCTGTCAGTTTATTAGGCTTCAAATAACCATAAACTGTGCATAAAAAAAGTCAGAGGAGTGTTATGTTATGTGGTGAGGGTAGTGCATCTGTGAGCAACTTCTTAAGGCAATCTTTTCCCTACGTTATATTTTTATATAACTGAACATATTCTGAAGACAAACTAATACAGAGTACTGTTCTAGGTATAAATGTGCTTTTGTTTTGGTCCCAGGTGTGTGATGTGGGACTGATTCAGATGGTCCACAGCAGCAGACTATTTGTCTCATGTGGGCTCTGAGAGGAGCTCTTTGCCAGCTGCAGATAGTTTAAATCTGAGGACTCTGGAGAGGGAATAAATTCCTGAGCCCAGAAAGCTGGAGTGTGGAGAAAGGGCAAGACTGCTCCTGCTTCCTCCTTGCTGCTCTTGTTGCTGTTGTGAGACAAGAAGTTGGAGATCTCCTAAAATGAGGGTTGGACAGGCTCCAAGAAACCTGGAGACCCTAAGCAGCAGGAAGCAGCTAAGAGAACTGTTCTGCACTCCCACTATCCTTTTCTCTCTCCTCCCTAGTATTGGAGTTTTGGAAGGGATTGGAGTGGAGAAGGGAGAAAAATATATAAGAAACATAATAAAGTATTTTTTAAAAGTACGCCAACATAGAATTAATTCACACCAGAGGGAAGCAGTTGTCCTTTTACAGTCCATTTCTGCTATAATCACTGTCTTTAGCCCTGTGGGTGAAGCTTACACAGAAGCGTCCTGACAAGCATGTGGGTTATTATCTTTGGGGCTAAGTTGCAATGAGACTTAAGGATGTTTTATTCCTGGAGAACAGTTCCTATGGCTCTCAGTGATACTTATAACCAAGGGAAGTTGGAGTGCAGTGTTTCCAGTGCTAGGAGATGGACAACACGGGACAGGCACCTTCTCTCCTTCAGTGTCTTCGCACTCAGTTACCAGAACCCAGGCACAGTCCTCAGAACAGGAATGAGATAAAGGTTTCCCATTAGCTTTCTTGACAGAGGCCTTTAAAAAAGCAGATTATATGCCAACTTGAACTGTTAATATCTTTTCTAAATTATAGTCTTTGGTAAAAAGTATATTTTCTCTGTAAGAGAAAAGCTGCCTTCATTGTAGCATATTCTATTCTACAGTGTTTTAAAAATTAATTTATTTATCCACTTCACATCCCACTTGTAGCTCCCTCCCTCCCTCTTTCCCCATCCCTCATCTCCTAGTCCTCAGAAAAGGGGAATATCCCCCCCCCACTACCCACACACTCTTGTATATCAAGTCTGACTGAGGTTCTCCCCTTCTCCTGAGGCCTGGAAAGGCAGCCCACCAGGGAGCAATGATCAAAAAGCAGGCAACAGAGTCCATGTCAAACTCAACTCTGGCTCCCCTTACTAGGGAACTCACAAGAACCCTGAGCTACCCCTCGGCTACATCTGACTAGGGGTCCAGTCTAAGCATGGCCCTTTGTTAGTGCCTCAGTCTCCATAAGCCCTCTGGCCCTGGTTAGTTGGCTCTGTTGGTCTCCTTGTGGAGTTCCTATCACCTCCAGGTCCTTCTATCCTTCCCCCACTTTCCCACAAGACTCCTTAAGCTTTGCCCAAAGTTTGGCTGTGAGTTTCCACATCTGTTTTGATCCAGTACTGGGTATAGCCTCTCAGAGAATAGCTGTACTAGGCTCTTATCTGTGAGCATAGCAGAACATCATTAACAGTGACAGGTGTTGGCTGTCTCCCATGGCTTGGGTCTCAGGTTAGACCAGGTATTGTTTGGACATTCCCTCAATCTCTGCTCTATCTTTATCCCTGCATATCTTGTCAGTAGGGTAAATTTTAGGTCAAAGTTTTTGTGAGTGGGTTGAATTTCCCATCCCTTCACTAGGATTTCTGTCTAGTTAAAGTGTGCCATCCTCAGTCTCTGTGACTGCTGTTACTAGGAATTCTCAGAGTCACCTCCACATCCTCCCAGAACCCTACTCTGTCTTAGGTCTCCAGCTTGCCATAAATATGCCCCAGCTCACTGTGGAAATCAATCTGGTGCTAGCTCAGAAAATTGGGTAGAGATCTACCTCAAGATTCAGCTATACCACTCCTGGGTATATACCCAAAAGATACTCTACCATACAACACAGACACTTCCCCAACTACGCTCATAGCAGCTTTATTTGTAGTAGCCAGAATCTGGAAACAACCTAGATGTCCCTCAACTGAAGAATGGAAAAAGAAACTGTGGTACATTTACACAATGGAATACTACTCAGCTATTAAAAACAAGGAAAACATGAAATTTGAAGGCAAATGGATGCCACTAGAAAAAAAATATTCATGAGTGAGGTAACCCAAATTCAGAAAGACACACGTGGTATGCACTCACTTTTAGGTGGATATTAGACTTACAGTACAGGATAAACATACTACAATTCAGAGACCCAAAGAAGATAAGTAACAAGGAGGAACCAAGGAGGATGCTCAAATATTACTCAGAAGGAGGAAATAGACAGTGGAAGTGGTTGAAGAGAGGGAACCAGGTAGGAGGGGGGGCACAAAGAGAAAGGAGGGTGGAGGCCAGACCTTGGGTGATGGTGAGTGAGAGGACAGAGGGCCGACAGAGAGAATTCTACTGTGTTTTAACTTAAAAAAACTTTAGACCTTACTGTTTCCCCCTTCCTGCACTCTGCGCAAAGGTTGGCCATAAGTCTAAGCATCTGCTTTGGTAGTCTGCAGGGCAGAGGCTTTCAGAGTTCCTCTGTGGCAGGCTCCTGACTTGCACCCCATTTTCTCCTTCTTCTGATGTCCATCTTCTTTGCCTTTGTGGATGGGGATTGAGCATTTTAGCAAGAATCCTCCCTCTTGATTAGTTTCTTTAGGTGTACAGATTTTAGTAGGTTTATCCTATATTATATGTCTATATGAATGAGTATATACTGTGTGTGTCTTTCTTTTTTTGGGATCGCTCATTCAGGATGATCTTTTCTAGATCCCACCATTTACCTGCAAATTTCATGACATCTTGTTTTTTATTGCTGAGTAATATTCCATTGTATAGATATACCACAATTTCTGTATCCATTCCTCTGTTGAGGGGCATCTAGGTTGTTTCCAGGTTCTGGCTATTACAAATAAAGCTGCTACAAACATGGTTGAGCTGATGTCCTTATTGTGTACTTGAGCCTCTTTTGGGTATATGCCTAGGAGTGGTATAGCTGGATCTTGAGGAAGCACTATTCCTAGTTGCCTGAGGAAGCACCAGATTGATTTCCAGAGTGGTTGTACAAGTTTACATTCCCACCAGCAGTGGAGAAGGATTCCTCTCTCTCCATAACCTCTCCAGCATGTGTTGATCTTAGCCATTCTGATGGGTGTAAGGTGAAATCTCAGGGTCGTTTTGATTTGCATTTCCCTGATGACTAAGGATGTTGAACATTTCTTTCACAAGGAAGGCAACAAAACCAAAGAATTTGAGCACAGGGGTCTTTCCTGAGACTGATACTCCAACCAAGGACCATGCATGGAGATAACCTAGAACCCTTGCATAGATGTAGCCCATGGCAGTTCAGTGTCCAAGTGGGTTCCATAGTAATGGCAATAGGGACTTTCTCTGGCATGAACTGATTGTCCTGCTCTTTAATCACCTCCCCCTAAGGGGGGGGAGCACCCTTAGCAGGCCATAGAGGAAGACAATGCAGCCATTCCTGATGAGACCTAATAGACTAGGATCAGAAGGAAGGAGAGGAAGACCTCCCCTATCAGTAGACTTGGGGTGGGGCATGTGGGCAGAGAGGGGAGGAAGGGAGGGGTTGGGAGGGGAGGAGGGAGGGAACTACAGGGGGGATACAAAGTGAATAAAGTATAGTTAATAAAGAATTAAAAAAACGAATAAAAAAACTTTAGGATAGGAGAGTGTTACACACACCATTAGATTGAGAAAAGACAACTTCTAATGCCTCCTTCTGAAGTTTGAACACAGGGACGCATCTATAGGATCACTTCAGAAGCATTTGACTTCTTTACCAGAGAAGTGTCTGAGTTTAGTACTCATACTTGAATTCAACAGAAGAATGCTCCAACTGCAGACACAGTCCAACATGGACCCTTTGATCTGTCGATAGCATAAATACACACAGGGCACTTGGGAGCTAATTAACCTGAAATCTGGTTACGTTGTTCAATAGACAGGGCTTGGGTTCAGCTTTATTGTAGAAAAAAGTAAGGTGATATCTCAATTATCAGATCACTCAGGAACAGTGTTTTGAGTGCACACCCAGCTCTTGCTTAGCGACTTTAACTCTCTGAATAACCCACCAGTCCTTTAACACACTGTTAATTAAAAAATAATTTCTTATTAGTTTTCATGGAACAATATGTGAGGAATTACTTCCCAGATAATAGACAGAGGCAACGAAGCCAATGACATCAGAAGACTATAATTCTAAAGTAAATAAAAAGCCTTACTTAAGGTGTAAAATAATAACTCATACAAGTCAGGAGGTGTCTCAGAAGTTGGTTGTAGGTGTGAAGATATACAGAGGAGAAAATTACTCTTTGACAAAGTTCTCTATGGTTTACTCACTGAATTTTCAATTTGTGTGCTGATGATCAACCCATGTTCAACATGCACTTAAAATAATATTAGCAGGATTGAAATATGGCTCAGTAGATAAAGTGTTTGTCATGCAAGTGTGAGACCCTGGGTTAGAATCCACAGTACCTACATAAAGTCTTACATGATAGTGCACATTTGTGTAATTCTAGCCAGAAATAGGAGAATCCCTGTGAAATAAGTGCACCAGCTATCCTCTTGTATCATGTGTGAGAACAAGAGACCTTGTCTCAGAAATGAAGGAAGGTCCTTCTATCCTTCCCCCACTTTTTCATTGGACTCCCCATGTTCCACCCAATGTTTGGTTTGGTTCTCTGCATCCGTTTCTATCAGGTCCTGGTTTGAGCCACTGAGAGGGCAACTATGCTTGGCTCTTGTCTGCAGGCACAGCAGAGTATCGTTAATCATGTCAGGGGTTGGCTTAAGGATTGAAGGACCCAGAAAGGATAGGAGCTCCACAAAAGACCAACAGAGCCAACTAACCAGGGCCCAGTAGGGCCTATCGAGGCTGAAGCACCAATCAAGGACCATGAATGCACTGGACCTATGCCCCCTACACAGATGGAGCAATGGGCAGACAGTTCTCATATGGGTTCCCTGGTACTTAGAATAGGGATTGAGTCTGACATGGACTCTCTTGCCTCCTTTTTGATTGTTTCCCTCTGGTGTGGCTATGTTTCCAGGCTACAGGGGAAGAGGATGTTCTTAGTCCTGATGCAACTTGATATGCTGGGGTGAGTGGGTAGGAGGGGCTCCCCTTCTCTGAGGAGTAGCAGAGGGAAGGTGGGTCCAGGTGGAGAAGAGGAAAGGGGCTATGACTCATATGTAAAATGAATAAATAAAAAATATTTTAAAAAATGAAGAAAGACAAAGACCAACACCCAAGGTTGACCTCTGACCTTCAAGCACAGGCTCACACCCACTTACTGAATACACACACACACACACACCCCAACAAGATTTTGTAGTGCATTCAAAGATGATGGTAGAGCCTGATAGTATTCCAAAGTTTGAGAGCATCGAGCAGGTTCAGTAGGTGATATGTAATTAATTAACACTTAGACCTAAGTTTTACTGTATCGAATGTGGATTATTTCCTTAGCCTTTGTGGTGGCTCATTTTGGATGTCAGCTTGACTGGATCTGGAACTGATTAAAGTGCAAGGCTTTGGGCTCTCCTATGAAAACATTTCTTATCAGACTGTCTGAAGTGTGAAGACTCAACCGAACAAGGACAACATACTCTGGTGGCAGCCCAAAGGGAAGGTCAAGGGAGAAGAAAACTTTGGTCTCTCCCTGCTTGCCTATACTCTTGCTCTGCAGTTCTTCTATTGCTGTACCATTCCATCACCAATAAAAACCAGCTCCTTCAGGATTCTTTTTTTCCCAAATTTTTATTTTTTTATATTAATTACAGTTTATTCACTTTGTATCCCAGGTGTAGAACCCTTCCTCATTCCCTCCCAATCCTCACCCACCCTCCCTCATCTCCTTCCTGCCCCTCTCTATGTCTACTGATAGGGGAGGTCCTCCTCCCCTTCCATCTGACCCTAGCTTATCAGGTCTCATCAGGGCTGGCTGCATTGTCTTCCTCTGGCCTGGTAAGGCTGCTCCTCCCTTGTGGGGGAAGGTCATTCTAATGTAGACTGAAGGCCCACAGCTCTTCAGGAGTCCCTCAGGCCTTCAGTGCTAGAGTATAACTTCCTAGGCTTGTAGACTTAAACAAATATTACATCCCAAGCATGTCCTGTGTGAAATCCACTGCTGGACTATCTAGAACATTTCATCTAGGCCAATGATGAGAAGGAAGGATTGTGATAACACAGCCTATAGACTCAACTAAGCAGGGTTCATAGGAACTTACAGAGACTGAAGTGGCAATCACAAAGCCTGCATAGGTCTGTACTAGCTCCTCTGCACATATGTCATGGTTGGTTAGCTTGGGGTTTTTATGGTACTCCTAACATTGAGAGTAGGGGTGTCTCTGGCTCTTTTACCTACTCTTAGAACCTTTTTCCTACTACTGCCTTGCTTGCCCAGCCACAGTATATGAGGGTTTGTGAGAGATATGAGGATATGTGCCTAGTCCTATTGCATCTTGTTATGCCATGTTTGGTTGATATCCTAGATTGGATATCCTAGATTTGGTGGCCTACTTTTTTTTTGGAAAGGGGACGGAGGAGCAGTGACTGTGAGAGGAAGGGCAGTGGGGTGGGGGGAGGGGATGGGAGGAGTGGCTGGAGGAGCAACTGTAGTTGGGATGTTTTGTATGAGAGAAGAATGAAAAATAAAAAAAGAAAAGAATGGCATGAAACAATTACCTAGACATGGATCAAGGTTGTTCTGATGCCAGACAGTATAAGGTATGCTGCATAGATGAGAGGTAGTATGAAAATATTTTCCATTTTATGAACAAGTACAGGGTTTTAAGAAGAACTGGGGAGAAGAAAAGACTGTAACTATCATGCATGGGATTCCAAAGTTGTCCAACAAATCTATCACAACTTGGGGTGCAGAAGGGAGGAGAGATGCTATAAAGACATGGCATATGGTTAGGGAATAAAACCTTTGTGGTTGAGTCTGGTGCCAGACTTGGTGCAGAGATGATGGAGCATACACTGGTAAGGTCTGGATCCATGTTTGTAAGTGTAGACTGGTCTTTCTATCTATTGTATTCTCTTGTGTGTGTGTGTGTGTGTGTGTGTGTGTGTGTGTGTGTGTTTTGAGCATTTTTATTTCAAAGGCCTGAAAATTAAATTTGCCTTTGAAGGAAGCCTTCAGAATCAATAGCTTTTAGGACAGCATATCTTTTCACAGGAAGTCTCAGCCAAAGGAATACTGCCTAAGAAGATCAGACCTACCACTAGTGATCCATGAGGTGTCATCTTTGCCCATGCTCTGAGTCAGTGAGACCCATTTCTCAGAAGAAAGCAGAGGATTTTGAGCACAACCACTTGAATTTCCAAGTTCTCCTACTGGCAGAACCTGTCTGGGTTGCCTGCTAGGACAAAATTCTTCTTTGCTCAGCTTCATATTCTAAGGAACCACTTTCAGTTCTGAAGCTTAGGGTGTATACATTCCTTGTGTTTTTGTTAATCCAGAGCTATTGCTTCTCATGACTTTGCTTGAGTTCTACAACTTCATCAAGAAATATTGTGTACTTTAAAGTAAAAACAACAGAAAAACAGTGTGTTGTGGGGTTTTTTTTTTTCTCCTTTTTTATCAACTTATACAGACATTGACAGAAAGCATTCATAAACTGGGATTTTTTTTTTCCTTCATGGATGAAAAGATTTTAGTGTGTCAGAAACTTTCCTTTAGCATATTATCTTCTGAGATCCATCATCATTCCTGGTTCATCTGCACTTTCTCTTTCTATTTCTGTCATACAACTGAAATGATTTTGTGGGATTTTTTTCCGTGTTAAATATAGCACCCCCCTTTTCTAAATTCATTGCAATTGAGCATGTCATTTATCCTTCTGCCCATTTTTCTTATATTAAAAGGTCTCCTGCTGGAATTTAATTTCAAGTTAAATCTTTACCCCACCCTCAGGCTGTGAGACTGAATTAAATAAATCCCCCTAAAAGTAATAAACCACTCTTAGCTGTGGTCTTGTGATATCAGTTGTCAGCCTGTCAGAGCAAATCTGAGTGTTAAATTCACTGCTTCTGCTAGCAAAAAAGGAATCAGAATACCCAAAGCCCAAGGTATCAGAAGGCTGTAGTCTCTCCTGCCTCCTCCCATCAGTGCCACTTAAGTATGCAAGGAAATACCTTTGAAGATGATTTTTATGATGACACTTTTTTATATTTTATGTTGATAGCAAAATATCCAGGCCCAGCTCCAGCGGTTAGACTGTGCTTACTAACCCGCAAACCCGGTTGATGTAGGAACAGTAGGTAGAGTTACTTCCCTTTGGAGAGGGGTTGCAGAGTGGGAGTATCCTGGTAGAGACTGGTAGGTTTCAGGTGAGTCAGGACTGTTCACGTCCATGACTGAAAGGTAGATGATTTGAGAAAGGAAAGGAACGTGAATTTGTCATAAAATAACTGCAAGGAAATTCATTCACTGAACATAGCCAATACCTCACACACAAAGCATAAAACACAAAACACCACTTCATGAAGAAGATACTAGCTTCTTGCAATACTCTGTTCATGATGTAGGAACACGGGAAAAACAAAACAAAACAAAAAAACAAAAAAAAAAACAGGCTGGATTTATGGATGTGATGAATAAATGACGACAACTGTTTCCAAACCTGTTGGCTTTTCAGTTGCTGAGCAAAGTTAAAAACACTCCTTTATCTTTAAAGCACCAAACTTCTCAAAAGAGAAAGGATCTTGTAAATTAACAAAACAATGAACAAACAAATCAGTAAATACTGGTTTCTGCATGTTAAATTCCGAAGAATTACAATATGTAAACATACCCAAGCCAGCAATTTGGTGTTTTTATAGTGCAGGGCAACAGTTCAGCTTAGCTTCCCCATCTCCATGGACAGTTGAGATATTACCTTTTGTGTTGCTGTAGCTGCAGAAGATGAACACAGTTCTCTGAACAAGATTTCAGTGGAAAATTCTGAGGTGCTGAAGATAATATGTTTTTTTTTTTTTCAGTAAGTATTATAGTTGCAAGTCTCAGCTTTCTTTAGACATCTTTATCCATTCAAACATCCAGCATATTTGTTTCGCCAAAGGCTTCATGATGCTTCAATCCCTTTCTCCTGCCATTGAAAGCATTCTCATTACTCTCCAATTTGGAAACTGAAAGAGTTCCAGGGAGAGCCTATTATAGGGAATATATTTCCCAGCTAGTTTGAAGTAGATATTGGCAGTAGAATTATGACACTTGACTTATAATACATGCAAACATGGTACAAGGTCACATGTCTTTTGTCACCAGGAAGGGATCAGCTTCAAAACAGAAAGGAGTAGAAAACAATGTTGAGAGTCTTGTAGCCCTCTACAGAATGGGATTTTAAGACAGTGAGACACGTTGTCACATTTGCAGTGTCATTATATGAATAGTAAACAGAAATTTTAGTACTTTAAAGCCTGGGACTCATTTTTAAATTTTTGGAATTTATGTTTGCTAAAATCTTTAAAAAAACAACATCAGAATTTAGCATATATTCTCATTCAGATGTTATTGACTTATCTAGCAAGCTGTGAAAAATGACTTGCTAAGAGGTGGGGGTTTGAAGTCTAGCCTTCGTAATGCAGAGCCCATGATTTTTCCCATGGGATTTCAGGAAGGATGGACATTGTGATGCCAGCCAGCCCAGGGTCCTTTCTTTCAGCTGAATCCGCTGTAGTCTTTACTCTTGTGATAACTTTAAGACGCTTCCCTTAAATGCCTGTAGAAAAGATCTTCCCGAAACGAAATGAATAGAATGTTTGGTTTTGTGGTCCATAAATAAAAGTTTGGATAAAGGGTGACGCTGTCAAAATATCAGTTCTCTTGTTAAACAGTAAACTTGAGATCATGAATCTGGAGTCGTGTCTTGACGGATTTTTGCGAGGTCAGACAGTGTCACAGTCCAGTCATAAACACATCATTTTTCAGTTCCTTGCCTTTGTTTGCTCAGCAGTGCTATGTTTGCTCGCTAGATACCAGGATTTCTGTCTCGCCTTAGGGAACTAACATTGAGTAAATCTGTAGTGAGGCCCCTCACTGTACAGCACAGAAGCTGGATAAGCAACTGCAAGCGAGAGGCAGTAGCATTGCTTAGATATCGCAGCTAAGCAGTGTGGGAGGACACAGTCAGCCAGGCACCTGTGGTTCTCGGGCATTGTTCTTTCTGAACGCTTGAGCCACAAGTGACATTTGCAGCTGTCACCCCCATCTCTAAGTTCTTTTTTTTTTTCCATTTTGCTCCATATTTAAATGTTCTCTGTGGGAGAATGTTGTGGCTTCATCTAAAACAACTCCCGCCCCAATTCTTACTTTGAAGATTGGTCCTTAGTGTGGTGTATTATGAAGACTCTAATCTTTAATGAATCTAATGTTTTGTGGCTTGATGGGTTATTGAGAGGTACCAGAAACTTCAGGAGGTGGGGACTAGTTGGAGGAAGTAGGTCACTTGGGATGTAACCCTGAAAGGTGAATTGGTCTCCACTCTCTTTCTGGCTGCTGGCTACAAGAGGTGAACATCTCCGTGATATGCAACCTTCTGAGGTGTTCTGAGAAATACCGAGTCAAGTGGTTAGAAGCTAAAGCCTCTGGAATTGTGATTCAAATATACATCTTTAAGGTGACTTTTGAGGAATCTGTTTACAGTGATAGGAAACTGACCATCACAGGAAATACAGAAATGAGGGCATCTAATGCTCATATGAGCCATTTGCTGATGTCACAAGACAGCACTTAAACAAACGGCTTTTTACAAAGCTGTCCAACCATGCAGTTCAGAAGTTCAGAGGTGAGTGAAACCATTAGCGTGTACATGACTCAAACTACCTTTGCAGCTGGCATCTGTTTGTCCTGACATGTGTCTTCTCCCCAATATTTTGAGGTGTTTTCTCCTGTATACTTGATGTCTCATACCTTTATCTGTAAAATGAAATAATCAGGAAATATTACTTGACAGAACTAGGAGTGTCCTTATGTTCAGCCAAAATAATGACAAGGATGATGGTCACTGAGTGCTAGCCCTTTTTTCTTTTTCTTTCTTTATTCTTTTGGGTTTTCAAGACAGGGTTCTCTCTGTAGCTTTGGCTATCCTGGACTCACTTTGCAGACCAAGCTGTCCTTGAACTAACAGCTATTGCCTGCCTCTGCCTCCCAGAGTGTGGGATTAAAGGAGTGCGCTACGACACCAGGCTAGTGTCCACCACCTGTCCTTTTGCTAGAGACTGACACCTGCTTACTGGACAGCACTGACCACATGTAAGAGGTAAAGCCTTGAGGCACTGGTATGGAGGATCGCTGTTGTGTCGGAAAGACAAATCTTGTCTGATGTATGAAAAGTTAGAGAATAGTTTCTATATTTGGAGAATATGATTCTTCTGGGAGCAATTCTTAAGGCAAAAAATACTTTATGATTTAAAATTTTAAATTGATCTTTTAATTACGTTCAACTGTGTGTGCATGTGGTGTGGTATTTGTGTGTGTGTGTGTGTGAGTGAGTGTATGTGTGTGTCTATCTTTCTGTCTGCCCATCTGTGCAAATATGACAGACTATATTTTACCTTGCAGAAGTCTCTCTGGTATGATAAGTAACTTTTTATTTTGTAAATAAGCAATAAAACCCCATTTTCTCCTAGAGCAGTTATTTTGCAGAGGAACATAGGTAGGAATTTTTGGCATTTTATTTATATTAAAAAAGATCTACAATCATTTCCAAAACTCACCTGCCAGTTTTCAGGAACTCAGACAAAATGCTGGTTTGAAGGCTAAGGATGCATTCCTAATTTATAGAGGTAATTCCCCATTGAAAAGCAAATCAAAATGCTAGCTTGTCTGTATTCTTTTCAGTGCTCTAGCTTAGGGCCACGCTCAATTGTTGGTGTCTAGAAGACATCTGTCAGCCACTTGATGACTGGATACAGAGTTTCATTCCAGGGAAATGCTACTGAGATGTCACTTCCCTGTCTCCCCTTCCCATAATTGCTGATTGATGTCTTCTGTAGATTATAAAATCTGTGCTTTTAAAAATAATTTTCCTGTACAACAATGTGAGACTTTTTTTCTTTAAAGTTTTGACAGATCTGGGTACATATTTCAGTAACTCTACATTATACGATGATGGAGAGTGGGAACTGGAAAAAAATTTTTAAAGCATCGTGTCGAGGGATTACAAGTTCAGATGCCTCCAAGGGTCAGAAATAATGTGAACATGTGACTGCCTGGGTTTAAGATTATAGGGAGGAGCACAGCCAACCCTGAAGCAAGGGGCTGAAAACTTGCCAAATTCCAACCTACTTCTGACCACAGAGAAGACACGCTAGGATGCAGCCCCTGCACCAGCTACAATGTAGAAGAGCTGGGTTAATCTTTTGGTTTCCACTGGGAGTATGCTTAATCATGCAAGGATCACTTTTTCAGGAGGGGGAAATGTCATCATGGAATTGGCTGGTCACAGAAAAAAAAAAGCCCCAGAGAGCCCCAATCCTCAGCACTTGCAATCAGCCATCAGCACATAGCTGAAGTATTCGTATTTTGTGAATTACTGCTCAAACAGATATTCAGAAGCATGGGAAACAGCTTTTATGTCGCTTCCATTTGTGCTTTCTTGTACTTGAAAAAGCTGTAAATATACTGCAAAGAATTTCTTCATGCACCATTCATTGGATTTGAAGTCATATAAAGGTTGTCTGCCTTTTATGAGCTGTGTCACTTCAGGTCATTTGCAGAACTCCGTGAGCATCACGTTTCTGAAGAACACCTCAAGTTTATTTACCCTGAAGTTGGTTTTAACTTTAAATTTATTTTTCTGTTAAATGCTGAGCACAAATCTTGCTCATGTTTTGATGATCAGAAAATGCGAATTTCCTACCCGGTAGGCTCTAACCCCTCCCTCCTTCTTTCTCCTGGATCAGGGCCTATAACTTTAAAAAACCAGTTGGTAATAAATTGGTCGGCATTTTATCCTTTCACTCCAGCTGGGATCATCAACGCTGTTGTGAGTTTGTTTTGTAATACACTGTCAGATGAATCTTTTTATATAAAAAAATTGAAAATGTAAACATTTTCTTTAAGGAGCATCCTGGGAGATTTCTACCCTCTGGTTAAATAACAATTTGTATTTGTCCAAGCACATCGTCATTATTATTCTTATTTTTGGTTAATGCATCTTTCTTTTTTGCCTCATTTTTTTTTAAAGAAAATAAGATGTTACAGAAGGCTTCTAAATGTTATGGGGTCTTTAATGCTTTTTGTAGGAAATCTGGTTCTCTAAAATTAGCACTGGAAATTCAACAGTGTCTAGGCTGTTTGGCTAGCATCTGTCCATGTTTACACAATGCTCCAACCTACAGTCTCAGTGGTTTCTCAAAACAACAACAACAAAAACAAAAACAAAACAAAACAAAAAAAACAACTAACAAAAAAACCCAAACAAGCTCACCATTGGTTCTGCTTCAAGAAACCGCAACATTTTAGTATTTTGTAAAAGGGAATGAATTTGCCTAAATGTTCTGTGCCTTTTCAGCACCAAGCTATATCAAAACAACGATGGAAACAGGTAAAGAAATGAGAGTAAGTTAACACAGCAGCTAGGCAGACTCCTCTATGGGGCTCATTGTATAGGTTTTCCTGCGTGGTTCTCCAGAAGTCAAAAATGGCAGCCTATTTCCCTATGAAAGTGAACTTTACTTGGAGGTTAGCATTTGTGGCGTAATTGTATCATTCCTTATTACTCTGTAGCTAGTAGGCCACATTTTAAAGAAGATTCAAGAGGCCATCAGACACATTATCTAATATAGCCATGCTACTTATCAACAACTGTGACTACTGTCCTCTAGCGGTAGTCTGGATCCCTCCATTTTTCTTTAATTTGTGGTTTGAGATTTCATCTACGGATACAATGGTTTTTGATCCAAACTATCCATAATCCACCCCCTCAAAGTACGTCCATATTTCTGCCATCACTTTTCTCTCTCAACTTCACAGAGTCCTCTTTGAATACTCTGAGCCCACATAGTGTTACTAATATGGGTGTAGGTGTAGGACCATCCACTGGAGCATGGGCAGCCTGTCAGGGCCATGTCCTTGAAGAAAACTGACACATCTCTCTCCCACAGCAGCCACTGATAGTTCAAAGCTACATCTGTGTAGGGAAAATAGGTCCAGCTCATATACAGTCCTTGATTGGTGCTTCAGTATCTAGCAGCCCCTCTGGGCCCTGGTTAGCTGGCTCTGTTGTTCTTCTTGTAAAGCTCTTGTTGGTCTTCTTGTCATCTCCACGTCCTTCTTTCCTCTCCCAAGGAAGAATGCTTAAATCTCAGAAGCAGAAATAGAATAGACAATGGGAGTGTTTGAAGAGCGGGAACCAGGTAAGAAAGGGAGCACAGAGAGAAATGAGGGTGGAGACCAGACCTGGTGTGAGTGGGGATGAGAGGACAGAGGGTCTGCAGAGAAAAGAGAAAACATGGGTGTAGACATCTCTTTGACAAGCTAGAGACTGAAGACAGGGTAGGCTTCTGGGAGGATATGTGGGTGAATGTAGCTGAGACTCCTAATAGCAGGGTCATGGAGACTGACGAGGTCACCCTCTAACTAGACAGAACTACTAGTAGAGGGATGAGAAAACCAACATACCCACAAAAACTTTGACCCAAAATTGACCCTGCCTATAAGATGTGCAGGGATAAAGATCAAGCAGAGATTGAGGGAATGTCCAACTACACCTGTCTCTACCTGAGACCCACCCCATTGGAGAGAGCCAATCCGTGACACTATTAACGATATTCTGCTATGCTCACAGAAAAAAATATTCTAAAGTACTTAAGGGTCCTTTTATGAAGAACTGAGAAAAAGACTTTAAAGCCAGTAAAGACAGATTTTATTTCTTTATTCACTATTTTCAATGTTCAAAAGTCATAGATGCTTGCCATTATGAAGAAATCATGTGCACAGGTTTTCCTGGTTAGTAGTGGAAGTCCCATGTCTCCAGGCACTTCTAAGTTGTGGGCAAACTGGACTGGTTCAACACTTTAGTAAAGAAAAACACATTGAACAGCCAAATACAACACACATAAAAACAGAATATGAACCTCACCCAACAGACACACAGCAAGAACAGAGCGCACTTTGTGGTGTTTTCCTGAAATATTTCTCTGCAATGTGTTCCTTGTTTTCTGATAAAAGGAAAATTTTCATTTTACTTAATAAAACTCAATGCTGTATTTTAGAATACAGAGGTCCAAACATGTGAAAGCTGATAAATACCCACTGACATGGACTGATCACAAATCACCAGACCCTAAATGAACCTAGAGTGGTGGCTTTCTTAACTAAGGAATAACAAGAATTGTTTAACTGACTTCCTACAGTTCTGTGGTTCAATCCATCTTATTCAGCATTCAGTGTTCAATCCTGTAACATGTGAATATTCTTGATGCTTCTCCATTAAATGGCTGAGTAAATTTTATTGACTTGTGAATGTTCTGCTGCCTGACAAGATAACCTCATCTTTTTATAAACCTCTGGCTAAAAATTTAAAACCTGAAGGTATACGACAGATCTAAATATACCCCTAAATATACGTGTGTGTGTGTGTGTGTGTGTGTAGTGTAGTGTTTTGGTTTATTTATTTATTTATCTATGTATTTATTTATTTAATTTTTTTATTCTTCCCAGCAGGCCAGTCAGATTTCCTATTGAGTAGATCTTCAATAGGAAATATTTCTCTAATTCTATTCCTTCACGTATTATGCCTGTAAAATGTGCATAATTGCCTATCAGAAAGATAAATCTTGAAAATTTTCTTTCAAGGACCTACCCTCCGTCTCCTGCCATTCACGCCCTTTGAAATCTCCAGGCTGGAATGTGGCAGGACCCAGTGACACCATGGCAGCCTCAAAGGACTGGATCCTGCCACAACTACTGAGTGGGTGGGGAGGCAGAGCCTGCCTGACTGACCCATCTGATACCTAGGCCTCTGGCCAACCCTGTGACAGCAGCCTTGTGACACTCAGAATAAGAGATTATGCTAGCCTGCACCTGGATTCTGCAACTCTAAAAATCTGAGATAACAGCTATTGTTGTTAAACCCTTAACTGTCCACTTATTATGCCCAGTAGGAAGCATAACACATTCTACTAACATTACCTTTTGATTTCTTTTTGTAATGGCAACTTAGTATCACCTAATAAGGATGAGCCACAATTTATTCAAGTATATGTACACATGTGTACGTGCATATATGTGTGGTTGTTCTTGGTGTGTAATTGCATATGCATTTGCATGGAAATGCGCATGGAGACCAGATATTAACATCAAGTTTTGTTTGTCAGGAAACATCTACTTGTATTTTGGGGGACAGTGGTTTCCATTACCATATGGGGCTCACCAATGAGTGTAGACCGGCTGGCCAGCGAGCCCCCAGGGACACCTGTGGTCTCTTCTGATGCACTGTAATTACAAGCATGTTTCACCATGCTCTGTGCTTTCACATGGGTTCTGGGGATCTGAACTCAGGTACTCATGCTTGAGTGGCAAGTGAGCTCTCTTTCCAGCCCCTCAGAACTTCTCTATGGGTAGCCATTAACTTGACAGTGTATTTCTAGTGACAACAGTTAGCTAAGCTATAAATTAAGCAAGAATTTAAGTAATACAATTAAGATTTAGACTGTCATATTTTCTGTATTTGAGATGCTGATTTAGACATTGGGAGACACACACATAAGTAAATAAATAAATCATGTTCTCCTATTTTATAAGAAACATTAGATAAAAGTTAGAATAAAAATAATTTCAAAATAACAAAAGGAATAACTAGAATTACATTTTATTTGATTTGCAGAAAAACTAGAATTTCTTAAAAATAGAAATAATAGTATTTTGTTGGATATAGAAACCATACAATTAATTGCTCTTTTAAATTCTATTGATAATGTGAAGTATTATTTAAATCATTTAGTTTTAGGACAGAAGAGAATTTTTAAAATTACATAATTACTCAATTCACATTTTATTTATTTATTTTCTTATTTTTTATTTATTACAATTTATTCACTTTGTATCTCATCGTAGCCCCTCCCACATCCCCTCCCAGTTCTACCCTTCCTCCCTCATCATCTCCCATGCTCCTCTCCAAGTCCACTGATAGGGGATGTCCTTCTCCCTTTTCATCTGATTGTAGTCTATCAGGTCTCATCAGGACTGTCTGCATTGTCTTCCTCTGTGGCCTGGTAAGGCTGCCCCCAACTCACGGGGAGGTGATCAAAGAGCCAGGCACCCAGTTCATATTTTAACCCACTAAAACTTTATAATTAAATATTTTAAGAAAAGAAAATTTAATTCTGCAACTAATGGAAAGAACAGAAGTAATACATATCTGCATAAAATGTTAGTATAGCATGGTGTTGAAGGTCTGTGTCTGGATCATCCTCCCTCTCCAGGGAACCATGTACAACAGTTTGTGAATGAGGATGTGGTATCATGTGTCTTTTGTACATTTCTCAAGACCTTGATTTTGTACAGACATCTGTATGTACCTATAGCTACTTTAACCTATCTTCCTATGTTTCATGTGTCACTCCCTATTTCTTCATCAAATGGTGTTTGAGGGAATTGTAGTTTTTGACTGACAAGTTAGCTTTGGGGATAGAAGCAGTAAGCTTATTTTTATTTTGTTATTTTGGTCTTTATATTGAGTTAATTTGAATTTTTGTTTTGTCGTTAGGTGGAATCAATATTGCTTTTACTTTTCGACAATGTGCTGGCCTCCGTGTTAATGAAATGACGCTAGTAGCAAAGCTGGCAAACATAATTCTTTCAATTTAAAGTGTCTCTAAGAACATTTCACCCAGGGAAATATTTTGAAACCGTGTGAAGCAGAAGCTGTGCCTGCAAGCAATTCTACTGACTATCACTTTTCTAGTCTGAGGGCTATATATGTTTTTATCATTCAGTGTCCTAATGCCTTTAAAACATTTTTTTTTCACCCTCAACAGCAAAAACACATTTTAGAAATGCCTGTTAGTAGGGCAAACATTTCAACCCAAAACACATTTAAACTGTTAAACTCCTTTTCTGAACCAAATGTTTTGCTTTGCAAATGGCTTTTAGATTTGACTTAATTCAACTCGATTCTTTCTTAAACACTACTGTGAAGATTTTCTAGATTAAGAGCCCCTATTTTATAAAGTACCGTCACAGTTTAGACTCAGGCTAACAGGTACTTATGAGATAGCTCACTTCAATGATGTGCTGAATCGATGATAAATACTGTCCATGCCTTTAAGGATAACGTTATGGGATGAGAGAGACAAACAAAATCAAGTAATAAATCCAACACAATGTAGCAGGTGACCATCATTAAGTAACTAGTCAATAAATTAGTTCTTTTATTTAGACATTCTTCAGTGAGCCTGGTGTTATTGTAGTCATATCGGATATGTTAAAACTGGAAAGATACAGGAGGAAGGTCCCTAGTTATTCCTCATATAAAAGACATCAGGACAAGCTTTGTGAAAATAACATAAAAATTGGCCCAAGACAATAGATGTTACATGAATGAAAAAACCTACTGTACATGCGCAGAGTCAGGAAAAGCATTGCACACTGCAAAAACATGGAAATACATTGGCTAATGCAGGTGGCAGGGCATAGAGGGCTGGAACAGGATGACAAATATCAGGTCCTGAAGGACTCTATAATCTGTTCTAGAAATGTAGGAAACCAAGAGCTTATGCTGGATCTTAATATTCATCAGAAGTTCAGCTGCTTACTAATTCAGTGATAATAAATGTCTGCTTTTTACTACCTTAATAACCCTTAAAAAAGAATATCAGATAATCTTCAATGAACTGGAAAAAGAACATTCAGCAAATTATACAAGTAATATATTGGTGCTTAGCTGTAGTATGACTTACTGGCATTGAAAAAGAAAGTTCAGACTGAAGAGGGTTGGACTTATAGTTTCACCACATTCTGGTTTCTTCCATAACATGATGTTTTGGGATGCTCTTTTAATAGTGTGAGAGTTTTCTTTGATGTCTTTGATTTAAACTCATCAGCAGGGATTCATGGTGTACTATATGGAATAGGTTGATGACTCTCATTATGAGAGCTCTCGTTATGGCTTAAGTGACAAAAAGGCAAGTCAAAGTAGCCAACAGGGCAGAAACAATCACCTACTATTTGGTCATATTTTTGTGATGGCAAAAAGAGCAGTATTTTGTAAAAAACTATTTAAAGCACTGAACCTTACTTTATGAAGTGATTAAATAAGAAGTCTTTTAGTCTCCTTTAGCTGTAAACTGATGAGAAAAAAGACTATACACTTGATAATTAATTTATCCTTTTCTGGTCAGAGAGTGGCCCGGGAAACTTTGTTGTCACAACAATGGCATGCAGGACTGAACTCCTGAGTCGTATTGTTCATATACCATGAAGACTGTCCGCGTTTCAGAGAGTCACTGGATAGGTGTAGTCATTCACCGAAGACCTTGGAGAGAAACATTTTATACACCAAAGCAAGAAGTGCCAAGGCCCTCAAACGAAACAATCTTGGCATGGCTGAGGAAGTGGACCCAGAGGACAAAGATTGTGTATGATTCACAGAGCACCAGGTTGGAGTTTTGTAGACTCTCACCTATTGATTGTCCAGTATCTATTAACCCAATGTATACTTATATCTACTTTGATGGAATGCTGTTATAGACCATGAGAATATGGTGGTATACTACTAAAGAAATATTTCTGCCTCTCTGAAAGTTATGTGTGCTTGCAAGGTTATACAGACTTTCAGATTCCTGGTACTGACATTCTTATATTCTAACAAGAGCAAAGAGAAAATGTGTGTAAAAATTCTAGAAAGTCCTACAAATGTAGAGCTTCAATTTCCAAAGGACAAGCATAGGGCTGAAGCCAAATGAATGAAGTGATCTTTAGAACACCTTATTGGAGTCTCCTGACGCTTTATAAATCTTGGGTTTCTCTTTTATGTTTCCTGTTTGACCATTGTTGCTTCATGTCTTGTTTGTATTCTGTGTGGCTAATAGTGGTGGTCCCACCTTTACTGAAGATATACAGACTTTTTCTTTGTCATTATTCCATAATAAAGCAGAAAGTCTTTTATGTTTGACATTTACACTGTATTGCATATTATACATAATCTAGAAATGATTAAAAGTGCATGAATGAGTGTGTGAAGATTATATTCTACCATAGTTAAGAATGATTTTCAGGACCAGCAAGATAGTTTAATAAAAACAAAACAAAACAAAAAAAACCACAGGCAAAACTTCATCCATTGGAAGCTCTAATCTCTGGAAGAACAAAATGCATTTAAAGGAAAAAAAGCTTAAACTGAAGGGCTTCCCTCCATCAGGGAATGAAAGAATAGGGAAGGGGTGTGAGTGTGGGACCGGGAAGAGAGGAGGAAGTGGGGGAGGCAATCAGGCTGTAAGTGAATTTAAAATAATATTAAAAACAGGAATAAGAATACGGGACTTTTTTTTTTGCACTTTTTAAAATTTAGTTATTCTCTTTACATCTCAGTCTTAGCCCTCTCCATCCTCTCCTCCTGGTCCCTCCTTTCTGCCCCTCTGTCATCCCCTATCCTCCCTCCCCTACCCCTCAGGAAAGCATAGTTGCCTCTCCCCAAACACTCCAGCAAATCCAACCTCACCAGGACTGTGTATTTCTTCTTTCACAATGCATTTTGCTTCAAGAGGTAGCCATGAGCCAATAGGTTTCAAGGGCAGAGCATTGTGATTTTAATTGAATTGTTTCTGATAGCCTCACATCTTTGAACACTTAGTGGATCTCTTTGCAAAGTCTGTGTGACTTTTAGGAGGAGTAGCCTCATTGGAGGAAGCGAGTCACTGAGGGATTGCCTTGAAGTTTCATAATCTTGAACCATTTCCTGCTCATTCTCTGCTTCCTGAGTTGATGCCCTGTGACCAGCCAGGCTTTCGTTCCTGTCACCAAGACTTCCATGCCTGCCATGTGTCCCACCATGATAGATCATATCCCTATGGAACTGTAAGTTGAAATAAACTCTTTCTTCTTTAAGTGTCTTTTGTCAGAATATTTCCTCACAGCGACGGGAAGAGACACTAAGATACCAAGGCAATGGTGAATCAAACAAAGGGAAAACATTCATAGGAAACTGCTGCAGTGCATCTTCCCTCTTGTGTTTGCAGCCCTGACAATGGAAGCAGCAGTTTTACCAAGGGTCTCTGCTTCTCGATCTGGCAGATTGTTGTATATGTCTATTTTCTTTGGGGTGCTGTCTGAGAGCTTGTGTAAGGGTACTGGTTTATATTTCCACCTAATGCAGAGCTTGGGCTGTAAAGTTTGTTAGCCCTACCCGGAAGTTCTATAAAGTGGACCAGCAATTGTAAACATTTTGGACAAAAGATTATGATTGAAATGTAAAATAGATCATCTGATGCCAAGAAGCAAACAACTGGAGGGCTTACTTGAGAAAAATGTAGTGTAAATGTGTGGGAATTAGGGAAGATGTTCACATGCCTAGGGCAAGGCATGCTCAGGAAAGACAGAGAAGACCCAGAACCTTCACCTCAGGCTAATTCTTAAGCTCAGTATAAGGCTAACTAAGTATTGAAGGAATACTGTGGCACATAACCCATATGTAAAGACTGAAAAGAATGTTGCTATTTTAACTCTATTCCTCTTGACTTTTCAAGCTAACCTGAGTCAAAACACAAGCTGAACCCAAGATGGGCAGAGATGTCAGCAAATGCACATGATAGAGGAAAGGTTTGTAAAAGTAGCTTGGGAAGCCACTGCAATAGATAGCATGTCCTTCAGCAATGACAGAAAGCCAGCTAGAAATGCATACATCCAGGAAAGAATGAATAACTGAAAAAAAAGAAGAAGAAGGAAGGAGGGGATGAGGAAAATGAACAATTTGATTTCAAGAGTGGCTACATTGCAGCATTTAAAAGCCTAATAAGAAACAGTCACACCCCCAGGAGTGGTATAACTGGGTCTTGCGGTATGGCTATTCCCAGTTTTCTGAGAAAGTGCCAGCTTGATTCCCAAAGTGGTTGTACAAGTTTGCACTCCCACCAGCAATGAAGGAGTGCTCCCCTTTCTTCACATCCTTGCCAGCATGTGTTGTCACTTGAGTTTTTGATCTTGGCCATTCTGATGGGTGTAAGATGGAATCTCAGTCATTTGACTTGCATTTTCCTTGATAACTAAAAAAGTTGAGCATTTCTTTAAGTGCTTTGTCTGTTGAGAATTCTCTCTTTAGCCCTGTATCCCATTTTTCTTTATTTGGATTATTTGGTTTGTTGGTGTTTAATTTCTTGAGTTCTTTATAGATTGTGGATATTAGCCCTTTTTCGGAATGTACACCTGAAAGATGCTCCACTATACAACAGGGACATTTGCTCACCCATGTTTGTAGTAGCCTTATTAGTAATAGCCAGAAACTCAAAACAACCTAGATGTCCCTCAATAGAAAAAGGGATAAAGAAACTATGGTACATTTACATAATGGAATAGTACTCAGCCATTAAAAACAACAAAATCATGAAATTTGCAGGCAAATGGTGGAAGCTAGAAAAGATCATCCTGAGTGAGGTAACACAGACCTAGAAAGACACATATGACATATACTCACTTAAAAGTGGGTTTTAGTCATATAGTAGAGCTTGGACATACTACAATACACAAACCCCAAGGAGCTAAGTCCAATGGATATCTTTTTTTTTTTTTAATTAAAGTAACAGTTTTGAACTCAATCTATAAGCAGCATTTGAAGATGAACTATTGATCATAGAACAAGAAAGTCAGTGTAGTTCATTGTGGTAGCTTTTTGTGTTCCAATTTATTCAGCATTGATTTTTTAAATTTAATTTAATTTTATTAATTACACTTTATTCACTTTGTATTCCCTCATAAGCTCCTCCCTCCTCCCCTCCCGGCTCCACCCTTTCTCCCCCTTCCCCTTCTTCATGAATGCTCCTCCCCAAGTCCACTGATAGGGTTGGTCCTCCTTTCCTTCCAGGAAACAACCTAGGAACCTGCCACAGAGGGCCTCTGAAAGGCTCTGCCCTGCAGACTATCAAAGCAGATGCTGAGACTTATGGCCAACTGTTGGGCAGAATGCATGGAATCTTATATAAGAAGTGGGAAATCATAAGAGCTGGAGAGGACAGGAGCTCCACAAGGAGAGCAACAGAACCAGAAACTTTGAACACAGGGGGGTCTTCCCAGAGACTCATACTCCAACCAAGTACCAGGCATGGAGATAACCTAGAACCCCTGCACAGATGTAGCCCAGGGCTGTTCAGTGTCCAAGTGGGTTCCATAGTAATGGGAAGAGGGACTGCCTCTGACATAATCTGATTGGCCTGCTCTTTGATCACCTTCGCCTGAGGGCAGAGCAGCCTTACCAGGTCACAGAAGATGACAATGCAGCCATTGCTGATATGATCTGATAGAATAAGATCAGAAGGAAGGAGAGGAGGACCAACCCAATGGATATCTTAAGCCCACTAATTTCATTTCAGCCCACTAATTAGGGAAATGGGGGATATCTCTGACACAGACTACGTTGCCTGCATTTTGATCACTTCCCCCTGATAGGGCTTCCCTACAAGGTCAGAGGGGAAGAAAAGGACCTCAGTCCTCATGTGAATAGATGAGCTGAGGTGTTTGGGTAGGGGGGCTCCTATATTCTGAGGAATAGGGGAGAGGTGATGCAGGAGGGAGGGTGGGACTGGGAGGAGTGAAAGGAGAGCTCTATGATCAAGATGTAAAGTGAATTAATAAAAAGAAAAAGTCACAAACTTTTTTGGTCTGTTCAAAAGAACAAAGCATACTGAAGAAACTATCCCTTAAGAAGTCCAGATACAAGAGTTATTAGTAAAGACTTTGAAAAATACCTGCCTGTATTCAGTTTAGCAAGCTAAAGAAATTTATAGACAAAGAAGCAAAGTAGGACCAGGAACAATTTATGAATAAAATTGGAAAATTAGTGAGATAAAAATTAGGAAGAGGAATGAAGAAATTCTAGAGTTTAAAAGTACAGAAATTGAAATGAACAGCTCACTAGAGGTTAGCACCAGCATATTAAAGAAGGTAAAAGAAAGAATGAGTGAGCTTGATAATAATATAATTCTATCAGAAAGATTCAAGAAAAAATAAATATAAACAATATACAAAGATCATGAGAGACATAACTAAGTTACTGAACTTACAATTTAAAGGTGTCCTAGACTCTTGCTAAAATGCACAATCCCTATCCAGAAAGGCAAAGAGGATGGATATCGGAAGAAGGAGAAAAGAGAGAACAAGTCTGGAGCCTGCCACAGAGGACCTCTGAAAGGCTCTGTCCTGCAGACTATCAGAGCAGATGCTGAGACTTATGACCAGCCTTTGGGCAGAGTGGGAGGAATCTTAGGAAAGAAGTGGGAAACAGTAAGATCTGGAGAGGACAGGAACTCCACAAGGAGAGCATCAGAACCAAAAAATCTGAGCACAGGAATCTTTTCTGAGACTGATACTCCAACCAAGGACCATGCATGGAGATAATCTAAGACCCCTGCACAGATGTAGCCCATGGCAGTTCAGTATCCAAGTGGGTTCCATAGTAATAGGAACAGGGACTGTCTCTGACATGAACTGATTGGGCTGCTCTTTAATCATCTCCCCCTGAGGAGGGAGCAGCCTTACCAGGCCACAAAAGAAGACAATGCAGCCACTCCTGATGAGACCTAATAGACTAGGATCAGAAGGAAGGAAAAGAAGGCCTCCCTTATCAGTGGACTTGGGGAGGGGCATGTGTGCAGAAAGGGGAGGAAGGAAGGGATTGGGAAGGGAGAAGGGAGGGAACCACAGGGGGGATACAAAGTGAATAAAGTATAATTAAAAAGAATTTTTAAAAAAATGAAAAAAATAAATAGAAAAAATAGGCAAAAATAAAGATTTCATGCACATATAAAAAGTGTCCTAGAAGGATAATATAGAGAAAGAGACATTAAGAATACATGCAGCAGTGCTGGCCAACAGTAGCTGGTATATGTAATACACATGTCCAATAAACTCAATAAATTCCAACCAGGATTGAACAAAAGAAATCCATAGAAGGTCACATTATTAAAAAAAATGTTAAAATGTGAAAAAGAACCTCCAAATTTTATGCACATAAAGATGAATATTATTCAACTATTACATATTTGTCTTTTATATAATTACTAATTTTGTACATAAATGAAGTATACTGACCCCTCTCATCCTATGTTCTTTCTATTGTCCCTAGTTACCTGGTCATTGAAAATCCATCTCTCTGACTCTCTCTGTCTCTTTCTGTGTGTCTCTCTTCTCTTTTCTCCAACTCACTGGGTTTAAGCAGGGACATCCCTGTGATGTCCCCACTTTTGTATCTATGCTTGGAGCCCCATGGACTTAGCCCCATGTACATAACTGAAGAAAATTATACTTTCTCCCAGAACCTATCAACAGCCAATAGATCAGCAATGAAGGATAAGGCTCTTTGAGCCTCTTCCCCTCACATGACTGATAGTTTACTGGACCTGTCTTATGCCAGCCTGGCGCATACGATCATAATTATTTTGAGTTTACTATTACAATGATTGTATCTAGCCTGGTGGCATCTTCAACCATGAATTCTTTTTGTGTTTTTAAAGCACACTTGACTATTCACTTTCATCAGTCAGCTGTTCCCAGAGCCCTGGTGAACTGCCCCCCCCCATACCCAAATCTGTGCTTTTTCCAGAATAAAACTGTGACCCTATTACTTTTGTTTCCTTTATCCCAGGGAAACACATACCTTTCATTTTAGTGTCAGCTGTACAGACTGTCAGTGGCTGCCTGGAATCCGCATTGGAGCAATTGGAGGCTGCATTTAATACCAGTGGGAAAGAGCTCTTGGCTTGATTAGCAATGCCTGCCGTGGACATGAGAGGAAAGAAGACCTCTATGAGCCTCCGATACTCCTGTCTGAATGATCAACGAAGTGCCTAAAACACTTTAGCACATGGCGAGTATTTGTGAGATATGGGAATGAACTTAAATTTTACTTAATTTAAGTTTGGATTGTCCTCTTTTGTAGTGAGAGAGCGGAGGTATCCATTTAACGTACCCTTTTCACTTTTCTTACCACTCAGTTTGGAGTCCCCTTTTTCTTTTTTTTTGGCCAGTTTATATAGCTGTGAACTAAAATTCAAACTGAAGTTGCAACACTGCTGCCCTTTTGTGCTATGTGCTTTTCACCTAAACTATCCATTTGTTCTTAGGCACCATTTGAATATCTTTTTATATCCACGTTATTAATATTTGTGACCTAGCTGCTGTAATTTTGCTGAGCCTATGCTCTACATTGTCCCTGAGCATTATTAGCAGGCAGGTTAGGTACAATCTCTGTGGTCCAGAGCTTGACAGTTCTTTCATTCTGTCCTTCCCGCAGTGAAAGATCCTGCTTTCAAGAAAGGGTCAGCTAATCTATGCTGTGAATCTTTTAACTCCCTATATTAGCTTTCATAGGAGCATTCTAACTGCCTTTCCTACTTCCAGAGTAATAACCCTTCCCTTAACCATAAAGAACTTCAAGCTATACTAAGCAAGCAATAAAATAATTTTCAGCATTTGACCTTTCTTCCTAGAAGCATGTGCCCAACTCTACTTTTGCATGTGTCAATTATGTTTTATTTTAGACTGTGTAATCTTTCATAATGAAGACAGAATTTATTATCTTACAGCACTAAGTGCAGCGAGTATAAAAATAATAAACTGAACACCAAGGGACTGACAACACAAATTAAGGTAAATTCCTGGTAGTAATTGAAAAGCACTGTATGTTTTTGTAAATTAGAACCTACACTTCAAAGTATAAAGTGAATCTTGCTATTTTTTTTCTGTCTTTCTAATGTTTGTCTGAGTGAAAATCCTCTAGCAGTTTCTGTATTTTATGTTTTACAGTGAAGCCTTGAATTTATATAAAGTTGTGTGTGTGTGTGTGTGTAAGGGTGCTAAATATGGGTCTGATTTCATTTTTACATGTGGACCTCTGGTTTTCTCACCATGATTTGTTAAAAATTCTGCCTTTTCTACAGTTTGTGTTTTCGGTATCTTTTTCTTCTTCTTCTTCTTCTTCTTCTTCTTCTTCTTCTTCTTCTTCTTCTTCTTCTTCTCCTTCTTCTTCTTTTTCTTCCTCTTCTTCTTCTTCTTTCTTTGAGGTAGGTCAAAGGGTAGGTGAGACCAACCTGACAGACTTTTAGAAGTGACATAACTAGGAGACAGAATCTCATAGGAAACTTCTTGGCCCTGTGAATCTTACAACTTTTCTGCACGCTATTTGGCTATATATGTTCCTTGAGGTTTAAGCATGGGAATAGGACTGCTTTTAATGTGTGCCAGAAGTAACTCTTCAAGATATAGGAATGGAAAATGACATTCTAAAGAAAACACAATTTGCTCAGGAATTAGTTCAACAAAAATTGAAATTTATAAATGACAAAGTTTCTGTGCAGCAGAGAAAACAATCAATCCAGGGAAGAGGAAGCCTCCAGAGTGGGAAGCAATCTTTTCAGTTACGTATCCCATATAATATTAACATCCAGAATATACAAAGGACAAAAAAAAAAAAAAGGATCAAGAAAACAATCCAATAAAGTATTGGCTATAGGTTTGAAGGAAGAGCCCCCAAAAGAAGAAATAAAAACAAGTAGAAAGTATCTTTTAAAACAGTTCAACATCTTTAACAATCAGAGAAATGTAAATTAAAACTACTTTGAAATTCATCTTATTCCATTCAAAATGACTAAAGTTAAGAAAACAATAGACAACAAAATGCTTATGAGGATGTTGGGACACAAGAGTGAAGGGTGGAAGGAGTTTGAAATGATACAACACAGTGTTCTCATGTATGAGATCCTTAATTAAAAACTATAAAACAATACAAAAATTACAAAATCTATTTCTAAGCTCTGTTTGAATGACACAGTGGTGTTCATGGTTAAGCACAAATACAGTGTCTGGAAAGACATGAATGACATGTGCTATTAAGATTCATGCTGTTATCTGAACTTCAAATATGTTTCCTTTCACACTCTCATGCCTGGACAAATGCCAGTTTATAATATCCAATCTTCAATGTCTATTGTAGAAAGGACTGGGGAACCCGACTATTTGAAATGTGCCCATAAATCAATGTCTGGTTTTCCCAGCCAAGTGTTTACTAAGGCTGAGGATAAGTAGCAAATGCGATTGATACCAATCTTGCATAGTGTCACTGTGTGAACTTTTCTAATGCCTGTGGATGTGAATGTTTTAAACATCTTAAGTGCAAAAACAAAATGGCTTTAAAATATGCTTAAGAAGAACAGAACCAAAAAAATCAGTCTCTATTGATCTATATTCAAAATGGCCCTCTGCATGAGATTTTGTCCTAAAATATAAATGATTATATTTGCCATTGATTTGATTTTTAAAAAATTTAAAACAGGTTTGGATTCAGCAATATGGTGGCGCTGAGATGACTCTCGTTCTGACCAGCAGCACAGCAGGATCGGCACAGTGACGTGACCAGCAATCAGAACTCGCGGCCCTAAAACACAAGTGATTGTGTTTCCCAGGTGAGAGGATACCTCACGGAGGGGGATTCAATCAGCTTTATCCTACCCAGCTAAACCACGGAAGAGATCCCGGTTCCACCAGGCACTTGGTCGCCAGCCCAGAGCCACAAGCCAGTGTGCTCTGATCACTGTCCTAGACTGAACTGTGGGCACCACAACATCAGAGACTGAGATTTCCAGTTGAGAGATAATCCCAAGGTGCAGGAAACGATTGGGACGACCTTAGGTCACCCAGACAACCCCTGGAAAAGACTCGGGGTTCCACAGGTACACAGGAGCCAGCTCAGAGCAAGAGCCGGGGACCCAGGTTCCAGCACAGACTCCTGCCTGTGTGCCTGACTCGCTGCCCCAGATAGAACTGTGGGCCCCAGGGCACCAGAGACTGAGTTTCTCTGTCGGGTGCAAACCCACAGAGGGAAACGGCTGGTCTGCTCTCAGAGCACCGATACCACCACCCCGAAAAGGTCTCAGGAAAAATTACCCAATTTCTGCAGATGCCCAGGCACTCAATCGCCAGAAAGGCAGAAAGGCAGAGCCACGTAAGTCTGTGCCTGTGGGTTCTACTCGCCATCACATACAGAAAGGCTGTCCCCAAAGCAAAGACTGGGTGTCCCTGTCAGGAGGAAACCCTACAGTGGGGAGATCATCAAGTCCAACACTCAGGACACCCAGCTCCGAAAGACTTTCTGGATTCACACAGACCCTAGGCTCTAGCCTTCTACTTCAGGCATGAGCGCTATGCTCACCCGCCATTATTGAGTACCGGTAGGGCACTGGGGCACACAGTTGCATTCTCAGACCTACAAAAGCCAGAGAGCCATTACAGCAGCCCTCAGATACTGTGCCAAGGATAAACCAGTTATCCCTAGCTAGACTGACAAAACTGTGGGAATCCCTGGTTCTTCAAGAGGGCTGCACCCAACAATTACACCTTAAGAGCAACAGCTGCTGCTCACTAAATTCAGAGCAAGAAACCCAGCAGCAGGGCAGCCATCACCAGGACCTCTCCTGATGAAAGGAGAGCAGAGCCTTCCTGAACACCACAGTTACCACACAGGTCCATACACCTGAAGTGAACTGTGACAATTCCTGAGAAGCACCACCATTCAGTTGGCCATATCCAAAAAGCAGAGGAGAACTTCAGAATTTCGCCAAGTGGATTCTCCCCACTACAGGACCCAGCAGGCACCAGAAATTAACAGACAACACCTGAGACAGGGAGATGGGTAGAGGCCAGCAAAAAATCACATCTAACAAAAGGCAAAGCAATATGGCATCCCCAGAACCCAGTTATCCAGGGGCAAGTAGCCCTGGACACCCTAACATAAGTGAAATTTAAGAAGATGACCTTACATCTATGCTAATGAAGAGGTTAATGGAGGAAGCAAATAAAACATGTAAAGAATAAGGGGAAGATATAATAAAACAAATTGTGGTCATCTGTAAAGAAATACAGGAAGATGCAGCCAAATAGTTTGTGGCATTCAGAGAGGAAATGATTAAATCACTGAAAGAAATGAAAGAAATAGAGGAATGTTCGAACAAACAGCTGAAGGAATTGAAGGAAAAACAGGAAAATACAGTCAGACAGGTGAAGGAAATCAACAAAATGGCTCAAGATCTGAAAATAGAATAGGAAAAATTAAGGAAAACACATGGAGGAAATCATGGATAGGAAGGACTTAGGGAAGAGAACAGGAACTACAGAGGTAAGCATAACTAACAGAGAACAAAAGATAGAAGAAAGAATCTCAGGTGTGGAAGATACAATGGAGGAAATCAATGTATCCGTCAAAGAAAATAATAAGTCTAAAATAATTCCTGACACAAACCATCCAAGAAATCCAAGACAACCTAAAAAGACAAAAAGTAAGAATAATAGGAATAGAGGAAAAAGAAGATTCCCTCCTCCAAGGCCCAGAAATATTTTCAACAAAATCATTGAAGAAAATTTCCCCAACTTAAAGGGGAGGCCTATAAGAATACAAGAGGTCTATGGAACACCTAAGAAATTAGACCAAACTCAGGGCTGAAATCAATAAATTAGAAACAAATAAAACAATTCAAAGAATCAATTAAACCAAGAGCTGGTTCTTTGAGAAAATCAACAAGATAGACAAACCCTTAGCCAAACTAACTAAAAGGCAGAGAGAAACTATCCAAATCAGCAAAATCAGAAATGAAAAGGGGGACATAACCAGAGACACTGAAGAAATCCAAACAACAATTAGGTCTTATTTCCAAAATCTATATGCCACAAAATTTGAAAATCTGAATGAAATGGACAATTTTCTTGACCAATTCTACATGCCAAAGCTGAATCAAGACCAGGTAAACCAATTAAATAGGCCTATATCCCCCAAAGAAATAGAAGCTGTCATGAAAAGGCTACCACGCAAAAAAAAAAAAACCCAGGGCCAGATGGTTTCAGTGCAGAATTCTACCAGACCTTCAAAGAAGAGCTAACAGCAATACTCTTCAAACTATTCCACAAAATAGAAACAGAAGAAACACTACCAAACTCATTCTATGAAGCCAGAGTCACCCTGGTACCTAAACCTCTCAAAGACCCAACAAAGAAAGAGAATTTCAGGCCAATCTCCCTCATGAACATTGATGCAAAAATACTCAACAAAATACTTGCAAACGGAATCCAAGAACACATCAATGATCTCATCAACTACGACCAAGTAGGCTTCATCCCAGGCATGCAGAGGTGGTTCAGTATATGGAAATCCATCAATGTGATCCACCACATAAACAAACTGAAGGAGAAAAAACACATGATCATCTCCTTAGATGCTGAAAAGGCATTTGACAAAATCCAACTTCCATTCATGTTTAAAGTCTTGGAGAGATCAGGGATACAAGGCACATACCTGAACATAGTGAAGGCAATATACAGCAAGCCTATAGCCAATATCAAACTAAATGGAGATAAATTTAAATCATTCCCACTGAAATCAGGGACAAGGCAAGGCTGTCCGCTCTCTCCATATCTCTTCAACATAGTTCTGGAAGTCCTTGCTAGAGTAATAAGACAATTGAAGGGGATCAAGGGGATTCAAATTGGAAAGGAAGAAGTCAAAGTATCACTATTTTCATATGATATGATAGTATACCTGAGTGACCCCAAAAATTCTACCAGGGAACTCCTATACCTGATAAACACCTTCAGCAAAGGGCTGGATACAAAATTAACTCAAAAAAAAAAAAATCAGTAGCCCTCCTGTATACAACAGACAAAAGGGCCTAGAAAGAAATTAGGGATACAACACCCTTCACAATAGCCACAAAGGACATAAAGTACCTTGGTGTAAACCTAACCAAGCAAGTCAAAGACTTGTATGAAAAAAATTTCCAGTGTCTGAAGAAAGAATTAGAAGAAGATATTAGAAGATGGAAAGATCTCCCATTCTCATGGCTTGGCAGTATTAATATAGTAAAAATGCCCATCCTGCCAAAAGCAATCTACAGATTCAATGCAATTCTCATCAAATTACCAACACAATTCTTTACAGACCTGGAAAGAAAAATTCTCACCTTCATATGGAACAACAAGAAACCCAGAATTGCTAAAACAATTCTCTACAGTAAAAGATCTTCAGGATGTATCTCTGTCCCTGATCTCAAGCTGTACTATAGAGCAACAATACTAAAAACTGCATGGTACTGGCATATAAATAGACTGGTGGATCAATGGAATCGCATAGAAGACCCTGACATAAATCCACACACTTATGGACACCTGATTTTTGACAAAGATGCCAAATCCATTCAATGGAAAAAAAACATCATCTTCAACAAATGGTGCTGGTCTAACTGGATGTCTACATGCAGAAAAATGCAAATAGATCCATACTTATCACCTTGCACAAAACTTAAGTCCAAGTGGATCAAAGACCTCAACATAAAACCAGACATACTAAACCACTTAGAAGCAAAAGTGGGAAGAGCCTTGAACTCATTGGCACAGGAGACAACTTTCTGAACAGAACACCAACAGCACAGGCTCTAAGAGCAACATCAACAAATGGGACCTCATGAAACTGAAAAGCTTCTGTAAAGCAAAGGACACTGTCCTCAGAACAAAATGACAGCCTACAGATTGGGAAAGGATCTTCACCAACCC
This sequence comes from Meriones unguiculatus, assembly GCF_030254825.1. Classification (NCBI taxonomy): domain Eukaryota; kingdom Metazoa; phylum Chordata; class Mammalia; order Rodentia; family Muridae; genus Meriones; species Meriones unguiculatus. The sequence goes on from NC_083349.1 coordinate 36,047,755, forward strand.
TATATCTGACAGAGGACTAATATCCAGAATATATAAAGACCTAAAGAAGTTAAACAGCAAAAAATCAAGTAATCCAATTAAAAAATGGAGGACAGAGCTAAACAGAGAATTCTCAATAGAGGAATATTGAATGGCAGAGAAACACGTAAAGAAATGCTCAACCTCATTAGCCATCAGGGAAATGCAAATCAAAAAGACACTAATATTTCACCTTACACCCATCAGAAGGGCTAAGATAAAAAACTCAAGAGACAACACATGCTGGAGAGGTTGTGGAGAAAGTGGAACCCTCCTCTACTGCTGGTGGGAATGTAAACTTGTACAACCACTCTGGAAAGCAATCTGGCGCTTTTTCAGACAACTAGGAATCGTGCTTCCTCAAGATCCAGCTATACCACTCCTAGGCATATATCCAAAAGACTCTCAAGTACACAATAAGGACATTTGCTCAACCATATTTGTAGCAGCCTTATTTGTAATAGCCAGAGGCTGGAAACAGCCCAGATACCTCTCAGTGGAGAAATGGATGCACAACTTGTGGTATATCTACACAATGGAATATTACTCAGCAATAAAAAAACAAGGAAATCAAGAAATTTGCAGGTAAATGGTGGGATCTGGAAAAGATCATCCTGAGTGAGCTATCCCAGAAGCAGAAAGATGCACATGTATATACTCACTCAAATAGACATATAATATAGGACAAACCTACTAAAATCTGTACACCTAAAGAAACTAATCAAGAGGGAAGACTCTTGCTAAAATGCTCAATCCTTATCCAGAAAGGCAAAGAAGAGGGACATTAGAAAAAGGAGAAAAGAGGGAATAAGTCAGGAGCCTGACACAGAGGACCTCTGAAAGGCTCTGCCCTGCAGACTATCAATGCAGATGCTGAGACTCATGGCCAACCTTTGGGCAGAGTGTGAGGAATCTTATGAAAGAAATGGGAAACAGTAAGATCTGGAGAAGACAGGAACTCCACAAGGAGAGCAACAGAAACAAAAAATCTGGGCACAGGAGTCTTTCCTGAGACTGACACTCCAACCAATTACCATGCATGGAGATAACCTAAGAACCCTGCACAGATGTAGCCCATGGAAGTTCAGTATCCAAGTGGGTTCCATTGTAATAGGAACAGGGACTGTCTCTGATATGCACTGATTGGCCTGCTCTTTAATCACCTCCCCCTGAGGGAGGAAGCAGTATTACCAGGCCACAGAAGAAGACAATGCAGCCACTCCTGATGAGACCTAATTGACTAGGGCTATAAAGAAGGAAAAGACCTCCCCTATCATTGGGGTTGGGGAGGAGCATGCATGCAGAAGGTGGAGGAAGGGAAGGATTGGGATGGGAAGAGGGAGGGAACCACAGGGGAGATACAAAGTGAATAAAGTGTAATTAATAAAAAATTTTAAAAAAAGAATAAAAATGTTTGATTGTTGGAAAGAAAAAAATTTAAAACAGCAGCATAAAAGTTACTAGAATCAACATGAAGTCCTTCACAGTGACACACAGTGACAAACATATGTGTAATTTAGTATTCTCTGAAGGAATGTAGCAAATTCTTCAACAAATTTTGTGTCTTTCTCCCTAAAGGTAACTTTGTCCCTTGTGTATGGTTACTCACTGTAGATATATTTTCCATGCATTTTTGCAAGTGAGTCCCCATAGCTATCTGACTCAGCACAAAACATGAGAGGATATGATTCTATAACTTAAGGATCAGAGGGCTAACAGAAAGAATCTACAGCCTTCTCTTTCTGAGACACATTGTAGAATGCTGGACATGGAAACCAATACCATGACCTACCACTATACTAACTTATAATGCATTCTGATGGGGAAATGAATTCTTGAACTAAAACATTAAAAATCTGGTGGCTGTCATAGTAGTTACTATTTCTCAGTGAATATCATCACTCTTTTGTTGTTTTTAATTCCCTGGATTTCCCCTTGCATTCCATAAATTAAAGATGATTTCAACATCTAGTCAAATTAATAATTTTATTGCTATTTTTCATTCACATTTTTGTCTCCAATTTCAGTTTCTGACACATTAAATTTTTATATTTTAATGCTTACAAATTTAGTAGCTCATTAGCTCTATAAATATCTTCAACTTGATTTGTGTTTTGGCACATCAAAATAGGTTGAATCTCAGAAAGACAAAGAAAATGTATTTTTCTGTCACATGCAAAACCTAGTATGGTGATTTGAATAGATCTGCCACCTCCCCTCCTCCCCATAGACTCATGTGTTTGAGTGCTTGGCCCACAAAGAATGGCACTATTAGGAAATGTGACCTTGTTGGAATATATGTGGCCTTGTTGGAGGAAGTGAGTCACTGTGGGGGTGGCTTTGAGGTTTCTTATGCTCATGCTCAGCCCAGTGTAGAAAGAGAGCCTCCTCTTAGATGACTGCAGAAGCCATTCTCTTCCAGGCCCCCTGTGGATCAAGATGTAGAACTTTCATCTTCTCTAGCCACATGTCTGTCTGGACACTGCCATGCTTCCCATGATGATAATGGATGAAGCCTCTGAGACTGTAAGCCAGCTCCAACCTAATGTTTTTTCTTTATAAGAGTTGCCTTGATCATGGTGCCTCTTCAGGGCAACAGAAAACTAAGACACCTAGATTTTATTTATTTTACTTAAAATATTGTATTAATTCTCATAAATGTTTTTTATTTCCTCAGAAAAGGCTATGAAAGATGTACAGAAGCTTTACAAATACATGGCTTCGGCTGAGCTCAGAGCATTTTTATCTAACTTTCCCTAGGCCTCGGCCTAGGCCTAGAAGCTACTAGCCTCTATACAACCTAATCTTCTGTAAGCCTGGACCTTGAAGGCTTTAGCTTCCAGCCTCCATCTGCTGACCTAGGCCTACATATTTTCAGCCTCTGAAATTTATGGCTGAATGAGCTTACCCATTCTGAACTCTAGCTGGCTGGCTCAACTCAGCTTTTCTGTTTCAAAATTCCTATCCAAGCCAACCAATTTAAAATGGCTTTTCATTGCTTCATACTGAATTGCTCTACTTGGAAAAACTGACTCTAAACTCTACGAACTGAACTACATACACTCATCTGCACTCAACTGCACTGTACCAAACTTCATTGCACTCTCAAACTTTACTGTATTGTGTTCAAACTCTCCTGTTCTCTCTCTGCATTGCTCTTAAACAGCCTCTCCTTCTGTCTGTTCTTGTGAGAGCTGGGTGTCTCCTAACTGGCGAATTCTGTCAAATCTTCTTCTGATTCGTCACTTTGTCTGCCCCTCAATTAAACATCATTGTTTGGGATTTGGGTGTGTACAAAATTCAAGACAGAGGGACTAAAGATGTGTAATAATGGTGTGTCTGCATTCCAGTAGATTACACATACCTAGAATGTCTTTGGATGTGATCCCTTGTCAGACCAGCCACATTACTGGATTGACATCCTTCTACAGTGAAAAGCTCTTGGTGAATTTGTGGATTAAGGGTGGGTACTCAAGGCAAAGAATACAGACATACACCTTTACTACTTCTGTCTGAACTACAGACATACCTTTAATATATATTTTAAATCCCAAACAAGGGAGTCTAATTGAGGGGCAGACAAAGTGACAAATCAGAGAAAGATTTAACAGAATGAGTCAGAGTTAAGATACATTCAACTCTCACAAGAACAAACAGGAAGACAAGCCTACTTAGCAGCAGTACAGAGAGAGAAGGGGAAGTTGAGTTCTGTGCAGTTTAGTTGAAGCCCTTTGAGTTCAGTTGAAATTGCAGTTCCATTCAATTCTATTCAGTTTCTGCAGTTAGTGTAGTTCGGTTCATGGAGATCAGAGGCAGTTTTTCCAAGCTGAGCAATTCAGTCAGAAGCTAAGAGAAGCTAGCTTGAAACAGCCAGTTTGGAGTGGAATGTGAACCAGAACAGCTGAGTTGAACCAGCACTCCAGAGTTCAGAAAGAACTAGAAAATGTGAGCTTATTCAGCAGTAAGTCTCAGAGGCTGAAAACATTTTAAGCCTAGGTTAGCAGACTGAGGTTGGAAGTGGAAGCCTCCAAGGTCTGAGTTTACAGATGATTAGGTTGCATGGAGGTTAGAAGCTTCCAGGCCTGCGCCTAGGGATAGATAGAATTGAGACAGAAACACTGGCCTAAGCCATATATTTATAAAGCTTGTGTATCACTTCATCCTATTTCTCCATCTGAGAAAATAAAATCAAGAATTACATTTTACATTGCATTTTGAACATCTTTATCACCACCTATTACTTCCTCCAAGGTCCACTCTATAGTCCATACTCATATAACTTTGTGCTCTTACTTTTTAACCCATCATGTCCTAGTGCTATTGTCTAAATAACATTAGGTGTGTGGTCATCCACTAGTGCAGTGGTTCTCAACCTCCCTAATCCTGAGACCCTTTAATACAGTTCTTCATGTTGTGGTGACCCCACCATAAAATTATTTTTATTGCTACTTCAAAATTGTAATTCTGCTACTGCTATGAATCGTGATGCAAATATCTGTGTTTTATGATAGTTTAGGTGACCCTTGTGAAAGGGTCATTTGACTTCCAAAAGGGTTGCAATCCACAGGTTGAGGACCACTTCAATAGAGCATGTTAGAACTACCAGGGGGTCACATGCTGAAAATAGCCTTACTTTCACTTTCCTAATAGCTATCAATTACCAATAGCGCCATGTCTTGGGATGAGCTTCATGTCCGTTTCCCTTCTCAGTGCTGGGAATTTGTCTAGCTTTGGCTTGAACAGGCCTTGCACATGCTGTCACTTCCCTGTTCTGTCCATACACACTGCTTCACTATAGTCATAAACTCCCTGTAGGTCGTACAGGCTTTCTCCCTCTTCATCCCCAGTGATTCCTGAGCTTTGGAAAGTGGTGGTCATGAACTGATGCTGCAGCAAGGGCTGAACACTCCACCATCAAGCCCCTTTGCATCTTGGCCAATCATGCATCCTGAGTTAATCAGCATCTTCTGTAAGAAGAAACACCTCCGATGAGTTTTGAGAGCTGTGCTAACATATGGGTGTTACAATAAGTTTACAGGGGTTGACTTAATATTTTGTCATGCTGGCAGAATAATAGAAATATCTTTAAATTCATGTAAGAGCATGTAGGCTAGCAAAGTATAAAGGGATTCTTGACAGGAATGGAAAAGATCTTAAGAGATGGTGGAAATACAGTAGGTGATGGAATGTTTGTAACAAGGAAGGAGAAAGAGAGACTAGCTTTTTAGGTCAAGGAAAAAAAAACATTGATGGTGAGGCACTAGAAAAGGCAGCGGTAGGTGGGAAAGAACGATAACAAAATATAATGGCACATATTAGTAAAGATGCCATGATAAAACAAATTACTCTTTATGGTAACATAAAATTAGTAAAAATAGAAGGATAGGGTGAAGCAGAGTCATCGCAAAGATGACTATTCACACTGACTTTCTTTGGAGGGCTGTTGGGAGGGATCATATAGCTACTATTTTGGTGCATAACTCCTTTATGGCCTGTCTGATATCTGGTAGCCTGCTGTTCAAACAAGACACATCATCATTTCAGTTTTTCTTAGATATTTTCTGTATTAAGAAAGACACAATATCTATAAAAATCTGAATGAAAATATAAAAACCATAACAAAATATCCCAAACAGAAGGCTTTGTTTGGATGCCAAAGAGACTGAAAAAGTCAGAGTAAATTATTCCAAATCGGTGTCTGTCAACGACAGTTTCACTAAATTGTTATTTGAGGCATTTTATGTCATAGTTTTCGAATGTGTTTTTCTTTATAATGGTAAAATGATGGTCATTTAATCTTAGTCCCATTTGAGATGTGTGTGCACAAACACAACTGTCCATCAGTGGATATGTTACAGGAGAATTGCTGACAAAGAGCCTTATTCTGAAGACTCTAGGCTCCTGTGTTGTCATTGGTTAATGCCCTCCTACGGTCTACTGGGGCAACTTCCCTAGTATCTTGAAATTTAAAGGAAGTGCCACATTATCTAATATGTATAGTTACAATGATTTAAATATTCCTTGTTTTATGTGAAGAGTCTGAACTACTGTCTAACAACTATCAATCACAAACAGAAGTGATCTGAATATATCAGTCTGGGAACTGAACTATTAATAGTATGATGACATCACTTTAATGTGTAACAGCATAATGTTAACATATGGTGTGAGAGAAGAGGAGGTGCATGTGTTTTCAGTTGAGGTAGACCTGCCTTGAGTTCATGGCACTTGCTATGGGATGACTGAGAATGTTATGTAAGCTTCTGAAACAGTTTTCTCATCTATAAGCTCTAGATTTAGAAGCAATTTTTGGAAATAAATAAATCCTAGTCCATACTGAATGCTCAAGCTCAATTATAAACAGCTCACTTATATATATTTGTCATGAGAATTACTTTTAGCTACCTAAACTGGAGGATATTTTCTTTATAGTTTAAAGTCACATAGAATGGACATGTTAAGAAAAAATTCTGTATGTGTTAGCTCTTGTCACAACAATATAGTATAACAAGCCAGCTCTAGGGTTGGCTGCTATATTTGGAGAATAAGTCATTGACAGTGCAAAGGAAGGGAGAAAAAGGTCATCAAAGCAGTTTGCTTAGGATGAGGTGAAAGATTAGAAGTTAAAAGAAAGTTTAGAAAGGGCTGTTACAACAGGAGCAGTGTGTAAGGACAGAGCCCTGGCAGATGATAGAAACTGTGTGAAATAAGTAAGCCAGGATGAATAGTGAATTTTTTTTTTTAATGAAAGTTGCTGGCTGAATCAATGGGAGTGGGGCTCAATAAATATTAGCTCTGTTGTGTGTCTTTCCTGAAGACCCTGTTAGAACTCTCAATTGTACCCGAGATGACCAGCCTTTTTTAGTAACACAAATAATGTTCTAAAACGATTTCTGTTAGATGCTTTTCTTGAAAGCACATATAAGGAATAAGGGGATACCTGCTTTCTGCTGTAAACATGAAAACTCAGCAGACAGTTGGTCATTTAGAGAAGAGAGGGAAGAGATTGAAAAACAAAACAGAACAAAAACTGCGAGGGTGAGAGCATCTGAGCCTAGAAAGGAACCAGTGCATAAGGCACTTGGTTAGATTGTGATGCTTTCCAACCATCCTGGAGACCTCAGTGGCCCATGGTTCTATGGCCTTGATCTCATTGAAAGACCCTTTAACATCATCTCAGCTGCTGTGGAACTCAACCAGTGCTCTTTCTAAGTCCATTCAGACTTTGCCAGTTGAAGATGAGGGTGGGAATGCACACTTGCAATTCTAGAACTTGGGAGATGCTAAAGCAGAAGGATTGGCCTTCAATACCAGCATGATCTACATTGTATTTCAGACAGGCTTTACCCTCAAAGGTTGGCAACATCCACATTCAAAGGTGAAAATTCTCTCTGAAGTACATGCTGTCTGGAAATTTCATAGACACACAGAGATATATTTTGTTCTTTTAAATGATTATCAGTGCATGCAGGCGAGTGATGAAGAGCAACCATTACATCATTTTAATGGACATGAAAATTATCTTATTGTGGTTTCGTTTCATATTTCTCTAATGATTCATGATGTAAGATGTCTTTCCTTTGCTCATTGGTTAGTTGATTTTCAATTTTTGGAGAAGTCACTTGATCATTTTTTTAAAATGCAATTATTTTGCTGTAGGTATTCTTCATATGTTCTAGGTAATGGCTACTTACTGAATGTATTATTTATAGGTATTTCCTTTAACTATTTGGGATTTTTTTAAATTCTGCTGATTATTTAATGTTTTTTTCTTAGAAAGGTCTTGATATGTTATTAATTCAGTCAGAATCAAGAGTTGAAAATGCAGCATCATAAATGCAATTAGAAAAGTAGAATTGACCTTGAATTATAAATGACTCTCATTCTAAATCAGGCTTTGCTTTGAGACTAACACGACAGATAATTTTGTTGAGACCATCAGGTAAGCAAAGTAACAATTTTACTAACATGATTTTTATTTTAAGAACAAAGGATTATTTTTTAGTTTGGGGGATTTTGTCAACACCTAGTGAAATGCAGTGTCCATCAAGAGTTGTGTGGCTATCCTTATTGTAACTCACAGAGGCCACTGTACCAACTTCTCACCACACTGAAACTTGGATGGAAAACTCCTGTAGTCTCTGCTGCTACAGACCTTGAGGAAATGCAGCCATGTCTTTCAGTAGGCATAAATCTTATTTTGGCTCCAGGTACTGAGGAAGAGCAAGACGATTTTTCCTACTTAAAAAACTGTTTACTTTTGCTTGCCATTAATTGCATATTTCAGAGTAAGTTTTAATTGATTGCTTCATGTTTTTTCCACCCAGGCATCTAGAAATTTATGCTATGTGTTGCTTTTGTACGGATCTTTAAAAAATATTTTTTAAGCTAAAAAATACCTCCCAACTTAGGCATTTTTATATACAGGAAGAAATTATTAGAGAATTTTAAGTGTCAATGACTTTTAGGTATAATTTGACACGTTGACACGTGAAATACAGTGGACTAAGTTAATATGCACATTCTGATGCATAGGCAGATAAAGATGGCGGCAGAAATCAACAATTTTAGCCCCATTCAGTTTTCTTATACAGCAGGATACCCATTTCCTTGAGCACTGAATGGATGAATATTGGAAAAAGAATGATGATTCATATGGTTGTGATTTAAATGCTTAGAGGTGTGGACTCTGATCCTTAACAGATTGTATTTAATTTTGTTTTGTATTAAGAATCTCTGGATAAGTAGTACATTTAAAGATGCATTAATTATAAGTTTATCCTGCAAAAGTACTAGAAAGTTAAAAGAAGCATTTTTTTTTTTTTATAGAAAGGAAATGGAAGCCAATAACCCTGGATTCTCTAGGTCTGCTTTTGTCAGTAATTAACTTGTTGACTGTATACAGGTTACTCTTACTTTCAGTCTGTCATTTTCATAATTAAGCTCAGCCCAGTATGACTTTAACATTTAGCTTTCTATATATCTACAAAATTACACCAAAGGTAGGGGAAATACTTACTTTTTTTTATTTGTCTATTCCCATCCCACAATACTTCCTTATGCTGTCTTATGTCAATTATCATATCATAATAGAAAAGCAGTGTTTTCTTGCTAAATTATTTATATATCACACGCAGAGGACATATTATGATGACTCTATCATGAGCGCAAAATGGACAGAATGAGAATATTATGGATTCTGTCTTTGACAGTTATGATTTCTAAGATTTCAGCATTAGTCAAACTGAGAATCAAAAAGTTATTTATACCAAAGTATAAAACATGTTAGTATAAAAAATGATTTTTATTGCAGTTCAAGATGTGTGTGAAATTAACCATGACAAAGAAGGCTGTGAAGTTCAGTTTGGTTATGATATTATCTAACATCTGAATAATATCCAGAGGGAAATAGCCAGAGGGGGAAGAATTTAGAACCACTGCCGTAGATGTTGGAAATATTAAATAGCGACTGGAAACGTTTAAGGAAAGATTGTTGATGATGTGCTAGACACTAGAGCAACGCCATTTAGATTTTTGTGGTACAAACAGAAGAATAGATGGAAGCTTAGAAATTCAATTTCATGGAAACAGATTTATTCAATATGAAGAAATCCTTTTGAACAATTTGAGGAGACTAATAATAGCCGGGGTTGCCTTGTGGGGCAGACCATTTTCTAAAATGGGAGTTGTTTAAGCAGAGGTCAGAATGGTAGACAAACTCAAACCGCTCGTCAGGCAGTGACCCAATAAGTGAAGTGGGTCAGTTGAGGCAAATGAGCAGTACGTAGTCCACTGAAAGCTAAAGTTTCTGAATGTTTCAAAGAATCAAGAAATCAAGATTTCTATGTTTTCCTCTTGATCCATGTTGGTCCAATTAAAAAAATTATTTTTTTTTTTTTGAGAATTTCAGAATTGTATTTTGGTGCTAGTTGTCACCATCTTCTGACAGATGTTCACCTAACATTGGGCCCTCATTTTAAGCTATCAAGTTCTGTTAGTGCTGCCTACACACTCCTGAGTGTGTGGCTATAACCTAGAGTCTGCTAGAACTACCAGGGTCCACACTCTTAAAGAAAGTAAGCCATCACCCCCACCCCAGCAGCTATCAAATACCAATGCCTCCTCAGTTAGAGGTTGGACTTATTGGCCATAAAGATCAATCATTGACAAATGTGATTACATAAACCTAAAAAGTGTCTGTATGGCACCAGACATCAGAATTGGCATGAAGAAACTATTTACCGAATGGGAAAAGTCTTTGCCAGCTACACATATGACAGGGGGTAGCACCTAAAATATACAAAGAACAACAACAAATCAAAACCCAAGGAGAAAAAAAAAAAAACAAGTAAAAAATAACCCAATTAGAAAATGAGTCACAGAACTAAACAGAGGCGTCTCAAAAGATAAAGTACAAGTAGTTAAAATAACTTTTCAAAAATGCTGAACATTGTTAGCTGTCAGAAAAATGCAAAATTAAAACTATTCTAAAATTTCACCTTACCAAATCAGAATGTCTAATAAGAAAACAAAACAAAAATGAATGAGAACAAATGCTGATGAAGATATGGGGTAAAGGAAAAGACTCATTCGCTGCAGATAATTGTGCAAATTGGAGTAGCAACTATCCAAGTCAGTGTGCAGGAATCTCAAAAAGCTAGAAATGGAACAGCACATGATCAGCTATACTATTTTAGGGCATAAACTGACTTTCATTTTAAAGAACCTCCATCGCCTTAACAAATTCCATCTGATTGGAGCAGTGTGTGAACAAACCATCTAGTTTGATCTCTGAATTCTATCTACAGAGTTGGCAGCATTGTCATCTGTAGATCAGTCACAAACCTAGGTGGGATGGTGGGAATAGCCGATAATATCACATCACTGAACTTCGCAAATGAGTAATAGTTAGGATTAATTCGTGACATGAAAGCATCAATGAGTGTTAAGTACGTGCAACCATACAGGATTAGGAGTTACTTCTACGAATATCCGTATGAGAAGGGATGCTGTGTCCTGAACATTTACAGAGACAAGACTTTCATGGTCAACCGCATACAGACAAAGTGGAACAGAAGGGAGCTCAGCAGATGCTGTAGAGCTGCATAGCACTTCAGGAAGCATAAACAGAAATCACATGCCTTAATGCCAAACTTAGGGTTAGTGTGACTAGAAACTTAGACATGGTGATCTGGAGCTTTTCTTTCTTTCTTTCTTTATTTATTTATTTTTACCATTCTGTGTTTATAGGGTCTTTACTTTTAGTTCTTTACAATATAAATAAAATGGCGCTATCACCATTTTGCATTTGGCATCGATCCATGTTTTCCAGAGATCTACAGAGATTCTTGCCCCACTCCATCTTTCCCCCCTGTGAACAAAGTTCTTCCTTTGACCCATGCCTCGTCCTATGTTGGGACTATCAACTATACTGGGACCATCAGCGTCCACGCCATCAGAAGGCAGAGAGTGAAGGCTGGTTGAGCCACTACCTACTCCTTGCCAGTTTTTGTCTCCTGGTGACGTGGATTGATTTTTGTCACCTGACAAAGCACTGCAAACAGGGACATATGCCTTCACCAAACCTTAGATGAAACAGAAAATGGTTGTATTTTACAATTGTAGGCCTTCTTTTTTGTGTGTTTACTAGTGTTCCAGAGGCAGTTTACAATACGAAATTTTTTTAGCTTCTTACACCCCTTTCTTCTCTCTTTCTCGTCCATATTTGTCTACCCTGATTTCCACTTTCAGTTTCTCATATTTCATGATATAGTTCAGCTACTCATTACCCTTCTCTAGACCCTTAGCTTTCCCTTCTTTATCTGACATTTTATTTTATTTTGTTTTATCTGGCATTTTGTTTTATAGTTTTGCTCCATACCATAAAACATATGTAATGCTGTGGAATTCTAGTAGACATTCTACTTATTCTGGAAACTGTCATTTCCAAGCCAGATGTTAAACTGAGTCACAGAAATTTTCTCTTACATTAGTCCTTTGGAGTTAATCTGAACTTGTCTAACCTTTCTTTATAGTTTCCACGGTGTAGGGAGGAGAGTTTTTTGGTGACAATAGACTCATAGCTTCTGAGGTACAAATTCCATTTAAGTGTTCTTTGTTTATTTCCTAATCTGTCCTTAGGGACACATTATTTAGTAGGTAGGGTTGTCAAAAAGGGTGACGTGTTTTAAAAAGTAAGAACCACAGGCATATTTGAATCGATTCAAATTTGAATGTATACTTTCTAATTTTGGCAGAAATTCCTCAATTAGGGCTACTGTAATCTTTAAGTGTATCAATCAGCGCTTGCTGGAGAAATATACGTAGGCATTTGTAGACACACATAGAGAAGTAAAGGGTAGCCTGAAAGGCAGGAGCCAGTCTCACAGTTCAAGTAATAAAGGAAACCATTGTTTTCTATCATAGCCTTCAATTGTTTACATACAAACCACATATTAAGGCTAATTTTAAATTTAATTTAGATTTAATGATAAAAATGAGAAATAAATTTTATGTTCTATATTTTTTAAAAGATAACTAACACAGTAGATGTCATTTTCTACACTAATTTCTAAACTATGCTTCAATTCCTCCAGCAACACCCCACATTAGGATCTTGGCCTGGGAGGTTTTAAAGAATTATTGTTTTATGATGAACATGGGCTGCTGTTGTATGAGTGTCTCTAAAACACAGTCCACATAAAATCAGTAGCAGTCATTTTCAGCTGTTTAATTAGATGGTCACTGGATTTTGTGTGTATCTCCAGTTTCTAATCTCTTCTTATGAATTGAAGCAAATTTATAAATACTCATTTTTTTTGAGGCTTGACTAAATCAACTTTTTAGATATCTTTGAGTTGGGAATCACGCCATCTCCACATCCAATCTGTCACCAAAGCCTGTCACTTTTGACTCCAACGTTGCTTTAAAGCTGCATTCTACTCCCTCCTGCTGCCTTCGTTTAATCTTTCATTGTTTCTCACATAAACCTTGGCAATAGTTTCCAAATTTATCTCAGCTTCTGCTTGGTCACTTCAAATGCTGTCTTCATACAGCCACCAGACAGCCTTTTATTGTTCCAGGATACAGTTATAATACTTCTTTGTGGACATTACCTCTGATGTCTTATATAAAATGCAAAGCTTCAGCACTGGTCCTCTGCCTGCAGCTTTATCTTTGACCACATTGAATCAAGGAGAATGTTTAGGAAATGGGATTGTTTCAAATTCTCCCGACTCTGCACACCACTGTGTGATTATGTTTCCATTTATTGCTCGGTAATTCCTTTGCTTAAAGTGAGCTATTCTTTTTATTAATATGGACAAATCCTCATCACCTTTATTAAGGAAAATCTTAAGGGCCATCTCTTTTCTCATGCACTTCCTGATACACAGATGAGAAGCAAGGAGTCACACTTTAATCTTTCCCCCAGAGCAACCTAAACATTTGAGTTACATATCCTTGGGTATCAGAGTTTGAACTTGGGATGCAAACTTAAAATCACAAATAGCTATCACAATCCTGGCAAATCCTTCCCTGCAGTAGTGTATGCAAGACAATATTCATGCCAAAGCAGCGACTGACAGCTCTTGCTTAGTGGGTCCCACACAGCATCCTCAGATGTTGGAGCAGTTTGTGCTTTCATTAATTATCAGTAAAGCAGTTGGCTTATGTTTAACTTACAGTTTAAGATCTCTTTATGTGTTTCTTTCTGTCTCTCTGTCTCTCTCTGACACCCCCCACCTCCCCCCAACACACAAAGGAATGATCATGTCTTCAGAACAAGACCGGTACTAAGTGCTCTACCCTAAGTAGTATATGCATGGGTCGCTGAGATGGACCGTGGGAACTTCTGCAGGCTATCTTCCTTTTAAATAGTACCTCCTCTCTCTCTCTCTCTTTCTCTCTCTCTCTCTCTCTCTCTGTAACTTTCCCTCTCTCCCTTATGTCATACTTCTATATATAAAGTGGTTAAATGAGTATACTGTATTATGTGTATGTTAATTGGGAATCCTTTCAATGTTTGATATCCCCAATTTCACGCACACATATGCATCTATCCATCTATCCATCCATCTATCTATCTATCTATCTATCTATCTATCCATCTATCTTTCTATCTATCTATCCATCTATCTATCTATCTGTGGTACATATTTATTTCAGCATCAGAAATCTCACATTGTTCCAAACTTCTTTCTTTTTCCTCTGGAGTCACTGCCCCCAGAATTGAAAGCTCCAAGTCTGACCTTTGCTTTCCATCTCATGTTTCCTTCTTTTTCCACACTGGGTTGTTACCAGTCATTGTGGGACTAGCAGAGAAAAGGACAGGAAAAGGCATCGAACCCCGCTTTGGAAGAACATTCCAAGCAGGGAAGAAAACAGTGACAAGTTTGGTCATTTGCGACTAGGTTTTATACAGGAGAAAAACTAATTTATTTGGTAGACTTGTGAAAAAAATAATACAGGGCAGTTAGAATACAGCATAAATGCTAAATAATAAAGTGACAAGCACAATATGTCAGGGGATGCATAGTAATGCAACTATGTCTGTAAAACATTTACTGTATTTTGTCTCTAAAATGTACAACAACAACAACCCACCAAATGGCGGCATCTGTGCTTATTTCCTCCCTGGTCCTCGATATTTGGAATCCTTTCAATGTTCAATGCCCAAAAAGTGCAATAAATATTTTTACATTGGTGCAACTTTATTTTAACATTGGAGTTGGCACTGGCTAGGATTGAGGGGCTGCTGACATCATGTGACCCCCCCCCCCCAACCATTTGACCTGTTTACAAGTGAAAACTGATGAAACCAATGTCAGATGAAGCCTAGGAGAAGGCTAAGTGAGGAAGTTATAAGCAAGATTCTTTTTACAAATCGTTTTGTGTGTAGTGTCAGGTAGGGGCAGGAGGAGGGGACGCTAGATGTGGATGAAATCTCACCTCTTTGAGCACCAGGTGGCACTACTGTCTTCTCTCAGAAGTCAGCACCTGCCCATAAACCCAAACTTTGTTACCTGTCTAGAAACCCAAAAGTTGCAAGAAAGGATAGGCAGGAGCTGTGGAATTCCAAAGATGGTGAGAAGAAATAGGCCAAGTGACATCGTGACTTCTACATTGTCTGCCCATTGTCTACCTAGGATGTCACATCTTAGGTAGAATGGTATTCATGCAATTTGACGTTGTTAAATGAGAGGAACCGTTTAGAGTGTTGCCGTTTTATGAGTCAGTTGACATGTCACCACTAAAGTCAGAGATACATAGAAAACCAACTAGAAAGTCAAATGAAGTCAGTTGCTAGAGTGACACCTGTTCAGCAGTCCCTTGGAAGGAACATGTAGCGTCAAGAAAATGCCTTCCCTTCTGTAACCTTTAGTCCCGTAGACCCAAAGGGGTGAGTTCTAAACTCCCCCTCACTCATTTTCTAGTAGTGAGTTTAGAAGACCATATGAGATCTACATTTACTGTACATCTTGCAGGCAAGGGAGTGGATCTAAGTCATTCCCTTGGCTTTGTGTGTATCTTGTTTCACATCTTACATCTGGCAATTCTTTACTTATAATTTTAATTCATGGTATCCTGTAGACATTTAAGTGCTCTTAAAACTCCTCTAAATACATTCTAAGAAAAAGACAGAAACATGACAAATATAATCACCAGATACCCCTATTGGGGATAGTTTGTTAGCTACCATGAACCAAGAGAAGTTTTCCTGCCCCCAAGAAGTTTCAAACAATGTACTAGAGAGCTTATGAGGAAATATGCCCTAAAAAAAAAAAAGACTCTTTTTAGAATTCTAGTAAGAGTTGAGATACCTAACCATAAACTCCAGGGACAGAAGAATACTTGATTCCACAATTAACTTTGTAGTTCTACTGCAGGCTCTGCATGGCCTCAGGCGAGAAGATAAACCTCTCTAAGCATCAATTTTTCATTAGTAAAAGACAGATTTATCTTGGGACAGTCAAATGCTCAGCTCTGAGGATGAAGAGCATATGATGTTTTTGACTATCGTGTAATGTGTAATATTTGGTCACTCCTAGCAACACTATTAGAAGGAAGGATCAATGTAGATAACACACTAATAGAAAAAGGCATTTCACTTGAAATTTGGTGGTTTCTACAGTAACGTGTCTTAGTACTGAGGCTGCAGGGGTAGTAAGAGGCGTTTTCATTTTAAGCTTCTATTTTGAGCAGCTTCAGACAATATTTGGCATTGTGTTCTTAGTATCAGAAGGTAATTTTTTTTTAATTACAAACACACATCTCTGTGGGCTTCATGGATAAAAAAGAAGGAAACTGAGAAAAGTGAAATTGGGAACATTTCTACAGGCTATTTTTCCCCCAAGTAAATTCAAGAGAATTTAAGGACAAAAATAACTGACATTTTCACTGATACCATTGTCCACATATTTCATTTTTAGTTTGTTAACTTTAAATAAGTACACATATAGCAGCATACATGCCTGTGGGAATGGTGGCGAGATTATCTTAGGATAGATAAGGGAGAAGTGAGACAGAAGGTGAGGTAGGCAGGT
Organism: Meriones unguiculatus; assembly: GCF_030254825.1. NCBI lineage: Eukaryota > Metazoa > Chordata > Mammalia > Rodentia > Muridae > Meriones > Meriones unguiculatus. Next base: position 36,064,317 of record NC_083349.1, read on the forward strand.
GCCTTGATATTCGGATTGCTCTGGGGTTTCCTGGAAAGCTGTGGGCCAGACTGTGGAGTAGAGTCAGCTCTGGGGTCAGGCTAGCTCTAGGCTCTCAGATTATTTCGAATGCGCTCTTTAACTTTTCTAAATAGTGGCATCCTTGTCTAAAGTGGGCACAGTAATATCAGCCTTGTTGAGGGAGTAAGCAGCATAGATAGACTATGTCTGTAGTTCGTTAGCCAAGCCCACAGGAGCAGCCCCATAGAGAGGAGCTGATGAAGCAGGAGCTGTTCTTTCAGAATCATCTCTTTTTATGAATAATGTGACTCACTTGGGAGAGGAACAGAACTGCATGTAGCTTTGGGGCTCTGTTGAGGTGGCCGATGACTTTGCAGGAAGTACTTTCATTACCCTTAAACTGATCATGAAAGGCCAATCTTCCTTTATCATGTTTCAATGTAAGAAGTGTTCCTCTGTCCATGATCTCTTTATCCTCTGAAATCTGCCTCAGCCAACAGCATCTTCCTCAAGATAACTTCTTCCTAATTTTCAGAGGATAGGAGTTGGATCTTCCTCAAGATAACTTCTTCCTAATTTTCAGAGGATAGGAGTTGGATGTAAAATTTATATATAACCAGCACAAAACCAAGCATTTTACTTTTCTTTATGACAAGTACTTTATGACAAGTTTTTTGGTACTCTCCATCCAGATGCCCTGAATCTGTTACTATTATTTCAAAAATTGTTTTGCTTTGAATGGCTACTGAAGCAAGCCAGTACTTTTTTGGCCTCCTCCATGTTACGCATCCTGCTAACATATTACATTTCAAGGAGAGCTCAGTCACTCAGTCCCAACCTCAGGAATACCATGAGCAAAACTTTCTCATGTCTTCTAGAATTGAATTTAATCTGTTTGTGGAAATCCCAATTTGCAGGTTATGCACACTCAATATCAACCAAATGGAACCATAAACTGTTGTTTTCCTTCAGGTTTTGTGCACCTTAGGAAATTTCTGTGCATTGACTTTAATCCCTAGTGTTTTCACCTGAGTACTTAGACTATCTTCATACAGGTCTGACCCCAAGAGTTGGCTGTGCACAACTCATCACTCTTAACCCCTTCATTTGTTGTATAAAACCTGAGCCTGAGACAAGGTCACTTCTAGTCTTTCAGCACTAGAGCTCTGCTAGAGCACTAGAGTCACATGCATAACCAGGGTGCTCTTATCTGTGGACTTTCCACCCTTACTAACCTGGGAAAGATACAACATCTTACAAGGAAACTACTGCTCTGGGGATTTCAGGAGTTTGGTCATCTCTGTGTAATTCCAAAATGGAGGAAGACGTTTTCAAAGCAAACCCCCTGCTTAATATTTGAGTTCCTTCGATTACACTGGATTACCACAGTGATGTGGCTTAAAGTAGTGTACTTTGTAAATTTTTAGGCTAAAAATTACCATCTAATATCCATTTTTAATCATCACCTCACAATGTTTGGTTAAATGTGAACTTGGAAAGTAAAATCCAGAGATTTAAGAAGATATTTTCTCAAGTCTGGTCTAAAGCAGAGTTTCCTGGGTTATTGAAATCAAGGATCGGCATTGGCATCTCTGGTAGAATCTGTGTTACTAATTAAAGTGCCAATTATTATCCAGGCCAAATCGACAAAACATTGTTTTTATATCTGTAGACAAATCAACCCTGAATTTGTCTCTGAGGATCAAAATTCCTGAAATATAAGGTGTCATGTCTGTGAACTGGCTTCTAAGCCAGCTAGTTATTGAAAACATTTCAGAGTGAGGAAGCATGACCTTGATATTGTGAGAAAAGAGACAAAAACAGACAAAATATGGGGTCCTGAGATAAATTTCCTTCCTTCTTGATTTTGCCTACAGATAATCCCTGGGAGACTATAGAGCTGCTGAGGAAAGTATGGAATTTAAACCTCAAGTAACTTCAGAGTTAAGAACCATATTCCCAAATGAAATAACTCTGTTATTATTTTTAATTCCCCTTGCCCAAATACCCTAAGGCATTAATCTGCTTGATATAGCAGTCTAGATACAACTCACTTTCAGAATCGAGGCAGCTTTTCTATTTTATTCTTCACATCACAGTAAAAATGTGTTAGACTGGTTGAATGCCTGAGTTCAAAATCTCAGAAATTTGCACCTAAATTGCACCTGTAAAATATGTCCTCACACATGCACACAAGTAATTTTACTTGCAAATTATTGTTTTGCATATGTAATTACTTGGTTGCATCTGGATATACATTTTGGAGGACAATTAAGTGTTTACTTTAGCAAATTAGTTCACTAATTTTATGTTCATTTATATAAGACTAAGAATTTGAACTTCCAAAACTTTTTTTTTTTTTTTTGTAAAAAGATCAATATATGCTGCATCTGTTCTAAGTGGTAACAGAGAGGCACAATCTTTTATCCAGCCATGTGTTACTTTTTCAGGGATATCCTGGGTGTCTTCTTGTGGGTCACATGGGGTGCTGCATGATATTGTCACAATGATTAGCCAATGGCCCAGCCACTTAGACATAGATATTGATATAGTCTTAATTGGGCTTAAGAGAGTAGCAATTTGTGCCTTCCTTGACAATTGCGAATTAAACAATTTTCACTATGTTTTAATAATCTACATAGAGTTTTCTTCCACTAGGTGTTACATCAAGCTGGCAATTGACAGTTATTTATCTTTCTACTCAGTTAATAGAGTGGATGATAAAAAAATGGGATGTTGGGGCTGGGGAGATGTTTCAGTCTATAAAGTTGTTTGCTTTACAAACAAGAGGACTGGGGCTCAATCTCAAAACTCCTGTTATAAAAAAGCCCGTTCATATATGAGAAGACCTAGATGAACTCAGAAAGTAACAAACAAAACAGGACAGGGAGATAGCTGAAAGATCTCCCGGGGATTTGGAAAAGAAGAGTGGTTTGATGTAAAAAAAAATTGTGGAATAAATTAAAATAATAAATGAAAGCTCACTTATATTTAAAAAGCAAACAAAAAGCCCGGTGCAACAGTGAACATTATTATTTCCTGCAATGTGGTAGAGAAAGAGATCAGCAGGTCCCTGGGCCTTGCTAACCTGTAAGCTTAGACTACCAGGAAAGTTCCAAGCCTCTGAGAGAAACCTGTCTGAAAAAAGTTGGGGGTCACTTCAGGAAGGAAACTGAGAGTGTTTTCTGACCGTCATGCATACACATACACTCTTGTACTTTCTCACACATGCAGCTGTAACCTGATGCACACACACACACACACACACACACAGATGAGATGCTTAATTTTTGTGTACATTTAGTTTTCATCTCTTTTAGTTCTCAGGACAGTGTGGTAGATGGTATGCTTTTGGTGGGACCACTGAACCTCATCAGTCAGATCATAAGTGGTAGAAGGGTGAATTGCTGGAAGTGAAAGGCTAAAGATAACCTGTGAATGAACGCCTGTTCTACAGCATGATCTGGGGGTGGGGTGGAGAGGTTGTGAGATTTTACACTCTTATATGGGCATAAAAATATCAATCCCCATCCTGAAAGGAAAAGTGGATGGACATCAGAAGAAGAAGAAAACAGGAAACAAGTTAGGAACCTGCCACAGTGGGCCTCTGAAAGGCTCTGCCCTGCAAACTATCAATGTAGATGCTGAGACTTATGGCCAACTGTTGGGCAGAGTGCATGGAATCTTATGTAAGAAGTAGGAAATAGTAAGATCTAGAGAGGACAGGAATTGCACAATGAGAGCAACAGAACCAGAAAATTTGAACACAGGAGTCTTTCCAAAGACTTATACTCCAACCAAGTACCATGCATGGAGATAACCTAGAACCCCTGCAAAGATGTAGCCCATGGCAGTTCAGTGTCCAAGTAGATTCTATAGCAATGGGAACAGGGACTGTATCTGACATGAACTGATTGGCCTGCTCTTTGATCACCTCCCCCTGAGGGAGGAGCAACCTTATCAGGCCACAGAGGAAGACAATGCAGCCACTCCTGATGAGATCTGATAGACTAATATCAGAAGGAAAGAGAGGGGGACCTCTCCTATCAGTGGACTTGGGGAGGGGCATGCGTGAAAAAGGGGGAGGGAGGGTGGGATTAGGATGGGATGAGGGAGGGGCTTATGGGGGGATACAAAGTGAATAAAGTGTAATTAATAAAAAAAATTTGTTTCAGAGAATTGTTGTGTTTCCAATTTTCAAAACAAAGAAAGCTTTAGCTTGCATACACTGTGCTTCATCAGTAAGGTCGTACTGAAGCATATGGTTTCGTATCTATTGTGCTCCATAAAGTCTGTATAAAACATTGTAAAATAAATATGTTAAATTTCTCTTTCATATCCGATTAAAAAAAAGTCATTCTGTGTTAAAAAGCCTTGATAGTCTGTAGGGCAGAGGCTTTCAGAGGCCTTCTGTGGTAGGTTCCTAGTCTCTTTCCTGTTTTCTTCTTCTGGCTTTCAGAAGCCCTCTGTAGAAGGTTCCTAGGTTGTTGAGCCTGATGGGCAACTGTTGGGCAGAGTGAATGGAATTTTATGTAAGAAGTGGGAAATAGTAAGAGCTGGAGAGGACAGGGTCTCCACAAGGAGAACAACAGAACAAGAAAATTTGAACACAGGGAACTTCCCAGAGACTCATACTCCAACCAAGGACTATTCATGGAGATAACCTAGAACTCCTGCACAGATGTAGCCCATGGCAGCTCAGTGTCCAAGTGGGTTACATAGTAATGGGAAGAGGGACTGCCTCTGACATAATCTGATTGGCCTGCTCTTTGATCACCTCCCCATGAGGGGGGAGCAGCCTTACCAGGCCACACAAGATGACATTATAGCCACTTTTGATGTGAACTGATAGACTAAGATCAGAAAGGAGAGGAGAACCTCCCTTATCAGTGGACTTGGGGAGTGGCATGCATGCAGAAAGGGGAGAGAGGGTGGGATCGGGAGGGGAGGAGGGAGGGGCTTATGGGGGGATACAAAATGAATAAAGTGTAATTAATAAAAATAAATAAATAAAAAGCCTTGAAGATATTTTTGTCTCAAATACCTTACTTTACAAATGGATACGAGGGAAGATGAAGACCACATAGAGCAGTGGTTCCCAACCTTCCTAATGCTGTAACACTTTAATAACGTTCATTATGTTTGTTGACTCAACCATATAATCATTTTGTTGATACTTCATAATGTAATTTGCTACTATCATGAATCATAATGTAAATACTTCTTGTGCAGGGTATCTGATATGCGACCCCTAAATAGGCCAAGACCCACAGGTTGAAAACCACTGACTCAGAGGATAAAAGAAGGGCAATAATAAAATTTGTTATATGGGCATTTTATTACTCTACAACAAAGACACATCAAGAAAAGTACTAAACACAACCATTACAGATCCTTTGGTGATCCACTGGATATGGAATTTCTTTACATAAATCTGAGAAAAGAAGAAAGTTTTTTTTAATATTAATTACAGTTTATTCACTTTGTATCCCAGCTGTAGCCCCCTTCCTTATTCTGTCCCAATCCTACCCTCCCTCTCACATCTCCCATGCCCCTCTCCATGTCCAGTGATAGGAGAGGTCCTCCTCCCTTTCTATCTGATCCTAGTCTATCAGGTCTTATCAGGACTGGCTGCATTTTCTTCCTCTGTGGCCTGGCATGGTTGCTTCCTCCTTATAGGGAAGTGATTAAAGAGCCAGCCACTGAGCTCATGTCAGAGACAGCCCCGCTTTCCCTTACTAGGGTACCCACTTGGATACTGAGCTACCATGGGCTACATCTGAGAAGAGGTTCTCGGTTATCTCCATGCATGGTCCTTGGTTGGAGTGTCAGGTCTCAGAAAAGACCCCTGGGCCCAGATTTCTTGGTTCTGTTGCTCTCCTTGTGGAGCTCCTGTCCCCTCCAGGTCTTACTATCCCCCCTCTTTCATAAGATTCCCTGCACTCTGTTCGAAGTTTGGTTATGAGTCTCAGCATCTGCTTTGATACACTGTTGGGTAGAGTCTTTATAAGGTCAGGAAATCATAAAAGAGGCAGTACGTCTTCAGTATACCATACTATTCCTTTAAAAAACAAAAAGCTCAACAACCATCAGAGGCCAACAAAGACAGGTAGAGTGGTTACAGTAATGGGAGAGAGAAAGCAAGCAAGAGAGAGTGAGAGAGAGAGAATGAGGGAGAGAGATCTCAAGGACTTTTATGTTTTGTTTTTTTTTTTCTAGCCTGTTTTGTTTTCTTTCAACCAGAGTCTGAACAGGAAACAGATGTCAAGCATAAATTAGGAATATTCCAAGAAAACTTATTTACATTGGAACCAATTACAGGAGAGTAGGCTTGATAAAGAACTTCAAGAAATAGCACACAGAGTCTGTGTACCCACGTAGCTACTGCCACCATGAGGGATGAGAGCAGAATGGGTGCTAGAACACAGAAAAACAGAACCTTCTCTGTAGAGCTGCTCAAAAACACTGTGACATTTTGGGAAGAGATACTCTTAAATGGAGGTAGGAGACCCAGGAGGAACATTTACTCTAATGTCATCCCTTTTCAACCTCTCATTTTTTTTTAAACATCAATCCCTTTTGCCAAATTTAACTAGAAGCTGGGAAGCCTATTGTTATCCTCTATCAAAGAAGACCAAGGCAGGAAATATGCGCCCAAGATTCAAGTTATAATCAGGTGATGTGAAATTCATGTTCAAAGAAAGAACATTAACTTCTTGAGGTGTGCAGATTTTAGTATTATTATCCTACATTATATGTCCACTTCTAGTGAGTTTATACTATGTGTGTCTTTCTGCTTCTGGGATACCCCACTCAGAATGATCTTTTCTAGATGTCACCATTTGCCTGCAAATTTCAGGATTTCCTTGTTTTTAATTGCTGAGTAGTATTCCATTGTGTAAATGTACCAGTTTCTGTATCCATTCCTCAACCGAGGGACATCTGGCTTGTTTCCATCTTCTGGCTATTACAAATAAAGCTGCTACAAACATGGTTGAGCAAATGTTCTTTTTGTATACTTCAGCATATTTTGGATATACGCTTAGGAGTGGTACAGCTGGATCTTGAGGTAGCACTATTCCTAATTGTCTGAGAAAGCACCAGGTTGATTCCCAAAGTGGTTGTGCAAGTTTACATTCCCACCAGCAATGGAGTAGAGTTAATCTTTCTCAACATCCTCTCCAGTATGTGTTGTCACTTGAGTTTTTGATATTAGTCATTCTGATATAAGGTGAAATCTCAGGGTTGTTTTGATTTGCATTTCCCTGATGAGTAAGGATGTTGAGCATTTCTTTAAGTGTTTCTCTGCCATTTGATATTCCTCTATTGAGAATTCTCTGTTTAGTTCTGTACCCCATTTTTTAATTGGGTTACTTGATTTGTTGCTGTTTAACTTCGTGAGTTCTTTATATATTCTGGATATTAGCTTTCTGTCAGATGTAGTGTTGAGGATATGGTGAAGATCCTTTCCCAGTCTATAGGCTTCCCTGGGTAGGATGCTCAATCTTCATTCAGAAAGACAAGTGAGATGGGCATCGGAAGAGAGAGAAAATAGGGAGCAGGTCAAGGGCCTACCACAGAGGGCCTCTGAAAGACTTTACCCAGTGTATCAAAACATATGTTGAGACTAATAGCCAAACTTTGGGCAGAGTGCAGGGAACCTTATGAAAGAAGGGGGAGATAGAAACACCTGGAGGGGACAGGAAAGCCACAAGGGGAGCAACAGAACCAAGAAATCTGGGCCCAAGGGTCTTTTCTGAGACCCGATACTCTAACCAAGGACCATGCATGGAGATAACCTAGAACCCCTGACAGATGTAGCCCTTGGAAGCTCAGTGTCCAAGAGGGTTCTCCCAAAAATTGGAACAGGGACCATCTCTGACATGACTCATGGGCTGTCTCATTGATCACCACCACATGAGGGGGGAGCATCCTTACCAGTCTACAGAGGAAGAAAGTGAAACCAGTCCTGATGAGACCTGATAGACTAAAGTTAGATGGAAGGGGAGGAGAACCTCCCCTATCATTGGACTGGGAGAAGGGCATAACAGAAGAAAAGGGAGAGAAGGTGGGATTGGGAGGGTATGTGGGAGGAGGCTACAGCTGGGATACAAAGTGAATAAATTGTAATTAATATAAAAGAATAAAAATTAAAAAAATAAAAAAGAAAGAAAGAACATTTCTTTCTGGGCTGGAAAGATAGTTCAGTAGTTAAGAGCACTTGCTGCTCTTTCAGAGGACCAGAGTTTAGTTTCCAGAATCCAAGTTGGATGGTTCACTAATGTAGATCCAGGGGATCCAGCACTTCTGGTCTCTTCGGGCACCTTCACTCATGTGCATGTATCCCCATAAAGTCATACACCTTCACCTAGTTAAAGACAATAAAAATCAATACTATAATATGTCTAGTGTTATAAGCTGGTTAAATTAAACTACAATAAAAGACATAAAATTCACTGCTGCCATTGAATTCAGATGATCCCTTTATCCAATCACTTAGAAGACATGGGCATTTGTTTTTCTTTAATGCAGTGCAATAGTTGTTTATCGATAATGTCATAGTCTATACATGGTTGGTCAGGCTAAGACAATTGACAACTGTTCTCAGTGAGGGCACCAACTGATGGGTCTATTTTGTACATTACTTATTCAGCATCATACTACTTAATTTTTAACTTGTGGGATGGTCAAACTAGAATGTATAGGGAAAACAACTTTTTAGGGACTTGCACATACTACTGCACTAACATCCTTTTTCTCTAGTTCCTTGTGTCTTGTCCTCGTGACTGGAGGATTTTATTTTTTCTCTCTTCTACCTATTGGGTCAGGAAGGTGGTCTTTGTCTTCAAAAAGCTTGGCTCTCTTATTTATTTATTTATTTATTTATTTGTTAATCATTAAGCTATGGATCTAAAGTTTCAGGTCCTCTCATTATACCTGAACTGAGATGGAATGTAAAACCACAAGGTAGAGTCTCTGGATCTCTGAGTGGTTCTTAGTGAAGTCAAATGCAGTCTACAGGTGATTGATTCTTCTGAGAGTAAACTGAACCCAAGGACAATAGAGGAATAGGAGAAAACTAGGCTATTTCATCTTCACCATACTCTATAACCCTCAAAGACTTTTTTAAAACAGAGGGACAAGAAGGTTTTTTTGCTTTTTTTTTTTTTTTTTGTTCTTTTGTACTGTGCCTGGAGGTCTCTGCAATAAACGGATTTACCAGCTTTATTCTGTGATTCTGTGGAAAGGTCACTTTATTTTTTTTTTTTATTTTTTTTTTTCAATGCAGTTTATTCAGGAACATTGAACAATCCTCGGACCCCGGGGAAAGCCAGCCCACAGCTTAAATAGCCTCTGGGTAGCCAACCCAGGCGTGCCACGGGGGCAATGCAGATAGGTCCACATACATGGAAGCAAGCCAGATCCTCGGCCTTAGCCAAATGTGGAGTTGTTCGTGACAGAGAGCACTCACCATCGGGAAGGTGGAAGGCAGAAACCAGCTCCATCTTTAAGGCATAGCATTCCGCAGCTCTCTACAGTTCCCCCTTTTTGTTTTAGACGCATCAGGCAAGAGTAGAGGTCTGATCTCTGATATTAGAAATAAATTGGGACTTTGTACAGATGTTCATTTAGGTGTCATCCACCCAAAGAGCATCAGACCGTCCGATACCTTTTTCTCAGAGGCGGGACCTGGGGCATCAACCCGCATGCAATCAGACATGCTCTTCTCTGGGTCCAAAGCGGCTGACCCTGAGTGCAGTGCTTAGCCTCGCATCCTGAGCGTATCATTTTAGCTTTTTATGGTATCCAACCATGCTTGGGGAGAATGTCCTGCTTCAATGGCTGTAAAGGCCTGAATGATCATGGCTGCATCACACTGTTGTGAGACTCTAATCTTGCATATATACCACAGGCAAACCAAGGAGAAAGGTCACTTTATATCTTACCTGTTTTGCTTTCCTTTATCCTCATTCCTGGTCAGCTAAACTCACGACTCCTGAATGTGTTTCTAGTTGCATCTTTGACTAGTCTTTGTGCTTGAGGAAACATGTAGTAAAGATGCATTCATCCATATCGAGTGCTGGTCAGTCTCTGCTCATCACTGAGCTGTGGAGAGCATTTTCTCTGAGCAGGGCAAATGAAAAAAAAATGACTGGATGTTTAGACAAATTGGAAAGATTTTGTAAAATAAATTCTGGAATAAGAATAAGAAATGACCTCAAACAGAATTATATGCATGGCGTAACCCCCTACATAAAATTGAGCAAAAATTGAGTTAAGATTTTAGAATCTAGAATGGAAACACACACATTGTGCACTTCTGTTTTCTTACTATCTAAGAGAGGAAGCAAAAATAACCAGATTCGCTACAATTCCCATTCTCAGCATGAAGAGAAGCAGGGCTTTCATCTAGCTTTCCAACGCAGTTATGAATATCAGCTGCTGTAACTAATGGAGAATAAATATTTGATGCATTGGGTTGTATATGGTGGGGCTTGAGTACCTGTGAGATGCCTCAGTGGGTAAAAGCATTCGCCATGCAAGCCTGGAAAAACAGAATTTGATTCCCAGAACCCTGTAGAAGTGAGAGGATCTATCTTACAAAGTGCCTCTGTATGCCATGGCATTTTTTCATATGCCCCCACATATGTGTGTGGATTCACACACATGAAACGTCTCCACATGAACAACAGTACATTTAAAATAACACTTGAAACAATAGCCCACATGTTGTTTTTGTTTTTAATGTAGTTTGTTCTCTATTTTAGAACATTTCTTTTTACCCTCTTTCAGTTTGTCGTTTCCTTGTAGGGAGCTTATCTGTTCACAGTCTAAGCATCACAGGTATCAAGGAACATAGAAAAGGACAGTGCAGAGGAGAGGAGGGTTTCATCTATTTCCATTGTCATAGGTGAACATATCCTCTGGAACTTGCATATGGTCTTGTCCCATGGGCATGAACTGGAACTCCATGGCCACAGAAAACAAATTACATTCAAAGAATGGAAAAAGCTTTACTTTGAGGTTGGAAATCAGGCAAGTGGAAGAAAGAGGTTGAGAAAGTCTGATGGAGAAAAAAAATTCAGGGTTTCCTTAGTTCTCAAAAGGGGAAAGAATTAAGGAGACATACTGAATAATATGCAAAATAATGTAGTTAGTTGCATTCCATATTCTTTTTTTTTTTTATTTTTTCAATGCAGTTTATTCAGGAACATTGAACAATCCTCGGACCCCGGGGAAAGCCAGCCCATCTCTTAAATAGCCTCTGGGTAGCCAACCCAGGCGTGCCACGGGGGCAATGCAGATAGGTCCACATACATGGAAGCAAGCCAGATCCTCGGCCTTAGCCAAATGTGGAGTTGTTCGTGACAGAGAGCACTCACGCATTCCATATTCTTTATAGCTCTGTTCTAAGTGGTCTCTCCATATGAGGATTTTTAGGTAGCATGGAAGCCAAAATTCCTCGTGGTGGGGATAGGACCACATATGCAGGGATCTTGTATTTCCTCTTCTAGTACAGATGATGTAGAGATTGATCTGAGTTTTCTGAAAATCTGTCTCTAAACTGTTCTTAGATTTCTTAGGTTTTTATACACGAAACTGACTTCCAGATTATATTCCCCAGGAATGCCTGAATATAACTCTGATTTTTTCCTATCTGTACATAAATTTCTAGAAGACAATCAACTTATGGGAAAAGTTTCCTGACTCCAAGAAAAAGTAAGAAATCTAACATAAATGTGTGCCTGCTATCTCTGCTTGCATATGATCGTGCCAGGGAACCAAGATTCTGCTCACAAAAATTGTTCAAATTGGTTTCAATGCCTGCACAAATGGATAATAAAGGTCCCCCACATATGCACCATATTTCATTGTGGAAATAATTATACATGAAGAATTTTAGGGCAGGTAGAATCACATGCTTGCCTGGACAGGAATAAAACTATCCATAATGTATGTACAAAGTGGCAAGCTTTCAGTACTGCTATTTCCCAGTGTAACCCTTTAAGATTAACTGTTGGCTAATAGGCACCAAAATAACTAAGTGAGGTAATTCATCGTGTGGGGTTGTTATTTATATGCCAATTAAAAGCAATATAATGACTTCTAAAAATACCACGTTTAGTTTTATAATAATTTCCCTGTACCTGCAATGGCAATAATCAGCAAGTTGGATTGGTGATCTAGGCCACTACTAACATGGAATAACGAAATTATACCATCTTTTAATAACAGAATCTTTTCCATTTTCTCCTTAGAATGGAAGGATGCTACTCCCTAGTGTTGAGTTATTTAACTCTGTCCACCCCAATGACTCATGTAAAAGAGTTAAGGATGTGAATGGTAAGAGTGAAAGAATAGGAAAGTCTGAGCTTCAAGAATACCAAGTGAATAAATTGTAACAAATAATACATGCATACCTAACTAAATAAACAAAGAATCTAAAGCAGCCTCAGAGCATGAGGAAACAAGCAAGAAAAATGACCTAAATTTTTCTTTGGCACAGACCCATTTCCGAGACCACGGTCACAGTGATGGGGGTACAAAGACTCATTTACTTTTTAATCTCTTGGAATTTGTTTCGCAAAAGACAGCAAGGTCAAGACACATAGCTTCATCACAGTCTAGCGCCTTCAAAAACTGCCACTTATATTCTATCAGCAGGTGGTGGTCATTTGTACTCTTTCCTTTGTTTGCGTGTGGGCCGTGGGGTAACTTAGATGAGCCTGTTAGGCTTTCCTAATTAGATATAAGTGTAAATTGAAAGTCTGGCTCTTGGGATTTTTACAGTGTACTATTTTTACTTATTTACTTTCCCCTATGTTTTCAAATCCTTAAATTTATCTACTAAAGTAAAAGCTCTAGTTTTCTCCATATTTCTCTCTCACCCATATGCACACTCCGCTTTCAGCACTAACACAGACATGCTCCTGCGCAGACACTTGGACACTCTGCACAAGACACTACCACCTGCCCTCACATGCACTTTCCTCTTCCTACCTGGAAACAGTAGCACAGAACTGAGCAGGTGGGAAGGGCACAGACAATGAAACGCTTTCCAGGAGGCGCTCCTTCAAGTTCAGTATCACGGATGAGGAGGATGCTGGAGAACCATGCCAGCATTGCCTTGGGAATCCTACTGTCTTTTTAAGTCATCCACGAATCCAGAGTATCAGGAATAAAGTTCTGTCTTTCTTTGATAGGCATTCTCAGTTAGCCATATTCTGGCCCATGTGACTTAACAGAAGGTGATAGGTTTACCTAATTTTATGTACTTTCTGCCTCATGATATCTTAGATATGACTACATATTCAACCATGACTACCCAGATAGACTCCCATCAATCTCTAACTATCTAATGTTAGGTATTTCTTTTTATTATAAAACACAATTTTTAAATTTAAATATATTTTAATTTTTATTTTCCCCTCCTCCAAGTCCTGTCATACCCTCTCCCACTCCTCACCCATGTCCCAGTACAACAGCAAAACCATCACACTATGAAAATAGAAAACACCAGCCCCCAAAACACAAGCAAGCCCCACAAACTGTACTGTAACCAAATAAAATCCTCCCCACCACAAAAAATATTGTGGAGTCCATTACATATTGGTCAGCTATGCTTGAACATGAGGCCTGCCCTGGAGCCGTTGATATACCCAGTATCAGTTTATTGGGGGAAACTGATTTTATTTTTCTCAGCAGTTATAAATGAGAGTTCAGTGTTTAACATTCACCCTAGTGGCTAGTTTTCATTCACTCATTTAAAAAAAATAACAAAATAAAATATAGTAAGACAAAACAAAGTCTATTCCATTGAATTTGGACAAGACAAGCCAACAGAAGGAAAAGAGCCTAAGAAGGCTCAAGGATTAGAGACCCACTTGTTGGTGCACCCAGGAAGAACTAAATTGGAAGCCACAATATAAGTTCAGAGGATTTGCTGCAGACCTGTGCAGGCTGCGTCAGGCTCTGTGAGTTCATATGAGCATTGTACGTGTTGATTTTAAGGACCATATTCTGCTGGTGTTCTCCATTCTCTCTGACTCTTATACTCTTTCTGTCTCCTCTTCTGCAAGGTTCCCTGAACTCTGAGGGGAGAGAATTGATGGAAACATCCCATTTAGGGGTGAGTGTTCCAAGTTCTCTCACTCTCTGTGTAATGTCTTGCATGGGTCTCTATATTTGCTCCTATTTGCTCAGGAGGAAGCTTCTTTGTTGATAGCTGAACAAGTCCCTGACCCATGAGTGTAGCAGAATACCAGTAGGATTCATTTCTTCAGTTTTTTTTTTCTTTTTTTAGACAAGTATTATTTACCTTATGACCCTGGGATATCTAGTGTCAGGCTCTTGCTCACCTAAGCAGCATCAGGTATGTGTTTCATTTTGTGGAATGGGCCTTAAGTCAAACCAATTATTTCTTGGTTACTTCCATCAGCTCTGTGCCACCATTGCCCTGGTATATCTTGAAGTTAGTATACCATTCTAGATAAATGGTTTGTGCCTGGCATAGTGCTTACATTTCTCTTTTGATATTGTGCAGAATACTTTCATGTACAGTAATATTTGTTTTTACTCAAAATAGGCCATTTTCGTTAACATTTTATCTATTTATTTATTTAGGATTTTTTTAAAATTTTTCATCAATTACACTTTATTCATTCTGCATCCCCCCATAAGCCCCTCCCTCCTCCCCTTCCAATCCCACCCTCCCTCCTCCCTCTGCATGCATGCCACTCCCCAAGTCCACTGATAGGGGAGGTTTTCCTCTCCTTTCTGATCTTAGTCTATCAGTTCACATCAAAAGTGGTTGCATTGTCCTCTACTATGGCCTGGTAAGGCTGCTCCCCCCCAGGGGGAGGTGATCAAAGAGCAGGCCAATCAGATTATGTCAGAGGCAGTCCCTCTTCACATTACTATGTAACCCAATTGGACTCTGAACTGCCCTGGCTACATCTGTGCAGGGGTTTTGGGTTATCTCTATGAATAGTCCTTGGTTGGAGTATGAGTCTCTGGGAAGTTCCCTGTGTTCAAATTTTCTTGTTCTGTTGCTCTCCTTGTGGAGACCCTGTCCTCTCCAGCTCTTACTATTTCCCACTTCTTACATAAAATTCCATTCACTCTGTCCAACAGTTGCCCATCAGGCTCAGCATCTGCTTTGATAGTCTGTAGGGCAGAGGCTTTCAGAGGCCCTCTGTGGTAGGTTCCTAGGTTGTTTCCTGTTTTCTTCTTCTTCTGATGTCCCTCCTCTTTGCCTTTCCGGATGGGGATTGGACATTTTAGTTAGGGTCCTCTCTCTTGCTTAGTTTCTTTAGACACACAGGTTTTAGTGGGTTTGTCCTATGTTGTATGTCTATATGAGTGAGTATATACCATGTATGTCTTTTTGCTTCTGGGACAACTCACTCAGGATGATCCTTTCCAGATCCCACCATTTACCTGCAAATTTCATGATTTCCTTATTTTTCATTGCTGAGTAATAATCCATTGTGTAGATGTACAGAGAATTCTTTGTAGAGGAATATCGAATGGCAGAGAAGCACTTAAAGAAATGCTCATCCTCACTAGCCATTAGGGAAATGCAAATCAAAACAACCCTGAGATTTCACCTTACACCCATAAGAATGGCCAAGATCAAAAACTCAAGTGACAACACATGCTGGAGAGGTTGTGGAGAAAGGGGAACCCTTCTCCACTGCTGGTGGGAATGTAAACTTGTACAACCACTCTGGAAATCAATCTGGCGCTTTCTCAGACAACTAGGAATAGTGCTTCCTCAAGACCCAGCCATACCACTCCTGGGCATATATCCAAAAGAGGCTCAAGTACACAAAAAGGACATTTGCTCAACCATGTTTGTAGCAGCTTTATTTGTAATAGCCAGAAGCTGGAAACAACCCAGATGCCCCTCAACTGAAGAATGGATGCAGAAATTGTGGTACATCTATTTAGGATTTTTGAGACACGCTTTCTCTGTATAGCCTTGGCTGTCCTGTACTTTCTTTTTGTAAATCAGGCTTTGCTCAAACACACAGCGATCTGCCTGCCTCTGCCTCCCTGAGTGCTGGGATTAAAGATATGTGCCACCACACCTGGCTCCATTAACATTTATAACCAAAGAATATGTGTGAATATCATAAACTTTTTAGATGAAAAAGAATTGAATAATAGAGCTGCAGGGAAGAATAGAGTAAAAGAATTCAAGTTAAAGAATAAAATATTATCTTAGGGTTATGATAGAAAACACAAAAGCATGAGTACCTATTTGTCACTGATAGATCAATAATCCAAATATATATCATCTATCTATCATCTATAACCTACCTAAGCTATCTATCGAGCACTATCTATTCTATTTATCATCCGCCATGTCTCTCTCTCTCTCTCTCTCTATCTATCTATCTATTATCTATCTCAGTCATTTACAATAGAATATAGGTATTTTGAATGTGAAGAAACAAAATCAGTATCTCTTTATTATCTATGTATAGTTTGAAGTTGTTCTACCTTTTCTTGTACTTACTCATTTTTCATTTTTGCAAATATTTGTATGTGGTAGTTTTGTGTGCATGCATGTTTGCACGTGTGAGTGGATATATGCATTTACACACTTGCATTTGGGGGCCTGAAGTTGATGTCATGCACCTCCCCAGCTCATTTTCTGCCCCTTCTATATTTAAACTGAAGAGGTATTTTTTATTTATCTTGAAAGATCTACCTATATATTAGTAATAATTTGCTGAATGAGTTTTTATTTTATGTATGTGTTTTCATTCATATAGCAAAGCAAACATAGTCTCAAAACAAATTTACACTGGCTTAAATGCTTTGCCTATGATATAAAATTGTTCTATATAACTGTTATTAAAATAAAATAATATGCTTTCCTTTATGCCTTTCCACTGTAAATAAATTTAGTAGGATTCTTAGGGCATGGCTGTTGATAAAGTACTAACAGGGCAAAGGCAGGGGGAAATTGCTACAAGAATAGAGCTAAGTTTGTTTTCTCTTATACAGGGATAGGTATATAACCATGGAAACAGAAATTCTCTGACCTCTAGTTTAAAATGCCAGCGATGGGCACTTAGTTGAAAGACAATTCTTTTTGCCTTAGAGAAGGTAGGCCAGAAAGAACTTTGCAGAGAAAGTTAAGTTTAACTAGACCTTAGGAAGCAAGCAAGTGGTTTGAAGCAAATTTTTGTTTCAGGGAAAATGTTGTACATTGCTCACAATATCTAAAATCTATCCTCAAAGAAAACAAATAACTAAAATTGTCACACAGGATTCAGGTAAGAGCACGCAAGATCAGCATGTAGAAAAACAGTTGGGTTCATTTTCCTCTTGAAATGCACACTGAAGTTTCTACTTGTCAGTACTACATGGTGTGACTGAGGATGAGGGGCTGACCAGCTCTCTTTTCCCTTCTTAGGATGAGCAGAGGGTGGGTACTGGCACCCAGGCTGAGTGACAAGGGGTCTCCTTTCCTTGGGACAGGAGCACCGATGAGCTTAGAGTAGGAGAAAAGATGAATCAATGGCCTCTAGACTTGTGTGAATATCAGAGCAGAGAGTTAATGCCTGTTAGTTCTCAGCAGAAACAAAAGTAATACCTTCTGGGAAAAGATATCACCCATGATGTCAAATTATTTCTGTAAGTGATTTGTAAAGACAAAAAAATCAGAGTAAGATATAATAAAATATGATTTGGGAATACAAATTCACATAAATGACACTCACAAAGCACAAACAATGAAATAAATAAGACCACAGTAATAACAGACATAGACAATGTTAATATTAGCAGTGTTTATTGAGTTGAAGGAAGTGAAGATACAAATTTATCAGAGACTCAAATGAGAATTATTGGGTAGAAAAACTTAATGACCCATATTGCAAACTCAGTGGGAGGATTTAATGGCAAATTCAACACAGCTGAAAAGGAAAATTAACATTTGAAAGGCAGGACAGAAGAAAGTGAATAAACTGAAGCAGTGTTATCACAATGATAAGAAATAAAACGTAATATCATACGAAGGAGGAGTTAATATATATTACTCAGAATCTAAACAAAGAGGACTGAAAAAATGTGCCATGTACAGTTTTTGAAGAGTTAATGAGCATGGATTTTCTGAAAAGCAGACATAAAATCAAATATCATAAGAAGCTAAAGTACATACAAAGGGAATAAACTGTAATTAACATAAAAATAAAAATTTAATTAAAAAAGAAGTTAAGGTATTAAAAAATTCCTGATTAAGCTGGTTACAGTAGTAAAATAGTTAAAAATTCCTAGGTGAGTAAAATAACACTTTGAAAACAAACAGAGAAAAGGAAGATTGCTTCATAGGAGCAATTCTTAGAGAGCATCTGGCCTCACAGAAAGAATGGCAACCAGAAGCCAGCTTAATAATGCTTGGAATAAACTCAAAGAAATCTGGCAAAAAGGCATTGTACTTTCTGTAAAGATGTGCTTCATATGTGAAGCTGAACTAAAGACATCTTGAAGCATTTGGTTTGTTGAATAGACCAAACTTATTACCCGTTGTCTTATAATTAAGGGAATGTCAAAACTTAACTATTTTAGTCAAAGGAAAAATTAGCTCAGAAGTAGAGATAAGTAAGTAGAAATAAAGAGCAAAGGACATTGTACATTTATTGGTTAATGTGAGTGGATGTTATCTGTGTAATATTCATTTGTCATAATCTATCATGCTATATATGCATTGATATACTTAAAAGAGTAGCATTTCATTTGTAAAGCAATTAATGTAGAAAACATTACGTGTATTACTCAAGTAGAGTCAAATGACAAGCTAATAAACATAATAACTTGCCATAAAGAATGTATGGATGATGTGCTCCAGTTTAGAGACCAGAGTATTTTAGAATATTCTCCCATATACAGAGTTAAAATATATTATCTAGTGAGGCTGGAATGGTGGCACATGCCTTTAATCCCAGGACCCAGAAGGCAGAGATGAGGATATCTGTGAGTTCCAGTCTAGCCTGGTCTTCATGGAGAGTTCCAAGACAATGTGTGTGTGTATATTTATATATATATAAATATATAAGTATATATATATATATACTGTTAGGAAAACCATGATGCCTATTTAACTTCAAAAGACAAGCCGATGATGTAGTGTGGGTGGCATTTTAGCACTGTTCAAATGCTACAGTTAATATAAGAGTGATGACAAGGGGTGGCAATTTGTTTGCACCATTATCTTTAGTGTATGCATAGTAAGGCACTGAGGAAGAATGAGAACATAAAAAAAAGAAGTAATAATAAAGAAAAAAAATGACTCTTAGATATTTATGGTTGTGAGAAGAAAAAAACTGATTTCCCATCACGATTTGAGTTTGCTGTGTTTCAGCTGATAGGAATACAACAAATTCTACAGGGCCAGTCCATCAATGTCTTGCTTCAATGACAGGTCTTTCATGGTTTCTATACTCTAGAAAATACATGTAGCACCACTTAAGAAAATAATGATAGATTCCCTATATTATAGGGTTAAGGTCTATGGAAGGAAACTATGCCTAAGTGAAGTTCTGAGCGGGATCATGGCCTCAGAACCATGGAAAATTGGCAAAGCCTTTCCCCATGTGGGCTAGGTGTGAGATTGGCAAAGCTTTCTTCCACTGCTCCAAGCAGGAGAGTTTACAACTATGCTCAATGTGTACAAACACCAGAAACTGAAGCTTCCTCTTCCTGGATGTTTACATCCTGAGACTGCTTGACTATGAGACCTTCTGCAGAGACTAGCCAACCCCTTCCCTTGTCATAAATACACTGAAGTTCTAGGCTGAAGTGGTAGGGAGTGCCACTCCATGAGAGACAGCAAAGCAATTGTCTGTAAGCGAACGGACTAGCAATACAAGCATGAGCCTACATCCACAGTGACGTTTCTACATATGTGCCTTATTTTTTTTTTTTTTTTTTTTTTTTTTTTTTTTGTAGTATGACTAACACTGGAAAGTCAACCATGCTGGAGACTTTGGCAAATTGAATTTTATTGCTGATGAGTTTTTAAACCAAGGAGTCTTTGGTTATAGGGAACAAAAGGCTCTGGTGAATCAGGGGACACAGATGTTATTTTTTTGTATCATAGAAGCTGGTGGTTATTTTCACTGGGGTGGAAAAAGAAAGGCAAACTGGACCACCAAACAAACAACCCCTCCAACCCCTGAAACCACCAGATATTGAATATATACCAAGAAATTAAAGTGAGGACCTCCTTGTACTTCTTGGTTAAATTTCAGGAGGCTAAGTGCTAGCTAACTAAAGGCATTCTCAGTACACTTTGAGGAAATATATCAGGAAAATATTTTTCTTTCAGTGTGTATCTTCTTGCAGCGGTTTTACTGTAACCCATAGTGATAAGTTTACAAATTGCTCAGGCCCTAAAATTACGTGGGAGAATACCACACCAAGAAGCCCAAGGGCAGCTGCTCAGTTCCCTGCATCATGTCAACATCAACCTACACAGACATGATGTGGAAGAGGTACTCACATCCATTCTTAAATCGAACTGTTGACATGTACATTCTGAAAACTGTTTTTGGAGAAAAGATCATTTTGTCAAACCACTTCTACTTCTGAAGTCAATGCATTTATTTGTGAAAGAAAAAGAAGACTGATTAGTCAAGTTAAATCCTGAAGTCGTAGGTGACTTGCGGAAATGTCTGCCTTTATTCTGATGTCACTGGACTTTCGAGCAAGTCTGCTGGATACTTGACAAGAGTAAGAATTTGATGTGACAGCTATTGGCACTTCACATGTGTAAAACATTGAAGGGAATGAAAGTGGAAAACTTGTGTTTTCAGGGTTCAGAGTTGAGCAATTTTCTTTTTGCCCTTAAAGTGTAGACTCATGGCACAAAATTAATTCTGCTCACAAGTTGTTTCACGTCACAGGCCTTTCCTGTTTCCAGAGATTTTATTCGTATGAGTGAGCAAGCATAACTGACTGGTAAGTGGGTGGCACTTTTGCTTGTACTTTCAGTCACTTCAGCAAATGTAAATAGGTGACTCAGCCACTTTACAAAACAAACTTATGAGTTCTGCGCAACCAAATCCTGTCTTTATGTCATCTCTTACCTCAGCACCCTTTGTGTAAGAGTTCGGAGGAGGAGGAGGTTAGCAGTCATCCTGTCAATCCTGCGAGATTGTTTGCTCAAAGAGAAATGCAAACAGAGTAGCACAAAAGGCTTGCCTGTATCCATGGAGATCTAGTCTGCTCTTCTTGTGCTTTCCTGGGGCTACAACAGAATGACCAGTTCACACTAGATGGATAGGGGTGGGGGCCGTGATTGGAAGTTATAACAGGGATCACAGAAATCTAGCTGTTAAGGCAGATTCTAGCCCCTAACAACCAGGAAGCAACATATAAAATCTAGCTGTGAGTCAAATATGACTCAGAGAGTATTAAGGGCAGCTTACTGTTAGAGAAATAAAAGGTACGATCCCGAGATTGGCAGTCTTACTGAATATCTGACCAAGCACAGAACCCAAGTAGTCATGTTATATTAATCATCAGTGTCATCACCATCATTCTGTCATCACAAGTGATTTAATTCCTCAAAACATTTTTACATTAATGATGTTTTTGCCTTCCACAAATAGGCAATTGGGTATTCCTAAGGCTTGTTTTATAGATGAGGAAATCAAGGCACATATATATCCTATGCAAAGAAAGTGAAAGATAGCTTACCTAACTTCAGTAGAGAATGCCATAAGAGTGGGACACCAGCACACTTTCAAGTAGGCTTCTTGCTCCTGATAGAAATCTTTTCTAAGCATGTATTTTTTTTGAGCAATATATTCATTTGTCTCAAACACATAGAAGAAGGTATCAGCAGTGATGGAAGCCTTAGTAACCACAGACTAGAGCAGTGAGTTTAAATGATCAGCATCCCCAAATGTAAAATAAGTATTTTATGATTCCATATATTAAAAAAATAAGATAAAGCAGCTTCAAGTGAGGAACTTAAGTATTTATAAGAATCCTTTACCCCAGATGAGAAACTCGGCAGAGAATTAGGTCATTTTAACTCACCTTGCTCATATCTATGGTCAGGCACTTTCAGTTTGATCACTGAGGACATACATGCTTGTATAATAATTAAAAATTAAATTTAAAATACTCACTTCAGATTACTGATTCTAAACATCTTCCGGACCAAGAAAACTGCCTGCTTTCTCACATAAGTCAAGTTTAGGCCTGGTTAAATTCAACATCAAACTTTAGTTATGAATTTACTCAAGAGTTAAGAAAATGAATCTATTACTATTTCTCTAAGTCTAGCTTCATTTATTTATCTCTAACAGGTGAAGAGAGGGATGTAGGGGAATTCATACAGAAGATTTTTGCTGACTAATAATCCATCATTTACTCTTTGTTATATTTTCCAACCGATAAGCCAAAGAATTCCTTCATTCATCAGAGCCTGGGGCTAGTTTTCTGCCCCACAGTGTCCTGAATGCAGCCACTACAAAGTGCTTGCTGCTGCTGTCTCTTCTAGACAAGGTGCAGTAAATGTTGACCAAAACTATAAAACAGACTCTCATCTCCTAGGTCTGGCCTGTTATTTCATCTTTGCTGTATTCTTTGGATGTGTTTTTAGGAAAGACAAGGAAGAAAGGAAGGAAGGAGGTTTCCCCATTCCCCACCCCCAAATATGCGATGCTTAATGAGACTATTCCATTTTTCCTCACATCACTTTAATTGTTTATAATTTTCTAGGCAATCTTGACACTCATGTCATATGGAAAAGTGAAGGAGCAGAGGGAGACATTTATTTCCTGACGAGGTCAGAGAGCATACCAGGGGACAGAGACTAGTCAGCAATCAAGCATGCAGCACACACTTTCATTAAGGCTCATGCTTTTCTGAACCACAGTCTTTTCATTTAGGCTCCTCACTGTTCATGCCGAAGAGGTTCCATTAAGGTTTATTTTAGTTACTTTTTATGAAGGACAAAAACATGACACTTTCAGATTAGTTCTGACCCAACATTTTAAGCTATTTTATGCCATCGAACTCTCATTCAAAGATTCAAAGGTTCATCTTCTTTTACACAAAAGGAAAAAAAAAAAAAAAAAAACCTCTTTCTGATGATTAAATAATAAAGAAGGCCGATTGTTTACAGACTCAAGTAACAAGACTCGACTGTGTGCCATGATCCAATCTCTCTTTAAATCTAGAAATTTGCATCCAACTTAATGATGGCATCTGCTGGGAGCAGAAAATTTCCATAGCATGTCTCTAGAACAGCCCAAAATGGAAAAAAGGCCAGGAGAAAAATTTAAATGAGTGCAATCCTCTTGGAAAGATACACTAAGAATTTTCTCTTAATGGGAACTTTGTTTGCAGATGGCAGAGTCCAACCAGAAAACACCAACAGCTGCTGCCTTTGCGAAGAACTCACCTCTCAAGCACGAGCTCTTCACATCAGAATGACTTCAGGCTGTTGGAACAACACGTACCTTCCTGCAGAAGACAGTTTCACGCAGACCCCGTGCCAAAATAATATTCCAGCTTTTTGTTTTTAATGATATTTGTTAAGACAAGGTATGAGCACTACATGGAGAAAGGCTGAACAACTTGTCAGCCGCATGCCATGAAGGTGATCAACTTGGTTGACCTTGTTCTGAACAGTAACGTTCTAGCAGCATTTATTTTTACCTTATGTCTGTCCATTTGAGCAAATCATCTCTTTTCTCTCTTTCGTAACTTTAGTAATTGTTTATTTTGATGGCAAATTGGAAGATAACCAATTTGCTGACCAAAGTGACTGTGGAAAGGGTAAGGATGTGGGGCTGGATAATGACCCACTATCCTCTCTATAGGTACAAGGTTACCATTTTCCGGTGATTGGCATGATAGAATATGACTGGTGTGTTATAGGGTTGGGAATTTTATGACTAGTCTACATGCCAGAGCCCACAAAGTTCTGTTTACCTTTTCTTTATTGACATTTAGGGCAATGTAACAACATTCAAATACGTACTTTGGGAGTACTTTCTTTGTACTCAGCATGTATATTGTTATTGCCATTGTTTAGATATTGTTATGGAGTCATTTTGATGAAAGTCAGCTTCATAGCAGACATCTTGGCATTCTGGTACTCACAATCTTTCTGATCCATCTTCTGTGATGTTCCCTGAGATAAAAATGTAGGAGATGTACTACAGATGTGCCCACTGGGGTTGGTTTTCCCACAATCCATGGATGTCTGCATGTGTCCAGTTGTGGTTCTTTGTGATGGTCTGCATTTGCTGTCAAAGAAGCTTCTTTGATGAAGGTTATCTGTGAGTTATCTATGAGTATAAAGATAAGATTATGAATGTGGAGGAAATTATGTTATCTAGTAAAGTGGTGGTAGTAGATGTTTTCCTAAGATCCATGATTTCACTAGCCCCATGAACTGGTCCAATTTCTAAGTATCAGATATCAGATATGATATTTTTCCCTGTTGAGTGTGTCTAAGTCCAATCAGACAGCTGTAGCTTACCAAGAATATGTGAATGCCTCTTACTCCAACTTTTGGAAGTCTTGCCATGTTGTGTTTCAAGGCTGGGTAGGACTGTTAGTCACTTTCCCTCCTTGACAGCTTGCTCCGTATTTCTTGATACCATGGAAACTAGACTCTAGAAAACAACATTTTAGGCAGGATCAAGATTGAAAAATTTGAATCCTGTTTCCTAAGTGTGTTGTGTCTTCATTCTATGAGAAGAAACAAAAAGCAGCAACCACAATCTATATTGTTTCGGGAGTCACTTGGACTATCCTGATTAGCTATTCTAAAGGAAATTTCTCACGTATGGTACTGGGGTTTTTGTCAGTCTATATTGTGAATATTTTGATTGGAATTGCACTGAATCTATAAATTGCTTTTGGTAGAATGGCCATTTTCACAAAATTAATTCTATGATCCATGAACTTTTGATGCCTCTCCATTTTCTAGTGCCTTCTTACACAATCTCTTACTTCTTAGAATTAAATTGTTTTTCCTCTGAGAGACTCTACCCAGAAGTACCTTAACACAGACGCTAAAACTCACAGCCAAACATTAGGCAATGTGTTTGGAAAAGTGGGAAGAAAGTGAAAAGGACTGGTAGGTGACAGGAACTCCATAAGAAGTCCAACAGATTTCTTCTCTAAGTTCTCCAACTCCAGAGATCTCTTTATTGCATGGTATGTACTCACTTATGAGTGAATATTATATATACGATAAACATACTAAAATCTACAGACCTAAAGAAGTTAAATGACAAGGAGGACCCTAGGGAAGATGCTTAATTATCATTCAGAAGGGAAAACAAGATAAACACTGGAAGCAGTAGAAGAGAGAAAAAAGGACTGGAGCCTACCACAGATGTCCTCTATAAAACTACAACCAGCAGGAGATCGAAGCAGATGCAGAGACACACAGCAAAATTTGGGAGAGAGAGCAGGGAGTCTTACAGAAGAAGAGGGTATATAAAATGACCCAGAGGGGGACAGAAGCTACACAAGGAGACCAACAAAGCCAAAGCCAAAGCAGGGCCCAGGGAAGACTTCAGAGACTGATTATCAATCAACCATGCATAGAGAGGACCTAGACCCCCTGCTTAGATATAGCCCATAGACAGCTCAGTCTCTATGTGGGTTCCCTAGTAAGAGAAGAAGAGACAGTCTCTAACAAAAACTCAGTTGCCTGTTCCTTGATCACTTCTCCCTGGTGGGGCGGTGACCTATCCAGCCCACAGTGGAAGAGGATCCATGCAGTTCTTATCGGACTTGATAGGCTAGGGCCGGATAGTAGGGGAAGAGGACTTCCTCTATTAGTGGACTAGGGAAGAAGGATAGGGGAGGAAGTGGGAGGGAGGGTGGAACCTGGAGGAGATGAAGGAGGGCACTACAACTGGTACACAAAGTGAATAAATTGTAAATACTAATACTAATACTTAGTAAATAGTCCAACAGAGACAACTAACCAGGCCCCAGAGGGGCTTGCTGAGACTAAAGCATCAGCCAAGTACCATGCATGAATTGGACCTATGCCCCATACAAAGAGGTAGCAGATGGGCAGCTTAGACTTCTTGGGGGTCTTTTAGTAAGGAAAGTGGGGACTGCATCAGACATGGACTCACCTGGTTAGCTTTTTTGTTCACTTCTCCCTGGTGGAACTGCCTTGCCAGGCCACAAGGGAAGAAGACAGACTCATTCCTTAGGAAACTTGATGAGCTGTGGGGGATGGGAAAGGGATCTCCCTTTTTCTGAGGAATAGGAAAAGGGAGAGGAACTGGCAGGGAAGGAGAGATGGGCTACAACCAAGATGTAAAGTGAATAAAAATGAATTAAAAAAAAGTCTATGGAAATTTTGTTGTTGTTGTTGTGTATGTCTTTAACCTTCTTGGTTATGTTTATGTTTTACCAAGACATTTTATTGTATTTGATGGTACTGTAACGGGGAATGTGTCTATAATCTTTTTTCTCAGTGTGTTGTTAGTGAACTATAGGAAAGTTACTGATATTTGCAAGTTGATTTTGTACCGTGCTACTCTTACTGAATTTGTCGATTGTTTCTAGAAGTTTTCTGGTAGAACTTATGGGATATTTTATGTAGAATATATGATCTGAAAATTGGGATATTTGACTTCTTCTTTTTCTATTCATATCTCTTGCCTTATTGCTCCAGCTGGTGTCTCCAGCACTGTAGTGAAAAGTAGAGAAAGTGGAAAGCTCTGTCTTGTTCCTGATTTTACTGGGATTGCTTTGAGTTTGTCACATATAGCCTTTATTATGTTAATGTATGTCCTGTTTATGCCAGCTCTTTCTAGTTCTTTTATCCTGAAAGCATGTCAGATATTGTCAAAGGCATTTTTTTTGCCTCTATTGAGTTGATCATTTGAGTTTTGTCTTTAAGCATATTTATATGATTTATTACATTTATTGACTTACATATGACATACATGAGTTGTAGAAGAGTCCTGGAGTGGTTATGTGTTCTTGACATACCACATCAAAGACCCCATCCTCAGACCCACAGAAAAATGGCAAAGCCTTTAATTCAGATCCACCTATGAATGTTGATAGTGTGTACAGAAAATTTCCACATGGTTTCTCCCAGCCCCTGCTGTATGTTTATGGTCCCTACAGAGACCACTCTTACTGCGTTTAGCTAATTCATCTCTTTGATCCTGGTGTATAATGTAAACACCTTCTCCTTGTTTAAGAACCTTAACTCTCTCTTCAATTCTATATGCTAAACGTATTGAGCTAAAGGCGGCTGCAGTTTCTCATTGAGAACCCTGGCCACCTGACCTAAGGTTTTCTTTCTGTGTGTCTGTGACTTCTTCCTGCCCTCAGTGGCCCCCACTCAGGCTCCAGTTCCTGGTGCTGTGCAAAAGCTCTAGCCAAAACCCCCATATTTCTGGGATAAAGCTACCTTAATCTTGCTGGATGCTTTTCTTGATAAATGCCTGTACTCAGTTTGATAGCATTGTGTTGGGGATTTACTTTTTACAGCTGTACATCACAGATATCAACTTGCACTCATACTTCTGTTATTGCTGTGTCTTTACTGGTTTTGTTTTAGGGTAATATTAGTTTCATAGAGTGAGTTTAGAATGAATCTTCCATTACTTTTTAAAAATAATTTGAAACGTTTTTGTTGTAGTTCTAATTTTAAAATCTGGCATATTTCTTCTGGGCATCAAGTTGGTCCTAAATATTTTAGTTGGAAGCCTTTTTAATCCTGCTTCCTCTCCTCATTAGTTATGTGTCTGTTTATGTTATTGAACTCTTCTTGGTTTAATTTTGGTGGCTTGGATGATTCAAGGAGTTCAACCATTTCTTTTGGATTTACAGCTTAATGGAGTACAGGTTTTTAAAGAGTATTCCTTTTAATATTCTGTTTTTCTCTGGTATCTTTTATAACTTTTCTTTGTGCCTTTACAGTTTTATTAATTTGGGTCCTCTCTTTTCTTCTTTTGGTTAGTTGGGTCAAAGGTGTGTGGATATTGTTTATCTTTTCAGAGAACCAGCTGTTAGAGTCACTGGTGCTTTTTTCTTTGGATATATTGCACTAATTTATGTTATTATTGTTATTATTTCTTGCCATCTACTGGGTTTGTTTTTTCCCCTGTTTTTCCCAATTCTTTAGTTTCATCATTAAGTCCTTTATTTGGGTTTGCTTTTGTTTAATGTAGACACTTAAGACTATAAACTTCTCTCTTAGATCTGCTTTTAATTTTTCCTAGAAGTTTTCTTATGTTTTTATTTTCATTACTGCTTGAAATAGTTTGATTTCCTTCTTGATTTCTTCTTTGATCATTTCATTATTAAGTTAAGAGTTGTTTAATCTCCATGAGTTTATACACTTACTAGAATTTTGTTGTCACTTTTAAGTTTTATTGCATAATGGCCAGATTGAATACATGGGAGTACTCATTTATTTTTTAAAAAAATTCTTTTTTTTTTTTTAAAAAAAAAGAATTGGAAATAGATTCTTCTTTCATATAATACATCCTGACAGGGGGGACCTCCTCCCTTCATTCCTCCCAGCTCCCTCAACACCACCTCCCCTCTCCTTCCTCCCCTCTCCATTTCCCTCTGGAAAGCTGCAGGCTTTCAAGAGATAACAACCAAATAGGGTAAACCAGAATACAGTAAGACAAGGCAAAATCCCTCATGTTAAGACTGGACAAGGCAACACAATAGAAGACTCTCAAGAGCAGGTAAAAGAGTCTGAGTTACACCTGTTCCCATAATTAGGAGTCCCTCAAAACATCAAGCTAACAGCCATAACATACATGAAGAGAGCATGGTGCAGACCCATGCATGCCCTGTGCTTGCTACTTCAGTCTCTGTGAGCCTCTAAAAGCCCAGCAGAATGTCATTAAGAATCACGTTGCTGATTTTTTTTTTTCTTTTTGCCAGTCATGTTTGGTTCTATGTTTTTGAGCTATTGAGTCTCTGGTTATGCACCATCCAGGCAATACATGGCATGGACTCCCTTTCATGGTTATGGGCCTCAAGTTAAACTAAACATTGTTTGGCCACTCCTACAAGTTCTTCAGGACCATTCCCCTAGCACACCTTGCAGGAAGGACAGATTCTAAGTCCATGTTTCTGTTGTTGGCTTAGTGTCCAGGCTTCTCTTTCTGTAGCCTACAGTGTGCTTCTGAAGCTAGGGAAACTAGAGCATAGGGCTGAAGGCTTCATGCAGGCACAGCTCAGCGTCTCTATACTCAACATGCTATGTTGACGTGTCCTCAGCACTGGGGTGCATTTTCAGTTTTCAAATAGTTACTGTCTCTCCCAACATCAGCCTGATTTGTTTATGGATCTCGATGGGTCCCCTTTGGACAACAACTCAACCAAATGCCAGCTAGTCTCGCCACTGGAAGTCTTTCCTGGCTACAGAAGACAGCCAGTTTCAACTCTGTGTCTTCCTTTACCTGGAATCCTCACTGGGATCACCCACATGAATTCTAGGAAGTTTCTACTGTACTAGGTTTCCACATTGACTCCCCACAGTGCTCCCCAGTTCCAGCTGTCTCTCCCGGCATCTATTCTCTCCATCCCTTAACCCAACCTGCACCTCCCCCCCACACCGCACCTCTCCCCACCTGCACCCAATTCACCCACAAAATCTATTTTATTTACCCTTTCCAGGGAGGTCAGTGTACCCCACTAGAGTCGCCTTTTTACTTAAGCTCTTTTGGTCTATAGATTGCATATTGATTATCATTTAGATAACAGCTAATATCATATTTGTCTTTCTAGGTCTGGGTTACCTCACTCAGGATGATTTTTTTTTCTAGTTTCATCCAGTTGCCTGCAAATTTTATGATGCCATTTTTCTTAACAGCTGAATAATACTTTATTGTGTAAATATGCTGTTTTTTTTATCCATTCTTTAGTTGAGGGACATCTAGATTATTTTCAGTTTCTGCTGTTATGAATAAAGCTGTTATGAGCACAGATGAGCAAGTATCCTTGTGGTAGGATGGAGCATCCTTTGGTTATATACCTGAAAGTGGTGTAACTGGATGTTGAGGAAGGTCAATTCCCAATTTTCTAATGAACTACAATATTGATTTCCATGATAGCTGTACAAGTTTTGTACTCCCACTAGCAATAGTGGAGTGTTCTCCTTGCTCCATATCTTCACCAGCATGAGAAGTCACTTGTGTTATTTCATTTTAGCCATCTGAAAGGTATAAAATGGAATCTTAAGGTAGTTTTGATTTGCATTTCCCTGATGGCTAAAAATGTTGAAAATTTTGTAGGTGTTTCTCAGCCATTTAAGGTTCTTCTATGGAGAACTCTTTGTTTATATATGTACTTCAATTTTTAATTGGGTTATTAGGTTTTTTTGATGTGCAATTTCTTCAGCTATTTATGTATTTTGGATATTAGATGTTTATCAGGTTTGGAAGTGGTAAAAATATTTTCCCATTCTGTAGCCTGCCGCATTGCCTGATTGACAATGTCCTTTGCAATGCAAAAGCTTTTCCATTTCATGAGGCCTCATTTATTATTTATTATTGATCTTATTGCCTTCACTGACGTTGTTCTGTTCAGAAAGTTGTCTCTTGTGCCAGTGTGTTCAAGGCTATTCCTCATTTCTCTTCTATTATGTTCAGTGTGTCGGGCTTCATGTTAAAGACTTTGATCAACTTGGACTTGAATTTTGTTCAGGGTGATAAGTATGGATGTATGTTACATAATATTTGGTCATACTGTGAACCCCAAGATTGTGTTATTTACTGGAAAAAATTGTTTCTACTTGTGGAGTGGTTCAGCCCTGGCACATACCTTTCATCCAAGAGCTTTCTGCTTGAATATTATAAACAGGATTAAATAAAGTCAACCATTGTCAAGAGGAGGAACAAGCAACCAGATGACAGGAAGTGAATATAGGATTGTTAAGAAAAAAACAAAGAAATTAAGAGAAAGTCAAAACGACAGATAGAGAGACACATAGGAAGTAGAAGGAGGGGATAGTGTGAGAGGTTTTGAGACAGTGTGGGAGAAGGAGGCATTTCTTCTGGGACGTCTGCTAAAGAGGAAGGTCAGATGAGTACTTTCTCTGCCTCTCTGAGCTATCAGGCTTTCACCTCGGCTTCTGGCTCCCAAGCCTTTATTGGTAAAATCAAAGGATTAAGATTTTGTTTAAAACATTATATATATTTGCATTCTTTTACAAGCAGACACCTAGTTTTAGCAACATAATTTGTTGAAGATTCTTTCTTCTTTCCATTGTGTAATTCTGGCTTCTTTATCAAAAACCAGGTGATCAATGAAACAAAATTAAAGACCCCTAAATAAATCCACACTCCTATGGGCACTTGATTCTTGACAAAGAAGCTAAAACCAGACAATGGAAAAAAGAAAGCATCTTCAACAAATAGTGCTGGTCTAACTGGATGTCTGCATGTATAAAAATTCAAATAGACCCGTATTTATCACCCTGGACAAAACTCAAGTCCAAGTGGATCAAAGACCTTGACATAAAACCCAGAGACCTATTAAAGACAAAGTGGGAAAAATCTGGAACTTGTTCGCATAAGAGACAACTTCCTGAACAGAACAACAACAGAACAGGCTTTAATATCAATAATTAATAAATAGGATCTCATGAAACTGAGAAGTTTCTGGTAAATCACAGGACACTGTCAATAGAACAAAAGAGCAGCCTACAGATTGAGAAAAGCTCTTCATCAACCCTACAACTGACTGAGGGCTAATATCTAAAACATACAAAGAACTTAAATTAAATATCAACAAATCAAATAATCCAATTTTAAAAATGGGGGACAAAGTTAAACCAAGAATTCAAGACAGAAGACTCTCAAATAAATGGCTGAGAAGCACAAAAGGAAATGCTCAATATCTTTAGCCATCAGAGAACTCCAAATCAAAATGACTCAAAGAGTCTATCTTACACCAGTCTGAATGGCTAAGATTAAAAACTCTCTTTGTCTTCTTAGTTTGGATAATGGTTTTGTCAGTCTTGGTGATTTTCTCAAAGAACTGACATTTTGTTTCATTAATTCTTTGTGTCTTTCTTTTTATTTCTATTTTATTGATTTCAGCTCCCACTTTGGTTATTTATTGTCATCTACTCCTCTTGGGTCTTGGGTGTGTTTATTTCTTTTTGTTCTTGAGCTTTCAGAAGTTCTGTTTAGTTGCTACTCTGAGATGTCTCCTTAAAAAAATTTTTGTAGGTACTTAGTGTTATGAACTTTTCTCTTAGCAGCACTTTCATTGTGTCCCATAAGTTTGGATATGTTATGTGTTCAGTTTTGTTGAATTCTAGAATTCTTTTTATTTCTTTATTTTTTTTCTTGACTCATTTCTCATTCAACAGAGGGTTGTTCAGTTTCCTTGAGTTTTTAAGCTTTGTCACATTTCTGTTGTTTATACTCAGCTTTAATCCATGGTGGTCTGATGGGATGCAGAATATTACAATATTCTTATGTCTATTGAGCTTGTTATGTGCTTAAATATATGTTCAATTTTAGAGAATGTTTCATGAGGAGCTGAGAAGAAGGAATATTCTTTTGTGTTTGGGTAAAAGGTGTTGTAAATATCTGCCTTGTTTATAAAATTAATTAGTTCTAGCTTTTCTCTATTTAGTTTATATCTGGATGACCTGTCTATTGGTGAGAGTGAGGTATTGAAGTCTCTCACTAACAGTGTGTGAAGGTTAATAAGTGATTTAAGCTGTAGTAGCATTTCTTTTACAAAACTATGTGCCCTTGTGTTTGAGGCATAAATGTTAAGATCTGAAATGTCATGTTGATGGATTATTCCTTTGATGAATATGTAGTGTCTGTCATCTCTTTTTTTAAAATTTTGGTTTGACATCTACTTTGCTAGATATTAAAATGGCTATACCATCTTTTTTCATAGGTCCATTTGCTTGGAATATCTTTTTCCAACTCTTTACCCTGAGCTAATGTCTGTCCTTGATGTTGAGGTGTGTTTCCTCCATTGGGCAGAAAGATGGGTTCTGTTTTTCCAATACTTCTGTCAATCAATACCTCCTTTGGGGGGGGGGCAATTTTAGCCATTGGTATTGAGAGATGTCAATGACTAATGACTTTTAATTCCTGTTATTTTGTTGTTCTGGTGGTAGTGGTAGTGGTCATGGTGGTGGTGTGTTTTCTTTCTTTTGGTTTGCTGGTGTGGGACTGTTTATTTCCTGTGTTTTCATGGTGTAGTTAACATCCTTGGTTTGGGCTTCTCTTTCTAGTATGTTCTGTAAGGCTGGATTTGTAGGTAAATATTCCTTAAATTTGACTTCTTAGTGGAATATCTCATTTTCTCTATCTATGGTGATTGAAAGTTTGCTGGGTATTGTTTTTTTTTTCCTATAATTTTTAATTAAATTTTTATTTTTTCCATGAATTACATTTTGTTCACTTTGCATCCCAGCAGTAGCCCCCTTTCTCATTCCCTCTCAATTCCACCCTCCCTCTCTCGTCTCTTCCCATGCCCCTCTCCAAATCCACTGATAGGGGTGGTCCACCTCCCCTTCCATCTGAACCTAGCTTATCAGGTCTCATCAGGACTGGCTCAATGTCCTTCTCTCTATCCTGGCAAGGCTGCTCCTCCCTCAGGGGAGGTGGTCAAAGAACCAGCCACTGTGTGCCAGTCAGAGACAGTCCCTCTTCCCCTTACTAGGGAACCCACTTGGACACTGAGATGCCATGGGCTACATCTGAGCAGGGGTTCCAGGTTATATCAATGCATGTACCTTGGTTGGAGTATTAATCTCAGAAAATACACCTGTGCCTAGATATTTTGATTCTGTTGCTTTCCTATGGAGTTCCTGTACTCTCTAGGTCTAACTAACTACCCCTTCTTTCATATGATTCACTGCACTCTGCCCAAAGCTTCTGTGAAAGAAAAGACAATGTCCTCAGAACAAATCAACAGCCTACAGACTGGGAAAGGATCTTCATCAACCCCATATCTGACAGAGGGCTATTATCCAGAATACATAAAGAACTAAAGAAGTTAAAAAACAACAAATCAAGTAATACAATTAAAAAACGGGGTACAGAGCTAAACAAAGAATTCTCTATAGAGGAATATAGAATGGCAGAGAAACACACTTAAAGAAATGCTCCTTAGCCATCAGAGAGATGCAAATCAAAACAACCCTGAGATTTCACCTTATGCCTATCAGAGTGGCTAAGATCAAAAACTCAAGTGACAACACATGCTGGAGAGGTTGTGGAGAAAGTCGAACCCTCCTCCCTCCATTGCTGGTGGGAATGTAAACTTGTACAACCACTTTGGAAATCAATCTGGCGCTCTCTCAGACAATAAGGAATAGTGCTTCCTCAAGATCCAGCTATACCACTCCTAGACATATATCCAAAATATGCTCAAATACACAACAAGGTCATTTGTTCTGGCATTCATAAATGCCAGAATCTGAAAACAACCCAGATGTCCATCAATGTAGGAATGGATACAGAAATTGTGGTGCATTTACATAATGGAATACTACTCAGCAATCCAAAACGAGGAAATCATGAAATTTGCTGGGTATTGTTATCTGGGTTGGCATCTGTGGTCTCTTCAAGTCTGTATCACATCTGTTCAAGCCCATCTCACTTTTAAAGTCACCATTAAGAAGTCAGGTATAATTCTAAGGGCCTGCCTTCCTTCATATGTTACTTGGCCTTTTACTTTTTCCGCTTTTAATATTTCTTTTTTGGTCCAATCTATTCTGTGTTCTCTAGGCTTCTTTTAAAAAATTATTTTTGTTTTTATTTTTTATTACAATTTATTCACTTTATATCCCCTCATCTCTTCCTTGTCCATACTCCCTCCCACTTCTTCCCTGCTATCCTCCTTCCCTACACTACTGAATAGAAGAGTCCTCTTCCCCTACTATCTGATCCTAGCCTATCATGTCTCATCAGGACTCCATGGATCCCATCCATGAGAAGGAAGTGATCAAAAAGCAGGTCACTGAGTTCATGTCAGAGACTGCCCCTGCTTCTGAGACTGAGCTGCCCATGGGCTGCCTCTGAGCAGGGTGTCTAGGTCCTCTCTGTGCATGGTTGTTAGTTGGTGCATCAATCTCTGTACACCCTCCTGGGCCGAGATTTTTGGCTTTGTTGGTCTCCTTATGGAGTCCTGTCCTCTCCAGGTTGTTCTATTCCCCCGCCCCTTCTTCCATAAGACTCCTTACATGCTGCCCAAAGTTTGGCTGTGATTCTCTGTATCTGCTGTGATCCCTTGCTAGGTGGAGTCTTTCAGAGGATATCTATGGTAGGCAATTCTGTAAGATTCTTGTACATTTATAGGATTTATAGGAATCTCCTTCTTTAGGTTAAATACATTTTCTTTTATAATTTTGTTGAAAATATTTTTTGGGCCTTTGAGCTGTATGCTTCTCCTTCCTGTATTCCTATTATTCTTAGGTTTGATCTTTTCACTGTGTTGGAAATTTTCTGGATGTTTTGTGTCAGTTTTTTTTTTTTTTTTAAGATTTAACATTTTCTTTGATGTATCTATTTTGTCTCTCATATCTCCAACACCTGAGGTTGTCTCTTCTGTCTATTGCATTCTGTCAGTGAAGCTTGCCTTTGCAGGTCCTGCTCTCATTCTAAATTCTTCTTTTCAAGAATCCCCTTAGTTCATGTTTGATTTATTGCTTCTATTTCCATTTTCAGGTCTTGAACACTTTTGTTTGCTTCCTTCAACCATTTTTTTTCTTGGTTTTGTAAAATGGACTTATTAATTTTCTCCAATTGTTTGTTTATGTTTTCCTGGCTTTCTTTAAGAGATTATTCATTTCCTCCTTTAAAAACCTCTATCATCTTCATTTTGAGGTATTTTTCTTGTGCTTCAGCTGTGGTGGGATACTCAAGGCCTGCTGTCGTAGGATGGCTGGGACCTGGTGAAGACATATGGCCCTGTTATTGATGGTGATTTGTTTTTTTTAAATGCTGGTGTCTAGGCATCTGGGTTTGAAGTAATTATACATCTAGTTGTTGGTTTCTGATTTTGCCTTAGTTGGGTGGGTGTTTTGTCCCCTGTTTTCTAATTTCTCCCTGGATTTTCAGAAAGTGATGGCGGCTGTCTGTTGCCTTTTTTACTAACCTGCTCAGATGGTATGCTCATGGGGAATGCTTTTGGTGCTGGAGGCTTGGGGATAGGAAGCCAGGTAAATTATTATTGGAGTGCTGGGGTCAATCCTGAGAACTGAATGTCTTTGGGCAGCCTACCTGGTCATCTGGCGAGGTTGGTCTGTTTGCCTGACCAGTTTGCCTGAGTGGGGGCTGGCTCACATTGATGAGGGAGAAAGGAAGCAATGAGGGAATGGTCTGTGGGATCCACAGGAGGAGTGCAAAAGGCTGAGGGGAGGTTGCAGCTTATATTCTCTTGCAGTCCTAGGGCTGGCTATCTTAGTCAGTGTTCTATTGCTGTGAAGAGATAACATGGCCACTACAATTCTTATAAAAGAAAACATTTAATTGGGCCTTGTTTACAGTACGTTTCAGAAGTTTGGTTTACCGTTGTCAAGGTGAGGAACATAGTAGTGTGCGGTCAGACATGGTGCAGGAGAGTAGCCGGCAGTTCTGTATCCCGGATGCCCCGGTAGCAGGAAGAGCGACACACTGGTTCTGGTTTAGGCTTTTAAAACATCAAAGCCCACCCCCAGTGAAACTCTTCCTCCAACCAGGCCACACCTCCTACTGCTTTCAAACAGTGCCACACCTGGTGATCAA
Source organism: Meriones unguiculatus (assembly GCF_030254825.1). Classification (NCBI taxonomy): domain Eukaryota; kingdom Metazoa; phylum Chordata; class Mammalia; order Rodentia; family Muridae; genus Meriones; species Meriones unguiculatus. The sequence goes on from NC_083349.1 coordinate 36,101,075, forward strand.
GCATTCAAATACATGAACCTATAGGGGGGATTCTTATTCAAGCCATCACAATGACACTTTTAAGGTTCCTTAAAGAAATCTTGTCAGAATTCCATGTACAGTGAAAATATCATGTACAGTACAGTAAAATATCCATGTACTGTAAAACATAAAGCAAACAAAAGGCTTACCATGAAAAGAAGAGCTGCTTGTATTTACGTTAGACAGCTCCATTTCAAAATTAGGCATTAAGAAAATAAAAAGATAAGCCCAACAGTGGCGGTTACTGTCTTATTCTTACAGTGACAGATGAGCTATATGCAAATATACACAGAATATTGGCAGCTCAATTATGAGGAGATGAATCACTTGATAGTACGATCAGCAAATATTTAGACTATGTACATCAGAAGAATGTGTGCTTGGTTAAAATCATACGAAATAATATTTTATAACATTAGTAATTCAAAGATATGAAATAAAACCACAAGGAGATGCCAGTACAAGAGAGAATGCACAAAATATGCAATTCCATTTATATGAGCACATAAGAAATATTAATTTGAATTATAACAGAAAGTAGATGATTAATTGGATTAATATTTTGCATCATGAGAATGAGGCTGAGGCATTGTTAACTGGAACAATGTTTGGAGTGACAGAGAATTGTGTGAACTTGATGGTTGCAAGGTTCACGGCTGGCAAAACTCTGTGGATCAGATGCACACTATCAGAACATTTAGGATCATTCTATTTATATCCCAATAAAGCTGAGTCCCTTTTACATGGATGATCTTTTTTTTTTTCTTTAGCCACTTGTTTGCAGTACTTTTCATATACAGATATCAGAATTTTTGCATGGTAAAAATACATCAATCTTTCTCTTCACAGTTTTTGAGTTTTATTTCAACTGGAAAAGTTGCACATTTTGCAGAAAGGCTATTTAACAGGCTGCTTTATTTCTTTAAGTTTAATTTAAATTTTTATATTAATTATAGTTTATTCACTTTGTACACCAGTTGTATCACCCTCCCTCATTTCCTCCCAATCCTACCCTCCCTCCCTCATCTCCTCCCATGCTCTTCTTTAAGTCCACTGATAGGGGAGGTCCTCTTCTCCTTCCATCTGACCCTTGCTTATCAGGTCTCATCAGGACCTGATTGTCTTCCTCTGTCCCTGGGAAGGCTGTTCCCTCCCTCAGGGGAAGGTGATCAAAAAAGCGAGCCTCTGAGTTCATATCAGAGACAGTCCCTGTTCCCATTGCTAGGGAACACACTTGGATACTGAGCTGCCATGGGCTACATCTGAGCCGGGGCATGTTATTTCCATGCATGGTTCTTGGTTGGAGTATCAGTTTCAGACAAGACCCCTGTGCCCAGATGTTTTGGTTCTGTTGCTCTCCTTGTGGAGCTCTTGTCCACTCCAGGTCTTCTATCTCCTCCTTCTTTCATAAGATTCCCTGCACTCTGCTCAAAGTTTGGCTATGAGTCTCAGCATCTGCTTTGATACCCTGCTGGGCAGAGTCATTCAGAGGCCTTCTGTGGTAGACTCCTGTCCTGTTCCCTGTTTTCTCCCTCTTCAGATTTCCATTTCATTTGCCTTTCTGAGTGAGGATTGATCATCCTACCCAGGGTCCTTCTTACTTATCTTCCTTAGGTGTACAGATTTTAGTATGTTTATCCTATATTATACAAGTCTATGAAGAAAGAAATTGAAGAAGATATCAGAAGATGGAAAGATCTCCCATGCTCATGGATCGGTAGGATTAACATAGTGAAAATGGCCATTCTGCCAAAAGAAATCTACAGATTCAATGCAATTCCCTTCAAAATACCAGCACAATTCTTTACAGACCTTGAAAGAACAATTCTCAACTTCATGTGGAAAAAAACAAAACAAAACAAAACAAAAAACAGAATTGCCAAAAAGTTCCTGTACAACAACAAATCATCTGGAGGTATCTCCATCCATGATCTCAGGTTGTACTACAGAGTAATAATAATAAAAACTACATGGTACTGGCATAGAAATAGGATGATGGTTCAATGTAATAGAATAGAAGACACAAAAATAAACCCACACACCTATGGATACTTGATTTTTGACAAGGAAGCCAAAACCATACAATGGGAAAAAAACAACATCTTTAACAAATGGTGCTGATTTAACAGAATGTCTACATGAAGAAAAATGTGAATAGGTCTATATTTATCACCCTGCACAAAACTAAAGTCCAAGTGGATCAAAGACCTCAGTATAAAACCAGACATACTAAATTGGTTAGAAGAAAAAGTGGGGCAGAGCATGAATAGAGCACCAAGAGCACCAAACTCTAAGATCAACAATCAATAAATGGGACCTAATGAAACTGAACAGCTTCTGTAAAGCAAAGGACACTGTCATCAGAACAAAACGACAGCTTACAGACTGGGAAAGGATCTTCAACAGGCTGTGTTAGAGATGCATAAAATAACCAAGAAGATATTTTTACACTAAGGAAAGTTATTTATCTTGTAATTTCCATGAGATTAAATCTATGTCAGCTTCTACTTCTATAGTGACAAATGCACTTTCTATAGAAGAAAGGAAGTCCATCGGGACATGTGATTAACATAAGGTATTTTTATATGATCTTTATCAAGTCTATGAGAAGCAAATAATACAGTTTGACCACATTCACCCTGAGCTTCTCTTCCTAACTCCTCTTAGGTTAACCACTAGTGCTTCTAACTCTATGTTCTCTCTTTTTTAAATTTTTTTGATAACTCAGTTATGTCAGTGCGATATCCATATGTTCATGGGTGTAATGTCATACACTAGGGACCATGGCCTTAAAGAAGAGAGACTCTCCCTTCCACAGAAGTCATCAGCTATCAATTGTTCCTTAGTTAGCAAAGGGAGCGTGGTCTTCTACCTTCTAGGGGTAGAAGGAAGATTGGCTTGATCTTATGAAGGCAACTACAGGTGCTTGTGTTCATGTGTTCAGCAGTCTTGCCATGTCCATAAGGCTCTGATTTGCTCTGTTCCTCTCTGACCTCAGGCCGTTAAAATTCTTCTGTCTCCTATTTATGACAGTCCTGAGTTTCAGGTATATGTGTGTGATCTGTCCTTATTTGTGGTTGATCACTCCACTACATTTGTTCTATACCCTTGGATCAGTTCTGAGTTTTTGAATTAGCAACTGTTCTGGTTTAAAGAAACTTCACTGATGAGGAAGGAAAGCTGCACTGATGAGGTAGCATAAAGATTTTAGAGAGAACTTAATACTTTGTTCATTTAGCAAAACAAGAGTAAAAGTATACCTTATAGCTCCAGCCATGGGTCCTTAACTGGATCTACCAGTTCAGGCACACATTGTTCTTGGGGATACATCTTTAAATAAAGTCAGAAAGTTCTCAGCTACCTTCGTAATATTCATGTTACTATTGCATCCATGGGTATTTAGTATCATACCAGGCATTATTAGTATTGTTGGCATTTTTTTTCCTTAGCAGCTTCTGTACCATATTCATCAGTACCAATTTGATTTCTTGAAGTCTTGCAACCGAAGTGAGTGATAAAATTAACGATAAGGTTCTGGCATCAAGTTGTGGACAACTAAGGTCAACGGATATAGACTGTATTGAGTGTCTTCGGGACACCTTTGGTCAACATAACATAAGGCATTATATTATAAAGTTTTCTTAGAGCATATTTTCATTGAGATAGGGCAAGTGAGATCACGTAAGTAAAGGCACCTGCTCCCATGCCTTATGACCTGAGTTCCAATTCCATGGCCATATGGTAGAAAGGAAGAACTGACTTATGCAAGTGTATTATGGGTACACACACACACGCACACACACACACACACACACACACACACACACACACAGAGATGTAATAAAATGTCAAGATAAATGTAGAAATTTTAATGAACACTACCCAATTTTGTCAAAAACTTTTGATGTTACTTTTATTACTATTATTTTTTATTATATTGTTGTTATTATTGCAATTATTATTATTGACAGGGTCTCATGTAACCCAGGCTATCCTTGAAGTAATGACGTAGCTGAGGATGATGTAATAGTTCTTATTTCCTTGCCTCAGCTCATGAGTGCTGGGATTACAGGGATGAACTATCTATCCTCAGTTTGTGAAGTGTTAGGGATCAAACACAGGACTTCCTGCATGATAAATGAGAACTTTAGTAACTCTGCCACATCCTCAACTCTAATTTTGTGAGACCTTAGCATTCATCAATATATGTTTCAGATGCCCAACATTTAAGAAATATGCACAGGAGCCTGGGGAATTAGATCAGTTGTTAAAGTGCTTGGTATGAAGTTAGCTCCCTAGTGCCTACATAAATATCAGGAGTGCAGTAGGCATCTGAAATCTCTCCCTTGGAGCAGAGCAGAGTCAGAGGAGGCTTAGACATCCTTTGCTACCAGGTTAGCCAGTAGGTTCTTCACCTTCAGCAGGAGACAAGTAAGAGGGTAAGAGAGATTCAAGACATCATCCTCTGACAGTTACTCAATCTACCACACACACACACACACACACACTCAGAGAGAAAGAGAGAGAGCCCAATTTAGATAGAATTTAGTCATTTTTTAGTGCACCTTTCCAATCTCTTTCTAATTTGTTTATGGTTACTTAAGGGAAATTTGTGTATATTCTTCTACTTTAAGTCATGAAATTGTACTACATATTTTATAATTATAGAATAATATACCTAATACTTTATTACATATTTAATATTAAATATTATAAGTGATATGTTATGTATTTTAATACACATGAGTTTGTTAGTCAATATAAAAGCTGCAATATTCTTGCATGTTACATTCATATCTTTAACACACACAGATCTTTGCTATAATTATCACATAAAGAATATACTCATCTGTTCAAACTTCTGTAATTGATTATACACAATAACTGTATGTATTTAATTGTACTTAAAATGCACTTAATTTTGATCTCATTTAGTACTATGTTCAATATTATAACATTATTACATTTTTAACTTTTTGTTTATTATACATGTCTTTGAATAATTTGTATACTTTAATACTGAAATAATGTTAATTTATTTGATTTTTAACCAAGAACTTTAAGATAATTACTGTTAGAGAAGAGAATATATCATTAACATCAACAATTGAAAGATAATATTCTGATGACACTCAGTAAAAAATCAAAGACTGATGGGATTTCAAGTGTACTAGAAAATATTTATCTTCTCAAGTAATTAACAATATATTCTGTTTAACCTTACAAAGTCAAGTAATAGAAGTGTACTTTTATTGCTTTTCATTAAGCAGTAAATATGAGATAAATTAGGAGATAGGAAAATAGTACTATACACTTATCAGATGCTTTATTTTTAAAATAGGACTATGTCACACTGTCACATAAGACACTGAGGAACACACACATTGCTTCAATTGTAGTGGCAACTTCCAGAATATCTAGAAGAAGAATCTCACCAAAGTCTTGGAACATATTTTAATTTGTAGCTTGCACTGTGACTTGCATTATTCCTGTAGTGAAAATGATTTATAGAAGCCAGTTTCATCTGGAGTTTAACCCCGGGGTTTTGTGTTCCACAAGTCAAAACTGATAACACAAGGTTTGTCATGTCACTTAAATTTTCTTTGTAACTATTCTAATTAGTCAGGACCTCAACAAGTAAATAAGAAAAAAAATCTCTTTAATAATCAAACATTGTATCACTAAGACTAAAATACTCAAGGGCAGAATTTAAAGGAGACAACACTATTCGTTTGAAGTTTCAGAGGATTCAGTATGCACCGTAGTAGGAAGAATATGACAGAGAAACTCACATGACAGATAGTAATGGAAAGAGATGGAAAAGGACCAAAGGCGACCCACCTCCAGGGCCCTGTCCTAGGGACCTATATCCCCCAGCAACATACTTCTAGACATAACGCTGGCAGATGGGGACCAGTGTTCCTGCATGTGAGTGTGTGTAGGGGGGAAATTCTCATATTCAAATTCTTTGCAACAGTATCAGAAGATTCAATTTCTATACTATCACTAATTTAATTGTTTCTATTAGGTTCCGTATAAGGTTTTCTGTAGAATATACATATGTATATATACGTATATATATATATATGTGTATATATATCTATACAAACACATATGTTTACACACACACACACATATTGCTATTTGATTATGGGTAGTCTCTTGAAGTAGTAGCAGCAGCAGCAGTTATAGAATTCCTCCTCCTCCTATTTGTCCTCCTGCTACTCATCCTCCTCTTCTTCTTCTTGGGTTAGTGTTAAATTGAGTTAGCTTGGAATATTTTAAATTTTTTAGAAGACAATTCTTCAGCAGTTAAATAAGTGATTCTTCTTTCAAATCACAATCTGATATCTTTCAGGGGAGGCTGAATTAGGAATATGTTGTGCCTTGCTCATTAACATCTTTTTGGTTGTTTTTGTTGGAATTTAAAATTTTTTTTTAATTTTTTTATTTTTCTTTATTAATTACACTTTACTCACTTTGTATCTCCCCCCTCCCTTGGTTCCCTCTCTTCTCCCATCCCAATCCCTCCCTTCCTCCACCCTCTGCATGCATGCCCCTCCTCAAGTCTACTGATAGGGGAGGACTTCTTTTCCTTCCTTCTGATCCTAGTCAATTAGGTCTCATCAGGAGTGGCTGCCTGCCCTCTTCTGTGGCCTGGCTAAAATGCTCAATTCCTACCCAGAAAGGCAAAGAGGCTAGACGTCAGAAGAAGGAGAAAAGAGGGAACAAGTCAGGAGCCTGACACAGAGGACCTCTGAAAAGCTCTGCCCTGCAAACTATCAATGTAAATACTGAGACTTATGGGCAACCTTTGGGCAGAGTGCAGGGAATCTTAGGAAAGAAGTGGGAAACAGTAAGAATTTTTAAATTTTTATATTTATTACAGTTTATTCACTTTGTATCCCAGCTGTAGCCTTTCCCTCATCCCCTCCCAATCCTGCCTTCCCCCCCTCCGTCCTTCTTCTCCTCCCATGCCCCTTCACTGATAGGGGAGGTCCTCCTCCCCTTCTATCTGACTCTAGCCTATCAGGTCTCATCAGGACTGGCTGCAATGTCTTTCTCTGTGGCCTGCTAAGACTGTCCCCCAATTCAGGGTGAGGTGATCAAAGAGCCAGCCACTGAGTTCATGTCAGAGTCAGTCCCTGTTCCCCTTACTAGGGAACTGACTTGTGGACTGAACTGCCATGGGCTATATCTGTGCAGGGGTTCTCTCCATGCATGGTCCTTAGTTGGAGTATCAGTTTTTAAAAAGACTCCTGTGCCCAGATTTTTTGGTTCTGTTGCTCTCCTTGTGGAGTTCCTGTCCCCTCCAAGTCTTTCTATCTACCCCTTCTTTCATAAGATTCCTTGCACTCTACCCAAAGTTTGGCTATGATTCTCAGCATCTTCTTTAATACCCTTCATTAACATCTTTTGATTGTCATAAATATGCTTTCCTTAGGTTGATAAAATTCTCAAAAGACAAGGTATTGAGGTTTCAAAACTGCCTTGGTAGTAATCTCTTCATGGTGTGACAATGTCCTTTTTAATCTTCTGAGCATGGATTACTTCCTTGGAAAGTAATTCTTTAAGCTCTAAAAACTGCTTTCCTAAAGCTTCCGTAAAGCAAAGAACACTATAGTCAGAACAAAATGACAACGTATAGACTGGGAAAGGACCTTCACCAACACTATATCCGACAGAGGGCTAATATCCGGAATATATAAAGAACTCAAAAAGTTAAACAACAATAAATCAAGTAATCCAAGTAAAACATGGGGTACAGAGCTAAACAGAGAATTCTCAATAGAAGAATATTGAATGGCAGAGAAATACTTAAAGAAATGCTCAACGTCTAGTCATCAAGGAAATGCAAATCAAAACGACCCTGAGATTTCACCTTATACCCATCAGAATGGCTAAGATCAAAAACTGAATACATACTGGAGAGGATGTAGAGAAAGGGGAACCCTCCTCCAATGCTGGTGGGAATGTAAACTTGTACAACCACTTTGGAAATCAATCTGGCACTTTCTCAGAAAATTAGGAATAGTGCTACGTCAAGATCCAGCTATCTTAGGCATATATATTGGTAGTTCTTTTGTGTTCTATTTTACCTATATCTAAAATAGGTGCAGATATACAACAAGGGCATTTACTCAACCATGTTTATAGCAGCTTTATTCCTAATAGGCAGAATCTGGAAACCATCCAGATGTCTCTCAATTGAGGAATAGATACACAAATTGTGGTACATTTACACAATAGAATACTACTTAGCAATTAAAAACAAGGAGGCAATTGGATGGAACTAGAAAAACTCACCCTGAGTGAGGTAACCCAGAAGGAGAAAGATTCACATGGTATATACTCACTTGTAAGTGGATATTAGACATTTAATATAGGATAATCACACTGAAATCTGTACACCTAAAGAAGTTAATCAAGAAGGAGGACCCTGGGTAAGATGATCAGTCCTCACTCAGAAAGGCAAATGGGACAGACATCAGAAGAGGGAGAAACAGGGAACAAGCCAGGAGCCTACCACAGAGGACCTCTGAAAGATTCTAACCAATAGGGTATCAAAGCAGATGCTGAAACTCATAGCCAAACTTTGGGCAGAGTGCAGGGAATCTTATGAAAGAAGTGGGAGATAGAAAGACCTGGAAATGACAAGGAGACCAACAGAACCAAAATGTCTGGGTCCAGGGGTCTTTGCAAAGACTCATACTTCAACCAAAGACCATGCATGGAGATAACCTAGACTCCTTGCTCAGATATAGCCTGTGACAGCTCATCCTTCAAGTGGGTTCCTTAATAAGGGGATCAGGGGCTGTCTCTGACATGAACTCAGTGGCTGGCTCTTTGAACACTTCCCCTTGGGGGGAGTGCATCTGTACCAAGCCACAGAGGAAGACAATGCAGCCACTCCTGATGAGACCTGAGAGGCTATGGTCAGATGGAAGAGAAGGAGGACCTCCCCTATCAGTGGACTGGGGGAGGGGCATAGGAAGAGAAGAGGGAGGGTGGGCTTGGGAAGGGACAAGGGAGGGGGGTACAGTTGGGATACAATGTGAATAAATTGTAATATCAAAATACTGCTTTTCTACACAACCTCTCATTTTTCTAATATGATTTATTTTCTGGCCTTCCATGCACTGACAGAAAGGACTCCCTCACCCAAAGCCAATTAACTTCATCATTTGCTGATCATCTCTCTTTTACTGAAAATACTTGAAATTCACATTATTTTTTTGCTATTTTATTTGCAACTTACTTACAGTTTAGGGAAAAAACATTATATTTTAAGAAGTATGGGTTGGTTATGTTTTACTAATCCATTTTATCTGTCAGATTTAGTCAGAAAAATAATTCTGACTGATGAAAAGCCAAACAGTAACCATTATTGATGGCCAATTTAAAATCTTTTGGATTATGAACCATGGGTTATTTTGGAAAAAGAAAACTTGCTATACAGTTTTTATTCAATGATATGTATTTAACATTCAGTTATATATACTACTCACATACATAATATTCAGCTATATGTAACATATATACATATATGTATATAAAACATAATATTTCTGGAAACATTACATATATTTATACATATGTTACAGAATTCAATACATTATAACTTGGAGATATTTAGAATTTCATTGCTGTTAAAGAGATTTTAGTCTCTTCTTTTAAAGACTTTAAGATCCTCTATGGCCTTTGAAGTTTAAAAGTGTAGAAGAAAGGACAAGAAGCAAGTGGATCTATTGACCAAATGTGCTATTTAAACTTCAAGGGAAGTGTTATCAAACCGCCTGACAAAAATGAGATAGGGCTATTTTATTATTTTTTATGGACTTTTTGGCAAATTGTAAGTTGTCTTAACACTTCCATTCTGTCTTCCAATGCATATGAGTGTGTTTGGCCATATGTTCTCATTCCAGCAATTTTTTCCAATTATCTGTCTGTCTGTCCATCCATCCATCCATCCATCCATCCATCCATGTATCTATCTGTGTATCTATCTATGTATCTATCTATGTATCTATCTATGTATCTATGTATCTATCTATCTATGTATCTATGTATCTATGTATCTATCTATCTATCTATCTATCTATCTATCTATCTATCTATCTATCTATTTATCTATCTATCTACTTTACAGCCTGATCCCAGGCCCCTCTCTCCTGTCCTCCCAGTCTCACCCTCACCCCATTTCCCCATTTTACCCCATCCTTCTGGCCTTGGATATGCACTTAGTCCTTCTGTGTCTTGAGGGGCCAGGGTGGATTGCTACCCCTTGGAAGCCTCTCATTCTTCATTGATTTTTAACGTCTATTTTTTCTACATTCTCTAGAGCACAGACAGTAACTAATGAGATTTGTTGCTCAGTCGCACCTGAAGTTTAGGAAAAAGGAAAAGGCTTGTCTTCACAGAAGAGACTTCTAAAAACCAGTGCAGTCATTTCACCGAGATTGTTTTTGTGTTGTTACCTTAGTGGTTTAAGTCTCATAGTGTAGAAGAAAACAATATACTGGAAATTTCCGTACATTTTCTTGCTGGGATTTAAAATAATGTTAAAAACAATTTGAAGAGAAAAAGGAAGAAAGGCAGGAGAAACAAATCATTCAATGAGCACTTTGTGATGTCCACTAACATTGGTTTGAAGCTTCATCATAGGATTTAACTATGTTATTACAGATGGTTGACATATCAGCTGGTCAGAATTGTGTTAGCCCAGGTATTGAGCCCCCAACTGGTTTAGAAAAGATTCCAATTTTTTTTTCCATGGAAAATAAGTCAAAATCTGTGTGGTATTTCAGCAACTTACAGGCTCCTTCAGTGTTTGTTTTTGTGCTGTTGTTATTCAACTATGGCTCTTGTTGAAAAGAGCTACTATCAGATTTGAAGATACACATTTGAATCTCCATTTGTGACATGGAGGTTCAGGACACCTTCAGCCAAACTCTTGAGTAAGAGAAGTGTTGAAGACATCTTTTACTCTTTCCTAGATCCAAGAAATCTTTGAGTATGCATATGCTATGAATTAGCTATAATATTTGTTGAAGGTTAAAAATTTTATATTAAAATTATAAAAAAATTTATATTTCCAGTTTTCAATATGGTAACTTTTGAGTTACGTGTGGATGCTAATTTTTCTCAATTCTGCTGCATTAGTTGAGTAGTTCAGTTGTTCAACTTATGCATTGGTTTATGTGGTGAAATGCACCAGTTACTTCTGGATATAAAATAGCCTTGCAAATATGAAACAAACACATTTTGTTATCTTTTCATTTTTTTTATTTTTTTTTTACTGTGCAGCTCCTTGGTATGTAGTGGCCTGGATTTGTGTTTGGGAGAAAAGCATTCTCACCGTTATCCATTCTCATTATGTCCTTTTGATGTTTTATTATAATGTCTTTATGGAACGAACTGAGAAAAGCGGTGGACACTACTTTTTCTTTGCCAGGATTCTGTACAATTGCTGTCATGCCCATTCTTTACATTTGTGAGCAGTTATAGACCCTTTCCTTCTGAAACTAGTAGCTTTGGCTTTCTTTCTTCAGAGAGCCAAATTTTAGCTTTGTTATACTTCCTTCTATGTCTGATATAGACTTGTACTAGTGTATCATTCTTACTTTACTTAAGTTTTATTTACAATTACTTGTCTAATCTTGGCAATTAGGATTTATCTAATTATGTTTACCATGTGCCTTTTTAAAATGTGTATGGTTAGTACTACCAACAGCATTCTTATCTATTCTACTGTTACATTTAGTCCATTTTGAATATTGTTTTTTTTTCATTACCGTTTAAAACATTCTATAAATTTTGTTCTTATTTTTCTTTGACATACAAATTATTTAGAAGCATACAAATTATTTGTTCTTAAGTGTATGGGTATTTTTCTTTTTCATAATTTGAAGCCTAGTTTTGTTTTGGTCACAAGATATAGCATATGTAATATTTTTTGTAAGATTAGTTTTACTTTTAATTATGTATATGCATGTGTGTCTGTGTGTATGTGCACACGAATGTAAATGTCTGTGGAGGCCGGAAAATTCCTAGGAGCTAGAGTTACAGATAACCTTAGCTCTGGTTTTGAGTGCCTGGAACTGGAATCAGGTATCCTGCCTGAGCAGTATGTGCTTTTAACTGCTGAGTGATATCTTCCGCTCCAGTCTATATGATTTCGTTCCTCTGTAGTTTGTTTTTACTCTTTTGTGGTTCAAACATGGTAAAATACAGTTTGTAAAAATAAGTCGGAAGATAAATGCAACATTGCAGAGATGTGTCAGCTGGTTTACTCCATGCTCGTTGTACTGGTTAGTTTTATGTCAACTTAACGCAAGCTAGAGTTATCGGAAGGAAGGAAACCTCATGGAGAAAATGCCTCTATATGGTCCGGCTATAGAGCATTTTCTTATTTAATAATTCTTAAGGAAGGGCCTAGCTCGTTGCGAGTGGTGCCATCACTGGGCACGCGATCCTGGGTGCTGTAAGAAAGCAAGATGAGCAAGCCAGTAAGCAGCACCCGGTTGGAGCGCCCTGTTGCTGAAGGTTGCTGCCTCCATGACTGGGTTGCTCTCTGAGCTCCATGCAAAACGGAGGACTCCCTTCCCACTCTCAGCCTGTCCTTATCTGGAGGATGTCTCTGAGCTGACTCCTCATTTATCTTGGAAGTAGCCTCTGACTCAGCTTCTTTCAGAAAGCTGCCCTACCCCTTGCCAGTATGATAATTGGGTAATGTGTCCCTGCAGAGGCCATAGGACTTTACAGTTTTATGCAAATGAAGTACCCTGTGATCACCTATCAGAGTACCTCCTGGTTGCTTCCCTTTTCCTATATAATCCCCTCCCCCTGGAATAAAGTTGATCCGCCTCCCTGCAGCTGGTCCCTTTGAGCCCTGCCCTGCCCCTGCTTATACTCCTCCTGCCCCAGTGGGCGGGTGGCCAAGCCTAGAGGGAAGAGAAGACCCATACCAACCACCCTTTCATGGCTTCTACATTGGCTTTTTTGCCTACAACTTCCTTCCTGTTTGCATTCCTTTCCTGACTTCTTTGATGATGAGTAGTGATAAGGAACTGTAAGCAGTAATTCCTTTCCTCCCTGATTTGTTTTTTGCTCATGATGTTTCATTGCAGGAACAGAAACCCTAACTAAGACAAAAATTTTATCTTCTGTGTACTAATTGATGTTAGGCCACTTTGATTTTTTGGTTAATAGATCTATTTCCCCCTTTTGCTCTGTCAGATTTTACTTTCTATTTGTAGCTTAATTTTAGTGTGTTGTAAGTTTAGCAATTAAAATTTTATTTTTGTATTTATTTGAGGTAATATAAAGTAGTATTATGCTATACAAAGTGAAATTATTATTATTACAGCCAAACAAATTTAAATATCTAACCTTTAAAAAACTCTTTGATGGGTTTTGTGTGTGTGTGTGTGTGTGTTTAGAGTATCTAAAGTTTCTCAGCAAATTTCAGCATACAACTCCTAGCTATACTGTTTATGAGATTGGCTGTGTCAAAATCTTCATAATATTTGTTTTCTTTGATAGTTTAGTAATGCTTCTAGTATCAAAATCTATTTTAGCGGACATGACTGTGATTACACTGTCTTTCTTTTTGTGTTTGCCTGGAATATTTTTGTGACTGCTTTACTTTCAATCTGTGGTCAGGCTAAACATAAATTTAAGGCTTGCTAATTACCAAAGACCAGGGTTTAATTTCTACAGCAATCTTATGATCTAATGCTTTTTAATTAGAATGTCTAAATTAATTTCACAAATATTTTTTTTTTCTGCACAAAAGATTATATGCTCTGCCAGGCTGTCTGTTCCCATTCTAGCTTGCGTTCACTTTACATTTAAATGCTATTGTACAGAGCTCAAGGCTTACACTTATTTTCTATCACTTCTGAAAAGGCATTTTTCAGTTTTATTTACTTTCGCGGTTTCAACCGTCAGGCCTTCTCATTTGCACAAGGCAGTGTGTCCTTTCATGTGGGCTCATGCTTTTCCTTGCGCTCTGTTTTCAGCTTCCGCATGCGCTCTGTATTGCTTCCGCATGTGAGCTGCCACGTATTCTTGTTGAACTCTTGTTTGGTGAAGGTGGGCTTCTTTCTCCGATCATTTAAACTGTCTGGCGTCTTATCTCTCCAAACGTTGCTTCTGCCTTTGTTCTTTCCTGCTGTGTGCCATGCTTCCAATTACATCGCTTGAGACCGTTTACTCTCCCCTATGTGTTCTGCTCACTTCGACCTTTGAGTAACAACCTGACTATGTAGATCAGTCTGGCCTTATACTCACAATCCCCCTGCCTCAGTCTCTCTCAGTGCTGGGATTCCAACTATACGCCACTAGCTCAGCTTTACAGCTTTTTATATATGTTCTGTGTATTTTGCTTTCTATTTTTTACCCCATTTTCCACTATTGTGTCTACACTACAGCATTCTTTCTTTCATTCTGTTGGTTTCTTTGCTTATTTAAACAATATATTTTATTTGTTGAAATTAAAATATAATTACATCATTTTCTTCTTCTTGTCTCTTCCCCCAATCTTCCCATCCACAATTCCTTGCTCTCTCTCTCAAACTCATGGCCTCTTTTTCTTTAAGTGTTGTCAAACAACATGTAATATATTTCTAAATATAAAAATTTAACCTGCTCAGTCTGTATAATATTACACACACACATATGTGACATATGTGTGTGTATGTATGTATATTTCAGAACTGATCATTTGGTATTTGACCACCAATTTGGGGCTATATAGGGAAAGCTATGTCTCTCACTTTCAACATTCCTTAGTGGCCTGCAATAGTTTTTGTTGGTGGTGGTGGTGTTTTTTTTTTTGTTTGTTTGTTTTTGTTTTTGTTTTGGATATAGACCCCATGAGATTATGAGATTATTTCCATTGGTGTCATCCTTGTTCAGGTCTTGTTCAGGCAGCCATGTTGATAAGGCTTCAAGGGCATAACTCCTATGACATTTCTAGAAAAACTTCCTGTCCCTTTGGCTCTTACAATCTTTTCTGCCTCTTTTTTTTGGCTATGTTCTAAGAGTCTTTGTTGCAGGGGTTATGCTGTAGATGTATCAATTGGAACTGGGTGCAATATGACCATTTGCTCTTTGATTTTTGATAGATAGTAGATTTCTTTAATAGTTTGTATCTTCCAAGGACACATTTTATTGAGACCTGTACTTACATATGATATAAGGATAAATATTTAGATAGTGGTTAGAAATTATGCTGGCTTAGTAAAATAAGACTTGCAGTTTTCCTTAAAAATATGTAACTTCACTATCACAGGATAGTTGGCTAGGTCCAATGCCATCCTTGATAATCCTCTTGTGGAGTCGGTCTTATGTACAAGTAGAGATTTGTTGGTTAGTGCTGAGGCATTTGTGCCACTATTGGACCCTTAAAGATATCACGCCATGCTGGTCATTATTTTAATTTATAAGCATTATAGCTGCGAAGGTCTGTGGGTAGCTTCTTTCTTTTGGAAGCTTGCATAGTATCTTGTTGTACCGTGAAAGCTGGTCCTCAGGGAGAAGACTTTAAAACCAGAACCATCTCATATTTCCTTGGTCATATGTCTAAGCACATGGAGTCTTTAGCAATAGGAACTTACTTATCTTTAACCTCAGGGAGACAATCAAGAGCAAAACCAATAGCCTTTGATGTCTTGGGAGTCTTTTGGACAACCACAAAAAGAACTCAAAAGGAGATTTCTCATGTTTGATTTTCTTATTTTTGTTACTCTATGAATCTTGGGTGAAGCATTGTCAGTACAGATGGAAATACTTTTACTAAAATTATGTATGTATAAACAGGCTTACACGTGTTATATATATATATATGTAGATAATAATATGGTTGTGATTTTTATGACTTTTCTAATGTTCTTACTGTTATTTTACCCTCCTTCCTTCTTTATTAATCTCATTCATCCTCCCATTTTTTCCCATTTCCTCCTTCAAATGATGTGACTATCTAATGTGTTATTCCACATTAGATAGTCACATCTAAAAATGTGAAACTAGAAAATACAGATGAAAGAGAAAAATAAAACATTTCTCTTTAGGTGCCTGGGTTACCTCACTCAGTTTATATTCCATAACTCCACCCATTTATTTGCAAAGTTTATGGTTTCATCTTTCTTTACTACTGAATAGTATTCTGTAAGCTGTATCTTTTTTGTTTGTTTGTTTGCTTCTTTCTTTCTTTCTTTTTGAGACAAGGTTTCTCTGTGTAAACTTGGCTGTCCTGGATTTACTTTGTAGACTAGGCTGGCCTTGAACTCACAGAGATCCACCTGCTTCTGCTTCCCCAAGAGCTGGAATCATAGGCATGTGCCAACATGCCCAGTTATGTACCACATTTTCATTATTCATTTGTTAATTGAAAGAATTTAGGTTGTTTCTCTTTCATAGGTGTTGTGAATAGAACAATAATAAACATTGCTAAACAAGTATCTAAGGAGTACAATGTTTAGAAAACAAATGGAGGAGAGGATGTGGAAAAGAGAGAAGTTTCAGTTCCTTATGGTGGCATTTCTAGCTACTCTAGAAACTGATGTGGAGAGCCCTCAAAAAACTACCAATAAATCTACCATTTGATTCATTTTTAATAGCATAGGGTTCTTGAGATTATTTAAATGTTGCTTATTCCTTAAATATGTCAATCACACTTCAGTTCCATTTTTCATAACTGAGATACTTGAACTGGCTATGTTTTCTGTTGTGATCTTCTTCTTTTTCATATTGCTCTGCTCTCTAATTCCTTATTACTCAAGAGTCTATGAAAATTACAGCAACTCTGGATGGTGGACTCTTCCATCAAAGATGCTCTGTCCTGTCACTGAAAGTTGAGGTGGGATGAATTTATATGCAGGAACTGGGCTGAGTAGAGGCTAATCTATTCCTTTAAAATCTGGCTTTAGGTCCCCTGTTTTCCACTTTTCACACGTTATTTTTTGGAGCCCCCACTATGTGTTAGTGTATTGGCCTTTATTCTTGAATGTACTTTTTATTTTAATCTTCTCTTTTCTTTACTTTTTCTCTGTAATCTCTGTTAAACTGTTGAAAATTATCTTTGGGTTTTCAAATCTTGACTGTTTGGCCTCTTTGCATTTAAGAATTCAACAGATATTCTAGTGAAACAATATGCATTCTGAGCTTCCTTTGTCAAGCTTTCCTTTCTACTGAAAGCCCTGAAGTAATGCCACCTGCTCAGCCCTGTGAGAATTCCGATTGCTCTTCTGGGCTTTCTGCCTTTTAGCAATGTTCTGTTTCACAGACTCTCAGAGATTCACCTCCACCAAAAATACAGTCATGCCTTGAGCAGGAGAGGAGCTCCTGGGACATTTCCACTCACCTCTGTGCCAGTTCATTTACTCTGAACCTTTGCCTGTAACTACTGCCCTCCTGAGCATGCTTTTGATAATCACAAGCAGATTTTTTTTTCACTTCAGATTTTAAAAACAATTTTAGTGAGTGTATTCTGTCAAAAGCTGGAGTACTTTACCTGGAGTCAAAACTTTAAAATTAATATTACATACAAAATCTTTGCTTCAAGACTTAGTTAATGAATATAGTTAATAAAAGTTAAAGTACCTGTATTTTCATGATGGGAAAACTGTGAATGTATATAATATTTGGAAAAACTCAATTTTGAATGAGAGTTATGTTTTAGTGATTGTCATACTTATATACTATATATCATGTACATTATATTTATTAGATAAAAAAACACGCATGAAGCCTTTTATATAACAATGCTTATAACTTTTTAAGAAACAGAAAAATAGCCGTCAGAATTAGTACAGAAAATTTCCAGGTATACACATAAAAAGTAAATGATTATTTTATCTCAGGAACTATGAAATTATTGCTAAGCAGGCAATAATCTGTCCCTTAAGGTGTTTTTATGAATGATGTTTTCTTAAAACAAAAGCAGGCTTTAAATCCAAGCAGAAACTCCCACAACATTCATGCCACCATTGCTCCAGTGAGCATATCTTGCCAAATTAGGAAGGTCACTATTGTAGCAAATAAGATTCATAGCTGGATATGATTGATGATTACTGTTCTCCTTTGGTAGTATGTCTGGGAGAAAATGAACCATGATGATTTCAGGTGAGGACCATCTTGATTTCTTATGTTCTTTGATGCAATAGTTTTGTATCTTTAACAATAGGGTCTTACCATTGAGTTAGGGAGTGTGACCAAGAGCAATGTCAATACATCATGATGTTTGGAGCTCTGTGGGACACCACTGGCCAACAATTCAAAAAGAGACTATCCAGTCCTGGCATTGAGCTTTTCATTTGGTAACCTATGGTGCCTCAGAGAGGAATTGTCTCACTGTTGTGGGGTAACCCTTTTAAAACCCTTTATATCTATAAATATTTTAGGAAACTTCTACAAGACTTGGTTTCTATTTGGATTTTCAGTAGTAGTTTGTCAGAACACAATCAAAAGAATGAGCTATTGTGAACAATGCCTTGGGGAACTGTGAGAGAGGCTCAAGGGAAAAAATAAAAAAGACGACAGAGGGCCTTTTATCTCAAGTGCATTTTGTTCCCTGGATTGTTCTTAGATGGGATTGCATACTTCCTGCAACAAACGTTTACATTCGAATTATAGCATATGTTTATTCTTGTTGGATGTCAGATCATAGCTATAAAACCAAATCAGGTCAATATGCCCTGAATCTGGATGTGGACTTCTGCCTTGCTTTCATGCCTTCCCAGTTATAATCTGTAGTATGTGCCAGGCAATTGTTTACATTGGTCTGTCCTGAAAAAGTTCTGGAAGGGGATGCTCGGTTAATACTTAGTATGTGCTTACTGACCTTTATTTATATGTTTTTGTCATCATGTTTTTCTGAACTCAAACAACCTTCCTTGGGTATTTCTTTCTTTGTTACATTTGTGTGTAAAAGTACACTGAAACTGAAGTAAGGTTGTCAACTACATCATACTGTAGTTTGCCCCATTCTTTCAATAGTTTTTATTGAAAACCATTGCTTTGTTGATTTTGTTGTGTTTTCTTAGACTCTTTTTTTAAATTTTTTATTTAACTTTTATTAATTACACTTTATTCCTTTTGTATCCCCCCATAAGCTCCTCCCTCCTCCCCTCCAGGTCCCACCCTCCCCCCCTTTCTGCATGCATTCCTCTTCCCAAGTCCACTGATAGGGGAGGTCTTCCTCTCCTTCTTTCTGATTTTTTTTTGTTGTTGTTGTTGTTCTCAATGCAGTTTATTCAGGAATCTTGAACAATCTTCTGACCCTGGGGAAAGCCAGCCCACAGCTTAAATAGCCTCTGGGTAGCCAACCCCAGCGTGCCTCGTGGGCAATGCAGATAGGTCCACATACAGGGAAGCAAGCCAGATCCTCAGCCTTAGCCAAATATGGAGTTATTTGTGACAGAGAGCACTCACCATCAGGAAGGTGGAAGGCGGAAACCAGCTCCAACTTTAAGGCGCGCGCTGTTGTGAGACTCTAATTTTGCATATACACCACAGGCAAACCAAGGAGACCAACACCAGAAGGCCTGCTAACGCTCCCATGCCCGCCCATTCCTTCAGATGATTCATGGCTGCAGCAGTCCATGATGATAATCCTGTGGCTAGTCCTGCGTCCACTCTGGTAGAATTTGTCGTAACAATGGCCACTCTCAGCTGCTCTATCATAGTATCGAATTCTTCAGTCCAATTAGCTAAAATATAGCTAGACAATTGTTTAGACAGATTTGCAGCACGGGAAAAATTCTCATATTGTATGCTAGTGACACAAAGTCCAGCATACTTCCATTGACAGCCAAGTTGAGCCATTTGCCATAGGATATCAATTTGCTCCTGCACGAGGTCAATCCTCTGATTGAACACCATCAAGTCTCCTTTTAGTTGAGCATTAATTCCTTTTTGTACATCTAAAGCATGAGCTACATTGGCTAAAAGATTATTTAGGGTCTGAGCAGTCTGCATAGTATGACTCATGGCTAATGCCCGGTGGTAGCTCCAACAGCCGCCAATGAGATGGCAGTAACAATAGCGGCTGTAATTCCAAGATCCCTTTTCTGTCTGAAGAGAGTCATAGCGTGAGGGGCATCAATGGGCGCAGGCACCCAGCAAGGCATGCGAGTAACCAGGGCATACCTAAATTCACTAGCATTCCAGCATTGGGCAAAAAAGCAAGTATCGTTACCACAATTATTTGGCTCTATCTGGATAACAATGAATAAAAATGGGGGTTATAAACAAACAGGTGTGGACTTATAGGAAATATTATGAGAAGCCTTAACCCCTCGTTGGAACATCCTGCATCAGTTCTAGAACTAGCAGTGGTGGTGTCCGAGGTCTGAGTAGGTTCAGGAGACCATTGCCCCCAGGGGCGAGACGTGCTCCATGTAAATTGACTAACTCCATGTTTTCCTCCACTTTTGAAAGTCATTTAAGGTTCTTAAATTATCTTTTCTTTTTTTTCTTTTTTTTAAATTTTTCATCAATTACACTTTATTCATTCTGCATCCCCCCATAGACTCTTTTGAATTAACTGTCACGGCATTGTTTCTGTATTCCCTGTGACATCTTGAATATCTTTATTCTTCTCTTAACACTAAGGTATGCTTTCAGCATTCTCTGTATTCCCTTAGAATATTATAATCAAGGAAAGATTTATTTCTCCTTCAATAAGATGGATAGTTTTACTGGGTATAATAGTAGGGGGGGTGAGATTTGTGGTCTTTCAGAATTTGAATTACATCTTTCTAGACTCTTCTGGCTTGAAAAATTTTTGTCAAAGCACCAGGTCTTTGTTTTTTTTTTTTTTGTTTTTTTTTTGAGGGTTTTGCATTTATGGGTGGTTTGATCTTTACCTCTTACAGCTGTCGTTAGTTAATTTAATACTTTTAGTATTTTAGTTATAATATATTATAGAAAGTTTATTTAATGGTCCTACATGTTCAATGTTCTCTAGGCCTCTTGAACACTGATGGGCGTCTTTTTCTCTGGTCTGGAAATTTTTCTTCTAAGATTTAATTGAAAATATTATATATGCCTTCTCTGTAATATTCTTATGTGCCTCTAATTTGAAGGTTAGTTCTTTCTGCCTTAAGTAAGGTCTAAACCAAGGGTGGATATGGGGGAATCTTAAGAATCTTGTTATGTTGTCAGGGGACTGTAGGAGTGTTTGGCTCCTCATAGGCCCTGGGTGGTCAGGCTGGGGTCTGATGTGTGGCCTGTGGGAAACACATGCCTCAACAATGTCCTAAGGTTTCATGACCTGGAGTCATTGTCTGTTGTACCATCTGTGCTAGCTGTGTGTCTCTGCACAGTTTTCAGATGTCTGGTGTTAGTGGGAAGGTAGGGTTATCTATGAAGTGTAAAGCTGCTCTGGGTGATAGGGGCTAGTGTCAAAAGGTGGGCAGAAATACCTGTGTAACAAACACAACCAAACATTGTTTAAAAGAGAAGCACATTTTTAATACAGTAGTTTTATTAGTTAAAATAACATTAAATGAACTACGTTAAGACAAAAATACTTTCATCAATGAATTATTTCAATAACACAATGCCTTAGTTACTTTCTCATTAAAGTGATAAAATACTCTGGCAAATCAATTTAATAGAATAAATAAGTTTAACTTATATTTCCAGGGTTCATTATGGTGAATAAGATATCACAGGCTGAGGGCATGAGGCTACAGGACAGGGATCCTGGCTGTTCACATTGTATCTTCATTCAGAGGGTGAATGGTAAGTAAGGCTGGGCCACAAAAACTGACAGGCCACTCCCACTGCTTCATTTCCTTGATTGTGTTTCCACATACTAAAGATTACATGGCTTTTCCCAAATAGTGCCACCAGCTATTTTTTTCACACATATAAGCCTATGGGAGACTTTTCCCATTCAAATAATGTGGTGACCTATGGTCCGTATTCTGTACTATAAAGCTATAAGGCCAGAGTAAAGTGTTGTCTGGATTAATTTTTCTTTCTTTGTTTTTTGTTTGTTTGTTTGTTTTTTTGGTTAAATTCTTTGAGTCTTCTGTCTTAGTCACTGAACTTACAAGAGAGTTATGAGTGTATCTCCTTAGATCGAGAACATTGGTGACAAAGAAAATCTCAGCTATGACACAGCAACCAAAATTTGAGTGTTGATATCATTACCTCATACAAGAAATAATGTCAAGAAAAAATAGGAAGAAAGAAAAGAAAGCCTGAACCTTCATGCTTGAAAGAAGACACACTGAGGAGAGTAGCTCACCCCACAGGAATTCAGTGAAGATGTTGATCTCATAGGGATCCTGAGCACTGGAGTGACTCCTTGCAGTAGAGAGGCCTACACTACCTAGTCCACCATTACCCTAAACCAGGTCTCAAATATGTCCCATCAGAACTCCTAGAAGACATAGGTATTGTAAGGGCAATTTTCTCTACCTTATACCAGATGTGGAGGACTTACAATTTAGCCTTTAACTTTTACTCTTGCTAGGATCTCAAAGCTATTATTTTATTCACATTCTACTTTGTGTTTTTACTTAGCTGCAGTCATTTGAATGGAAAGTAGTATTTAGCCTGAAACAGCTATTGATAGTTTTATAAGGAAAAGGCATCTAACTATGTGTGGGGGAAAAAAATCCGTTTAGCTTGCCTCCATTTTTGAAAGATAAATGAAGAGACTAAATGTTTAACCAACTTCAATTATGTTTCCATTTATTTCAAGCAATTGAGGTTGATTTGTGTGTAACTACTGTGAACTGAATATGTCCAGAATCATGGCTTTAGCTTGTAACTGTGGGATATCAGAGTAGCATTTACACCTGATAAGAGCAGGCTATCGTTAAGATGATTGATTTCATCCATTGATTTATTTGAAATGTGGGCATTCCTTTGGTGTGAGTTTTCACTTTAAACTGTACGCAGTTCATCAGTTAGGTCCTTCTCTTGCATTGCATGAATGGGATTTGGATCATGTACTTTTCCAGCAGCCTTTTCCTGATGATTAGGGATGACATATCCTATCAGCTTTCTAGAAACAAGGTAAGAATTACAGCATGCTTTTCTGGATTTGGGTACAGTGCATAATGTACAACATTAGTTTTATCATTAAAATATCTTCTATCAAATAGAGTCTTGATATCAGTGAATATCAATTCATTCTAATTACTCTACTGCTAACTTTGAGAGCAGAGAGATAGTCAGAGGGTTTTTTAAGGCGCAAAATTAAGAAAAATAGAGCAAGATCACATTGGTACTTTCCATAGTCTGTTACATTTTAAGTCTCCTTTTCAATCATCAGTCTACAAAGTCATTTAAGTAATGAATCCTTTCATACTCAATACTCTTATTTACACACACACACACACACACATATATATGTATCTCATCATATACATATCATACATACAGACTATATCATCCATATCATAATGTATATCATAATGTGGTTGATTTGGTACAGAAAAAATATATATAGCTACTCAGTATTTTTCTTTAAAATTTTAGATGAAATATTTTAGAGAATAATATTTCAACTCTCTAGTACAGTTTCCTAGAACCTATAATTTTGCAGCAAAGGAGTGTTTGTACTTATGGAAAATTATGCTGTGTTCTCGTCCCACCAAGTATTTTAGCCCGAGTACTTTGAAACATGGCTCACTTGGAAAATATGGCTTATGCTGATGTGGTTAAATTAAAGAGCTGGAAATAAAATCATTCTAAATTTTGGAAGACCCATAATACAACATCTCATATTGTTCCTTCAGAGAAAGAAGAAAATTGTGGGGGGTGGGGTGGGGAGGTATGAAGATCTTGTAGAGGCCAGGATTTGGCCATGCTTCCATCACCAGGAGGCCAAGAGTGAATACTACTAGTAAGTAGCAGCTGGCAAAAGAGAACAGTCTCAAAGCTTTCACAAGAAGCATGGCTCTACCAGCACATTCAGTGAGCTTTCTTCCTGCTTTCCAGAACAGTCCAGGAATACATCCTGCATTGATAAACTAGCTGGTTTCAGGTAATTCGTTGCAGCAACTGTAAGTAACACAATGCTCATATTGGAGTTTATGTGAGCAGCTGGTTGGTCCTAGAATTCTGCCTTATGCCATAGATATGACGCCTCCAGGTAGTCCACCTCTTCTTCAAGCACCCACTGCACCATTTACTCGCCAATGGTAGTAGTCATTACAACAGAATAATAGAATCTCTGCATTGTCCTTTGAATAGCCTGCTTCTTGCTCTAAATGAAGACCCTACGAAGCTCTATAAATATTTTCAAGTTAGAGTTCAATCAATTTAGGCTTAAAACTTAGAATTTTCCCTTGCATTACTGTGTGCTCAGTTTATAATATTGCTTTTTATATATGCATATAAATAAATATGAATATTTAGCAATTCATGCTTGTTGTTGTTATGCATCCAATATAATTATGCAGTACCACAATGGAAATATATGTCAGTGAAGCCTTTTGACCTTAGGTATTTAAAAAACTTTCACAGGAAAATGCTGTATTTTCATAATGCCAAAGGCATTCATTGTCAGCATACTGATGTGAGAGGACTTGGATATACAGAGTGAGTACCACATCAAATAATTTCTTAGCTACAAACATTGTTTTCTCATCTATGAAACAATTTTTCTAATAGTTTCATGTTAAATATTTTAACTGACTGTTACCTCTTGGGGACATATTTGTGATGTAGTTGCTCAATAAATGGTAAGCCAACAGGAGGGTCACATGGAAATTTGACACAGACTGTAGCATATTAGAGAATTGCTCAAAACATCTAACCGGTGTAAAAATTGGTGATGACGGAAAGTCATCAAAGCTTTTCTCCCAACATTGGTTGTTTCTCAAGGTTAGAAGAAAATAAATAAATAAATAAAAATTACATGTAGAGACAGTTTTATGAGCTGCAATCAGAACTTCCAGAGTCCACTATAATCTCACAAAGAAGTAGGCACAATGCATTCCTGAAGAAAGGTAACTTTGGAAGTTAAATTTGTGACAAAGGGCTTTTGTTTTTGGAAGATAAAGAAGGATAAGAAGGAAGGCTTACAAAATGGCTCTGTAGATTGATGGCTCTTTTACTTTGTAGGAGTGAAGGGAGTGGATAACTAGTCCAATGCAAAAAAAAAAAAGTGTGCGTGGATTGGTCACTGCGTTGAACTTGAGTATTTCTTATTTTAATTGACAACATTCACGTCTTTGAGCTTCTCATTTAGACTTTGATAAAATCAACTTGCAGAGGCAGATGGCAGGCTGTTATTTTTAATTCACAAGCCATGTTAAATGTATGCCATATGTTGTAGGACTTTTCAGGCTCAGCCTTTTGAGTGCTACCACAATAAACTCACCAACTTACAGAAAAGGAAATCTGACAGGAAGAATTATGCACTTGCGGGTTACATTTTTGAAAACCAAAGTCAGTTACTTGTCTCTTTGCCTGATTTAAGAAAGGGGGTGGGTGAAAAAAGGAAAAAAAAAAAAAAACTCCCAGAAAAAAATGGAAGCTACACATTGAAATGGTAATCTCTGTGTGAAAGAGAAGTGGGATTAGGAGGTCTGATTGCTGCTTTGTACTGAGAAGTGGTCTGTCCCTCAACAGTGTGACACCTCCGGAGAACATACACAGCAGCCTGTGAGAGCCCGCAGGGGAACTCAAACAGTTTTAATGTGTGTACTGCCCGTGACCCCGAGGAGCAGACTCAGCTCCGTGGCTTTCAGCAATGCTTATGTCATATAAAACCTTGGTTTAAGTAGTCCCTCGATCTCCTTACAGAATTCACACAGGATTTGCCCTCGTACTTCACACACTATAAGTTACAGCTCCCACTCACGTGTTCTAATGGTCAGTTGCTACCATATTAAAGCCAATTGCTCTTTTTTAGAGAAATTCTTAACTGGACAAGTCTTCCTAACTCTTAAGCATCCCTCACATTTCTACTCATGAAAGTCACAATGAATTTGCTGACTATATTTTATAAGATCTATTTATTTATCTACCTACATATCTTTTATTTATGTATTTATTATGCCACTAAAGTCTATTAGAACTTTAGTATACCATGCAAATCTCCTAGGTGTTTTCTCCTATTATTTGAGAACCAAGCTAGTTTATAGGTTAGGCAGTGAGGACCTGTTTCTATTATCTGAAGCTCTTGCAGACAGCTTTTTTTTTTTTTTTTTTTTTTTTTTTGAGTTGAGCTGTGTCCTCCATTAAAGTTACAGGATATGTAGGGGATGCACTCCTTCCCTCCTTCCGGATCGCACCCTCTCTTTCTCTACAGTGTTCCAGCCTGCTGCATTCCTACACTCGTCTCAATGCTAGAAACTAATACAGCACAAAGATGATTTTCTTTCTGCAAATTAACTTTCCGTTCGCCCCCACCTGAAAACAGCCTTCAAAGTGCTTTTCCTTTCCTCTTACCTCCACCTGGATATCTGTCTTCTTCTGCTCTTTCCTCCCACACTTGGGCACACACATGTTTCAAGCTGTGTTAGGCATCTGGCTCTGTGTTGCTATTGCATCCTGTAACTGTACAAGTGTCAGCTCGCCCTCTCCTACTGTTATGTGTTCCCCGTCCCTAGCCGAACCCTTTATCTAATGACAGTGGATCTGTCATATTTGTCTTTATATGCCCACACCTAGCTTGATGTGGAACAGAATAAGAGCACACTTAGAAATTTATAGGGTGAAAAACAGTAAATGAACATGAAATAGAGTATGAATTAAAGTATGTGTATATATGAACTCACACATGCCTTTGTAAAAGTTAATTAACTATTAAAATAGAGATCATTTGTTTCGGTGTTGTTTTAATCGGCCCCACTAATCTCTTTGTTGCCGTCAAAGTTTCCAGAACATTTTTATATATAGCTATCTGGTCAAAGTGTGCTGCTCTGCCAACTGCAGTTGAGATTTGAAAGTCCAGAATAGATGGACCAGATGGGCAGCTTCCCTCACAGTAGAGTTTCCCAAAGTGCATTCGGCGGAATGCTTGTTCTGAGGGGTGTTAAACGGGATGCTACTAGGTGTTATAAGAACAGGAACAAAGACGGAAGCAGAACTAGATAAAGCTACATTTATAGACTAATATCATACAGGCTAAGATATGTTTGAATTGAGAGACGCTAAACAAATTTATTACTTGAACATTTTGGTTGATTTATTACTTCAGGATTTGATTCACTGATGTGATTTGAAAAATCAATAAGTATGATATTTTGAGCATTTCTCCTTTTTTTCATAAAATTTAAATTTGGAAAACCTTAGGAAATTGTAAGATTACCTAATAGTCACAGAGGGGTGCACACCTGTCTTTGTAAATTCATGGAAACGTGTGAATATAACATATATATATATATATATATATATATATATATATATATATGTATTCCTCCATTGGTTCTGAAACATGGTATCCATGAATTCTTGTTCTCTGAACACTATGTGCATCTGGCATTTGGACACAAAGATGACAGTTTCTGCTCATTCTTCCTTCGGGTCGTCATACTTGCCTGCTGTGTAGAGCGGCAGAGCATGTAGTGGTCAGAGGTCAGGCTTGGGTGTCATTCCTTAGATGTTTTCTACCTTGCTTCTTGGAACTGAGTCTCACTGGTCAGGAGGTCTGATTAAGTTAGACATTGAGACCCAGGAATCTTCTGGCCTCTGCCTTCCAGTGCTGGGATTGCAAATGCACACCACTATGCTCAGCATTTACATGGGTTCTGGGAGTTGAATTCAGCTCTTTATCCTCAGACATCAAGCACTTTACAGAGTGAGCATCTCAGCAGCCCTTGTTTATTTTTTATTTTCAGGAAGTGTCTAACTAGTAAATCAGAGTGTTTAAAGCTATTTTAAGCAGAAAGGATTCTTGTTATACTATTTTCTATTTATTTGTTGAGAAGCTCATAAATATTTTGATTATATCTAAACCATAAACCTCACCTCCAACTCTTTCTGAATCTTCTCCCTAACATGTTCTCTTCTTAAATTCACCTCCTTTTCCTCCTCCTCTTCTTTTTTAGAGTGTATAATTTATTGAGTAGAATTAGTGCTGCCTGGAGTCACACACTGAAGCAGAGGTACCCTGATAGAGGCATGATACTGAAGAAAATGACTCTCCCTTCCTCAGTAGTCATCATATGGCAATAATCTGCTAGCTAGGAGTAGGATATGATACAGACGTCTCCTTTAGGGCCAACACTCTACAGTCACTCTCAAGAATAAGAGCAGGGGTTATCTCTGGCATGAAATCAGTGGCAGGCTCTCTAATCACCTTCCCCTGGGGGGGTGCAGCCTTGCCAGGCCACAGAGGAAGACAATGCAGCCAGTCCTGATGAAACCTGGTAGGCTAGGGTCAGAGGAAAGGGGAGGAGGTCCTTCCCTATCAGTGGACTAGGGGAGGGGCATAGATGGAGAAGAGGGGGGAAGGTGGAATTGGGAGGAGATGATGGAGGGGGTCACAATTGGGATGCAAAGTGAATAAATTTTAATAAATAATAAATAATAAAAATTCAAAAAAGAATATATATTTTAAACTTTGCCATTATTTAAAGATTTTTAGACTATCTTAAAAGCAATATATAGAGGGCACAGGAGAACTCTAAAAGGAAATTTTTGTTTTCTTTTTAAATTCTAGAAACGTCTGATTTTCCCTAGGTTCCTGCCACAGAAGCTTGGACTAATCTAGGAGGTTAGATCCCTGGAACTAATGAAATGGCCACTGGTTCCTTGAGGCTATAATTACCTGCTTTTTTTATCACTTCTTTTGCAACCAATGAACAGTAACTAAAACAGGATTGATGAGATGGCTCAGTGCTTGTAAGCACTGGTTGCTCTTCCAGAAGACCTGGGTTCAATGCCCAGAACCCATATGGCAGCTCACAACTATTAACTCCAGTCCCAAGAAATTTGACACCTTCTTTTTGCCTCCTCATGTATCAGGCACACATGTAGTAGGGATTACAGATACACATGCTGGCAAAATGTCCATACACATAGAATAAATTGATTAAAAGTTAAGAATTTTCTGTCTTTTACCAAATTTGAGGACTCTTGCTCTAACTTTTCATTGCCAGAAACCATCAGGAAATCAATCTCCCACGGTGTTTTACAGCTGGGGCACTTAGGCTTCTAGCTGTGTACTCTAATGGATACGGTAGAGAAGCAAGGATGGATGGGAATGTAATTGATCCTCCTAAGTATAGCCTTCTTCCCACACTCAGCACCTATGATTTACCCTTGAGTCATTCTACTAGAATAAGAGATGTTGAGTCTCTGCTGCACAAGATAAACTATAATTTTTAAAAACAGTGACACTCAACTGGGCCATTAGTAAAATCATTTCACATTACTAAATTTCCGCTGTGTGCATCCTCTGTAAAATCATCCCTTATGGGCACTTCTTACAGTCTGAGATTCAGTTTTTGTTTTTTTTTTTTTTTTTAATATGCTATCCTTCCCTACTTCCTAGTATTTCTCTATCCTCCTTGACAATTCTTCATTCTAGATAAACCCTAATCAGCTAGTTTTGTTCATCCTTTTGTAGTATTACTAGTGTATTTCAATCATGTAAATTAAGAGATTTACATAAAAAATAGAGTCACAGGCTTGAGAAGTTTGGGATTTTTCATCACGTACCTGCTCATCTTGCTCTTTCCTCTGTGCTGTCAGTGTTTCAAGTCCCTCCTCGATCCTTCAGATACATTCAGCAACACTTTGGAGAGCTACACCAACAACACTAATCTTTACAATCTTTCTAAAAAAAGAAAAAAAAAAACCCCTCAAATGTGTCTCTATGTCTAACATTCTTTACATCCTTCTTGCATAAGAAAGAAGCTTTCATTATCATCTTGAAGGTTAATGTCTTCTAGAAGCCAACACCTGTTAGCTCTTCAAGATTTTGGTTTCATAAGGAAAAGTTCAGGCCATCTTTTGAATGCCCACCACTGCCTTATTCCCATCACCAGATAAGTGAATGGAGGTGTGATGGTCTATAGATAGTTCTGTGGAGCTGTGGGACTTAGCTTGATGGAAGAACACTCATACTTTTCCTTTTTCTGTTGAGTTCTAAGGAGAAGCATAGATAGAGAAACTTTTGATTGGATTAAATTTAGGGAAATGATATTTTTCTCTTAGGATTTGAATGCTAGCCTTCTGTGATGATTGTGAAGGCTGTGATTACAGAAGAGTTGTCAGCCCTGGGGTTATTGCAGCTAATGCTGCCAAGGCAACCTCATCTATATCAGGATAAGGAGGTGACTGGGGGTTAGGAACACGAGGACGCCC
This sequence comes from Meriones unguiculatus, assembly GCF_030254825.1. Lineage (NCBI taxonomy): Eukaryota > Metazoa > Chordata > Mammalia > Rodentia > Muridae > Meriones > Meriones unguiculatus. The sequence continues at coordinate 36,131,387 of NC_083349.1, forward strand.
TGTGTGCTATCTCTATTATTTGTTGAACTTTCTTTTTCCATCATGTCTTTTATGTTTTCATTGGGGAAGATTCTCAAAATGTGAACATGAACCATACACCAAATAAATCATTTTCCTTACTTTGCTTTGGTCATAGTGTTTCATCATAGCAATATTAATCCTAACTAATAAATACTGCACATAGAAATTTTGCTGATTAGGGATAAGATACTCATTAATATGTAATAATAATGATAATTGGTTTAATACTCTGTCTGTTTAATAGAATAAGATTTGTTGAGTCTCCTCTAGGACCTAGAAATTGCCTATTGACAGACTGTTAGCCCTATAATGATGTTAAGTATGGGGTTCATCTTGTGAAACAGGCCTTTAATACAATCAGAAACTCACAGATTACTCCTACAATACTCATGCCATTGTTATACCTGCATGCATATCTTGCCAGGCCAGTCATTGTGGTAGGTCACAGGATTCCCAGCTAGGTAAGATTGTTTATTATTTTTTTTTCTTTCAGTAGCATACAGAGAACTTTCCAGTACTATGAAAGATATACCACAGGAATGAAGCTTCCAGGTGAGTGCCAGATTGATTTCCTCCCTTCCTGTGCCTCAAGCAGTGGCATATTCAGCAATAAGAGAAGTATCACAATTGTTCAATTGTTTCAAATGTAGCACTTTTTTTTTTTCTTTTAGTTCTGTTTGTTTGTTTTTTGAAACAGGGTCTATGAGTAGTCCTGGCTGTCCTAGAACTCACTCCATAGATAAGGCTGGCCTTGAACTCAGAGATCCACCTATCTCTGCCTCCCTAGTGCTGGAATTCATGATGTGTGGCACCACTGCCCAGCTAACCCTTTTCTTTTTAGTTACTGATTTTTATTTTTATTTTTTCCCTACATACTATTGTGTGGAAGAAAAGGCCAAGTTATATTTAATACAGACTCTAAAATTTCACACTACACAGCCAGAATTTAGTTCTGTGTGCTGAATTCAAAGCAATGGTGCTTTTGTATTAAAAGAGAGTGTTTTTGTTTTTTAAACACAAAAAGTATTTGCTTCGTGGCACAGCTTTTTTCGTGTTATGAGCAGCAACTTCTCTGTGTTTCCACACAAAGCCGATGAGGCAACAGGGGCACATATACCTGGAATTCCTTATCCACTACAATAGTAGCCATGGGTCTTGTATCCCATTTTTGTACAATATACAAAATACAGTTGAAGTACATCAAATTCCGGTCTGACTGAGTATTAGTAAATATACAGAGGAACCAAGAAAACAGTAGTGGGGACTGAGCCAATAGTGACAATGGTGAATACCCCGGGAGGTATGTGCTATCTCATAATCCTATGGTACTGTCCTAGAAGCGTAAGAAGGATCTCTCGCTCTCTGAGAAAATGATAAAATAGTGACTGGGCTGTATTTTTACCATTCTGAGTGGCAACAGTGGAGAGATATTTATTTCCTTTGTTTGTGTAGCTCATGAAACAGCTTCTCCATGGTGACAGTTTTTTTTTTTCTTTTCATGGTGACACTTAGTTATCCAAATCTAATTGTGCTTTGAGAGTGTTAACATCTGTTTTGACTGCTTTAAGATATACAATATTAGATGACTTTTTATAGCCTATCTTGCAGTTATTTCAGGTTAGGATGCTGTTATTCAACTTCTTACTGTGCTTCATGAAATCAATATTTATTATATATTTACACATAAAAAATCAGAATGCTTATATATTTGTAGGTAGTATTTATACTAATGATTTCAGAGATTTATTGTGGCTCTTGGGAACCTTGGAGTGGCACCGTCAAAAACAAATATTTTGTAGCGTTAGTTTATCATTGGTTTATTTAAGCAAACAAGAAGAAACATCTCTGCAGTTACTATTTTCTAATACTAAGAACAATATATGTAAAATACCACATTTCACACACAGACACACACACATGCATACATGCACTTTCACATTCACAATTGCTAAATTAAAACTTTGAATATTGTTTTAAGGTTAAAATAGAAGCAATTTAATATTCTTTGTGGAAGCAGAATTTTGAAAAATGTTTATTTTTTTCCAATACACTTCATTAATTCCATTAAGAAATGGAGGGGGAGTGGATCTGGGGAGAGGGGAGCTAATGGGTAACTGGGAGGAGTGGAGGGAGGAGAAACTGTGGTAGTGAAGTAGTGTATGAGAGAAACACCCATTCTGAATAAAAAGAAAGATGCAATATAGCGACAAAATAAGAATGAGACCTAATTGGCTAGGATCAGAAGGAAGGAAAAGAAGTCCTCCCCTATCAGTGAACTTGGGGAGGGGCATGCATGCAGAGGGTGGAGGAAGGGAGGGATTGGGACTTGGAACAGGAGGTGGGAGGGAACCACGGGGGGATACAAAGTGAATAAAGTGTAATTAATAAAGAAAGAAAAAAGAAATGGGATCATGAAGAAACAGGAAAAAAAAAAGAAATGTATGTAAGGATTCATCCATTTCTTTTTTATATAATTGAAATATGTGCTTTAGCTTCCATGCAGCCTATACATCCCTTCAAAATCATAAACACTGAGCTGGGTGTATTATTAAATTTAAGGGAACCAATTAGAAGAAAGGTCTTTGCTGAACCTTTATAAAAGGTGTTGGTTTTCAAGGAAATGTTTACAATTCATCTATCTTAACTTGAGTTCTGACACATCACCTTAGATATTATTAAGTTTTTATTGACTGAAGGAAATCAAATTGGGTCAAAATAAATTTTTTTTGTACTTTGCTCATACTAAATAGTTTTCCCAGCCCTTCAACATTATAATGCAACACAGACTATTCTTACCCAGTATTGAGAGTGTAGCTCAGATCTTGGTTATCTCAAGGTGACTATATTGAGGTGACCCAGACATGCTAACTCTCTTTTGGAAATCTGTCTATTTTGTGATATTTCTGAGCCCCTCCTCCTCTCTCTCACAAAGAGAGAACATACACACTAAAGAACACAGTCATATGTATGCCTAGAGGCATATCTTTGGGGACATTTTCTTGATTGCTAATTGCTGGAGGAGGAGCTACCGCTTATGGGCAGTGCCTCCCCTGGTTCTGCATTGTAAAAGAAAGCTAGGGCATAAAAAGCAGCAAGCAGTAAGCATCGTTTCTCTGTTGGCTTCTTTCTCAATCTTCTGTTTTGAGTTTCTGACTTGCTGTCTGTCAATGATGGATTGTAAAGTGTAAGATGAAACATACCCTTTCTTTTTAGGTTGGTTTTGGTCATGGTGCCTATCAAAACAAACAAAACAAGAATGGAGTTTCTGTTCTAGAGTCAGAGGGAGGCTATCTGAGTTCACATACAGCATGCAAAACATTCCTGATATTCTTGTGCAAATACTCCTTATCCATGTAACATGTAACATTAAACAGAAAAACATTATTTCTGTTTGGGTATGCTCCTGTGCTGACTGAGAATTGTGAGTATTCTTTTAGTATGATTTGATGTCTTCTTGGGAAATAAAAATCAACAAATATCCAAACAAACAAATGTTAATATGTATCACCTAGTATGGCCTTCGATACTCCGTATCACGGTCTTCCTTTCAAGAAAAAATAGTGCAAAAATAACTTGCATAAATATGGAGTAGCCAAAGATAACACTTTTATCCCTCCACAGATTAGAGTTCTATAGTCAGGTAAATTTTCGTGGTATATATGAAAATTATTTCAGGGATAAATAATTTATTTTAAATTGGTTGTTGCTGGTACAGTAATATGAAGACACTAGCTCATTTGCAAACAGCATCATTAAAATCTAAGCCAAAAACAGGAAGCTAATCTGCCTTGAAGAGTGTGCCAAAGCTACTGCACGACTACACAGACCCCCCTCCTCTCTCCTTCCATACCCATCTCTCTCATTAGTTCGATTTGTGGGCTGCTATAGCAGGTGGGTCATCTTATATTTTCATCTCATTAATCACTTGTGAGGTGCTGAGGAGAGCTCTATTAATACCCGGTCAAAAGACAGCTTAATCCATAACATGGTCCAGCAGCAGCGAAGCCAGCTGTGGAGCCGAGGTATTACTATTTCACCAGGCTGAAGTCATTTACACAAACCAACACTATGCATGTGCAAGAGGAGGCTGCTTGCTCAAACCAGGAGCAAAGTCATTGCTTTAACCCTGGCCTGCCTGAGTGAGCCTCTGTAGAATTATGACGAAGTTGGCTTCTCTGTGTCTCACATTTCTAGTATACATCATCTCCTCTCCCTCTTCAGGACCTCCGACAGCTCTCAGATTCTGATTCAGACTTTTCAATCAAAGTATCTTCTCCAAGCTTTTTACTAAATGGACAGAATCCCCAAAAAGTATGGTGAGCTCATATGTAGAGTCCGACTCCAAATATTTTGAGTTTTGTGTTTAACTTGGAGCACAGACAGAAGCCAGGAGAGGAGAAAGGAGCTAATTTTGTGGGTAAGAACGTGTTAATCGAGGAGGAATAGTAGATAATAGACAAAATGAAAGTAGTGAGGTGGATTTCTGGGGACAGAAAAACCTGTACATGCAGGGATGTGGGAGCATGGAGGAAGAAGGAGGCTAACCTAAATGAATGGTTGTAAAAAGCTACATGGAAGCTTAATATTGTACAACCTAACTTAAAAACTAAAGTAAGTTGAGGGATAGTAGAACACACGTGAGAAGAAAGAGGAGTGCAGTGGGGGTGGAACTGAGGGTTAAAGGATTGCACAAGGATGGGGGAAGGTGGATAGGGAAGAAGATGGTGTAATGGGTGAGTTAACCTTTCCTAGGTAAAAGCCTACAGAACCCACTACTTAGTAAGATAATTTAAAACACAACATTAAAGAAGCATTGACACAAGATAGCCTACCTTGCATGCCAGTGGACAATGTCACTCCCTGAAGACCTGGGTATTAAAGGAAAACATAGTTATGAGGGATAAGTTCCTGTAAACTATCGGTGAGGAAAGCATGAGGAGTCTTCAGAAAGAGTGGGGTCTAGGCTCTGTACTTTCTCTCTCAAGCACAAATTCTGATACATGACAGTGGAAAATTCCAAGCATAAGATAAAAATTAGGCCACAAGGGCAGGGAAATGAAGAAGCAAAAACTTAGATCAGCAGGGCACACTGTTTGATCAAGCTCTGTTTGCAGTGCTATCTGTAGTAGCTAGCTACACAATACATCGACAGCAGTGAGAAAAAGAAAAATTGTTCAAACACTGAAGTAAACCCAGAGTCTGTGTCTCCTTCCAGGACCCTGAGATGGCCCTGATTGTGCTGACCTCAGCACAAAACAGCAAAAGCTGTTTCTGTTGCCATTGGTTACCCACAATCCGTATTCGTTAAGGCACTATTGCTGAAGACGCTACACACGGTGGCTGCAGGACATAGAGAAGTCAACTCCAAACTGAACAGGGAACTTCCTACTCATCAGCTAGCTTTCCCAATATTGGAACTGCCACTGGGTACCTAATCATGTTATGATTAGACTTGAGGCCTATTCCACGGGAGGTAATTTCATGCCTGGTACAAGCATTCTGGTGAAAAAGCTCTGGGCTAAGAAGGTCCTAAACCCTAAGGTAGAATTTGGTATTATTTTTTTGCTAAGTGGTCTTGTCAAGATTGACAACAAATATTTATGCTTATTTAGAAGGACCCGAGTTGCTTTCAGTCTTGGTTAGGTAAGCTTTTACATACAGGCTGCAGCAGTTAGTTCAAAGGTGCACAGCTGCTTAAAGTGCCATGACTGAATACTCAACGCTGAATGAGGCTTAAATTACTCCTTCCTCGACACAGGCTCAAGGAATGCAAAGGAAGTGGTGGAGGAAAAACTGTGAGATCTGCAGGATGAAGAGACTGATGTGAAATGCTCTCATCTGAACATGGCATTGCTATCACAGTTATGAATTTGCAGGAGTTGTGGCTACCTGTGCAAGACAAGGCTAGCCAAAATTCCCGCATAGATGGAGTGAATGATTTCGAAGCTCCACCCTTACTGGGAAAAATGTTGGCGGTGGATAGCTGCTGCTGAGGAAGGAAGACTCAATCCTAACTGGGGATATGGCCACAGCTAGTTTTCTCTTACAGTGGGCGGACCTATGCTCCTGTCCTTAAGGGCAGCATTAAGTGGACTTAGTAGATTAAGGGAAAAAGTCATGAATTTGGAATGGGTCTATGATGGGAATATGGAGCTAAGTGGGGAAAGATGGGCATAGATATGATTATATTTCATCATGCATAAAATTATCCAAAATAAAAAAAAAATAATTTTAAAAACAATGCCAACTGGAATAGCTCTACCTCAAGACCCAACTACACCACTTCTGGGCATATACCCTAAAGATGCTCCACAATACAACAAGGGTGTTTGCTTGATTACGTTCATAGCAGCTTTATTCATAATAGCCAGAATCTGCAAACAACCCAGATGCCTCTCAACTGAAGAATGAATAAAGAAATTGTAGTACATTTAAACAATGGAATACTACTCAGTCATTAAAAACAAGGAAATCATAAAACTTGCAGGCAAATGGATGGAACTAGAAAAGGTTATCCTGAGTGAGGTAGCCTAGACCTAGAAAGACAAGCATGGCATATACTCACTTATAAGCAGATATTAGCCATATAATACAGGATAACCATACTACAGTCCACAGACCTAAAGAAACTAAGTAACAAGAAGGACCCTAGGGAGGATGCTTAATATTCATTCAGAAGAGCAAGTGAATAGACACTGGAAGTAGTTGAAGAGGGAACAACTCTGGTAGGATGGGAATCTACCATAGTTGTCCTCTGAAAGACTCTACCTAGCAGGGGATAGAGGCAGATTCAGAGACTCACAGCCAAACTATGGGCAGAGCATAGGGAGTCTCATGGAAGATTGGGGGCATAGAATGACCAGGAGGGGACATGAGTTCCACAAGGGGACCAACAGAGCTAAGAAATCTGGGCCCGTGGGGGCCTGCAGAGAGTGATGTATCAACCAAGGACCATGCATGGAGAAGACCTAACCCCCTGCTCAGATATTACCAATAGGCAGCTCATTCTCCATGTGGTTCCTTAGTAAGGGGAGCATGGACTGTCTTTGACATGGACTCTGTTTCCTGCTCTTTTATCACCTCTCCCTGGCAGGGAAGCTTTACCAGGCCACAGTGGAAGATAATTCAGCCAGTCCTGATGAGACTTGATAGGCTGGTAGGAGAGGAAGTCTCTCCTTCTCTGAGGATTAGGGGAGGAGGATAGAGGGGAAGAAAGAAGGAAGGTAGGACCAGGAGGAGATGAGGGAGGGCTATTATCAGGATGTAAAGTGAATAAATTATAAAAAATAAATTTAGATTAAAAAAAGAAAGAAGTATGGGCTTTGAGTGTAGGCACTAAGTGTGGGCTTTGAGATTTTTTTCTGCTCAAGCCATATCCAGTGGCTCTATATCTTCCTATTGCCTGCAGATCTAGATGTAGAACTCTCAGCTCCTTCTCCAGAACCATATCTGCCTGCATGTTTCCATGCTTCTTCCTGTCATGATAATAATAAACTAAACCTCTGAACTTAAAAAAAAAGAATGTCAGTATTAGAATTTGACAGGGGCTATGTAATTTTTTTTTATTTTTTCATTTTTTGGGCTGCGTAATTTTTAAATAGTGTTGGTTCTCAGGAAGAAATTAAACACTCAATTGAATTTTCTTTTTTTGTAAATTTTTTTTCAGTTTATTTACTTTACATCCCAAGGGTCCCTCTTCCTCCTCTCCTTCCAGTCCCCCCTTTCCTTCCTTCCCCTTTGCATTCTCCCTTTCCCCTAGAAAAGAGGAGCCATCTCCTCCATATCAACCCTCCCCAGCACATCAAGTCATACCAGGATTGAGCATATCCTCATCCCCTTAAGCCAGCAAAGGTAGCACTGCCAGGGGAAAGTGATCCAAAAGCAGGCAGTAGAGTCCACATTAGAAATAGCCCCTCTACCCTTCATTCGCAAGTCGACCCACGGAAGACCAGGCTCCCCACCCCACCCCCCACACACCATTTTCCACGTATGTGCAAGGGGCCTAGGTCTAGACCATGCATGTTCCTAAGTTGATGCCTACAAGAAGCACAAGGATGAAGAGGGAACAAATATTGAGGGAATGTCCAATCAATAATTGGCCCACCCTGAGAACCACCCCACGGAAAAAATCCAGCCCCGGGAACTATTAATGATGCTCTGCAATGCCTGCAGACAAGAGGCTAACTTAACTGTCATCTGGGAGGCTACCTACAGATTGGGAAATGATCTTCACCAACCCTTTATCTGACAGAGGACTCATATCCAGTGTATATAAAGAACTAAAGAAGCTGAAAAGCAGCAAACCAAGTAATCCACTTAAAAAAAATGGGGAACAGAGGTAAACAGAGAACTCTCTGCAGAGGAATATCGAATGGCAGAGAAACAAAGAAATGCTCATCCTCATTAGCCATCAGGGAAATGCAAATCAAAACGACCCTGAGATATCACCTTACATCCATCAGAATGGCCAAGATGAAAAACTCAAGTGACAACACATGTTGGAGAGGTTGTGGAGAAAGGGAAACCCTCCTCCACTGCTGGTGGGAATGCAAACTCGTACAATCACTCTGGAAATCAATCTGGCACCTTTCTCAGACAACTACATATAGCACTTCCTCAAGACCCACCCATACCACCCCTATGCATATATCCAAAAGAGGCTCAAGTACACAATAAGGACATTTGCTCAACCATGTTCGTAGCAGCTTTATTTGTAATAGCCAGAAGCTGGAAACAGCCCAGATGCTCCTCAACTGAAGAATGGATATGGAAATTGTGGTACAGCTACACAATGGAATATTATTCAGCAATGAAAAACAAGGAAATCATGAAATTTGCAGGAAAGTGGTGGGAACTGGAAAGGATCATCCTGAGTGAGCTATCCCAGAAGCAGAATGACACACACGGTATATACTCACTCATATAGACATATATGATAAACATAGGATAAACCTACTAAACTCTGTACATCTAAAGAAACTAATCAAGAGAGAGGACCCTGACTAAAACACTCAATCCCCATCCTGAAAGGCAAAGAGGAAGGACATCAGAAGAAGAAGAAAACAGGAAACAAGCTAGGAACCTGCCACAGAGGGCCTCTGAAAGGCTCTGCCCTGCAGACTACCAAAACCCAGCACTTAAGGACCCGACAACTTCTCACTCCAGCCCCAAGCAATCTGACAGCCTCTTATTGCCTCTGTGGGTACTCAAAGAGATGTACACACATGCTACACAGACAAACACAAAAGACATATAGTTAAAATTACATCTTTTGGAAAAGAAATGTTAACTCTGAGCTTATGTCTCTGTCTTATTTTGTTCTTCCTGGAGCAAAGTGCTTTTGTTCTCCTGACAGAGTGGGCTTTGGTATACGATTCAGAGACTATTAAACTATTATGATGTATCTTCTGGGTAAGTATGTGTGCCTGAGTCAAACAGAGTGTGCATGTTCTTCACTCCAGAGCTGCCTCCTTTCGCCTGTAAAAATGGCAAAAGCTCATGGATGAGTGAACAGTGCACCTTTGACCTTTGCTCAAGTGGGTCACAGAGATTAGTAGCTCATCTTTCCAGTGTCTAAAATTCAGGCTCCTATTTACCCATTTTCTTACCTCTTCCCAAACACCTGAAGACATCATGCATTCCTACTTTTCAGGAGAAAATTTTCTCTTTATTCCCACAGAAAAGCTTTGAGAAATAAACTTTGATTTATGACTTTGATTTACTTGCCACCAGACCTTAAAAAAAATTCCATCCACACATACTAACTCTTTTCTTCTATCTTCTGAATCTGTCACTTGCACACAGTTCAAATACGTCCTCTACTTTATCTACTTCAGAAAGTTCATTGATGATTATTCTCTTTTCCTCCTATAGTGTGCACACAAGTCAATTACCACTGTCTTCTTTGCTACTTTATCTACTGTCCTATATCTTTCTTGCCTCCATCAGACATAGGCTTCTTGAAAGACTTATTCATTTGCCAGAAAATATGACATGCAAAACAATGTTTCTCTCAAATGTCTGTAATTATCCAGAATTGGTGCATATATTACTCACATAGGAAGAAGTGCTGTAAAAAGAATTAAGGTTGCAAATTAGCTGACCTTAAGAGGGTTTCTTGGTGTATCTGCAGAACAATCACCACACCTAATTCTCCAGGAACATTATGGAAGAGGGTTAATACATCTGCTTAGCAATAGTATAGTCTGTGTATGATACAGAAGCTGCACCCATGAACTCTCAACATTATGATTCTCTAAATAAGCCCTAAATTATGACACTGCCAGTTGACTTGTCCGTGAGGATAAGGAAAAAATCTTATGAGACCCCACCCTACATTAAGAGCTACAAATGTTGGCTGCTAAGAGATGAAGCATCAATGCTGTCCAGGGGAAAAAACCCTTCAGTAGGGTGATTTATTTCTGAGGGGTCAGCCTTGAGTACATATGCATACATGCTACATTTTTGAAATTGACAGGTTGTATTTATTAATTTATAAGTACAAAAGGCATAACAATAATTATTATAGAATAAGAAGCACTGAAAAGTGTTATTTTTAAGAAAAAACCTGGACTCACTGTAATCAAAAGTATTCTTTAAATGTAGAATGGGGGCAGGGAAGTTGGAATGTGGGTGTCATGATGTGCTAGACAATCAAAAGCAATTGTTTGGAGAAGATAAGGAATCATGAACTAAGGAATGCAAACTGGCTTTAAAGCTTGGTCAAAAAAGAAAAATTAATCTTCCGGAGAGTTTGTAGAAGGGAACACAACTCTACCAGTTCATTGAGGTTAGCCTAGTGAGACCCCTTACCAACTGTAAATATAAAAAAATATTACTTTAAGCAAATTTTTGTGGTAGTTTGTTATAGCAGCAGTAATAAACTTATGCTGAAAATTTTATTTCACATCACATTGATTCTATAATTTGTGAAATCAATTTTTCTTCTTGACAGTTGAATTATTCAGAGTTTTCTAAAGAATTAGAAGCAACAGAATCTGTCTTTCTTCCTATCTACCATATTGCTGTCATCTGTCTATCTATTTTCTGTGTAAATATTTTAAAATACTGGTTCATTGTCACACAGTCTTGGCATAAATGAGACAAAAATTACAAATAAGTTTCACTTTGGATAGAAATAAAATTAATTCACGTATAACCAAACATTTATTGAGTAGCAATTTCTTCCATATTGAAACATTCCATATTCAGGCACCTTGCTTAACTGTCAGGAAAAAGACAATACAAGGAAAGGAGTAACTCATAAGTTTCAGGAAGTTATTGAAACTTGGAAGATTTACAAGACCCTCCCTTAAGGTTTTATAAGCAGTAATGACTTCTGGGAAGAGGGGATTATCTCCTTTTTCTTGACACAACACTTGCTTATATAAGTGTTGTGTATTGTCAGCAAGGAGGCAGCTTTTCTGAGTTGCCCTTCAGGAGGACATGGATTTTCAGCACTGTCTTTGAGTCATGCTTTTTTTTTCTGTCAGAATCTAAATTGTTAATCTCAAATTACTAATTGGTTTATTAAGTAATCTCAGTTGAATCATCCTTTTTATTTTATTTTTGAAAAAATTTTTTGCCAGTGCCCATCTGGACTCCTGTGTATGATACATTTGGGCATTTGTTCATGTCTGCTTAGGAAAGCCATATTACAAACAAAAAACATTACTGTAAAAATGTGGAGTAATATTTGCTGAATTATTTGACTCAATAATGTATTTAGTCTTAAGGATAAAAAGAATAGTGATATATTCAGAGATATTATTTTTAATTTTAATTTTATTTTTATTAATTATAGTTTATTCACTTTGTATCTCAGCTGTAGCCCCCTCCCCCACCCCCTCCCACCCTCCACCCTCTTCTTCTCCTATGCCCCTCCCCCAGTCCAATGATAGGAGAAGTCCTCTTCCCCTTCCATCTGACCCTAGCCTGTCAGGTCTCAGCAGGACTGGCTGCATTGTCTTCCTCTTTGGCCTAGTGAGGCTGCTTTCCCCTCAGGTGGAAGTGATCAAAGAGCCAGCTCATGAAGTCATGTCAGAGACAGTCCCTGTTCCTATTACTGGAGAACCCTTTTGGACACTGGATTGCCATGGGCTCCATCTGTGCAGGGGTTCTAGGTTATCTCCATGAATGGTACTTGTTTGGAGTATCAGTCTCACAAAAGACCTCTGTGCCCAGATATTTTGGTTCTATTGCTCTCCTTGTGGAGCTCCTGTCCCCTCCAGGTCTTTCTATCTCTCCCTTCTTTCATAAGATGGGTCAGCCATTAATATCTAGTCTCAGTGCAGCCACTCCTGATGAGATTTGATAGACTAAGATCAGAAAGAAAGAGAGGGGGACCTCCCCTATCAGTGGACTTGAGGATGGGCATATGTGAAGAAGGGGGAGGGAAGGTGGGATTAGGAGGGGAGGAAGGAGGGGTTTATGAGGGGATACAAAGTGAATAAGGTGTAACTCATAAAAGTTAAAAAAAAAATCTAGGCTCACAACCATAAATATAAGTTGTATTATTTTAAAAAATACCTGGAATACACTTAAAAATCCAAACCTATAGATAGACATTCATGAAGAAGGAAAAACCTCCACTTTCTCAACTTAGGATATAGTTCATGTACTTCACCATCTTAACTGGTACATCTAGTACACTCATAGATAAATGTGCTTGTTGCTTTGAAATATATACCCTCTAGCTATCAATCTCAATCTTCTACTCTTTACCCAACAGAACATTTGACTACTCCAGTGAGATGGGCTGGCTGGTACAAAAGCTTTCTGCCAAGGCCAGTGATTTAATTTCAGTTCTTGGGATCCACATGTTGGAAGGAGAAAACTGACACTTACAAATTGTCATTTGACTTCTTTGTGCAAACTGCCATGTTTGGCCACTTACACACACACATACTCCCTCACCCACACAGACAACTATTTGTCAATTTCTGTTGATTAGAAAGACACTGAGCATCTCATTCTCCCTCAAGGAATGTTCATTTAGACCCCTTCTCTCTGTAAAATGGGCTATTTGAATTACCCACCTCTGAAACTGTTTTCAAGGCTGTGAAGGTTTTAGAAAGGCAAGCCTGGCTAGGCAAAGATGGCAAAGAAGTAAAGAGATGTCCTCACAAAAGCTTACATACAATGGTTTGCATATGTTTTAATAACAACATTGTCAATAGCAGTTAAAATGGTTAACATAGCCATATATATATTAATATAATATATTAATTTGTACACACACACACACATGTATATAAAATTTACCAGTACTACACTCTTTTTATCATCATTGCTTTCTATTGAATTTTTGTGAAATTGGAAATGAGAGTCTTAAAAAAATTACTTTCTGTCTCAGGATTGCTTTGGTATGTGTGATCCATCACAATTCCAAGACCTTGAACATTGGCTTGGTGATTTTTATAAAGTTGTCATATGAAATTCAGAGACAGATTCTTGTACATTTTGAAATCCATTTGAAAGCACTAACATCTTGACACTATTGTCTTCTAATGAGAAGACATGTGATAATTATCAGCTCATTTAGATCTTTAATTTTTCAACCAGTATTTCACAGCTTTCTTATGTAAGTTCCATACTTACTATTCATGTATGTTTATTACACACAGCACTGATTTCCCAAGGGCATTTTTAGACAAATGCCAAATTTATCTGTGAAGTGTTTATAGCCCTAGGGGAAAACATACTGTCTTTCACCATGAAGCATAGTCTTTGTTGTGACATTTTTGTAGATATCCCTCATAAGAGAGTTACTCTTCTTATGCTTAGCTTGCCAAATATTTTCATCATGAGACAGTGTCTTTGAGTTGTTCTTGTTCTGTATGCAGATACTTATATGAGAATCTGATTTTTCTCTTCTGTGGTGTGACACATAGCATTAACTAACTTTAGAATATTAATATAACTTTGAAGAAAAATAATAAATATTACCTTGTCCTGATTTATAATTCTATTCCCATTTTTTTTCTGGATTCATTTTGATAATGTTACATGGAAGACTTTTACCTCTACACACTCAGACGTAATCTAGTCTTCTTTCTTGTAATACTCTTGGCTTTGGCACCATTGATCTCTACAAAATCAGTATGAAAATTCATGAAGAATTAGCATTAATGAAGTGGAAATTTCTGGTTTCTTTGAAGACTACATTTTGTCATGTGATGTTTTTCTGCAAGCTGGGCAAGTGATGTTTTTCCAAGTTGGCTTGTGAGAGGGCACTTGATATTTTCCTGTGACCCCTCATGTGTGAGGGGCTCGACTTTGGCCAGCTGAGAACATCCTGGATGGACTTTGCAGAGCAAACACATATAGAGGTCCGCACACAGGACATCACTCTTTGGATTGACATCGCTCTTTGGATCAGCATCGCTCCATTGATCTTTGTGCTTTTCGATACTTGGCTTTGCATTGAGAAAAGTTCCAGAGAGCTTCTCTAGGCAATCCGACTAAGCCTTATGGCTTTCCTGCTTAGTGTTGGTCTTTGGACGACTGTTGGTATCCTGACAACTGAGTCTGGCAATCCCCAAATGACCCATCAACCCTGATCAGCAGGAAGTAGATTAAAAAAGACTACAGCTCTTTCCCCTACTAATCAAACTAAGATTGCAGGGGTTTGGAAAGGAGGTAAAGGTGCTTAAGAACCCTAAATAAAGTAGGTTTGGTGAAAGTCTACATATTAATTTTTAAGATATCTTTCTTTTCCAATATATGATCTGTGTTTGATGTACTATGGCTGATTAAGATTGTTCTTTTCATTTGAGTTCATTCAGAGACTTTATTTCTTCCTAAATTATTTTTAATAATGTTCGCTTTTCCAAGAATGTTTTCATACTGTCTGTTATGTAATCAGTTACCATACAATTATTTCTATAATTTATTGATCATCCGTTTTATTTCTATAAGACCAGTAGTAACGCATTAGTAAGCTATTTCATCCCTTTATTCAGATACCCGAGAGAAACAATTTGAGAACGGTAAAATTTATTTTAATCAGAGTTTACAGGTTTTACAGTGCTGTAAAGGTGTGGTGAATCACACGAGAAGTTCACACTAAGGCATGCAGGAAAATAAAACAAATAAACAAAAATTTAAGCAATCAAACAGACAAAATAACAAAGGGAGTATAGGAAAGGCCATTTCAGTGTACAGGCCTCGGCTGCATACCCTCTGGTTAACTGCTTGCTCTCACTGGTATGTCTACCTTTTGTTGTTGTTGTTTCATACCATGCCACTAATTCAGCCAGAGACCTCGTGATATAATGATGGCCCATTAAGCATTCTTTCAGGCACACCCAGAGGTTTGACTCACTAATCTCAAAGTTCTCAATCCAATCAAATAAGGTAATCCTCAACAATTAAATCATAAATCAACATAAATCATTACAATGTCATTTTGATATATGATGCTTCTTATTTATGAGTGGTTATTTGAACTTCTTGTCCTTCTATCAAGTGTGTATGCGTGTTAATCTAGCTAAAGTTTAGTTAATTTTATCAAAAACCCTGCTGTTTCTTAGCTTTCTGATTATTTTTCGTGTTTTTGTACCTTAAATCAAGATTAATTTGCCCTGTCTCTTCTGTTGTTTTAGGGGTAGAAATTGAGAGTTTTTTTTCTTTGTCAACATAGATAAAACAAGAGAGTTCTTTCTCACCTCTGCGTTAGCCACAGATCATTTTTATTTTATATTTTGTCTTTTAACTTTATAATCTCAAAGCATTTTTGTTTGTTTTTCATGGTTTTGATTTGCTGTTTGTGTACATTATTCGATTTTCACATATTTATTAGTTTCTCAATTTTTCCTCTTGCCATTTTTCTATAAAAATTTCATTCCCTTGTGGTCAGATGATCTTGTATTATTCTGTTTTAAATGTCTAGATTTGTTTTGAAGTGTAGCACATGGTTCAACTTAGTGAATATTCCATTCTCTTGAAGAGTACATGCTGTTGAATGCTGTTGCTAGGTGGAGCAAGACATGGATAGTTCATAGTTTTCCTAGGCTTACGGTCTTCTTTATTTTCTTCTTCTGTCTCATTCTTCTGTCTGGTTAGAAAAAAGAAGAACAATTGAAGCTAGAAAATACCCATTATTAATTTATTTTGTTTGGAATAGTTCTAGCTCAATAATTTCTTAATTGAATTTTGCTCATAAAATTTGTTTATTGATTTTCAGAAACTCTTGGGCCTTAATTTCATCTTAAATGTGGAATAATAAATACTGTTTTAATCTTACTAAACTTCAGAGTGCCTTTTAATTGAGAATGTTTAGAGCACACTCATAACACCATGATAGGGATAACTATACCGCTAGCATTTGCCAATGACTGAAAATAAGTTTTATTGTCACATGGGGCAAAGCTACTTGAATCTAGTAGAAATAAGTGGCTAAATATCCTGCAGGTTACAGAGCACATGTCTACACATAGCGTCATTTTGTACAAAATATTACTAATGCCTAAGTTCGATGTAAGTGAAACCTCATCTGTAAAATAAAAGAGTAGGGGAAAATAGAAGTAATAGTTCTCAAATAAGGACAGCCTAGATAAGAAGACATTCTTAATTTCAAATCATTAATGCAGATGACAGAGTCTCTTTGACTTTGAAAAACCACATTAAAAATATATGGCTTATTTTACATCATTTAACTGATTATGTTTAAATATGTGCCTAAAATAGAAGTTCAAAGTTGCCCATTTTCCAGTAAAAATGGTAAGTCAGAGCCTTGGGAGATAGCTCAGCATCTCTCAAGAACAGTCACTGTTCTAGAGGATTTGGATTTGGTTTCTATCAACCCACATCAGGCAGCTGACCACTTCCTCTAAATCCAGTCCTCAGGGACCTGAGGTACTTTAACCTCTTTGGGCATCTGGACACACACGTGGTAAACATAAACTCATACAAATATGTGCATATAACACAAAGATATTAATAATTATTACATATTTTTAAACTGGTAAGATATATTAAAATCCTTATGTTAAAATATATAACACAAGAAAACATGAAAATATTGAACAAGCATATCAGTGAAAATAAAAAATCATAGTCTGGAGAAAGGAATAATTTTCTGCTAACATCAGAGGATTCATTTGCAAAGAGGAAGATCGGTATTTGGGCAGCCTACAATTTAGAACTTCATTATTTCTAAAGAACCAATGAGAGGCCGTCTAAGCAAGCACTTATGTTTGAAAGCACTACTGCTAATGTTTTGTAAAAAACATGAAAATTTTGTCAGGGTGGTAGCCAGTTCATTAATATAAGCACTATGATTATCCTGAGTCTTGTAGAAAAAAAATGAACTTAAACATTACATTCAATTCTTTGAGTTCAAATTCCTTGAGTGTAAGTATATTGTAAAGATAGGCTATGTGAGAGGTTCCCATTTGTGTTTCTGAAGAGAAAACAAATAATTTAGAGGTCACATTGACTTTTTACTACAATGTATGACAGAGAAACTCTGGGCTACTCAATACATCTGTCAGTTTTAATTCCAGAAGCAGAGCAGAGTTCCAAGTAAGCAAAGCATTAGAATATCATTATTACTTTGGTTATTCTCCTATCTCTGAGTATTTGCAATATGTACACTCAAAGCTAATTTATTTTTAGGTCTATCCTGGGAGCACACAAACACAATCACAGGAAAATGACAATTTTCCTTACTAAATTGTATCTCTGATGAATTCATTTCAGTCAAAGTTGAAATAGCACCGAGTCTTTGAGCTTTTGTTTTCAAAAGTTTTTTTGTTTTGTTTTGTTTTTAAATCTTGTAGACACAAGAGGAATAGTGCTTCCTAAAGATCCAGCTATAGCACTCCTAGGGATATATTCAAAGTATGCTCAAGTATACAACAAGGACATTTGCTCAACCATGTTCATAGCAGCTTTATTCATAATAGCCAGAATCTGAAACAAACCCAGATGTCCCTCTGTTGAGGAACGAATACAAAAACTGTGGTGCATTTACACAGTAGAATACTACTCAGCCATTAAAAACAAGGAATTCAGGAAATTTGCAGGCAAATGGTAGGATCTAGAAAAGATCATCCTGAGTGAGGTATCCCAGTAGCAGAAAGACACACATGGTATATACTGACTTATAAGAGGATATTTGCCATATAAAATAGGATAAACATACTAAAATCTGTACACCTAAAGAAGCTAAGCAAGAAGGAGGATCCTGGGTAAGATAATCAATCCTCACTCAGAAAGGCAAATAGGACCAACATTAGAAAAGGGAGAAAACAGAAAACAGGACAGGAGCCTACCACAGAGGGCCTTTGAAAGGCTCTACCCAGCAAGGTATCAAAGCAGATTCTGAGACTCATAGCCAAACTTTTGGCAGAGTGTAAGGATTCTTATGAAGGAAAGGGGAGATAGAAAAACCTAGAGGGGACAGGAGCTCCACAAGGAGAACAACAGAACCAAAATATCTGGGCACAGGGGTCTTTTCTGAGACTGATACTCCACACACGAACCATGCATGGAGATAACCTAGAACCTCTGTACAGATGTAGCCTATGGCAACTCAGTATCCAAGTGGGTTCCTAGTAAGGAAAACAGGGACTGTCTCTGACATGAACTCAGTGGCTGGCTCTTTGATCACCTTCCCCTGAGTGGGGAGCAGCCTTACCAGGCCACAGAGGAAGACAAAGTGTCCAGTCCTGGTGAGATCTGATAGGCTAGGGTCAGAGGGAAGGGGAAGAGGACCTCCTCACCTATCAGTGGACTTGGGGAGGAGCATGGGAGGAGATGAGGAAGGGAGGGTGGGATTGGGAGGGAATGAGGAAAGGGTTTACAGCTGGGATACAAGTAAATAAATTGTAATTTATAAAATAAATTAATTTAAAAAATCTCGTAGATACAGGAGACTAGGATTCATACTTTGTGAAGCTGAACATTCAACAACAATGCAGATAATCAGAAAGTGACAAATCCTTTCATGCTGCTGTTTTTTTTTTTTTGTTTTTGTTTTTGTTTTTGTTTTCCCTAGGGAAAAACTCTTCCACAAGTGGGCCTTGGTCCTCCTGAGTTGCACCTGATTGCAGGATACTTCAGGAATAGCCAGCATTTGTGAGACTTTTCACTAAAACATAACATCTTCATAGCCGTGTAACTCACTCAACCACCAGTGTTGCTTGTGATAAGGAACCATGAGTTTCATGGAATTCTTTTTCTATGACAGGCTACTAATCACTCTTGATTTTGTGATAAATTTAAATGCTGACTAATCTACTCCGAAGAAGAATTAAGCTTCAATATTGGATGAAAGTATTCATTAGAATTATTTACACCCTTAAAGCAAAATTTCAGAAAAACTGGAGGTGATATGAACAACTGACACAATCTATCTTAAGAAAGCACATTCTTTATTAGTATTTGTATTTATTATATGAATTTTATATAAATATATAATCAGATTAATAAATTTTACTAAAATAGAATTCATTATGTCAATTTGTAATCTGAATTTGTAATTTGTATTCTGCTACATCTTCTAACTAAGGTGTACTTTCCAGTGATTGTTAACTTAGGGCTTAAACAATAACATTATTACTTAATCAGAAGAATGATAAAACCTTTAATTGTTGAAAGAATGCCCACCACAACCACCTCCCTTAGTTTCTTCAAATTTCTTCAAGTTATTAATTTTAAGACATGTGACAGAAATATAGAAGAATCTGCACGGTGGAAGAAAAACATCACAGAACCAAGTTTCTTCTGTCAAGGACAATTTTATGTGCATGAATCATGAAATACATATTACACACTTCCGTATTTTGATGGACACTTTATTGTTATTGTGCTCATTGTTGTTACATTATTCTATACACTGAGGATGGAAATCAGAGCAGTTAATCATTTGTCACTGTCATGTATTTTTCATACTAGTAATTAAATCACCTCATGCTTATGAGTGAAAGTTGAGTAATAGATCCAGTATATAAGTCATATGTCATGCTGAATAATTGCCACTTTGATACATCAGTTTAAAACCAGATGTTAGTATATTTAAGCTGTATAAAAATGAATTAGTCATTTCTATTTTCCCCGTAACAGCAAAGAATTAAGTAGATATTTGAGAGTTCAATGACAAACATGAATTTTTCAGATCTCGATTCCCTATGAAAGTTTTGTATCCAATGCAAGATAAGAGTCGGTGAATTATTCTTCAGTTTTGTGCTGTGATTGTATGGTTTGTCATAAAATTTGGTGTTTTCTATCTCTATTCTGATTATCTTTATCTTTTAGAAGTAATTTTTGCTTAGCATTGCGGTTGGCCCTGTGGCAGCGTTCTGTAGGATCTACTTATTTGGCCTTCACAATGCTCTTGTGCAGCGTATACTGGTAGAAGCTTCATGCTGGATGTGAGAAATCTGAAAGCTGGAGAACTTTTAAAAGCTGTGCAAAGTCACCTGAGTTTTGATGGTGGAGCTAGAACTCCGGACCAGGTTGTACAGTGATAGACTCCATACCCCAGCCTTGCCTAGCGCTCTGCCTTCTAATGTCTTCTGTCAAGCTGGCCATGTCCTCCCAGTCACCCATCCTCTATTCACATGGGCACAGTTTTACGTTCCAAAACATAAGTATTCCTAAACCCCGGCTCCATGACACTCAGCGTTGTGTGTTGAAAGGGGGCGAGTCATTCTTTATAACTCAAGGCTCCAATGAATAAAGCACCACCACTGCATCCAGTTACCAGCCAGTTTCTCCTAACTTTGGCCTTACTGTTTCTTTTCTGTTAGTGAGGTAGTGCTCCAAGCTTACACCAGAGATTTGAACACATCTCTGAATTTAAACTCCTTCACAATTTCCAGTTTGTTTATTCATTCCTTCACTAGCATTTTATTTTTCATTTCTTCTTCAGCTTATTTGCATTTTGACTAAGTTTGAGCAGTTTGAACTGTTGTAGTGAGCAATCTCTAGAATGTCAGTATGTTTCCGTAACAGAGGATTCTGTCCCTTTCAGCTCTGTTGCCAGGAGCAGGTGATTGCTACAGTTTTCAGAGGCAGAGGGAGGTATACCACTGATGGAGACACCAATTCTGGACTCTTTTAGCCTCAAAGTGACATTTGTGCTGGCTAATACCAATTTATTAAGACAATTTGAATGCAAGGATGAATGGAAAAACAGAAACAACATAGAAATATCTGGTGATCTTGGTAATTTTTCCCACCATATATGAAAAATTAAGGTGTCCATGTATAAATTCTGAAGTTGGCTTTTATTCTGATTTGTAAATTAATTGGTTGCCTCTTTGAACTATTTTATCTTTGTTCTATTGATGTGTAGTGTAGAAAAATGTAAATTATTAAAGTGTAAGTTATAATGATATTATTTAGTTCCAATTTTATAGTAATATGTTTCTATTCTTATAATGAACATGACATCAATATAATGCTATTATAAGCCAATAAAGTTGTGATTGATTAATTCCATGAGATATAAAGCAAAAATCAGTTTCATCATTGCATGGCAGACCTTGTCAATTTCAAATGATTTTTTCAAATACATAATTTCTGTCATATAATATGTGCTATCAAATTGAAATTTCTTATACATGGATCAATCTCTAAATGTCTGAAAGCCTCACAAAATGACATTCATATGAGTGTTTCAGTTTTCTCCTGAATTTTCTATTTTCTTTTGTCGTTTATTTCTGTCTGGTTGCCTGCTTTGCCTTTCTTTCTTTCTTTCTTTCTTTCTTTCTTTCTTTCTTTCTTTCTTTCTTTCTTTCTTTCTTTCTTTCTTTCTTTCTTCCTTCCTTCCTTCCTTCCTTCCTTCCTTCCTTCCTTCTTTCCCCTCCCTCCCTCCCTCTCTCCCTCCCTCCCCCCTCTCTCTCTTTCTTTTTCTTTTTTCTTCCTCCCCACTCTCTTTCTGTCATCAATATAAGGTTTTCTATTGAACTACCAGATTAAAGGATTCCAATTTCCCACAGGTAAGTTTTCTTGTCACCATAGCAAATGAAGAAAAAATACTAGATATTGGACAGAAGTATCCCCCATAAGGAAAAACTCCTAAACTTATGAATCACTTGTCTAAAGTTTATATGTGTTCAAATCAAATAATCTCTTTGAGGTCAATTTTAATGAATATAGGCTTCCAAAATTTCAATTCATAGTAAGAAAAATATGTCAACAAAATTAGCTTTGATTTATTTTTATCAAGATGAAAATTTCTTTTCAAATGCTCTTGATTCCTGATTAATAACTCAGTCCCTTTTCTCTGTACTAAGTTCTTAAACAGTTACTATTTTATACACTTATCATTAATTATATATTTAATATTATATATGTCTATAATATTTGTATCATATATTTATATTGTAATATTGTTCTTACAAAAATAGAATTTCTTTTGCTTTTAACTTTGGTCCTTGAGCAGAATATATATATGTGCCTTGGTTGGTCAGACACTTCAGGAGGTGAGGACGCTAGGCATTCCTGGTGTGGTCCTGGAACTCTTCATTGTGCTTGCTTTATATCTGTTCTATGTAGGAAAATTAATGAGTTCACCTGTCTTACAAGTTTAGAGGAAGAATCTATTAGCTTACGGTTAAGTTTCTTAAAAACTACAAGAGTCTCATTTCTTTGATGTTGTTGTCTCTTTTCCTTTATCTAGAAAGATTAAATGTTAGAAAACACATGCTTCCTATTTGGAAGCAGAGGAGTTAAAGCTAGATTTAAGGGTTATCTCATTCATTGTATTTCTTCCATTTTAGTTGGGCAGCCAAAGCTTAAGAACCAACTTGATAACTGAAAGCTAGAGTTGTATAACTTTCAGTATCTGCCATAGCTCAACATTGATTTCAACCCTCTTTAAAATTATTTGTTCTCATGTTTTTCAGCATATTTCTTAGCAGTTTTTATGTATAATTTATGTATTTGAAAAGTCAATTGAAAGAAAACAATAACGCTAGGTTACAAGTAATAACTACAGCTTTATATGCAAGTTGGCAATGTACGTATCTTAATTTGCAAGATAATGTGTTATATTTTATTATATATGTTAATGTCATAATAAAATATAATAAATTAGTGTTATGTTATATTTTAATGAGAAGTTATTCAAATTTTAATAAGTTTAATCTTATGATTTTTACCTTTTTATAATTTGAACTGTGAAAGATGACATGAGGATACTTGGTTTTGTAGTTTAAACTTGTCAAGGACTTTTTAAATGTGTGTTTTGGTGATAAATAAGTAATTAAAACTATATTTGGTGTGAAGCTTCACAGCTTCAGAATGACTACTCTAAATACATACATGTTTACTGACATATTTAGATTTTGGTGTCCAGTTAAAAATCTACACATTGTCATTTTGTTCTATTGACCTTGTCCTTTGCTTTACAGAAGCTTTTCAGTTTCATCTGCACCAACCCTACATCTGACAGAGGGCTAAAATCCAGAATATATAAATAACTCAAGAAGTTAAACACTAAAAATTGCAAGTAATCAAATTAAAAAATGGAGTACAGAGATTCTGAATCAACCAAGGACCATGCATGGAGAGGACCAAGACCCCCTGCTCAGATTTAGGTCATAGGCAGCTACGTCTCCTTGTGGGTCCCTTTGGCAAGAGGAGCAGGGGCAGTCACTGGCATGAACTTGGTTGTCTTCTCTTTGATCACCACCCCCTGGCAGTGTAGACTTATTATTCTACAGAGAAAAAGGATCCAGACAGTCTTGATGAGACCTGATAAGCTATGCTCAGATAGTAGGGGAGGAGGACCTCCCCTATCAGTGGACTATGAGAGAGACATAAGAGGGAAAGAGGGAAGGAGGGTGGGAGTGGGAGGAGATAAGGGAGAGAACTACAGCAGGTATACAAAGTGAATACATTGTAATAAAAAGAAATCTGCTTTGGTACACTGCTAGGTAGAGTCTTTCAGAGCCCTCTGCCATAGGCTCCTGTCCTGTTACTTGTTTTCTCCTGCTTCCAATGTCCATCCCATTTGTTTTTCTAAGTGAGGCTTGATCATCTTACCCCGCATCCTCTTTCTTGTTTATCTTCTTTAGGTGTATAGATTTTAGTATGCTTATCCCATCTTATAGGTCTAATACCCCCTTAAAAATGAGTATATACAGTGTGTGTCTTTCTGATCCTGGGATACCTATCTCAGGATGATCTTTTCTAGATCCCAACATTTGCCTGCAAAGTTCATGATTTCCTTGTTTTTAATTGCCCTCCTCCATTGCTGGTGGGAATGTAAACTTGTACAACCACTTTGGAAATCAGTCTGGTGCTTTCTCAGACAATTAGGAATAGTGCTTCCTCAAGATCCAGCTATACAACTCCTGGGCATATATCAGAAAGATGTTCAAGTACACAACAAGGACATTTGCTCAACCATGTTTGTAGCAACTTTATTCATAATAGCCAGAACCTGGAAACAACCCAGATGTTCATCAGTGGAGGAATGCATACAGAAATTGTGGTACTTTTACACAATGGAATACTACTCAGCACTTTCAAATTCTTTATGATAAGTTAACACAGAAATACTTTAAGGAAATAGTTTCTTTTGGGAGATGTGTTCTAATTTCATTCTTGTGAAATCTTTACATACCTAAGAAACAAATAGAGAAAAAAAAAGAAGAAAAATATATGTAGAGATAGTGAAAAAGCAAAATGTGATGAAGAATATGTTTTTAAAACTCTGTATGTATTTTCTGGAAATAATTTAGGTTTGGCTTCATATTTAGATCTCAGATGTTTTGTGAACATTTTGTGCATGATGTGGCCAAACTGTGACTCTACAGATAAACAATTTGTCAAGTACAGTGTTTGGAAGGACTTTCACTCCCCTTGCATTGTTTTGGATCCTCATAGACACCTGAGTATACATGTGAGCCCATGATTGGGCTCCTTCCTTTTTTCTAGAATATGTGTGCTGTTTTGCTGATATCACACTCCATTGATTTCTCCTGCTTCAGGGTAATTTTTTATTTTTTATGTCTAAACACATACCTTTTAATTTTTTTTCCTTTTTTATTATTATCATTTTTTACAATTTATTTATTTTGTATCCCAGCTGTGGCCCCTTCTCTAGTCTCCTCCCAATGCCACCTTCCCTCCTCCATCTCCGCCTATGCCCCTCCCTTAATCCACCCATAGGGGAGGTCCTCCTCCTCTTCTATCTGATCCTGGCCTATCATGTCTCATCAGGACTGGTTGCATTGTCTTCCTCTGTGGCCTGACAAGGCTGCACCCATCAGGGGGATGTGATCAGAGAGCCAGCCACTGAGTTCATGCCAGAGAGAGTCCCTGCTTCTTTTACTAGGGGACCCACCTGGAGACTGAGTCTATGGGCTACATCTGAGTCAGGGTTTTAGGTCCTCTTCATGCATTGTCTTTGGTTGGGGTGTCATTCTCTTCAGCGCCCGGAGGGCTCAGTTTTTATGGCTCTGTGGTCTCCTTTCGGAGTTCCTGTCCCTTACAGTTCCTTCTATTTCCTCCTTCTATCATAAGATTCCCTGCACTCTGTCCAAGGCTATGAGTCTCAGCCTCTGCTTCGATGCCTCCATCAGCAGAGTCTTTCCGGGTCAGTTTAGAAGGCGCAGCTCCAATACCATTCTTCTCTCCAAGATTGATTAGGCAAAGATTGGTCTACAGCCTCGTATTTCCCAGTGAATTTCAGAATGAGCTGATCAATTCGACAGAAGGTTTTCTGCTGGTATTTTGCTTGGGTTTCCGCTGAATGTTTAGAAAGATTTGGTGACAATTCACATTCTAACATACTGAGCCTTCTCAATCTGTGAAGATATTTTTTATGTTGTTACACTTTGAAGTTTTCTCCCAGTAGTATGTTATAGTTTTAATTGCATAAATCCCACATGTCTTTTGCTTTGAAGCATTTTATATTTTTTCTACAGTTATCAATATTATAATTTTAGTTTATTGTCCAATTCATTTTTGCTAATACATAGAATTCATAATAAGTTTCCATAAACCTTATGTCATAATTTGCTAAATTCATTTAATATGTATTGAGTTTTAAAATATATATTCTAGCCCAACTGGGTCCAGATATTTTGGCTCTGTTGGTCTCCTTATGGAGCTCCTGTCCTCTCCAGGTCTCTCTGTCTCCTCTTTCTTCTGTAAGATTTCTTGCCCAAAGTCTGATTATGAATCTCAGCTTCTGCTTCCATACCCTGCTGGGTAGGAACTTGAATTTTTTCAAATGATTTTTCACACTTATTACACAAGTTTTCCTCTTTTCATGTATAAATATGAATAATATTTTTAATTTTTAAGAAAATATGTACCCTTCTGAATGAGGATTGAGCATCTTCTCTAGGGTCTTCCTTGCTGTTTAACCATTTTAAGAGTATAGATTTTAGTATGTTTATCCTATGTTATACGACTAATAACCACTTATGAATGATTATATACCATGTATGTCTTTCTGTTTCTGGGTTACCTCCCTCAAGATGGTCTTTTCTAGTTCCCACCATTTGCCTGGAAATTTCATGCTCGATCCTCTTTCAGAAGGACAAACGTTATAGACATCAGAAGCAGAAGACAGGGAACAGGACAGGAGCCTATCATAGAGGGCTTCTGAAAGACTCTACTGATCAAAGTATTGAAGCAGAGGCTGAGACTCGTAGCCAAACTTTGGGCAGAATGCACGGAATTTTATGAAAGAAGGGGGAGATGGAAAGACCTGGAACGGGAACTCCGAATGGAGACCAATAGAGTCACAAAACCAAACAAAACAAGACAAAATGAAACAACAACAAAACCCTGAGCCCTGGGGGTCCTGAAGAGACTGAGACCTCAACCAAGGACAGTGCATGGAGAGGACCAAAAACCCTGGCTCAGATGTAGCCCGTAGACTATGTTTCCAAGTGGGATTCTTTCTCTGGCATGAGCTCAGTGGCTGGCTCTCTGATCACTTCCCCCTAATGGGTGCAGCCTTGTCAGTCCACGGAGGAAGACGCTGCAGCCAGTCCTGATGAGACCTGATAGGTCAGATGTCTATGGACTAGGGGAGGGATATAGGGGGAGAAGAGGGAGGGAGGGTAGGATTGGAAGGGGATGGGGGAAGAGGGTACAGCCAGGACACAAACTCAATAAATTGTTATAAATGATAATAATAAAATAATTAAAAAAGAAAAGAAAACACTTACCTTATTTTTAGTTAAGTGTGTGGATGCATTTTTGTGTAAGTATCTACATCTCTGTGCAGGTGGCCATGGGAGACAGAGGTGTCAATCTACCTGGAGCTACAGTTACAGGCTATGGGGATCTGTGTGACTTGGATGCTGGGACGCTCCCTTGGGTAAGAGCTCTTAACCACTGAGCAATTTTTCTAGGTTCTGCTTTGACTTTTAAAACCTTAATATTTTATATTTTAAAATTAACAAGAATTTTGAAAAATCCCAATATGCAAAAGTAAACTTCTTGTTACCATTTAAAGTACATCTTTATTTGATTTTCTAATATTTACTTTAGAAGTTTAGGGACTATCCCTATAGGAATTCTTTTCTAATATCTGTATGATTTTTGTATCAGAATGATTCTGCTTCCGTGAAAGATGTTGGTATGTTTTTTTCTTCTCTTCCACTTTTTCTGTTCATGTTTGATAAAATTCACTGGGGAAATCCACTGGGATTGCTGGAAATCTTCACGTCAAAATGTGCTTCACAGAAATCCATCGTGCTCATGTAGCTTTCCTTGCTTCTGTGTGGATGAGCAGCGTCTTTCCGGATGCTACGCATCTCACCTATATTTTTAACTTTTTGAGTGCGGTTTGCAAAAAGCTTTTCACGATCTTACAGGCCACAGAGTTCTCTATTTGTAAACTTACATTTAATTTTGACTTTGAAAAGTTTATTTTCTGCTCCTGTTGTAATGGATGTTACCTTTCTTGTGGTAATTTCTATGGACTGATTTCTACATTTTGCTCACTTTATTAAAGATTAATACTTTTATTGTTGTTTTCTCCCATTTTTCTATTTTCTTTTTTATTTCTCACTTATTAACATATAAGAATAAATCACTCGCTCTGCATGTTCTTCTGTATACAGTAAGATAGAAAATTTCTTCTAAGTATACTTCAGCATCTGTTGTATTATTTTCATGGCCTTTGTTTTTATCACAGCTATATCAGTGAATTTCCTGGTAAAATATTGCACTATATAGTTTTAATTATAGCCTGGATATTTTAAATACGTAATGTGGCAATACTTTCAAGGCAAATAGTTTCTTTAAAAATCTGAAACATGACATATTTTTTCTGGTAACAAAGCTTTCACTGTGAGAAAAGAACATGCTTTTTGGACTAATTAAAAAGTATCATATATATATATATATATATATATATATATATATATATTTGAAAACAACAAGTAATCAACTTACATGTGAACTTTATGGACCTTATATTTTTTTCTCAGTTGACTCACTCTTCATTAGTAAAATTTTCAACATTTGAAGAAGAATAAAAAAGTCAAAATTAATTTTAGGATCTGTTATCTTTTAATGTTAGTCAGGTATTAGATCTGAGGGTGTCATTTTGTTCTGAGAACAGTGTCTTTTGCTTTACAGAAGTTTTTCAGTTTCATGAGGTTCCATTTATTGATTGTCACTCTTAGGGCCTGTGCTGATGGTGTTCTGTTTAGGAGGTTGTCTCTTGTGCCAATGTTTTCTAGGCTGTTCCCCACTTTTTCTTCTAACCAATTTAGAGTATCTGGTTTTATGTTGAGGTCTTTGATCCACTTGGACTTTAGTTTTGTGCAGGGTGATAAATATGGATCTATTTTCATTTTTCTGCATATAGACATCTAGTTAGACCAGCACCATTTGTTGAAAATGCTGTCTTTTTTCCATTGAATGGTTTTGGCTTCTTTGTCAAAAATCAAGTATTCATAGATGTGTGGGTTAATTTTTGGGCCTTCTATTCAGTTCCATTGATCCTCCTTTCTGTTTCTATGCCAGTACCATGCAGTTTTTATTACTATTGCTCTGTAGTACAGCTTGAGATCGGGGATATAGATCCCTCCAGATGATCTGTTGTTGTACAGGATCTTTTTAGAGATTCTGGGTTTTTTTGTTTCTCCATATGAAGCTGAGAATCTTTCTTTCAACGTCTGTAAAGAATTGAGTTGGTATTTTGATGGGAACTGCATTGAGTCTGTAGATTGCTTTTGGCAGGATGGCCATTTTCACAATGTTAATCCTACCAGTCCATGAGCATGGAAGATCTTTTCATCTTCTGATATCTTCTTCAATTTTTTTCTTCAGACACTTAAAGTTTTTTTTTTTTTTTTTTTTTCAAACACTTGCTTGGTTAGAGTCACCCCAAGGTACTATATGAAAGAAGGGGGAATTAATATGATGTGGATAGGATAGGACCTCCACAAGGACCAAATATATCTGGGCACAGGGGTCTTTTCTGAGACTGACACTCCACCAAAGACCATGTATGGATATAACCTAGAACCTCTGCTTGGATGAAGCCCGTGGTAGCTCAGTAACCAATTGGTTTCCCATAGTAAGAGGAACAGGGACTATTTCTGACAGGAATTCAATGTCAGGCTCTTTGACCTCCCCCCCCCCCAGCAGGGGAGGACCAGTCCTGCTAGGCCACAGAGGAGGACTGTGCAGCCAGTCCTGAAGATACCTGATAAAACAGGGTCAGATGAAAGGGGAGGAGGTCCTCCTCAATCAGTGGACTTGGAAAGGGGCAGGGAGGCGATGAGGGAGGAAGGGAGGGCTTGGGAGGGAATGAGGGAGCGGGATACAGCTGGGATACAGAGTTAATAAAATGTAACTAATAATAAAATAAAATAAATAAAAGATCTGAGGCTTTATGATCACTGGTGTCTTAAATAATTTTAGCTATTTTTGTTGGTTGAAATTGGAAAATCAGACAGCTTTGTTATTAAAATTTTTGTTTACTTAATTCACAGTTTTTTTAACATTCTGAAACTTATTACTCATTTGTTGAATAAACAGGGTCATACTTATTCCGCTGAAATAATTTATTGTAGTACTTTTGGTGGCTTCTTCACTCAATCATTTAACTGTTCTTTTCGATGTATTTGTGTTTTTGAGTTTACTTTTTTGGCCATTTAATGTAAGAATGTAAAGAAGAACTCTGTGTCCTGGTCCATGAGTATGAAAAGAGCTAAGGTTATGAGTCAGAGGTGTAGGCATTCTGTATCAATAGATGTATGTCTTCCTTCCTTCCTGTTTCTTTCTTCCTTCGCTCTTTCCTTCATTCTTTCCTTCCTTCCTTCTTTTCTTACTTTTTCCCTCCCTCCCTCCTTCCTTCCCTCTATTCCTTCTCCCTTCTTTCTTTCTTCTCTCTTCTTTTAAACTCCTCTTCTTTATCTTTCCACTCCTCTTCCCCATTTCTTACTTTTACTAGCCTCTATTTCCTTAATCAGAAAGAGTCGTTTCATGAGAATATAGATATGTAAAACACCATTTGGATCTAGTTTTTTTTTTTTTTAATATTTGACTTGGGCATTGGGTAGAATGCTTTGTTTATGTCATCCATAGTATTTAGTTTAAATGATGTGTAGTGCTTATATCATGAAATGATATTACAAGAATAAGACAATAAATAGAATTTGTGCAGTTGTATAGCAAAACAACAACATTGAAGCAGATGCATGTATCAAAATAAGAAATGAGCTACTTCCCATTCAGATTAAAGTAGAGAAAAAGAAGAAATCACTTGGAATACTTTTACAGATAGAAAAGTTTAGACTAAGAGTGGAAAAATAAGGAGAAAATTCACAGAAGAGAAAACCAATTTTATATAAGAATTTTATATAGTCTTAAAAAATAGAAAATATATTTGTCTATAATAGGGATAAGGCTAGCTTATATTTAACTATAATACTATTCCACAGGAATCAGATTGGCAGAAACCAAGGATATACACATTATAAACTAAAGGGGATGTAGAACTTCCATATTCTTACTGACAGAAGAATAAATTAGTAAAACACACTCATGAAACAAGTTATCTGTACCTGTGAGGCAGGGCATTTTCCAGCTACCCTTTAAGAAACAATCTCACACTCTCCCTCATTCTTTGTCCTACTCATGGTTCTGAGTTGCTGAGCTCACCTCAAGAGCTCCTGTGTCCTCTGGTTTCCAGTGAGTATGGCTGCTGATAGAAGAATGAAAATACATTCACGGTATTTATTTCCTTGTGCCTGCTACAGCATAGTATCTTTCCCATTAAAGTACAAATGCCACCACTAGACAGCTCTTTCATCAAGTTTTGCCCAGTTCCCCATAACTTCTTTCTTTCCTTTACTTGAAGGTCATTATGACTTCTTGCTAATTCTTGACTAACGTATCAAGTTTTTGTTTGTAATGTTGTTCAAGCCTATAGATAAATTTTATTTTGTTTTACTCGAATTTTCTGTATTTGAATTTTGAATGTATCAGCTGATTCTTGGTGGACTCCCCAAGTCTAACCCTAAAAAGTTGACGAGTGCCTGTCTGTGACTCAGAAATGATAATCATATAAATGTCCTTTAAATATTTTGATTCAATCAGCTATGTTAGAATTATTAGCGAAACAGTACTTGTTACATTAAAGGTAAAAGTTTAAGTGCCCACACCATGGCAATAAAGCAATATACTGAGGTAGCTTAACATCACATAATAATAGTCAGCAGTAAAAAATGCACACAGTAGAGATGATGTAATCATATGAACAAAACCAAGAACTATAATTTCAAGCTAGGATAGGAGAGTCATTGCTTTCATGTGTGTTCACTGGTGACCCCACAGTCTTTAATTGGTAGTTGCAACCCAATTGTCACATGCATAGCCCTGGTTAAACTTAAAGGGTCAGAAAACATATTATTCTTAGAAAGGGGTAGACAAGGGGTTGACAGAGATAGGAGGAAAGAGAGTAATCAGATTGCATTACATACATACATGAACTTGTCAAAGAACAACATTAGTCAAAAAAGTTATAAAAGGATGTGAGCAGAAGAAAACCATGCATATATAATTTATTTATAGAGCACACTTATTATTCAAAGATATATACATATACAAAGAGAGAACAAAATACATGCATGAGAGTAATAACCAAATTCATTAAAGTACTTCAGGAGAATAACGAAATTATATAAAGACCCATTGAAGGTTTTCGTAATGGTTTGGACTATAGGATGGCAGAGGATGCATAAGCTTTAAGCACCTAAAGTTTGTAATTTCCTCAAATAAAGTAGGTCATTCCCTGATAAAACCAAATTTAAGCAGTTTCTATCTATAAATCCTACAGGAGGTACTAGGAGGAAAACTTCAACCTTAAGAAGGGTACCACACCCAAGAAAACATAGGACATAGATAGTCCCAGACTAGGAAATCAAAGAAAGGAAAATGCATGCAACAATAAATTAACAGGGATCAACAAATACCACTCAGCGACAACTTTAAACGTCAATAGTCTCAGTTCGCCAATTAAAA
Source organism: Meriones unguiculatus (assembly GCF_030254825.1). Classification (NCBI taxonomy): domain Eukaryota; kingdom Metazoa; phylum Chordata; class Mammalia; order Rodentia; family Muridae; genus Meriones; species Meriones unguiculatus. The sequence continues at coordinate 36,163,871 of NC_083349.1, forward strand.
AAAAATCTCACCTCTGGGTAAAAGCATAGAAAAATATATTTCAAGTAAATAGACCTAAAAATAAATCCAGTGGAGCCATTTTAATATCTGGAAAAATAGGCTTCAAACTCAAACTAATCAAAAAATATAGCAAAGGACACTACATACTCATCAAAAGAAAAATTCACCAAGAGAACACTGCAACTTTTAACATCTGTGCACCAAACACAAGGACACCCAAGTTCATAAAAGAAAAACTACCACAGCTTAAATCACACATTGACTCTCTCACAGTGATAAAGCATGATGTACTCTACACCTACCATTAGGCAGGCCAACCAGGCAAAAGCAAAACAGAAATGCTGAAGCTATCTGACAACATAAACAAAACGGACATAACAGATATTTATGGGACATTTCACCCAACCACAAAGAATATACCTTCTTCTCAGTACCATATGGAACTTTATCCAAATTTGACCATGTACTGAGACACAAAGCAAGTTTCAACAGATTTAAGAGAATAGAAGTAACATCTTGCATCCTATCAGAACACGATAGATTAAAGCTGGATATCAACAATAACACAAACAACCGAAGCCTTACACACTCATTTAAACTGAGCATTTCACTACTAAATGAAAAAAATAGGGGGGGGGGTTCAATACAGGAATTAAGAAATAAATTAAAAATTTTCTAGAAGTTAATGAAAATGAAAATACAACATATCCCCATATGGAGCACAATAAAGAAGTTCCAAGAGGCAAGTTCATGGCACTAAGTGCCAAAAATAAAGATAAAAAGGTAATGTATTAGTAAATAAGAGCACACCTTAAAGCTCTAGAACAAAAGGAAGAAATCAAATCAAAAGGAGTAGATGACAAGAAGTAATAAAACTTGAGGTTGAAAATAGTAAACAAACAAACAAAACCAGCTCAGAGGATTAATAAAACAAAGAGTTGTTTACTTGAGAAAATCAATAAGATTGACAAACCCTTATCCAAATTAACTAAAAGGCAGAAACAGATTAGAAAAGAGACCAGACAAGTGATTCTGGTCAAACTGAATGTCTGCACGTGAAAGGATCCAAATAAATCCATACTTACTGTTCTGAACAAAGCTCACCCACAAATGGATCAAAGATCTCAACATGAAACCAGATACACTGAATCTGACAAAAGAGAAAGTGGTGAATACCCTTGAACTCACTGACACAGGGGATGACTTTCTGAACAGAATACCAACAGCTCAGACACTAACATCAACAATAAATGGGACCTCATGATACTAAAAAGCATCTTCAGAATGAAAAGTAGCATCATTCAAACAAAGCAGCGGACTACAAACTGGCAAAAGGTTTTTACTAGCTCCACATCCAATAGTGGGCTGATATCCAAAATGTATGAGCAGCTCAAAAGCTGGATATCAAGAAAACAAATAATGCAACGAAAAATGGGGTGCAGATAAAAAATAAATAAGTTCTCAATAGAAACCCAAATGGCTGAGAAACACTTGAATAGTTTTATATTCTTAGATATCAGGGAAATGCAAGTCAAACTGTTTTCAGATTTCATAATTTACCCTTCATAATGGAGAAGACCAATAAAACAAATGACAGTTCCTGTTGGTGAGAATTTGAAATAAGAACATTCATTCACTGACGAAAGGATTGGAAACTTGTATGTCTACTGTGGAAATTATGACAGTTCTTCAAGAAGATGGGAATTGAACTACTTCAAGATCCCACTATATCGGTTACTCATATACCTAAAGGTTACTTTATCCTTCCAAAAAAACTTTATCCTATCCATCTTCATTGCAGCTTTATTCATAATAGTGAGAATTTGGAAACAACCTAGATGTCCCCCAGCAGAAGAATGAATAAAGAAAATGTGATTTTACACAAAGGAATATTTTTATTAAACAATGGAATATTTTACACAATAAAATACTTTTATTATGCAATGCTATGTTTTATATAATTGGATACTTATACAACAGAATGTTAATCAAGACATTTTAAAATGAAATCATGAAATTAATAGGTAAATAGATGGAACTAGAAAAAAATCATCCTGAGTGAGGTAGCCCAGACCAAAATTACAAATATGGTATGCATTCTCTCATATGTATGTAATAACCCTTAAATCAACGATATCCAAGCTATACTCTGTAGAACTACAGAGGTTAGGGATAGAATAAGGGACCTGGGGAACACATCCAATTCTCCAAAAAGCAGAAATAGAGTAGATAGTTATGGATGGATGAGGGAATGGAGTGGAACAGGAGAATCAAGCAACAAGGGAGAGGGAAGAGGGGTAAGAGGGAGGCCATACAGGGAAAGATAGCTATAATTAAAGGCCATTGAAGTGCAGTATGAAACCATAATACTGGAGAAGCTTCCTAAAACATGAACATATATGAAGGTGATCTAAATAAATCTCCAAATAATGACAGAGAAAGAGCCCAAGTAGGCATCTCTTGTCACTAAATGAAGCTTCCAGTACTGGGAATGTGTTACATGTATTTGAGTTCTCAGCTAAAGGGGTCCCAGGAGAATCTCCAAATAACCTGGAGGTTGCTGCCAAGACTACAGGCTGCTATCCACAAACATAAGGCAAGGGCCTATTGCTAAAACAACACCCATACAACACCTTGAACACAGAGAAGTTGCGCTTGTACCTACCAAAAGCCTTCACCCCTATGGACTGGTGTTCTTGGTAGAAGAAGGTACTCTGCATGCTACCAAAATGAAATGTGAGCATCAATCCAGCTACAACTCCGTCAGCCTACAATGGCGTCCTATCTGTAAGATATGGTAATGCAAGGGTGGCACAAATCATGCATGAGTAACTTACCAATACCAGATTTGACTTAAGACTCACTCCACAGCATGGGACCATTCTGACCCTGCTCGGATGATCAAAAGCCTGAGACTAGACAGCCCAGAGATCCAGGGTCAAAAGAAACACTACTGTTGAGCAAAAGGAAGGTAACAAGAAAATGACTTCTTTTGACTTTCTGCTGTCCTTACAGATCAATGCGTTGCCTAGCCTTCATCAGAGAAGCTTCCTCCTGCAGTTGATGTAAACCAATACAGAGACCCACAGAGAGACAAAGAGCAAAGTCAGAGACCTTGGGGCAGTTATCTCTAAACGGAATATCCCCATTAAATCCCTCCCCACAGGGTCATGGACTGTAGAGAAGGATGTGGAAAAAGGGTTAGACAGAGGTGACGGAAGCCATTGGGAAAACAAGTGTTGCAGCACTGTCTAGAGCTACTCGTTAATTGCTTGTCCCCTGAGATCTTTACTGTTCTACAAGCAAATGCTCACATATACGAAGTGATGCTGTGTCACCTTGCCTCCAAGTTATGCCTAATTGTCCAATTGAAAAAAAAAAAAAAAAAGCCTATATCTGGCAGGGCAGGGCAGAAGAGAGGCAGGAATTGCTAAGGTTTTTAGGCTTAAAGGACAGAAGGATCAATAGAGGCACCAGAGAGGAAAGGAAGAAGAAAGCAGAGTGGCCATGGATTAAGCGTGAACTAGAAGCCCATGGCTAGGAGGAGCTTGCTCTGAGAATTGGCAAATGGAGAGAAGCAGCCCAAATTAAACAAACAAACAAACAAATAAACATGTGAAAGCATTTATGGGGTTTTGGATGGAAAGTAGCTCATGTAGGAATGATTAGAGCAAATGTCATGGGATGTGGCGCAGGAGCTATCAAGATAGCTTAGGGATTCAGTGTCTGCCAAGTTCCAGCACGTAGTCATATTAAAAATCTAACAGGTGTGTGTGTGCTTTTACTTGCATAACAATGACTGCTGTAATAATCACATGCATTAATGGTAGATATCAGTAGTCATTCTACTGCAAACAAGGCCCTGTTAATCAACATGACTGATGCACATATGAACTCAAGGAAACTGAGGCAGCATGCACAAGGACTGTGTGTGCCTGAGCCAGATGGGTCCTCATCCCTAACCCAAAAGCTATGTCCCATTGATAACTCGCAAATGAAAATTTAGTTTTCTCCAAGGAAGTATCACTGCACAAACCAAGTAATCATTTTTTAAAAAAGCAGACTAGAATTTTTCAAATGAATATTAAAAACCAAAACGAAAGCAAAAACAGAAAGTATTCTTAAGGAGAGGCTGCATGGCCAGGAGCAGATGGCCAACAGAAATGAACTCAGGAATCTTTGGTGGCTCTTCACCTCTTAATGTTGTGCCATAATTTTTTTCCTTCCTTCCTTTCTCCCTCCCTGCCTACCTGCACGCCTTTATTTATTTTTCTTCTTTTGTTAAGAAAGCCTCATCTTTTTAAAAATTTTTTTAATTTATTAATTACACTTTATTTATTTTGTATCCCCCCATAAGCCCCTTCCTCCTCCCCTCCCAATCCCACCCTCCCTCCCCTTTCTGCATGCATGCCACTCCCCAAGTCCACTGATAGGGGAGGGTCTCCTCTCCTTTCTGATCTTAGTCTATCAGTTCACATCAAAAGTGGCTGCATTGTCCTCTACTGTGGCCTGGTAGGGCTGCTCCCCCCACAGGGGGAGGTGATCAAAGAGCAGGCCAGTCAGATTATGTCAGAGGCAGTCCCTCTTCCCATTACTATGGAACCCACTTGGACACTGAACTGCCATGGGCTACATCTGTGCAAGGGTTCTAGGTTATCTCTATGAATAGTCCTTGGTTGGAGTATGAGTCTCTGGGAAGTTCCCCGTGTTCAAATTTCCTTGTTCTGTTGCTCTCCTGTGGAGACCCTGTCCTCTCCAGCTCTTACTATTTCCCACTTCTTACATAAAATTCCATTCAAAGTTTTTCTTTTTTTTGTACCCTACATGTCTTTTGCATATCTGTTATTGCTTCTGGTTTTGTGCTTTTATGGGAATCTTTCGTGTGTGAACAAATGGTTCTCTGCATCTATGTATGTTTCCTGTGCTGTTTCTTGGGCTTTTTACCTTCTGTTTGTTTGTTTTGTCCTATTCCAATGTGTTCATTTTTAATCTTATTATATTTTATTTCATTATTATCTCTTAGATGCCTGTTTTTGTTCTAATTAGAGACAGAATGTGGTGTATACAGATAGGAGGAGAGGTGGAGAAGAGCTGGGAAGAGAAAAGAAAGGCCTAACAGTACTGCTCCTCCCTTGGGAGGTGGGGAGGTCAAAGAGCCAGTCATTGAGTTCCTGTTAGAAATAGTCCTTGTTCCCCTTACTAGGGAAAACCAATTGATTACTGAGCTATCATGGGTTACATCTGAGCAGAGGTTCTAGGTTTTTTCCTCTCACGGTCTTTGGTTGAGTGTCCATCTCAGAAAAGACCCTGTGCCCTGATATGTTTGGTCCTTGTGGAGCTCCTATCCTTTCCACATCAAACTCCCCTTGAAACTTCTTGGTATTAAAATGCCAAGTTCATCAAACTTTGAAACCGTGTTGCTAAATAGTAACAATGATAATATCATCTCTCAACTTTGTAAGTCCTGGAAAACTGATGCCTTCAGTTATTTATTTTTAACTATCAAAAAAGTCTTTGAACTTTGAACTATTCCCTCTGAAGTAGATGTATTTATGCTTTTACTTTTTTATTTTTATTTTTGGAATGAGGGAACTGAAGTCTCTAGAATTTAATTAATTTTTCACAAAAGCACACCATGGTCATCAATGAAGGATAAACACACACTACATGCCCTGCTCACCGAATCTTACTGAACTATCTCAAAGTTGCACAAGCTTAGCGACACCCCAGTGACTCCTGCAGCAACTTTTCACATTTCTGACAAAATGGCTCGGAGAAAGACAGCCTGGCTGCTGGATAGATACAAAGGGTCTGGTTGCCACTTGTCTAGGTTGAGGTGATGGTTGGAAAGGTTGGAGCACCTAGGTGGTAGCATTCTTTCAGGGATTGACAGTCCCTTTGTGGCATTCTGGCAGCACTTAAGGACCCTGTTCAGCAGCCTTTCGCCTCTCAGTGGCATCTTCTTGGCATGCAGGCACAGCTGCGCTCCCAGGCAATACTTGGTGCCCCAGGTAGGAAGTTGACCTGAGTGAGGTCTTTGACTCTTGAGACATGAGCTCAGCTATAAGAGGAATGAGTGTTCTGAGATTTGAAAAAGAGGAAGGAGAAATGGAGAGAATTGGATTTAAATGGAAATCTGATGTTCATTTGAATTTGCTCCAGTTATGGCTGGAATGCCTGGTGCATTTGAATTTTCAAGTTTAGAATAGTATTATGTGAAAATGCCTTGATAATTCCAGAAAAGAACATGTCTAAGGGGAATGAAGGAGTAAAGGTATCTTTTATTACTTTCAGCTTTTTCTTAGATCCATTTAATTATGACACCAGCTTAAATGTATAATAGCTTTTCAGGGAACTTCATGATATGGAAGTTTAGTTTCTTCTTACAAGGTCTCTCTTGTAGGTAACATAACTAGTATGTAGGTAACATAACTAGTATTTGCTTCATTTAATTGGTATAAAAATTGAGAAGCTAAAAGATTACACCTTTTATACTGCCACTGTTGATGAGTCTATTTAATGATGAAGTTAGTTTAAACTTAAAAGTTATTTGCATATGTGTAAGCCTCAATATTTTTATTTTAAATTAAAAATATAAATGAACAACTTTATGTAGGTTATTTCATTGGTTAGGATATTTTTACTATAGAAGTTCTTATGTTTATTTTTTTTACAAAGGTTACACCTTTATTGTATGAATAATTTTTGCTTTTTTATTTTGGAGAGAAAAAAATTACACTTACTTTTAAATATTTTCTTGTTATAAAATTTAAGAGACCTTTTACATCTACTTGCCTTTAGTGAGTAGGCGCTTTAGTGAGAGTAAAGTATGCTATTTGACTAATGAAAAGGAAAATTATTATATTACAAAAAAAGAGACAATAGAACGATGTAGGAGAATTAAGTCGGACACATGAGAATCAGTATTTAACAGTTAAGAAGTGTCCAAATTTACCTGCCATATAACATACTCAGTATGCAGAGGAGCATAAACGTAGTATATTAGACAATAGATTATGCTTTCTCTGCATCAAATCATCTGTACATTATTTACACAAAGCATAAAGAAGATACATGAATGATAGTTTTAAACATTCTTGTTTCCTTTGTTCTTCTCTCTCATTTTTCTGTTTGTTTGTTTGTTTTGGTTTTTGGCTACACAGCCTTATCAGCCCAGGCTCTTCCCAAACTCCCAGCCTCTAACCGTGGCCCTCCCAAGAGCTAGCATTTATTGCACGTACATCACCAAGCCTAGAACCGTCTCTGAATTGTTTTGAAGTTGTTTCTTCTTTAAATCAACATATTGTGTGGGAGCAATGATTGTCTTAAAATTCCTGTTCTTGGCTTTGAATACGATTAAAAATAGACGAGGCATGATTCTTTCAACCAACCTCACAGTTCATAGGTGGAGAGAGGAAAAAAAAAAATAAGGAAATGTTCCAGAATGCCAAGATTTATATCGATGCCTCTAGATTAGAAGAAACAAAACATGCAGGGTTAAAAGGAGGCAAATACTGAGGTGTGTGTGCCATTTGAGCTGGCTTGTGACACAACTGGGAGGTGCTTTGACAGTTCGTAGAATGGAATTAACAACGGAAGGGGCGGGATGAGCAGGACTGTACAGGCAGGATGTAGCAGCAATGTTTGAGAGTGTGTCCTCCAGTATGGCTAATTGTAGAGGAGGCAGGGAGAGTGTAACAGCGGCACACATGTGCAAGGGAATATACCTAGTGGCAGAAAATTAGAAGTAAAGAGCAGTCGATAATGCAACGGAAAATTGCTCACCGCTGAGAGCTGTTTATATGTGGTAAGTTTATGACACACACATACGTGAAATATACTTAACGTCCATAAATTTTACGTTCACACATTAGCTAAATGTATTTCCGTGGCATGGAGCGTTTGTTTTTGACTTGTACTATAAGATATATGCTATCTATTGAGAAGATATTTGCAGTCCTGCGACTCTCTCTCTCTCTCTCTCTCTCTCTCTCTCTTCCGAAATCATTCTCTGCATTATTCTGAACTTCCCCAGTTGAAATACATGGCAAATGTTCATTTGTATATGGAAAATGCTGCCTTTCCTCTCGGTATTGACTTACTTCCAGGGTGCTGGTTGGAGAATGCACTCTGTTATGTGCCAAGCTCTTTAGACAGCATGGATGGAAGAGTTATTCTACAGAAGAGGTCTATGGAGACTTATGCAGAGGGAGTGGGCGTCTCCTTTAAGCACTTGTGACTTCAGGGCATGGAGTGGAGCTTAGTCCTGTACCGCTGGCCCCTTGCACACATGGATGCAGGCTGTAGCTCTGCGTTAGTCAACTTCATTCCGAGTGTCTGATTACTTTCTTGTGAACATTTGCTCTTGGCTGTAAAGTGGTAAACATACACAGCTCTGCACGAGAGAGCAATGACATTCTGATAATTCTAGGGGAAAAAAAAGTCAATTTGAACACTTGATTATAAAGAGAGGAAATCAAGATGTTACATTTCACAGTCATTTGCCCCACCTCCCCCATCCCTAACTGACAGATTGAATTTAACACATGGAAGCTGGAAGACTACTTGTCTTTAAAACCAATCTAATTACATTTGGAACTTCAGGGAAATAGAAGATTCCAGGATATTTTTGTTTTGAATTTGAAATTGGGGACAGCGCATGCACAGTTGTTTGTTTTCACACTTTATGGGAATGAATCACACCATGTCGACCGTGAGATTTAATTATGTATTTAGCAGAGAAACTGGCGAGGTGCCAGCGCAATAGCTAGGCTGCTGGAGTGGCCTATGCGGCGGCCTTCCAGCTTCCACACACAGCAAACCTTTGCTAACAACACATTCACCGTGGGGCCGAATGGCGCTGACGAGATGCATCAAACCTCAGCACGCTGCTTCTTCGCAGAAACAAAATGCTGATGTCAAAAGAAAGACATTTTGGAACAAGGAGCAAAGCCGCTGAGCCTCTGAGCCCACGGTCTAACTTTAAATAAAGCCATAGGAACAAAGCATATCATCTCTGCCTCAGCCCATTGTTCTTTTTGTCTGCTGCCTGGTGTGTCCGCATAGCCCCCTTAGTCGTGGAATATACTGCATGTACCGAATTTGTTGTATGTAGAGCCTGGAGACCAAAGAAGGAAAGCAAAGTAGAGATTGCTTTTGAATTCAAAAACATAGCAAGACTTCATGAGTTTTCCCAATACCTTGTGCAGTACTGGACTGGCTATGAAAATTCGTGGATTAATGAAGGCTATTTTGTTTGTCTTTTTGATAAATGTAAAGTAAACAGATTCAGGTATTTACGATAGACTTATGACGGTCCTGAAGTGAACTGAAAGGGAATAGGGCCTGTCTTAGCAATTTTGTCATATATTGTATTTTCTTTTCAGATTTAGCTCATCTACTTACTTTTATTGTATGTTTCTTGAAAGTAGAAGGAGAAAATACAAATCTATCTTTTTCCTCATTAAGACATCAAAGGTGACCAGTATTCATATGTTAGCTATCACCACAGGGGTGTAAGGCTAATAAAAGAATAATTTTCTTGTTTTCCAGTATGTATCACCCTGAAAGATTGACCACCAACTGTAGTTTAGTGTTTCTCATCTGTGGGAGTAATAAAGAGAGAAACCATGATTTTTTAAAAGAAGCAAATAAAATAAATAAAAATAAAAATCGGGACCCAAAGACACAATTTGTATCATTTATAGTCCTAGAATTATTTGTGCCTGCATTTCTCTTTATAAACAAGGGTGTGGAATGGTCACAAACAAACAACCTCCCCCTCAAAAAAAAAATGAAAACATCCAATCATTTGCAATACTGAGTAGAAAGCATGGAATGCTTGAATACTTGTATGCCCAATTTATGGTGGATTCATTATAATATCCTGGTTCTCTTTCTGTTGAAGCTCAGAAGAATGCTATGTCTCCGCTGAAGAAAACTGATATATCCAAGCTGAGGACCTATACCCTATACATGTACTCAGGAACAGGAAAGAGAACTTCAAAGGTCTGCCCTCTTGCTTCTGACCGAACTTCCTGAGCTTCAGCTGAAGGTTTCTTTGAGTCTACATCTCAATTAACCTCTACATTTGATTGGCTTTTTTTTTTGGGGGGGGGGTTGTTGATCAAAGGCACATCCTCCAATTGATTCCTGCAATAATACTTTCTAGCCCTGCTTTGTCCCAAACAATGTGCTAATTCCAACCCCTTTCATAGTCCTTGGTATTCTAGGCATGGTTGCCTGCCTAGGAGGTCAGCCTGTTCTTCCCAGGCTTGAATCAACCTGTGTTTTCATAGCAAAACCTAGAACATCCAAGAATTTCCTTGTAACTGCTGTGAAGAACTCCACTCCTTCTCCCCACACAAATCATTTGCCCATTCAGAACCAAAGTGTTCAAGATAATTTCACCTGGCTTCTAGCCACAGCCCACATTCACAATATTCCTTTGGTCTTTCAGGCTAAGAGCCATACTTGAGAACCTAAACAGAGCCATCAATAATTCTATATACCTTATTTTGTTTCCCAGAAGATGTTTCTTTGGCTCCCAGATGTTGAAAGCATCATTCTGTTAGGAGTTATGAAATATTTTGTCATTTCTGTGATGTGTGAAGGACAATATTGAAAACATTTTGCCGAAGTCATCACTTTGCATTTGCTCTGAAGCCTCTCTCCTTTCCTTTTTAAAGCTGAGGTTGCTTTTTCTGTGTGTTTGCTCTGCCTGATTAAACCTGTTATTGTGGTTTTGTTTTGACACTCTGGGTGTCAGTTTTCAGGAGACACCTGTCTACAGAAAGACACAGGGCTCATCCTCCAGGAGCTAGCTGGCTGTCTCTGCCAGGAGAGCAGAATTCTAGCATCTGTGTGCTCAGGCCAAATAGAGCTTGAGTCAGCTGACTTTTCCTTCACTCTCCTCCACACTAGGGACAATTCACACCCTAAGGATGTGCTCACAAAGAGATCAACTCAGCTAAATCCAAAACCACTTTCCACCTTTCCTGGAATGTATAAACAGAACTTCAGATTAGTTGAGCACTTCTCCCCTGGTAACTCTAGATATCAAAGACAGAGCTTGGCTGACCATGACTCTCACTAATGAGCAATAGCTGCAGAACATGAAAAGTCAACGCGCTTCTCCAGAATCTATTTTTAGTTGGCTCAGATTTGTAAATACTGAGGGGTGGGGGGGAGAAGAGGTCATTTCTTTCCCTGTAGAAGTGACCCATCTTCACAAATATCCTTTGAAAATGTTGGCACTCTTCTGCACATGCTTTCACATGCAGGGCCGGAGATAGCTGGGTAGGATGAACTGCAACCTCCTCATCTCATCTAGTGATGCTCTGCATCTTTATTTTTAGAAGTGAATGAAAGTCAGCTTGCTACCTCTGCTGCGAAAACGGAAAACTTGAGCTTTTGCCCATGGTCCAGTTTGGACTTTGGACCAAGCGCATTTTGCTGCAATAAAAAAGAGGAAGAATCTCTTTCTATTCCAAGTCTTCATTTCCATTCTGTAAGATTAGCTACGGAAATGTTCTTTCTGTTGTCTTTTTTCTCATGCCTTTCCTGTTACCTGCAGCTCTGGGAAAGGCTTTTATGGCTCTGCTTGCATGAAGGAGTTAGAGAAATTATTGTCATCAACTCTATAGTGCACACTATTTTATTTTTGGAAAGACTCTGCTTTTTTCAATACTGGCTGCCTCTAGTCCTAAGAATTTCTATTTCTTTCCTGATGTAGGCATTCTAAGGAAAATTCAGGTAGACTTTGGTTTCTCTATCCATCACTTCTTGAGATTTAGAAATCCTAGTTTCCTTATCATCAGATTTCTTTTTTTTTCTTTATTAATTACACTTTATTCACTTTGTATCCCCCCTGTAGTTCCCTCCCTCCTCCCATCCCAATCCCTCCCTTCCTCCACCCTCTGCATGCATGCCCCTCCCCAAGTCCACTGATAGGGGAGGACTTCTTTTCCTTCCTTCTGATCCTAGTCAATTAGGTCTCATCAGGAGTGGCTGCGTTGTCTTCTTCTGTGGCCTGGTAATGCTGCTTCCCCCTTAGGGGGAGGTAATTAAAGAGCAGGCCAATCAGTTCAATGAAAAATGATGGTTGCAAATGTATGAATTTATTGATACACTTCCTTAGTTTGAAACCTTGGAGAGGGAAAAGTTCTAAGGAAAGAGAATTGTACCTTGACAGCCCTACTCAGAGCATTTCAAGCAGCCAGCAGAGGGCGATGCTGAAACTTCCGTGCAAGAGTCTCAGGCCTGGGTACCAATGAACAGAGATGATGTCACCAACAGAATACAAGCTTGCTTTGGTGAAACTCAAAAGCTTTTCTCTGTACATTGGTTTAAGTTGTCGCTGGTTGTGAGACGTGGAATACAACCTAAATCTCTCTCCTCGGTCAGTTTTTTAGAATCTGCAAAATGGGCAAATTTAAAAGTACTTTAAGCAGTTCCTGATACATAATTATTGTAAAAAGTGATTATTAGCTGTGACTGTTGAGGAAATGTGAGACTGTAGAAATGCAGGTAATCCTTTGTCAGTGCATTTACCTGGAAAGAACGGAGGGAGACATTTAACTCTTAGCATTTTTTATTAGTCCAACAGAAATGAGCTTTATTTCTGAAATTAACTTTTCTGACATCAGAAGAAATGGGAGCTTAGACATCCATTTTCACAAGTGGGTCAATGTGCCTACACATTTATATCTTCCTACAATAATTAAATACTTGCTTTAAAAGTAACACAGTTATGATGTACCAGGTGCAAATACAGGTTTTTCTGGTGAGAACTGACTGACTCTAATTAGTCTGATAACTAATTTGGTGATATGTTTCACCTCTAAATTGAAGACTCTTTACCTTAACAGCTTATCCAACATCGTCTGTTAAACATGTCTATGAAGAGAAATGTATCGCTCCCTTTGAAAGCTATTCATTCTAATCTCAAAATGCCAGAGGCTTTCTCCCCATCCTGTTCCCATTCAGAATTCTCCAGGGGAAAATGGCAGGGAGATGAAAGTCCTCTAAGATTGTCCCCCTTTAAGAAATGAGACTCTCTTTTCCCTAATTTAATTAAAATAAACATGACTTGAGAAAGAACAAGAAATACCTGCAGGTTTCATCCTAGTTTCTCTCCATCTGTCAGACCCATATTTTCTGAAATGACCCGGCAGCTGTGCTGTGAAGACACCCATGCTAATGCTCCCCTTGGTACCCAGACTCTCAAACTCTAGTAAATATTTGAGTATTGTTTTTGTATCAAGATCACTCCCCCTTTTAAAGATGTCATTGAATGCTGTATGTTTTTCCAGAAGACTTGGGATACTGGTCATTGAAAAAAGTCATCCAGCTGCATCATTGATCTGTGAGGAAATTTAGAATAACTTTTTGATTTAGAGTTAGACGCCAAAGCATGCCAGAGAGTCACCGTTTATAGGTTAAAGGTGTATAATGATATACTTTGGATAGAGATGTACCTGAGCTTTCTATGACATATTTGTGTTTGTTTAAACCCAAGAAGACAAGCAATCATAACCTGACAATGAATTCATTCCCAAGTGATGATTGGTTCATTCAACACTCTGTAACTATTTTATTAGGCTGCTATTATGATAATTATTCTGCAGGATATTGGAGGATCCAGTGCTTTACTTGCTGCATAAGATGCCCTTGATGGTGGGAACTAAAAAAGATCATCCTGAGTGAGGTAGCCCAGAAACAGAAAGACACACATGGTGTACACTCACTTTTAAGTGAATATTAGACATATATAGGATAAACATACTAAAATTGTCTCCCCTGTACACCAAAGAAGCTAAGCAAGAAGGAAGACCCCGAGTAAGATGCTCAATCCTCATTCAGAAAGGCAAACGGGTCAGACCTCGGATGATGGAGAAAATAGGATACAGCATAGGAGTCTACCACAGAGTTCCTCTGAAAGACTCTAACCAACAGGGTATTAAAGCAGATACTGAGACTCAGAGCCAAACTTTGGGCAGAGTGCAGGGAATCTATTGAAAGAAGGGGGAAATAGAAAGACCTTGAGGAGACCTTAGCTCCAGAAGGAGAGCAACAACAACAAAACTGGACACAGGGGTCTTTTCTGTGACTGATACTCCAACAAAGGACCATTCATGGAGATAACCTAGAACCCCTGCACAGATGTAACCCATGACAGTTCTGTGTCCAAGTGGGTTCCCTGATAATGGGAACAGGGGCTGTCTCTGACATAAACTCAGTGGCTGGCTCTTTGATCATCTCCCCCTGAGGAGGGGGACAGCCTTATCAGTCCACCAAGGAAGACAATGCAGCCAGCCCTGATGAGACCTGATAGGCTAGGGTTAGATAGAGTACTTCCCCTATTAGATTGAGGAAGGGGCATGGGAGGAGTAGAGGGGGACAGGACTGGGTGGGGCTGAAGGAGGGGACTACAGCTGGATACAAAGTGAATACATTGTAATAAATAAAAAAATGAGAAAAAGAATTTAAAAAGAAGATGCTCTTAATGGTCTGAAAAATATGTGCACCCCCACAGCATTACTCTTTTTTTTTTTTTTTTCAATGCAGTTTATTCAGGAACCTTGAACAATCATCTGATCCTGGGGAAAGCCAGCCCACAGCTTAAATAGCCTTTGGGTAGCCAACCCCAGCGTGCCACGTGGGCAATGCAGATAGGTCCACATACATGGAAGCAAGCCAGATCCTCAGCCTTAGCCAAATGTGGAATTGTTCGTGACAGAGAGCACTCACCATCGGGAAGGTGGAAGGCGGAAACCAGCTCCATCTTTAACGTGCGGCATTCCGCAGCTCTCTACAGTTCCCCCTTTTTGTTTTAGACGCATCAGGCAAGAGAAGAGGTCTGATCTCTGATATTAGAAATAAATTGGGCATGCGAGTAACCAGGGCATACCTAAATTTACTAGCATTCCAGCATTGGGCAAAAAAGCAAGTATCATTACCACAATTACTTGGCTCTATCTGGCTAATAATGAATAAAAATGGGGAATATAGACAAACAGGTGTGGGCTTATAGGAAATATTATGAGAAGCCTTAACCGCCTCGTTGGAACATCCTGCGTCAGTTCTAGAACTAGCAGTGGTGGTGTCCGAGGTCTGAGTAGGTTCAGGAGACCATTGCCCCCAGGGGCGAGACGTGCTCCATGCCAATTGACTAACTCCATGTTTTCCTCCACTTTTGAAAGTCATTTAAGGTTCTTAAATTATTTTTCCCTTTTTTTTTAATTTTTCATCAATTACACTTTATTCATTCTGCATCCCCCCATAAGCCCCTCCCTCCTCCCCTCCTAATCCCACCCTCCCTCCTCCCTCTGTTTGCATGTCACTCCCCAAGTCCACTAATAGGGGAGGTTCTCCTCTCCTTTCTGATCTTAGTCTGTCAGTTCACATCAAAAGTGGCTGCATTGTCTTCTACTATGGCCTGGTAAGGCTGCTCCCCACCAGAGGGAGGTGATCAAAGAGCAGGCCAATCAGATTATGTCAGAGGCAGTCGCTCTTCACATTACTATATAACCCAATTGGACTCTGAACTTCCCTGGGCTACATTTGTGCAGGGGTTCTGGGTTATCTCCATGAATAGTCCTTGGTTGGAGTATGAGTCTCTGGGAAGTTCCCTGTGTTCAAATTTTCTTGTTCTGTTGCTCTCCTTGTGGAGACCCTGTCCTCTCCAGCTCTTACTATTTCCCAGTTCTTACCTAAAATTCCATTCACTCTGCCCAACAGTTGCCCATCAGGCTCAGCATCTGCTTTGATAGTCTGAAGGGCAGAGGCTTTCAGAGGCCCTCTGTAGTAGGTTCCTAGGTTGTTTCCTGTTTTCTTCTTCTTCTGCTGTCCATCCTATTTGCCTTTCCGGATGGGGATTGTACATTTTAGTTAGGGTCCTCTCTCTTGCTTAGTTTCACTGTGTGCCTGTGCCCATTGATGCCCCTCACGCTATGACTCTCTTCAGACAGAAAAGGAATCTTGGAACTACAGCCACCATTGTTACTACCATCTCATTGGCGGCTGTTGGAGCTACAACTGGGGCATTAGCCATGAGTCATACTGGGCAGACTGCTCAGACCCTGAATAATCTTTTAGCCAATGTAGCTCATGACTTAGTTTTACATAAAGGAATTAATGCTCAACTAAAAGGAAGCTTGATGGTGTTCAATCAGAGGATTGACCTCGAGCAGGAGCAAATTGATACCCTATGGCAAATCGCTCAACTTGGCTGTCAATGAAAATATGCTGGACTTTGAGTCACTAGCATATAACATGAGAATTTTTCCTGTGCTGCAAATCTGTCTAAACAATTGTTGAGCTATATTTTAGGTAATTGGACTGGAGAATTCGATACTACGATGGAGCAGCTGAGAGTGGCCATTGTCACAGTAAATTCTACCAGAGTGGACGCAGGACTAGCCACAGGATTATCATCATGGATTGTTGAAGCCATGAATCATCTGAAGGAATGGGCGGTCATTGGAGCGTTAGCAGGCCTTCTGGTGTTGGTCTCCTTGGTTTGCCTGTGGTATATATGCAAGATTAGAGTCTCACAACAGTGTGATGCAGCCATGATCATTCAAGCCTTTACAGCCATTGAAGCAGGACATTCTCCCCAAGCATGGTTGGCTACCATAAAAAGCTATAATGTTACGCTCAGGATGCGAGGCTAAGCACTGCACTCAGGGTCAGCCGCTTTGGACCCAGAGAAGAGCATGTCTGGTTGCATGCGGGTTGATGCCCCAGGTCCCGCCTCTGAGAAAAAGGTATCAGACCGGTCTGATGCTCTTTGGGTGGATGACACCTAAATGAACATCGGTACAAAGTCCCAATTTATTTCTAATATCAGAGATCAGACCTCTACTCTTGCCTGATGCGTCTAAAACAAAAAGGGGGAACTGTAGAGAGCTGCGGAATGCTATGCCTTAAAGATGGAGCTGGTTTCCGCCTTCCACCTTCCCGATGGTGAGTGCTCTCTGTCACGAACAATTCCACATTTGGCTAAGGCTGAGGATCGGGCTTGCTTCCATGTATGTGGACCTCTCTGAATTGCCCATGTGGCATGCCTGGGTTGGCTACCCAGAGGCTATTTAAGCTGTGGGCTGGCTTTCCCCAGGGTCAGATGATTGTTCAAGGTTCCTGAATAAAGTGCATTGAAAAAAAAAAAAGAAAGAAAGAAATTGGAACTTTGTACTGATGTTCATTTAGGTGTCATCCACCCAAAGAGCATCAGACCAGACCGATACCTTTTTCTCAGAGGCGGGACCTGGGGCATCAACCCGCAACAGCATTACTCTTTTAAGAGTATGAGAAGAAACATTCTGCATTGAAAACATTGTTCTGATCAACGTCAGCTTTAAACTTTCAGTGAAAACTTTTAACTATCATAGGAGGAGAAAAGCGCAGGCCAGACCAAATTCTAACTTGGAGAGGTGAGGCAGACGACATGGAGTCCTGCCCAGAGCCAGGGAGCTATGGGCAACTGATAGGTGCTGGGAGAGGAAGAGTCCTCTTTCTGTAAAGGTGTAGCTTCCAACAGAAGACTGCACATTCACACATCCAAGAATACTGAGGCACCACAAATTGATCTTGATGGGTAAAACAAAACAAAATAACATAGAACACAAAATCATCTGGATGAGGAACAGTTGGTTCTGGGAAGAGTTGGTAAGGGAGGTGAATATGATCAAAATATTCTCTCTCTCTCTCTCTCTCTCTCTCTCTCTCTCTCTCTCTCTCTCTCTGTCTCTCTCTCCCCCCCCAGAAGTAACAATGAAGAAGTTTCCTCAGCACATTCTGCCTCCAGCCTCTCTGGGGTTTCTGCTGTGTTTGCCTTTCTTCTGACTTTCTGTGCATTTGGTCTACCTTCACTCTCTTTAGTCAATTTCTCAGTATAACTGCAGTGTGGAACACTTGACTGAAAGTCTTCCACATTCTTGTGATAACCTCAGGTGAGAAAGAGTTCTGATAAAATACCAAGTTATCTACCAGGTCACATTTTGGGTCAAATTTTCTGTCCTGGTGTGTGACATCTGGGAAGTCACTAACTTTCCGAGCCTCATCTGTAAACAACTGATGTAATTACAATTAGAGTAAGAATGCCCATGTCCACATATTAGTTGGCACACAGAGACTCAGGATAAAGAGTTCTGTTCACTTTCCACATAGTTGTAGGGCAACTATGCCTTTCAAAAGTATAAGTACTTAAAGAGCTCTAACATTTTTTTTCTTCTGATGAGCTTTTCTAAATAAAGAAGTCTTTCACTTAGCAATTTGCTAAAACAATGAAATCAAGGTAAAATTTCACAAGCATATTTCATACGCATTTTGGAAATTTTAAGCATTTTTTTTTGCTATTTCTATGATTTCTCTTCTTGGATACCTGAAGACTAGGATGAGAACACAGAGGATCGGGAGCACCATTCTGCCTCTGCACATCAGATGCCTTTATACAAGGCTTGGTTTAGGAGATGTGTAGTAGGTTGAAGTTTCAGCAGAACCAGGGAGTATCCTCAAAAGCCTCAAATCTCTGTCCAAAAGGGGTCTGTGTCCTGCTGATCTTTTTCATCAGAGCACTCGTCTTCTTGTGGGATGTGTGAGCTCTATCACCCAGTTTGCTATGGCAGAGATATACAACTCACAAGTCAAGCCTTCTGGCAACCATCAGTTTCTACCCTGCAAGTCTCTCTCAGACTCTTAGGATAGATTTTTATTTTCTCTTCAACAAGTCTCTCCTCTCTCTCTCTCTCTCTCTCTCTCTCTCTCTCTCTCTCTCTCTGTCTCTTTCACACACACACACACACACACACACACATAAAGTTTTGGGTACTTTCACCCTACCTATCATTACCCTTTCTCATACTGCTCTCTCTCACTGAAACTGCTTTTCTTTGAAGAAATCCCTGTTCTGCTTTGATGTCTCTCTCTCTTTACCCATAAGCCCTAAGTTAGTCATGAACCTCTTTGCCATGCATGATGCAATGGCAAGTAGGCCAATCTTGTGTAGGTAACTATAGTTATAGTGAGTCGATTAACACCCCGACACTGCCATGTCCAGAAGACACTATTTCATAGCAGCCCCTCCCACTTTGACTTTTAGGTTGTTTTTTTGTTTGTGTGTTTGTTTTTGCTTCCACTTTTGAGTTGTTTCTTGGGTTGTGACATTTTGGGTCAAATTTTCTGTCCTGGTGTTTCTTGAGCCTTGGGGGTGGCAGATGTGATGCAGATGTTCCAGTTAAAGCCTAAGAGTCCCTGGTGACTTAATGGCTTAATGTCAGGACTTTAGCCTATACTGAGTTTCTATATAAGCCAATGTCTACTACAAAAGGCTTCTCTGATAAGAGTAGCACTAATCTAGAAGAAAAGAAGTAGGTATTTAGATAGATATTATTTCACATCCTTCCTGTCGTTTTAGCAAAATAACAGTAGTGGATTTTCTAATAGTGTTTGGTCCTTCCAGTCGTGGGTTCTTTGCTGAGTTTACTTTACTGGACATAAATTTCTGCTTGGGTAGTACGCTCCATATCCAATTACAAAGTGGCTGGTTACACCCATAGTTCTCATTCTACCTTTGTACCAGTGAGAATCACTCACCAGGCAGATCATTATTGTATATAGCTCATGAGAAGTATAGCTACATGAGAAGAACAGTACATGAGAAGTACACTGATGACTTTTTTTTTCCTCTACAACAGCTTGCATAGCTCTGACAATAGCTTATAATATTTTGAGGTCCACTGGGATCTTCGTGACCAATAACATCATACCATTTTGATAGTAATAATTATTTTTGTTTCTTCATTTTGTCATATATAAATATAGAAAAGTAAATAATATTCCAGGGAATATGAACCTCTACAGGGGACTTTGTTCAATAATCTAATCATACTTATGAAACATATAAAATGAAACATAACCCCTAATAAGGATATAAACATTTGTCCTTATACTTGCAGATAAGTGCTGTCTTTATCTCTCATCAAGGAAACCTATCTTTGCACCAGATGCAAATTGTTGCAGGAAACTACAACCAATCAAAATACAGAGCTATGTCCCAATGGATACAACTACAAACCACTCCCACATCTAAGGCTCAGGGAAAGCAGGTGGAGAGATTGTTAAGAATCAGGGAGTTTGCTGTGAGAGTGTCTTAGAACAATGTCAGAAGCTACATCCGTAAAGTCTCAACAACATGACTGACTAAACATGATCTGAACAAGGAGCACACCGACTGACATAGCAAAGTAAAGGGGAAAAATCCCATGATACTCTAACCCTACACAAGAACAATAGGCAAATAATGAATGCTAAGGGTGGAAATCTTCACCAGGGAAGGACACATCAATTGTTTATCCAATACCAAATGGTCATCCCTGAAAACATGCATACAAATAACAATATACAGACTGAGAAGCTTATACCTAGAAGTATATAAACAATTATATAACAACTAATGAATGAAATAGGCCATGAATTTTAGAGAGAACAAGGAGGGGTATATGGGAGGGTTTGGAATAAGGAAATGGAAGGAAGAAAATTAATTGTAATAAATGTCAAAAATAAAAAGAAAACATATAAAAAATAACAAATAGTAAAATAATGTTGTGTGAAACAATGGTATAAGTCACAGGAGACCACATCATTTGTATGTACTAATTTTAATGAGCATGATGCTCCATGTAGTCCAATTTATGACCTCTCTTAAGTTCTTGATTGATCAGAAGATGGAAACTATAATATTAAATATCAACCATTTAAAGACCTAATTGCAGTGATAAATTCAATTTATTTTTATTCAAATTTTCTCTGATACTAATTAATATATAAACACATTATAACATCTTCGTGACAATGAGGGCAGAATAAATAAGACCTGTTCTCTCAAAAGATTTCTTTGTTTGTTTTCCCTCAATATACAAGACTTTGAACTTGTATATTATATTAACCTTTTTAGATATGTTAGTAATGAAATGTGACTACACAATTGTTTTCTGGTTACATAGCTAAGAATATGAATGTATGTATATATATGAATATATATGAAACGGAAGTTTTAGTTTCTTTAAAAACTCAGTTATGTTATGTAAATATGCTTTTTTGTTTTAATCCCAAGTGTGGGATTTCACTTTGGGCTTTAATTTGTCCACAGCTGATAATTTCCTCCTGCAGGGCCTGGTGTTTTCAGGCTGGTAATGACATGCCTTGTACAAGAGGAACAGGGCTGTGGCTTATGACTCTGAGGGATAGAAATACAAGAGCCCAGAAAGAAGGTGTGGCAGTTTGGAGAGACCAGGGATGCTTCTTTGCACAAAGGCTTGGAGGAGAGAGACAGAAAAGACTGCTTAGTGATTTTGCAGTTGACAGAGAATTGGTATAGCCCTACAAGAACCCATCAACCCTAATAACTGGGAGAAGTGAAGAGGTCTGTGTCCCCTCGTCCCACTAACCTTTTCTCTCCTACCTAGGGCTGAGGAGTTGGGAGAGGCTTAAAGGAACCCCAAATAAAATAAAGTATAAAAAAAGAGCACTATATGGATTCAATGTAATTCACTAGTTCAATAGTCCCAAGACTAATACTGAGTTCTACAAACAGAATAAACATATGCTATATCAAGTAAAAATGGAAAAAGTGCATATTTACCCCCTGGCCATCTTCAGGCGAAAGAAACCGAGTCCCTCAGCAACTTTGTCAAATGTTAGAAATGCTGTGAAACACTGGCAGTCTCACTGAGATGCCACCACTTATAGAACTGTTATCTGCATTATAAAGAAGGATTTTTAATTGTAAATACAATGCCTTAACATTACAAAGAGTTTGGCAAATGGGGGAAGATATCAATGATAATCCAACATGCAATCATTAAACCAAATAAATCCTTTATAATCTCTTTCTTTTTATTTTTCTGGAATGATGGAGTGTGTTGAAATAACAACACACTCATTACTTTAGTCTTCCTTATTAAAAGTCAGTGCAGGTATCGAACGGGTCTGATGCTCTTTGGGTGGATGACACCTAAATGAACATCGGTACAAAGTACCAATTTATTTCTAATATCAGAGATCAGACCTCTACTCTTACCTGATGCGTCTAAAACAAAAAGGGGGAACTGTAGAGAGCTTCGTAATGCCGCGCCTTAAAGATGGAGCTGGTTTCTGCCTTCCACCTTCCCGATGGTGAGTGCTCTCTGTCACAAACAACTCCACATTTGGCTAAGGCTGAGGATCTGGCTTGCTTCCATGTATGTGGACCTATCTGCATTGCCCACGTGGCACGCTGGGGTTGGCTACCCAAAGGCTATTTAAGCTGTGGGCTGGCTTTCCCCAGGGTCAGATGATTGTTCAAGGTTCCTGAATAAACTGCATTGAAAAAAAAAAAAGTCAGTGTACATAGAATTTTTTGGAAGATATGTTGCTACATTGAGGCACAATGAAGCATTTTAAAGGTTGGATGTTTTCTAGTGAAATAAATGTACTGTGTTTCTCATAGCATACATCTGTGCGCACAATGTGGACCTGTGAACATGAACTAAGACATGTTTCAATGGCTGTGTTATGTGAGTTATTTTCCAACTTTCAGGTAATTTCTTTAGGAAAGTTTCTGCATTACACATGGCAATTTAAAGATGATGGCTTTTTTGAAAACTTTTATTAATTACACTTTATTCACTTTGTATCCCCCCATAAACCCCTCCCTTCTCCCCTCCTAATCCCACCTTCCCTCACCCTTCTTCACTCATGCCCCTCCCCAAGTCCACTGATAGGGGAGGTCCCCCTCTCCTTCCTTCTGATCTTAGTCTATCAGATCTCATTATCAGTGGCTGCACTGTCATTTTCTGTGGCCTGGTAAGGCTGCTCTCTCCTCAGGGGGAGGTGATCAAAGAGCAGGCCAATCAGATTAGGTCAGAGGCAGTCCCTGTTCCCATTACTATGGAACCCACTTGGACACTGAACTGCCAATGGCTTTTTTTTTTTTTTTTTGCAATCTATTCTTTTTTTTTATTTTTTTTTATGTTACATTTTATTAACTCTGTATCCCAGCCGTGTCCCGATCCCTCATTCCCTCCCAGTCCCTCCCTCCCTCCCTCATCTCCACCGTGCCCCTTTCCAAGTCCACTGATAGGGGGGACCTCCTCCCCATTCATCTGATCCTGTTTTATCAGGTATCTTCAGGACTGGCTGCAAAGCCCTCCTCTGTGGCCTAACAGGACTGGTCCTCCCCTCCCTTGGGAGTGGGGAGGCAAAAGAGCCAGTCATTGAGTTCCTGTTAGAAATAGTCCCTGTTCCCCTCACTTTGGGAAACCAATTGGTTACTGAGCTACCACATATATCTGGGCACAGGGTCTTTTCTGAGACTGACATTCAACCAAGGACCATGTATGGATATAACCTAGAACCTCCACTCAGATGTAGCCTGTGGTAGCCAATGGCTTTCTTAAGAGAAGTTACCAGAGGCCGTTGGAGAATAAAAACCAGCTCACAATGCATTCTTAGAATGGTGGTAATGATCTAGAAAAATGTTTCTTCTGGTTGTCGAAAATATTTGCAAGATACAATGATTATAGTTTGGGCAACAAAGGAGATGACTGAATGAAGGTCTGCATGGGCAAAAAGTTCTGGAAACAGAAAATGTGACAGTAATAACAGGAGATCTTCCTTTATATGGAACAAATAACAACTGCAGACATAGCTCCATATGTACCAGTTGCTTACATGTATCAAGCTAAGGGAATCCTTAAGTGATTACAGGAGTCATATACCAGGAAGAGAACAGCAAATCTCTCAAATGCATTATTAGCTTTGAAGGAATATTAGCGAGTGATAGCAGTGGCTGCCACACGCAGCATGTTCTTGCTAATATGCTAAGTGTTTCTCATGTATCGCATCCAGGTCTTCAAAATCTTGTGACACTGGTGATGAGGGATGAGAGATATACCAATCTGTGGGTATAAGAATAAGTACTTAGAATACTATTAGAGATTACATTGGGCTAGGAACAAAGCTGTAGACTATAATATTCGCAGCCACAGGTAGTTGGCTAGGTTTGCAACACTAGTCATGAATTCCCTCTTAACGAGTGGCTTCAAGTCCAATTAGACAGCTATTGGTTATCCGTAAGATGAAAGTGCCACTATTGTACCATTAAGGTATTTTGCTGGTCATTGCTGTGGTTTATAGCTGTGTAAGACTGCTGATTACTTTTTTCCCTTGGCAGCTTATATAGCACCTTTTGAGGCTATAAGAATTATCTTCCAGGAGACTTCCAGGTCACTGCCAGCCTGGCTCCTCCAATTATCGTGTCTGAAGTATGTGTTGTATTCAGCCAAGGTTTTACCTTCAAGTTCCAGAAGGCAATCACGAACAATGTCAACAGCCTGTATTCTTTAAGCATCTCTTTCAAAGTACATGACCAACAACTCAAGTGCGGATTTCCCATGACTGGGCCCTTGTAACTTGCCATGTGGTATCTGGCTTTGTTTGAGAAACATCATTGCCTTGTGTGACATAACTCCATTCAATCTCCCTCTCTTTCAATTTTTAGTAAACATGAAATATTTTTATGGCTTTTTATGGCTTGTCTTACTTATTTCTCCTCCTTCTCTCTCCTTCAGATTTACTTTCCCTACCCCAACCCCAATTAATATCATTCTTTCTTTCAGTTTTCCTCTTTCCTACTCTTCTCATTTTCAGAACTCTGTCTGCCCCACCTTCCCTCCTAGTCCATTTCTACTTGTCTGGTTCCTGCACTTACTTCAGGTTAGATACTTAAATTCAAAGATTCAGACATAGAACCAATAATAAAAGAGAACATGCAGTGTTTCTTTCTTGTCTGGGTACCTTACTCTCACTTAGTTCCAACCACTTAACAATATATGACTTCAGTTTTCTTTATAGCTGGATAATATTCTATTGCATAAATGTGCCATGTTTTCAATATCTGTTCACTAGTTGAAGGACATTTAGGTTACTTCCCTTTCCTAGCCCTTGTGAATTGAGTGCCAGTGAACATGTCTGAGTAAGTATCACTGGAGTAGGATATTGAGTCCTTGGCCATATGCCAAGAAATGGCATAGCTGGGCCATATGGTAGATCTACTTTTAGCTTTCTGAGAATTTTCCAAATGATTTTCACAGTGGCTGCACAAGTTTGCAATCCCACCTTAACTCATCAGGAAAATGCAACTTAAACCATGTTGATATTTTATCTTTCCCCATACAGAATGACTAAGATCAAGAAGACAACAGACAAAAAATGATGATAAGGTTGATGAAAAACCATCAGTCACTATTGGTGGGAATCAGTGTAATTCCAAACAACATCATCATAACATTTTAAGATCTCAAAATGTATATGGGGGCACAAAAAAGTAAATTTAGACCCTGTTTATTTCCCTGGATAAAAATTTCCCTAACTGGATCCAGAATCACAATCTGCAACTTGAAGTGATGAAATCACTATGAGAAACAGGCCATACAGTCAAGATGCGGATCCTGAGAGGAACTTTATGAATAGAAAGTAAAGTCAACAGTTGACAAATAAGAACTCATTAAACAAAAGAATAACAACAAACGAACAAATGTCTGTGTAGAAAAGAATAATCAACCAGTTAAAAAGGAGGCTCACAGAGTAGGTACATAGTTTTGTCCAGCTATATCAATGATTGAGGATTAATATCCAGTATATATTAAGAACTCAAATCAACAAAGAATCAAGGAAATAAATAATCCGATTTAAAATGATATAAACAACAATCTCATTTATCAGATTGGTTTAGCTAGTGTCTCAAGCACTATATTGGGAAGTAGTTGGAAGAGTAGTTATTCTGTATTTTTCCTGATTTTTATGCAAGTAATTCAAGGTGTTCTGTTGCTGTACAGGATCATTGTGGAGATTCTAGGTTTTTGGTTTCTCTGTATGATGCTGAGAATCTTACTTTCAAGGTCTGTAAAGAACTGAGTTGGTACTTTGATGGGAATTGCGTTGGATCTGTAGATTGCTTTCGGCAGGATGGCAATTTTCACAATGTTAATCCTACCAATCCATGAGCACGGGAGATCTTTCCATCTTCTGATATCTTCTTCAATTTCTTTCTTCAGAGACTTAAAGTTTTTTTTCAAACAGGTGTTTCACTTGCTTGGTTAGAGTCACCCCAAGGTATTTTATGTTATTAGTAGCTATTGTGAGGGGTGTTGTTTCTGTTATTTCTTTCTCGGCCCTTTTGTCTTTGGTATACAGAAGGGTTTCTGATTTTGAGTTGATTTTGTATCCACCACTTTGCTGAAGGTGTTAATCAGCTGTAGTAGTTCCCTGGTAGAGTTTTTGGGGTCGCTCAGGTATACTATCATATCATCTGCAAATAGTGATACTTTGACTTCTTCTTTTCCAATTTATATCCCTTTGATCTCCTTCAATTGTCTTATTGCTCTAGCTAGGACTTTAAGTACTATGTTGAAGAGATATGGAGAGAGTGGGCAGCCTTGTCTTGTCCATGATTTCAGTGGGATTGCTTTAAGTTTCTCTCCCTTGAGTTTGATGTTGGTTATAGGCTTGCTGTATATTGCCTTTACTGTGTTTAAGTATGTTCCTTGTACCCCTGATCTCTCCAAGACTTTAAACATAAATGGGTGTTGGACTTTGTCAAATGCTTTTTCGGCATCTAAGGAGATGTTCATGTGGTTTTTCTCCTTCAGTTTATTTATGTGATGGATTACATTGATGGATTTCCGTATGTTGAACCACACTTACATACCTGGGATGAAGCCTACATCATCATACCTGGTGATGGTGGATGATATCTTTGATATGTTCATGGATTGGGTTTGCAAGGATTTTATTGAGTATCTTTACATCAATGTTCATAAGAGTGATAGGTCTGAAGTTCTCTTTTTTGTTGGATCTATGTGTAGTTTAGGTATTACGGTGACTGTGGCTTCATAGAATGAGTTTGGAAATGTTCCTTCTGTTTATATTTTATGGAATAGTTTGGAGATAATTGGAGAGGAGAGGAGAGGAGAGGAGAGGAGCACTTCTTTGAAGGTCTTGTAAAATTCTGCACTGAATCCATCTGGCCCACGGCTTTTATTGTAAGGGAGACTGTTGATGACTGCTTCTGTTTCCTTGGGGGATATAGGACTATTCAATCTTTTATCTGATCTTGACTTAATTTTGGTAGATGGACTCTATCTAGAAAATTGTCCATTTCTTTTAGATTTTCTAATTTTGTGGCATATAGGCTTTTGTAGTACAACCTAATGATTGGATTTTCTCGGTGTCTGTAGTTATGTCCACCTTTTCATTTCTGATTTTGCTGATTTGGATAGTTTCTCTCTGCCTTTTAGTTAGTTTGGTTAAAGGTTTGTCTATCTTGTTGATTTTCTCAAAGAATCAGCTCTTGTTTCATTGATTCTTTGAATAGTTTTATTTGTTTCTAATTGATTGATTTCAGCCCTGAGTTTGGTTATTTCCAGCCATCTGCTCCTCTTGGGTGTATTTGCTACTTTTTTTTTTCCTAGGGCTTTCAGTTGGGCCATTAAGTTGCTTGTATGAGATGTCACAAATTTCTTCTTGAAGGCACTAAGTACTATGAATTTTCCTTGAGCACTGTTTTCATTGTGTCCCATAAATTAGGGTCTGTTGTACCTTCATTTGCATTGAATTCTAGGAAGTCTTTAATTTTTTTCTTTATTTCTTCCTTAACCTTATGTCAACGAGCAGCAATTTGTTCAGTTTCCATGTGTTTGTAGGCTTTCTTCTAATCCCATTGTTGTTGAGGTGCAGCTTTAGTCCCTGGTGGTCAGATAGAATGCAGGGGATTATTTCAATCCTCTTGTATCTGTTGTGGCTTGCTTTGTGACCAATTATATGCTCTATTTTGGAGAAAGTTCCATGAGGTGTTGAAAAGAAGGTATACTCTTTTGAGTTTGGGTGGAAAGTTCTATAGACATCTATTAGGTCCATTTGATTTAGGACCCCTGTAAGTGACTTTATTTCTTTATTAGGCTTCTGTCTAGATGATCTGTCCCTTGATGAGAGTGGGGTGTTGAAGTCTCCCACTATTATGGTGTTTGGATCGATGTGTGATTTGTGTTTCCTTTATGAATGTAGGCGCTCTTGTATTTGGTGCATAGATGTTCAGAATTGTGATGTTCTCTTGGTGGATTTTTCCTTTGATGAGAATGTAGTACCCCTCCACATCTTTTTTGATTAATTTTGGTTGAAAGTCTATTTTATTAGATATTAGGATAGCTACCCCAGCTTGTTTTCTGGGTCTGTTTGCTTGAAAGACATTTTTGCAGCCCTTTACTCTGAGATAGTGTTTATCTTTGTTGCAGAGGTGCGTTTCTTGGATGCAGCAGAATGTTGGATCCTGTTTCTGCACCCATTCTGTTAGTCTGTGTCTTTTTATTGGAGAGTTGAGTCCATTGATGTTGATAGATAATAGTGACCATTGAATGTTATTTCCTTTTATATTGGAGTCGGTGTGTCTTACTATTGCTTGTTTTCTTTTAATTTTTTGTTGAGTTGAGATATTATCTGTATGCTATGTTTTCTTGGGTGAAGTTGTTTTCATTGGATTGGAGTTTTCCTTCTATTATCTTCTGTAGGTCTGGTTTGCTGTGTAGATATTGCATAAATTTAGTTTTGTCATGGAATGTTTTGTTTGCTCCATCTATGTTGATTGAAAGATTTGCAGGGTATAGTAGTCTGGGTTGGCATCTGTGATCTCTTAGGGTCTGCATGGCACCTGCCCAGGCCCTTCTGGTTTTCATTTTCTGATGAGAAGTCCGGTGTGATTGTGATAGGTCTACCTTCATATGTTACTTGGCCTTTTTCTCTTGCAGCTGTTAATACTTTTCTTTGTTTTGTAGATTTAGTGTTTTGACTATTATGTGACGTGATGTGTTTCTTTTCTGGTCTAGTCTATTTGGTGTTCTGTAGGCCTCTTGTATATTTATGGACATCTCTTTCTTTAAGTTGGGAAAATTTTCTTCCATGATTTTCTTGAAAATATTTTCTGGACCTTGGAGCCTGGAGTCTTCTTTTTCATCAACTCCTATTATTCTTAGATTTTGTCTTTTCATGGCGTCCTTGATTTCTTGGATATTTTGTGTTTGGGATTTTTCTGATTTTACTTTTTCTTTGAGAGAAGTATCAATTTCTGCTAGTGTATCTTCAGCTCCAGAGATTCTCTCTTCCGTCTCTTGGATTCGTTTGTGATGCTTACCTTTGTGATTCCTGATCTTTTCTCCAAGTTCTCCAGTTCCAGGGTTTTCTCAGTTAGTGTTTTCTTTATTGATTCCAATTCTGGTTTCATGCCTTGCACCATTTCCTTCATCTGTTTGAATGTGAATTCCTGTCTCTCTATGATGGTCTTTATTTATTTATTTAGTTTTTGTTCATTTCCTCTCTATATGCCACTAATTGTATCTCTACTTGTGCCTCTATTTGTTTGGCCATATTTGCCTGTGTTTCTTTAATTTTGTCCATTTCTTAATTTTGTCCATTTCCTCTTTCTTTGCCTCCAAATGACTGGCCAAATCTTTGATAGATTTGTTCATTTCATCTTTAATTGTCTGAATTTGCATGGCTATTGCTCTGAGAGAATTGCTTGTTTCCTCTTTATGAGCCTCAAATAATTGGGTAAGCATAGCTTTAAAGTCATTTTCCTGTGCTTCTGATGAATTGGAGTATCCATCAATTTTGGGGGTTGCTGGTGAAGTCATGATGTCCTAATTTATGTTGGATGTGTTCTTTCGTCTACCCATGGCCATTGGCTTATCTGAAACCTTCCCTGTTTCTGGATTCTGCAGTTCAGACTGGTACTGTCTTTCTCTGGCATCTGGAGAGTTCTTCAGGAAGCTGAGAGAGGTCCTGTGGCCTCAGCATGTGTGTTAGTGCACTATCTGTACCTGTGGGAGGAAAGTATGCAGGCACAGAAAGGCAAATGCAGGCTAGCGTGTGCTCACTAGCAGGTGCTGGTGATGGTCCCTGCACAATTTCCGGCATTAACTGCCTTAACTCCTCAGTTGGATCCGCAGAGCAGGGGCTTCAATGTCCCAAGTGACCCTCTGTTTCCTACAGTTGGTATGTGGGTGAGAGGGGTCTGATGCCTGGCTTTTATTTTAGAAGGATCCTGGATCTGGGGCTCTGCTCAAGGGCGTACTCACTCTTAAGCAGGTCACATCGGCAGGGATGGGGTATCCAGGCTCTCTGCTCTCTGGTTTGGCTCTGCTTGGTCTGCAGGAGGACTGACACACTCTGCCAGCTTAGCCACCAGGTTAGAATGTCCAGTTGCAGCTGAAGACTGGGATGCGATGCCTTTTGGGATGCCTTGTATGGTGGGTTTGCTGGACTTTGGTGGGTATATAGTGAATTATCTGTCTCTGAGAGTTTGGGTGGGCCATTCAGTCAGTGGCTGGGCAACCCTGAGGAGCCAGTATGGGGGCTAGCAGACCTGGGACCCTGGAAGGATGATGCCGCGGGTCTGGGACTCCAAGACTGGTACAGCTGGCTTTTGCTGCTAAGGGCCTAGGGGCTCTGTCTTAGCCGCTGCAGACCCCAGGCTGTGAGCTCTGAGCTGAGAATCTCATTGAACCTGCTGTGCTGAGGAGGAGGGAGGTCCAAGATAGGGGAGTGCCAGGAGATCAAAGGATCATTTCTCTCCTTCCCCAAAACAAGTCCATGGGTGACCCAGCACCAAAGTTCTCACCTCATGCAATGATCCCTGTTGTTTAGAAGGCCTCTCTATCATTTCCCTGGCTTCAGAAGTCCTTCCGCTCACCCACTCAGGCGTTCAGCTCTTCCACAGCTCAGAAACTGTGCATGCTAGTCGCCATCTTGGCTCCGCCCCTGTCATATATTTTGTGATGTCACCTGTTAATGTAAGCTATTGGTTGTGTGTCTGATAAGGGGTTATTGCCTGCCTCTATTGTATGAAAGTTTGGTTCTGTTTTTGATGTTGACAAAGGTTGATTTCAGATCAGGTATGAAAAGTTGGTGGGAAATTATCAGAGACTCAGTGTTGATTTTTTTTTTATTGGACAGATGGGAGTAATTATTATTCAATGTTAGTTGAGAACGTGTGCAAATGCTACTCCTGGCTGGGTCAGCCTGTGGTGGTGGTATGCAAGCTGTGTTTCCTGATCTAGGTCCCAGAAGTGTGGGGGTGACCCGGACTTTCACAATCAGGAAAACTTACCAAGTTGGGTTGGTATACAGACTGAACCTTAGAAACCAGGTCTTCATGGATTGTGGCAATAAAAGAGGTAGCAGGGATCTGAGATCTTCACCTACTAGTCTAATGTATAAGCCAGATACACACAGATAGCCCTAACAGTGTGGATATATGAAGTTATGTTTTCTTTTTGTTTCTTTTAATGTTGATAAAGTTCTTGAAAGTTTTATGTTAGTAGCCATAGCAAATATATTCTTAGTGGGTCATCTTCATCCCTTTGATATTATTTACTATCTCTATTTTGGCCAACAGCCTCTGGTACTCACTAGAGCCAACATCAGCACCATTGGGATAGAGAGCCGCCCTGAAGTCTCAGAATTCACTAGTGTACAGTAATATAAACCCTAAAATAAACTGAATCATTGAGAGCCTGTCAAAAGTACTGGCCTACCCCTTTTCTGGAGTTGAAGTTGATGATTTCAGATTTGGGAAGAAAGAACCTTAAAAGTTTCATTTTTTTAACAAACTTCCAAACCTAAATTCATGCTGTAGTAGCCATTATTCTAGAGTCTTCATTGTATTTAACTGTAGGTTTTCAGTATAACATTAGAAACAAAAATTACTGTCCTATAGAAGAATGAGAAACTAATTTAAAATGCTAAGTCTGCTCTTTTGGTTTGTATTTGTTTGCTATCTTTTTATTTTGCGTAATTGTCATAAAGTATTGCTTACACTTTTAACCTAATTGTGCTTAGGTTGAAAATGCATGCATGGATGGATCCCATTGTTTTAATTGTTCTTTTGTTTCATCTTTTCTGATATTTTTTGTGCTTTGCACTGCTTTTTAATATATTACTTTTTCTTTATTATTGGTTTGGGCAATACACTATTTTGTTTTTATTTTAATTTAGGAGGTCTATTGTCTGTCTATTTTTCTTTCTCAGCTCTTTTGTCTTTTGTACACAGGAGGACTACTGATTTTTTTTAAAGTTAATATTGTATCCAGCCACTTTGCTGAAGGAGTTCTCTGGTTGAATTTTTGGGGTCACTCATGTATACTATCATATCATCTGCAAATAGTGATACTTTGACTTTCTCCTTCCAATTTGTATCCCCTTGATTTCCTTTAGTTGACTTATTGCACTAGCTAGGACTTCAAGTACTATATTGAAGAGATACAGAGAAAGTGGGCAGCCTTGCCTTGTCCATGATTTCAGTGGCATTGATCTAAATTTCTCTCCGTTTACTGTGATGTTGGCTATAGGCTTGCTGTATATTGCCTTTACTATGTTTAGGTATGTGACTTGTATCCCTGATTTCTCCAAGACTTTAAACATAAATGGGTGTTAGATTTTGTCAAATGCTTTTTTGGCATCTAAGGAGACACTCATGTGGTTTTTCTCCTTCTGTTTCTTTATGTGGTCGATTATATTGATGGATTTCAGAATATTGAACCACCCCTGCAATCCTGGGATGAAGCCTACTTGGTCTTAATGGATGATATCTTTTATGTGTTCTTGAATTTGGTTTTCAAGTATTTTTGCATCAGTGTTCATAAGAGAGATAGGTCTGAAGTTCTCTTTTTTTGTTGGGTCTTTGTGTGTTTTAGGTATCAAGGTGACTATTGCTTCATAGAATGAGTTTGGAAATGTTCTTTCTGTTTCTATTTTGTGGAATAGTTTGAAGAGAATTGAAGTTAGCTCTTCTCTGAAGGTATGGTAGAATTCTGCACTGAAACCATCTTGCCCTGGGCTTGTTTGTTTGTTTGTTTTGTTTGGAAGGGAGACTTTTAATGACTGCTTCTATTTCCTTGGGGGATATAGGACTATTTAACCTATTTACCTGATCTTGATTTGGTTTTGGTAAATGGAATTGATCAAGAAAATTGTCCATTTCATTTATATTTTCAAATTTTGTGGCATATAGGCTTTTGTAGTAAGACATAATGATTATTTGGATTTCCTCAGTATCTGTTCATTTCTGATTTTGCTGATTTGGGTAGTATCTCTCTGCCTTTTAGTTAGTTTGGCTAAGGGTTTGTCTATCTTGATTTTCTCAAAGAAGCAGCTCTTGGTCTCATTGATTCTTTGAATTGTTTTCTTTGTTTCTTATTCATTGACTTTAGCTCTGAGTTTGATTATTTCCAATCATCTACTCCTCTTGGGTGTGTCTGCTTCTTTTTTCTTCTAGGGCTTTTATGCGTGCAATTAAGTTGCTTGTATGAGATATCTCAAACTTCTTTCTGGAGGTACTTAGTGCTATGAACTTTCCTCTTAGCACTGCTTTCATTGTGTCCCATTAGTTTGGGTAAGTTGTGCCTTCATTTTCATTGAATTTTATGAAGCCTCTAATTTCTTTTTACATTTCTTCCCTGACCAAGCTGTCCTTGAGTGGGGAGTTGTTTAGTTTCCATGTCTATGTAGGCTTTTTGTTATTTCTGTTATTGTTGAGGTCTAGTTTAAGGCCATGGTGGTCTGATAGGATAGAAGGGATTATTTCAAACTTCTTGTATCTGTTGCGGCTTGCATTGTGCCTGACTATATGATCAATTTTTGAGAAGGTTCCATGAGTTGCTGAAAAAAAGATATACTCTCGAATTTGGGTGAAAAGTTCTGTAGACATCTATCAAGTCTGTTTGATTTAGGACTGTTAAATAGAACTGTTAAGTGTCCTATTTAGCTTCTGTCTACATAATTTGTCCCTTGATGAGAGTGGAGTGTGGAAGTCTCCCAGTATTAAGGTGTTGGGATCGATGTGTGATTACAGCTTTAATAATGTTTCATTTACAAATTTTGGTGCTCTTGTACTTGGAGCATAGATGTTCAGGATTGTGATGTTCTCCTTGGAGATTTTTCCTGTGATGAAAATGAAGAACCTCTACTCATCTATTTTTATTAATTTTGGTTGAAATTTTCTTAGATGTTAGGATAGTTACCTCAGTTTGTTTCCTGGGTCCATTTGCTGAAAAACTTTTTTTTTGCAGCTGTTTACTCTGAGGTAATGTTTATCTTTGTTGCAGAGGTGTATTTCTTGGGTGCAGCAGAATGTTGGATCCTGTTTCTGTAACCATTCTGTTAGTCTGTCTTTTTATTGGAGAGTTGAATCTGTTGGTGTTGATAAATAATAGTGACCAATGAATGTTTTTTCCTTTTATTGTAGAGTTGATGGTGTTGTTGTGTTTCAGTGCTTGTTTTCGTTTAATTTTTGTTGTGAAGCTATCTATATCCTGTGTTTTATTGGGTGTAGTTGATTTTGTTGCATTGGAGTTTTTCTTCTAGTATCTTCTGTAGGACTGGGTTACTGTCTAGATTTTGTTTAAGTTTAGTGTTGTCATGGAATATTTTGTTTCCTCCATCTATGTTGATTGAAAGCTTTGCTGGGTATAGTAGTGTGGTTTGGCATCTGTGGTCCTTAGAGTCTGCATGACGTCTGTCCAGGCCCTTCTGGCTTTCATAGTTTCTGTTGAGAAATCTGCTGTGATTCTGACAGGTCTACTTTTATATGTTACTTGGACTTTTCCCCTTTGCTGCTTTTAATATTTTTCTTTGTTCTGTAGATTTAGTGTTTTGACTATTATGTGTCATGAAGACTTAATTTTCTGGTCTATTCTATTTGGTGTTCTGTAGGCCTCTTGTATGTTTATGGACATCTCTTTCTTTAAGTTGGAAAATTTTCTTTACGGTTTTCTTGAAAATATTTTCTGGGTTGTTTCCAGGTTCTGGCTATTACAAATAAAGCTGCTACAAACATGGTTGAGCAAATGTCTTTGTTGTGTACTTGAGCAAATTTTGGGTGTATGCCTAGGAGTGGTATAGGTGGATTTTGAGGAAGTGCTATTCCTAATTGTCTGAGAAAGCACCAGATTGACCTCCAAAGTGGTTGTACCAGTTTACATTCCCACCAGCAATGGAGGAGGGGTCCCCTTTCTCCACAACTTCGCCAGCATGTGTTGTCACTTGAATTATTCATCTTAACCATTCTGATGAGTGTAAGGTGAAATCTCAGGGTCATTTTGATTTGCATCTCCCTGATAGCTAAGGATGTTGAGCATCTCTTTAAGTGTTTCTCTGTCATTCTATATTCCTCTACAGAGAATTCTCTGTTTAGCTCCATACCCCATTTTTTAATTGGATTACTTGATTTATTGCTTTCTAACATTTTTAGTTCTTTATATATGCTGGATATCAGCTGTCTGACAGATATAGTGTTGGTGAAGATCCTTTCCCAGTCTGTAGGCTCTCATTTTGTTCTGATGACAGTGTCTTTTGCTTTACAGAAGGAAACAATCCAGATGTCCTTCAACAGAGGATGGATACAGAAATTGTGGTATTTTTACACAATGCAATACCACTCAGCAATAAAAAATGAGGAAATCATGAAATTTGCAGGCAAATGGTAAGGATCTAGGAAAGATCATTCTGGGTGAGGTAATCCAGAAGCAGAAAAACACACATGGTATATGCTCACTCATATAGTCCTATAAGATATGATAAACATAATGAAATCTATACACCTAAAGAAGATAAACAAGAAAGAGGACCTGGGGTAAGATGATCAATCCTCACTTAGAAAGACAAATGGGAGGTGCATTGGACATAGGAGAAAACAAGTAACAGGACAGGAGCCTACTGCAGAGGGCTCCTGAAAGACTCTACCTAGCAGTGTATCAAAGCAGATACTAAGACTCATAACCAAACCTTTGGCAGAGTGCAGGGAAACATATGAAAGAAAGGGGAGTTTGTATGATGTAGAAAAGATAAGAGCTCCACAAGGACCAAATATATCTGGGCACAGAGGTCTTCTCTGATACTGACACTCCACTAAAGACCATGTATGGATATAACCTAGAACCTCTGCTCAGATGAAGCCTGTGGTAGCTCAGTAACCAATTGGTTTCCCATAGTAAGGGGAACAGGTACTATTTCTGACAGGAACTCAATGGCAGGCTCTTTGACTTCCTCACCCCCCAAGGGTGGAGCAGTCCTGGTAGGCCACAGAGGAGGACTGTGCAGCCAGTCCTGAAGATACCTGATCAAACAGGGTCAGATGAAAGGGGAGGAGGTCCTCCCCAATCAGTGGACTTGGAAATGGGCAGGGAGGAGATGAGGGAGAGAGGGTTTGGGCGGGAATGATGGAGTGGTATACAGCCTGGATACAGAGTTAATAAAATGTAAGTAATAAAAAAAAATAAAGAAAGAAAGAAAATATTTTCTGGACCTTGGGGCCTGTAATCTTTTATTTTTTTCGTCTATTCCTATTATTTTTAGTTTTTTGTCTTTTCATGCCATCCTTGATTTCTTGAATATTTTGTGTTTGGAACTTTTCTGATTTCACTTTTTCTTTGAGAGATGTGTCAATTTCTACAAGTGTATCTTCAGTACCTGAGATTCTCTCTTCCATCTCTTGTATTCTATTGGTGATGCTTACCTTTGTTTTGTGGTTGCTGATCTTTTCTCTAAGTTCTCCAGCTCCAGGGTTTTCTCTGTTTGTGTTTTCTTTATTGACTCTAATTTTGTTTTCATGTCTTTTACCATTTCGTTCATTTGTTTGAATGTGGATTCCTGTCTTTCCATGATGTCCTCTTTTTTTTTGTTGTTGTTGTTGTTGTACATTTCCTCTCTATATGTCACTACTTGTGTCTCTATCCATGTCTCTATTTGTTTAGCTGTATTTTCCTGTATTTCTTTGAGAACTTTGTTCATTTCTTCTTTATGTGCCTCTAATAACTGGATAAGCATAGATTTGAGATAATTTCCTTTTGTTTCCAATGAATAAGAATATCCATTGATTTGGGGGGGGGTTTGCTGGTGAAGCCATGATGTCCTGTTTTTTGTTGGATGTGTTCTTACTATGAGCTCTAGTCGTCTGCTTATCTGTATCCTTCACTGTTTGGTCCTGGAGTCTGTACTTCAGACTGGGTCTGTCTGTCTCTGGTGTCTGGAGTATTCTTCAGGAAGATGAGAGAGGTCCACTGGTTCAAGAGTGGATGTTAGTGTTTCAGCTGTAACTAAGGGAGGAAGGTTGCAGGCACATGTATGCAAGCACAGGAAGTGTGTGGAAGTGTGCCTTGAAGGACAGGATGTTAGAGCATGTAGATGCCTGGAGGGGTGCAGCTTAACTGCAGGAGGGGTTGCTAGCACTGTTTGCTGGTGCAATGCACCTAAACAGGTGCCCTGAATACCTCAGTGCCTACAGGCCTGTTGTACTGTCCTCCAGGTATTCAGATCTGTCTAGGCCCCGGGAATATTTTTCCTGGACTCTACTGGTGTACCCACAGTACAGGGGCTTCAATGTTAAGAACACTGTCCCAAGGATCCCTATGTTGCCCACAGTGGGGATGTGGGTGGGGGAGTGATTCGATGTCTGTCTGCTAGCATAGAGGGTCCCTGGATCTGTGGCTCTGCATACACTCACTCACTCACTCACTCACTCACTCACTCACTCACTCACTCGCAGGCCTAATTGGAAAGCACAGGGGTTCCCCCTATTCTCCTCTCTCAGATTTGGACTTGCAGGTGCCAATGAGAGTGTAGGAGAACCATAAGCTCAGTGCTGTCCTTTGTTTGGCCACCAGGCAGGGAGCCCTGTACTTGGACAGCCACCTCTGCCTTCTCAGTCACTGAGCCTGGAGGCTCCTGATTTTCCTCGCAGTCACCCACCACAGCCACAAACCTGGTGGGCCCATATTGCTGCTGCCTCTGCTGTCTAAGTCCACCGAGCAGGGAGGCCTGTACTTTGGGCAAGGGGGAAGTGCAGGGGCAGTTGAATATTTGCCACTCTCACTTCCCAGAGATGTCCACAAGTGACCTGGATTCAAACTGCCCAGGAAACCTCAAGGTCTATGTTCTGGCTTCAGTTGTCCCTCCACTCCCCAATGTCAGAGTTTCAGATCCTGTGACCCTCAGGGTGTGCACTGATCTCCGCCATCTTGGATGTACCTTGTCTATTTTCATTGTTTATGGTTACCACAGTCCTGCTATTTAATGAGATGTTGATTATTCTACTGTAAGTTCTGCAAATAATTTCTACTCTCGAGCATCATGTTCCAGCGCCTACACCCTCCAACCCCTTCTGCCTTTAAAGCTGAGACTCAGCAAAGCCTTTATTCTTTCCTTTGTAGTCTTGTCTTAGCCGTGTTATCTCTGGGATGTTTTCTACTTATTCCTTCTCCATCCACTGTTAAGTCCTGAGGTTCACTGACATCTTGTATTATTTGTTGGAGTTTTATAAATGATGCTGTTTTTCCACCTGGAATTAGTGTAGGAGATGTTTGAAGGAATCCATTTGACTTTTGTGAAATCATGCCATACTTTCTCCTCCCCTTTAAAGAAAAGTTCAATTTCCAAAAGCAGGTGCCTTGAGCCTCCTTGTCTGAAAAGGGTTAGACATGGGCTATCAGTGCTTATACATGTGCATAGACGCACCAGGACTTGTGTATGTGTTTGTGTGTGTGTGTACCTATGTGTGTGTGTGCATGTATGCTAGTTACATCAGAGGTGACAGTTTACCAAACACAAATTCTTTAGAAGCTGTTTTTCCACCTATTCAATGAACTGAAATAAGAGTAAAAGAAATGTTTAGAGATATAACTTCAAAGGCTTGGGTGTTGTTTTTAGGCCTGTCAACAATTCCCTCTGATTAGTAATAACTTGGTTCCACTTCACAACAGTCTTCACTCCTCTGGTGTTTTCTGATTCTCATTTTAAAAACCAGTTCCTTTGCATGCTTTCAGTCGATCCTTGTCCTTTCTGACTTCTCTGAGCATCTTTAAGCACCAGCACCTGTCTGGTTGTTCCTCTTGATTCCAGAGTCTAGATTGCATTGTCCTACCGTAAAATAATTTCTGAAAGATTAAACCGGAGCATTATTCAAAAAAGAATTTAGAATGGAAAAAAAGTTCAAGAGAAAAATAGTCCTCCCCCTTTATCCTAATTGTTTTTAGCCCCAGAAGTAAGGTTACATCATTCTTTTTAGTGAGCTGGGAGACAGCAGTTGTAGTGAAGTTTACCACACATGTTCTCATGCCCTTGGAGGACCTTCTTGGCTTAGGAAACAATGTCAAGTCATAATGTAATTTTATGTTAATACTTCAATTCTAGGATCTACTGACTTTGCCATCTCTTTTTTTACACTACATTTCTTTCATATATGTAAAGGGCACTACCCTTCACTCCCTCCTTCTCAACTTCTTTCTTCTTGCATATAAAGTTTTAAAGACCAAGGACCATACTCTTAAACTCCACTTTGATAAAATGTAAGAGTGTATGTGCATTCCAGAAGAAAGAAAACAAATTATCTCATCCAGTTTTTAAAATAAACAAGTGACTATCTTCCTGAATGCTTATAATCCCACAAGGATATTCAGTTACATGTGAATGAAATTAAACATTAAAAGAGACAAGAAAGGGCGTGGGAAGGCATAGAGATGTGTGGAAACTTACTTTTGACAGGAAAATACTCAGCTTGTACAGTCTTGGCACCAACTTTCTAGTCCTCTTCTGTTTAACTGTGCACTCTCCTTACCTGTGTGCATTACACTACTAACTTCATAGTATTATGGCAACCAAAATATCCTTTGAACCTAAAGTTATAAAATCTTTACTCTGAAGAGGCCTAAAGTTCTCATCCTTGGCTTCAGCTCTCTTTATCAATGTTACATTGATGTAGCTGATTAAATATCTGAATTAAATATTATTATCTGAGATAATAATATCTCTTATTAACAATGTTGTAAAGATCAAATATAATGGGTACAGAACTTCTTGTCTCCCTGTTTCATTTTTCAACTTATAAATACTGTAGTCTATAACTCAAAGGCATGCTTCTATACATGGTCAGGGAGTTTTTTTTTTTAATATAAAGGATAGATTCATTCTTATGGGAACGTGTTAAGGATGAATTAATAATTAAGTGCTATTTGAACATAGCAATAATAAAAAAAACCCCAAATTTGAATTTTTCTAAAACAAAAAAGCATTGTTGTTCATCTACTCTGTTCACAGAACTGAACCTACAAAACATTGGCCAAGTGTATTATAAGCACAAGCACTACAGGCTTTCCATAAATATTTTTGGCTACTGGCCACACAGGTACCCTGTAGTTTTCCCCAAATCCTAATTCACATTTTGAGTGGCATCCTCTGCTTGAGTTCCATCTACATCCTACACATATTCCAGATTTGGGAAAAACAGCCACCTGTTTTTTCTCCCTTAGATAAGAAAAATAGTTGTTTTTTCATACACCTTAATAAAGCAAGAAATTTAACCAACTATAGGTTTGTAATGAGAACCAAAGGGCACAGAATGTTAAGGTCAGGATGAGAGTCTGGGTTTTTTTTTTTTTAATTTTCATCTGTTTATGCAACATTTGGTGGGCGTAGCACAACTATGATTCCTACCCGTGAACTGTGTATGGTATGAGCAGACTGAACAGTGATGGAGATAGCTAGTGCTTTTAGTGATATCCTGAACAGGTAAGTTGGGATAGTGTAAGCTTTTTTTTCTATCTCTGAAGTTTCTTGACCTTATCAATTAAACTTGGGATTAAATTGTAAATAGAATAATTAAATACATATATTTATATATGTATATAAATGAACTATTTTCTTTCTCCTCTTTTAAGGAGAACAGACATCATTTAAAAACTTCTTTACTTTGAGAACATGTTAATTCTCAAAGCTAGGATGACTTACCCCCCCTCCAAATTCCACGAAATGTTTTGCAATTTCTCTGGCCATGTTCCATCAGATCAAATTGCTCAAGTTTCCCAATATTACACTCTTTTTTAGATTAAGTGGAGTAGAAGACAAGAAATCTCCTTTGACACATTACTTTAATGAAGTAATTATCTTTAGGGGAGATGCTATT
Source organism: Meriones unguiculatus (assembly GCF_030254825.1). Classification (NCBI taxonomy): domain Eukaryota; kingdom Metazoa; phylum Chordata; class Mammalia; order Rodentia; family Muridae; genus Meriones; species Meriones unguiculatus. The sequence goes on from NC_083349.1 coordinate 36,204,912, forward strand.
TTTATCAGAAACCATTTTTTTTTTGTTAGAGTCACTTTCAAGTGCTACAATTTGGACAGCAATCAGATTGCTTGAAATACTCTTACAAAAATTATTAAAGAGTTATATATGGTGTTGTAGTAAATTAAATAATGGCTATAGAGCTATAAAATGTTTATTATTTGCCCTAATATTATCATGATGGTACTATTTAATCTGCTATCACAAATAATTAGACACAGACACCTGTTAAATTTAAAATTGCCTTATTTACCTTAGGCCTGGCAGATATTTCATTTACATTGTCTCAATATTCTCACCATCCATCTCCCAGCCCCAAACCAATGCCATCCATCTTAATCTGTGGAGAGCTGCATGTTTGTGAAGCTGATTAACAAAGCAGCCAAAAACATGTTTTCACCCTGGCCTTCACCTTGAGACAGAGAAAATAGGAAGTTTCTTCCAGTTCCTTCAAACTTGTTTGTGTGACCTTGGACCAATATCTGCTACAGGGAAGTAGTTTTAGAAAACAAGCTTGGAAGTTCCATGAACTTCTTTCTTGTAGTGATGTGACATGTCTTTGCTTTGCATATAAAAAGGAATTGTGGAATAAACTCACGCTGCAGTCTTACTGACAGCCCTCTCGAGCTGATCCCATGTGTAGTGTGGTGTTGCTTTAATTATTTCAATCCTTACTCCCCACTCAGAAACTGTTCGACTCTGCTGGTTGGCTCCGATGTTAATCCTCCTCAATTGGACTACCTTTCTTCCATAATCCCATGGTACTTGCTTTTTTTTTTTTTTTCATCTTGGCCTTTTCACGCCATTATTGGAGTCCTTCCTTGGCCCCCATGGTGTTTTCTCCATGCCAACCCATCCTGGTGTCCTCCTCATTCCTCTCTTCCTGTAGGTCTGTCCTTTGTGTGCTTCCTTGTGGGATTCTCCAAAAGCCCAGGAACCCTAGCCATGCCTACCCTATTCTACCTGTCCAGGTATAGGCTATTTAATTAGCCAATCAGGTATATTGACGTAGGAAGGTTTACACAGAGGGCCAGTAATTAGCACCAGACCAATCTCCAACAATATAGAGTTAAAGGACACATGCACACCTGTACAGATGTGCACATGCACACATAAACACACACACGTACACACCAAAGATAGTTTTAAAATGGATATTTCCTACATTGCCATTGTAACAAGAAGTTTATATTTTACTCACTACTTTTCATTTCTATTACCTCAAGTCACAATGTACAAAAAGCAAATACTTCAAATATTTCTACATGGCACACGACAAATAGACAGTAAGGTACCTGACCTTATGTGGAGGGACATCACTTAAATACATACTCAATAAAAACATTATAATAATTTACCTTCAGGGTAAATGAGTTTTTGTTCACCCTTAGGTTTCACCCTAAGGACAGTTCTTTAAGTAAACATGAAAAATACTAAAAAACACAAAATAAAGAATCAGAAGTTGAAAAAACTTTTAATACTTAAAAATCAATAAACCCCTCTATCTCTTTATCTAGACAGCATTTTCTTTTGACCTTTGTGAAATATGAACAACTTTCTAAGAACTCTAAATACTTTCCTTTTCTCTCTTCTGTCTTTTATGACCTTCATTTTAGGTTTAGTTCTAAACACAGCTCAGCTTCAGCTTAAGACCCTGTACATGATACTGAATTTTTTGCCCCTTCTTTTAGATATTTTAAAACAAAGTCAGCAATCCCATAATATTATATATAGGTATTCCAAAGTATATTACTGAGCACTCTATTAAAAATCCAGGTGCAAGACCATTGTTAATCTGTTCTTATGCTTAAGAACAAGTTCTCATGAATATAGTTGAGCAAATATTCTTGTTGTATGTTTGAGCATCTTGTGGTATATGCCACTTTATTCATAACAGCCAGAATCTGGAAACAACCTAGATCCCTCTCAACTGAAGAATGGATACAGAATTTGGAAATCATGAAATCTGCAGGCAAATGGATAGAACTAGAAAAAAATCATCCTGAGTGAGGTAACCCAGAAGCAGAAAGGCACAAGTGGTAAATACTCACTTATAAGTTGATATTAGCCATAAAATATAGGATAAACATAATAAAATTTACAGACCTAAAGAAGCTAAAAAAAAAAGGAGGACTCAAGGGAAGATACTTAATTCTCATTCAAGAGAGCAAATAATCCTGGAAATGGAAATGGTAGAAGAGCAGGAACAGAACAGGTATCTACCAGAGATGCCCTCTAAAAGGTTTCCACATATGGTTATGATAACCCAGGCAAGAAATAATTCTAATAAAACACCAAGTTATCACACCTTAGGTCAAAATTTTGTGACATCTAGGGAACCACTAACTTTCTGAGCCTCATCTGTAAACAGCTGATGTAATTACAATTGGAGTAGGAACACCCATGTCCACATATTACATTTGGTACACAGAAACTCAGGATAAAGCGTTCTGTACACTTTTCACATAGTTGTAGGTCAACTACACCTTTCATAAGCAAATACGCTTAAAGAGCTCTAACACTTTTATTTTTCTTATGTTGAACTTTTCTAAATAAAGAAGTCTTTCATTTAGCAATTGGCTAAAGCAATGAAATGAAGGTAAAATGTCACAAGCATATTTTCTTGTTTTAGCAATCATTGTCAGGCCTGCTGTTCTGCATGTGGACTCTTCTACAAAGATGTTGTATTAAAGGCTCAGTCCCTACTTATCAGTATTGGAAAGTTGGTGGCAACATTAAGACAATGAGTATAGTTGGGGCTCTTCTGATCATAAGGCATGTCTTTTAAAGGGACAATGGATCTCTCTACCGCATTCTCAACCTTTTCTCTGTTTCCACCTCTCCCTCAACCTTTCTTCCCAACTGTGAGATGATCATTTTATCATACTCTGCTGCTGCTGTGATGTATTGTCTCATCAAAAGCCTTAGGGACTATCAGTTATAGACGAAGACTTCAAGGGTGTGAGTCAAACCCCACATTTTCTGTATCAGTTCAAACAATACAGTGATAGATATGCCAGCTGGCCATATTCTACTGTGATCTCTTATTTTTCTTATGAATTTAAGTCTGATAAAAAGAGAATGTTTGTCCTGGATTCCCCATGAGTCCTAAAAGGTTGTTGTATGTTTGCTTGTACAGCTTTTCCTTGCTGCTTATAAGCTTTACAGTGATCCTTTTGTTAATTCTCTGCTAAGTGTAGAGTTCAGGCACACCCAAGACTGCTGCTTGACTTGCATCAGCCTTTCCGACTTGCAGTATCTTGAACCCTACTGAACCAGGGCTCAGTTTCCTTGAATTTTAAGGAAACTGCAGGTGGTTTTTATTCAGTTTGAATTCTTCAGTAGACATATCTTCTTGGGTTTCTAATTTCTAACAGATGAATCTATTTTTACCTGTTTCCAGAAGAAAGACACTTTCACCTTACTTCTTCAACCAGATAGGTAGCATTTTCAATTCTTCTTCTTCTTCTTTTCTTCAGAAATAGCGCTGGCCTTTGTGCTTGCTGCTCATTAGGGATGAGAAGTCTGTGTCCTGGACATGCCTGCTCTAGCAGGTGTCGAATCCCCAGGACTCAGAGCTGCAAGAAGCGTCTGATTCTCTTAATTTCACTATGTATCATCATACCAACATTTTGTGGGTATTTGTAAAAGGACGATGCTTTAGTATTTGAGTGCACACGTGCTTTTTAAGCATTTTACTCCTTGTATCTCAGATTGCTCCGTTAAACTGGAACCTCAGTTCTGAAGCTGTTAACTCAGTGAAGTCATGGGAGAATAAAAGAGTAAGAAAGAGGTTCTAGAGAAAAGCTGTAGTTGTTTGCTTTGATTAAGCAGTGGGGGTAAGAAAGGCTTCATTGAGGATGATTGCAAAATTAATTGAAATACTGTAAATTTATAGGAGTGGAAGGAAGAAATGAAAAGAGAGTTAAACTGGAAAAATAAGGGAAGAACAAAGGAAATAAAATGTTAATATATATTACTGTGTTAATAAATATTAATGTGAATAAAATAAGGTGAAAATAACACGTTAGATATCTTGAAATTTTAAATAACTTACTATGTCAAGTAAATAATGAGAGGAGGGTTGAGTCAAAAGAGAACATTTGGCAGGGTTCTTTAAGAAAGAAATCTTTAAAAAATTATCAGAGAAAAGCCAAATTACTAGAAAAAATAATTTAAAAAATAACACTCAAATATGATAGAATCTTAGTAGCTGAGTCACTTCTCATCTGTATTTTAACTAGAAAAATGAAATGAGAGAAACTTCTGTTGAACAAGTTTATATAGATAAAATGGCTCAATTTAAAAGTATTTATATGTGTGTGTGTGTATTCCAATCAAACCCAGGTAAGTTGCATCATATTAAAAATTTAAAAACCCATGTCCTGAAATAAGGGCAGTGTTAATCAGTTTCTGACAGGGAGCTCTAAAAGGATAAAAATGGTCTAAAAGGGGGTAATTTACTTTTCTAAATTCAGAGGTAACTAAGGCAGGGGAAAACAGAAAATCGATAAAAAACAGTTCAAAGAAAACATGAACACATAGCAATAAGGGAAGAGGATGGATTAAAGAGTCATTTTAAGCAGGTTGTAATAGTAAGGAAGAAGTTGAGATAAAAAAAATACAACGGATTTGATACAATGGATAACAAATACAATGGAGCTAGAAATACACTGGATGGGACTTCATGTGATAAAAGCTAAGAAATGACCCCTGAGCTAGAGGTTGGTTCCTGTCACTGTAGCTTCAAAGATTCAGCCTGACCAGCTGCGGTCATCCTGAGTTGTTACCACTCTTATATCCCTGAGCAGCTGTGTATCACCCCAACCTAGCTCTCCAGTACACAAGACATGCATAGAACCATTAAAATTGCACCTACAGACCGACAACCGGACCTTGGTGCTGGGAGTTTCACAGATGGCTACCATGTCCTTAAAATTAGCTTAAGGACATAATTAGTTTTGCACTGACTCTCATAGGAAGGTATAACCCCTCCTCACTGAAATCACAAGAAACCTCCGGTCTTGCTATTGCTGAGGAACACACTACTGTCGGGAGGTGCTTTCTAAACCGCACTCTGTAGGTCTGCATCTTCCCATCTCTCTTTATTTTATTGTGACATACACTAAAGTAATGATATTCATCATTACAATTTCACACACATACAAGGATTTTTGACAATATTCACCCCTGCACCTTCTTTTGTGCCCTTCTCTTCTCACATTTACTCTACTTCCTCAAAGAGTGCCCTTTCTATTTTGTTTTCCTGGTTTCTTTCTTTGAGTGTATGTGTGTGTGTGTGTGTGTGTGTGTGTGTGTGTGTGTATAATTATTAGTTTAAGGAAAAAGTGATGGTTTGTGTAGGTTGATTTTATATCCTATTACAGTGCTGCATTGATCATTTTAAAGAGTGTTTTGGTGGATGATAAGGTCTTATAAATATAAAAATATACCATGTATAAACAGAATTAATTTAACCTTCCCTTTTTTGCTTCTGTACCTTTAAAATTATTATCGCTTATTACAATTTATTCAAATTGTATCCTGGCTGTGTCCCCCTCCCTCTTCTCCTCTCAATCCTACCCTCTCTCCTTCTTCTCCCTCTATTTCCCTCCCCTAGTCCACTGATAGGTAAGGTCTTCCTCACCTATCCTGTCTCCTCTTGTCTTCCTCATTTCTCATGTCTCATCAGGTTTGGCTGCATGGTCTTCCTCTGTGGCCTGGCAAGGCTACACCTACAGGGGGAAGTAATCAGAGTTCATGCCTGAGAAAACCCCTGCTTCCCTTACTAGGGCACCCATTTGGAGACTGAGTCTATGGGCTACATGTGAGCCGGGTTTTAGGTCCTCTCCATACTTTGTCCTTGGTTGGGGTATCAATCACTATAGCACCCCCAGGGCTCTGTTTTTGTTTTTGTTTTTGTTTTTTTTCTCTGTTGGTCTCCATTTGGAGCTCCTGTCCCCTCCATATCTTTCCATCTCCCCATTCTTTCCTAAGATTTCCTTGCACTCTGCCCAAAGTTTGGCTATGTGTCTCAGCATCTGCTTCGATACCTTGATCAGTAGTCTTTCAGAGGCCGTCTGTAGTAGGCTCCTGTCTTGTTCCCTATCTCCTCTGCATGAGTGACCCCCCCAAAAAAAATTCCACTGTTTTGATAAAAGGTTTTTCTGTGTATCCTGGGCTGTTCTAGACTCACTTTATAGACCAGGCTGGCCTCAAACTCACACAGTTTTGCCTGCCTCTGCCTCTTGGAGTGTTGGGATTATGGGTATGCACCGCTGCACCTGCCTTGTTTCTATGCTTTTTAAAAATATTTTTATTTTTTTATTAATTACACTTTATTCACTTTGTATCCTCCCATAAGCCCCTCTCTCCTCCTCCCCTCCCGATCCCACCCTCCCTCCCCCTTCTTCACGCATGCCCTTCCCCAAGTCCACTGGTTGGGGAGGTCCTCCTCTCCTTCCTTCTGATCTTAGTCTATCAGATCTCATCAGGAGTGGCTGCATTGTCATCTTCTGTGGCCTGGTAAGGCTTCTCACCCCTCAGGGGGAAGTGATCAAAGAGCAGGCCAATCAGATTATGTCAGAGGCAGTCCCTCTTCTCATTACTATGTAACCCACTTGGACACTAAACTGCCTTGGGCTACATCTGTGCAGGGGTTCTAGGTTATCTCCATGCATAGTCCTTGGTTAGAGTATCAGTCTCAGAAAAGACCCCTGTGTTCAAATGCTTTGATTCTGTTGCTCTCCTTGTGGGGTTCCTGTCCTCTCCAGATATTACTATTTCCCACTTCTTACATAAGATTCCATGCACATTGCCCAAAGTTGGCCATAAGTCTCAGCATCTGCTTTGATATTCTGCAGGGCAGACCCTTTCAGAGATTCTCTGTGGTAGGTTTCTAGGTTGTTTCCTGTTTACTTCTTCTTCTGATGTCCTTCCTCTTTGTCTTTTGGGATGGGGATTGAGCATTTTAGTCAGGGTCCTCTCTCTTGATTAGTTTCTTTAGATATACAGATTTTAGTAGGTTTATCTTATATTATATTGGCTATATGAGTGAGTATATACCATGTGTGTGTTTCTGCTTCTGGGACAGCTCACTCAGGATGATCCTTTCCAGGTCCCACCATTTACCTGCAAATTTCATGATTTCCTTGTTTTTCATTGCTAAGTAATATTCCATTGTGTAGATGTACTACAATTTCTGCATCCATTCTCCATTTGAGGGGCATCTGGGCTGTTTCCAGCTTCTGACTATCACAAATAAAGCTGCTACAAACATGGTTGAGCAAATGTCCTTGTACTTGAGCCTGTTTGGATATATTCCTAAGAGTGGTATGGCTGGATTTTGAGGAAGCGTTATTCCTAGTTGTCTGAGAAAGCACCAGATTGATTTCTAGAGTGGTTGTACAAGTTTACATTCCCACCAGCAGTGAAGGAGAGTTCCCGTTTCTCCACAGCCTCTCCAGCATGTGTTGTCACTTGAGTTTCTATGCTTTTTATTCTCTTATCTTATCACTATTGTTAAAATTTCAAGAACTATTTTGGATAATAATAGTTAGAGTGGATAGTCTTATTTACAGTTTTAGCGTAAATGAACTCAATGTGATGTTAGTTATGAACTTATTTTATACAACCTTTCTCCTGTTGAGGTAAATATATAGCTATTTTATTAAAGATTGTTATCTTGTAGGGGTATTCCAAGTTTTTTTCAGAGGCTCTTATTTTTCATCATTGGAGGTGATTATACGACGTTAATCTCTGATCTTCTTATATTTACTGACTGCACATATTGAACCATCTTTGTTATGTATAGAATTATACCAACATGGTCAATGTGCATGATCATTTCAATGTGCTATGGAATTTGATGTTCATGTATTGTATTGAAGGGTTGTTTTCTTCATGTTTATCAAGGATACAGAGCTGTTGTTTTCTTTTTATATTTTCTGTATTTGGGTTTTGGTATCAGGGTAGTACTGGTTTTATAGAAAGTATGAAGTTCTGGAAGTGTTATTTTCCTATCTAATGGAATAGTTTGAAGAGCAATTCTGTTAGTTATTTAAATGTCTGACAAAATATAATTTAATTTATAGGCATTTCTTTGTCAGAAAACTAGATACAGTAAAATAAACATTTCAGTCTTTAAAATAAAATTTACAGAAAGACATTTACTTGAAATGAGTTTCCATTCTAGAATCTGACAGTCCTAAACAAAATGAAGGCAAAAAGTACAAAAAGTAATTATTGTACCTCCAAACTTAAAGTAACCCATGGTGATTTAAAAAGAGAAATGTTCCCCATGGGTATAGGCAGTGGCAACCTTTGTTTGCAGTTGGTGGAAACATTTATGGAGTTTTAAGTGGAATGGTCTTGCTGGAAAAAGGATGTCACTGGGAGTGGCCTTTCAGAGGATCTGGCTTTACTCAGCTCCCAATTTTATTTCTCTGTTTTATGCTTGCATATGAAGTATGAGCTCACAACTCCTTGCTCCCGCTGTTGCATTTGTCACTTGTTGCTATGCCTCCTGCCATGATGGTCTCTTATTCCTATGGAACCCTATTCCCAAACTCTTCCTTCTATAGACTGCCTTTATCATGACATTTTATCACAACCACAGAAAAGTTACCAAAAACATACCAGTTATTTGATCATTGGAGAAATTAAGAAAGAGACAAACCAAAGGACAAGAGCATGGCGACACTGAAATCTCTACTTTAGCCTTTAAAATGAATTTTTTTAAATTTTCTTTTGGTATTATTCTATTCTGTTTTAATTCAGCTCAAGCAATTTTATAAAGGTGGAGTATTTAGTATGCACATAGGAAAGACCTATCTAAATATTAAGATAAAATGACTTTTCAATTAATCAGTTGTGGAGAGCCGGGGTTTGGTCGCCATGGTGCTGGCTTCCGCCCTCAAAACTGGTAAACAAGTCCTAGAGCGCATGACCATTCGGCAATAGCACGCCAAGTCACAAGCCCAGCCCGGGGTGTCATATGGGGTGATGGGTGAGCAGCCAATCAGGGGATGATAAGTCATCTCACACCATGGGTGAGCAGCCAATCAGGGAATGATACGTCATCTCACACCACTCTGGTGCGAGCAGGGCTTATATAAACAGCGCCACTTCGGGGCTCGGGGTCTTCCTCCTTTCATCGCTTGACTGTAATAAAGCTTGCTGCAGAAAGATCCTGTTGTCCGCGTGCGTTCTTGCTGGCGAGACAATTATATGGTCTCAACATCTGGTGCCAAAACTCGGGACGCCGGGAGCCTGCCATTGCCGGTGCCTAGGAGACCCCTCGTTCGCGGGGAGGATTCAGAACTGCAGCATCGAGGTAAGTTCTGAGAGGTATGTTTGGTCTTGATTTATCTCATCTTTCACCTCAGTTAGCAGGAGCCCTTATTGCTTTCCCTGTTGTGACTGTTGCCCTCGTCCTTTTTCTTTTGGTTTTGTACAAGCTTGAGGGCGATCTCGAAAGGGAAGAGATTAACGGAAAGCTAAGAGCAGGTACTAGATCACTGTGGCTTTTGGTTAAATCTTGCTTGGAAGATGAAAACTGTCGTTCCTCTATTAAGGCTGGTCAGGAAGTGTTGGAGGAGATACAAGACAGCATGTCAGAAACAGAACGGGATAAAAGGTTAAGAGCTCTTACAAGGAAAAGGATGTCTCTAAAGATGTCCCTAAGGATAAAGGCCCATTCCACGGATGATAAAGCCGCGGGATTGAAAGGCAAGGCAAAGGACACCCTGGGAGAGAAACATGATAAGGAGAAGAAAAAATCTAAAAAGGAGCCTCTCTATCCGACAAAAGAACTAGAGGCTTTAGAAATTGGCAATTCTGAGTCGGAGGAGTTAAGTCCCTCCGAGGAGTCAGATCTAGAGGAGGAAGCAGCCGCTATGAGAAAGAACGATACCACCTGGATGAGCCGCCACTACTGAGAAACAGGAAGCGTGCACTTTCTCAATCGGCCGCTCCTGTTGTCCCTAGTGCTCCTCCTCCTCCCTACATCGGGAGGTACTGCCCTGGCTCCTTATTTTCAACAAAAGATAGACATAAAATTTTTCAGACTTTCCCAGTATTCGAAGACGTGGAGGGAGGCCGTGTCTACGTGCCTATAGACTACCCCCTAGTCAAAGAACTGGCAGAATCAGTTAACAAGTACGGGGTGGATGCTAATTTTACAATCATGCAGCTTGAGAGGCTGGGCTCTACAGCAATGACCCCAAATGATTGGCAAACTGTAGTAAAAGCTGCCCTCCCCAATATGGGAGTGTATTTGGAATGGAAAGCTTTATGGCATGATGCCTGTCAGTCCCAGGCTAGGGCTAATGTTAATGCAGAGGACAATCAACGAAATTGGACCTTTGACCTACTAACAGGACAAGGTCCACATGTTCAGCGACAGACAAATTATGATTGGGGAGCGTACGGCCAGATTTCTGCCGCTGCAATTAAAGCATGGAAGGCCCTTTCAAAGAAGGGTGGGACCGAAAGCCATTTAACAAAAATTATCCAGGGTCCTTAGGAGTCATTCCCAGAATTTGTGGCCAGAATGACAGACGCAGCAGGCAGGATATTTGGAGACCCGGAAAGGGTCCGACCAATGATAGAGCAACTGGTGTATGAGAATGCTTCACCAGAATGCAAGGCAGTCATTACCCCCAGAAAGAGCAAATGACTAACAGATTGGATAAAAGTTTGCCGAGGACTCGGAGGCCCGCTTACCAATGCCGGCCTGGCGGCAGCCATATTATAGAACAAAAACCGCCCAAGTTCTGGAAACAATAAAGTTTGTTTTAATTGCGGCAAAATGGGTCATTTAAAAAGAGACTGTCGTATGTCTGCTCAAAAGAAAGTTCCTGGACTTTGCCCTAAGTGTAGAAAAGGCAATCACTGGGCTAATGAATGCCGCTCAGTCAGAGATATTCAGGGAAAACTTATACAGCATGACACCCCCTCTGAGGAGAGGGATAAAAATCTTCCAAAAAACGGGCATCAGGGCCGCAGGTCTCAGGGCCCCAAAAGATATGGGACACAGGTAGGCAACAGGAGGGTTTATCCAGCTGTAGAGCAACAAGAGGATCAGCAGGTTTGGACCTCCGTTCTACCTCCCAATTCTTATTAATGCCACACATGGGGGTGCGACCTGTCCCAGTGGAGTTTGAAGGCCCCCTGCCTGAAGGAAGTGTCAGTCTTATTTTGGGTCGCTCCTCTCTCACTCTAAAAGGACTTATGGTCCATCCTGGAGTATTAGATCAAGATTTTACGGGAGAGCTCCAGGTGCTTTGTTCCTGCCCTCAAGGCATATTTTCTATTTCTCCTGGAGATAGGATTGCTCAATTGGTTCTCCTCCCAAGCCTTCATGACTGTTTTCCATCTACCGAAACACCAAGGGGCGCAAGAGGGCTTGGTTCCACAGGAACAGATTTTGCTCCTCTGGTAGTTGATCTTAAAACTAGATCTACCCTACAACTACAAATAGAAGGGAAAAGTTTTACTGGTATTTTGGACACAGGGGCTGATAAAAGCATTATCTCTTCCACCTGGTGGCCTAAGGCGTGGCCTGTTACACAATTATCCCACTCCTTACAAGGGTTGGGATATGAGGCCGGCCCTGTGGTTAGTTCACGTTCTTTGATGTGGCAGGCACCAGAAGGTCAAACAGAAAGCTTCATACCATATGTTCTTCCTCTCCCTGTCAATCTCTGGGGAAGAGATATTTTGCAGGATTTAAGATTGGCATTGACCAATGAGTATTCTCAACAAGCGGTTGATATTATGAAAAGGATGGGGTATAAGGAAGGAAAAGGTCTTGGCAAGAAAGAACAAGGGAGAATAGACCCAATTTCACAAGAAAATAATAAAGGAAGACAGGGCTTGAGTTTTCATTAGCCGCCATTGAGGGTTCTATGCCCATATCCTGGCTCACAGAGGAGGCCGTATGGGTTCCTCAATGGCCCCTTTCCTCTGAAAAGTTAGAGGCTGTCCCTCAATTAGTGGAAGAACAAACTCAGCTTGGTCATTTGGAGCCCTCTGCCTCTCCATGGAATACACCCATTTTTGTTATAAAAACGAAATCAGGAAAATGGAGACTTCTCCATGATTTGAGGGCTATTAATGCACAGATGTGATTATTTGGAACAGTGCAACGAGGCTTGCTTCTGCTTTCAGCCATGCCTAAGCAATGGAGAATTATAATTATAGATATCAGGGATTGTTTTTTCTCCATTCCATTGTGCCCACAAGACAGACAAAGGTTTGCCTTTACATTACCCTCTGTTAATCATCATAAACCAGAAAGATATCAATGGAGGGTTTTACCTCAAGGCATGGCTAATAGCTCCACCATGTGTCAATTGTATGTGCAGATGGCTCTTGAACCAGTTAGACAGCAATTTCCTTCCTTGTTGCTGATTCATTATATGGATGATATTCTCTTGTGCCATGAGGAGTTAGCCATTTTGCAAGATGTGTATCCTTTGTTACAAAAAACCCTGCAGCAATGGGGATTGCATATTGCCACTGAAAAGGTCTAGATTTCAGAGGTAGGTTCCTTTTTGGGAACGGTCATTTACCTGGACAAAATAGTTCCTTAAAAAATAGAAATTTGCAGGGACCGTTTACATACCTTAAATGATTTTTAAAAATTATTAGGTGATATAAATTGGCTTAGGCCGTTTTTAAAGATTCCTTCGCTGAATTAAAACCCCTATTTGATATTTTGGAAGGGGATGCTCATATTTCTTCACCCAGAGCCTTAACACCGGCTGCAAGCCGCGCCCTGTAGAGCCTGATAGGCCTAAGGAAATGGTCAAATGGAAGGATGTCTTGACTGGTTAATGGAAAGGCCCGGATCCTATTTTAATAAGATCCAGGGGAGCTGTCTGTGTTTTCCCACAGGAAGAAAACAATCCATTCTGGGTACTGGAGCGCCTCACGCAAAAGCTCGCGGCAGCTGAAGATGATCTTTCAACGAATATACCTGCAACTACTTGAAGAGCTAAGGGCGGCGGTGGTGACCATTAATTCTACTCGAGTGGATTTATTGCTCACAGATGGCTTATTATCCTGGGTTTCTTCAGCCTTTTCTTATTTTAAGGAATGGGTGGGCGTTGGGATGTTTGGCGCTGCCCTGTGCTGTGGTTTAATAGTTGTCCTCTGGTTGTTCTGCAAACTCAAAACCCAACAAAAATGTGACAAGGTGGTGATCGCACAGGCGCTAGCCGCTCTGGAGCAAGCCACCTCCCCCAATATTTGGTTATCCATGCTGAAAAATTAATGTTTGACAAGGTTGCCTCTGTCTTTGCAGGCACATGCCACAATCTGGATTTACAGCCCTTGCACTCCCTGGGGATCTGTTTCCCATTGCACGGGGATGGGTGTAAATCACAATTTTTCTCTTGCCAAACTATCTGGAAAGTCAGTGAAGGAAGAGTGCAAATAAGTCTTCACCGACCTAAGACAGGACAGCCTCACAGTGAGGAGGTTGCTCCAATGACGGGCAACGGCTGAAGCATTGCCTTCCACCAGGCTCAGGCGTTGGCTTTCTGGCATAATGCTGTATTGACAGTAGGAAGCTTACTGTTCAAACAAAATAAAAAAGGGGGAGATGTGGAGAGCCGGGGTTTGGTCGCCATGGCGCTGGCTTCTGCCCTCAAAACTGGTAAACAAGTCCTAGAGCGCATGACCGTTCGGCAATAGCACGCCAAGTCACGAGCCCAGCCCGGGGCGTCATATGGGGTGATGGGTGAGCAGCCAATCAGGGGATGATACGTCATCTCACACCACTCTGGTGCGAGCAGGGCTTATATAAACAGCGCCACTTCGGGGCTCGGGGTCTTCCTCCTTTCATCGCTTGACTGTAATAAAGCTTGCTGCAGAAGGATCCTGTTGTCCGAGTGCTTTCTTGCTGGCGAGACGATTACGCGGGTCGCAACAATCAGTCATAAAAGTCATTTGCATCTCTAAACTAAGCTTGTTGAATTATAATATCTTTATCTATATGTTTACATTTTTCATTATCAGTTAATTGGTTTTGTTGTATGAGAAAAAGAAAATAAAGTTAATTTTACATTAAGAAGTCAGTTTTATAACTCAGAAAATTAATATATTTTTTAAAATGACCCGGTTACCTCAATTGATTTTGTATACCATTTGATGACCTTCAGCTAATACCTATAATCTAAAAATGTAGGTAGCTGAGGATAAAAAAATGTATTTTATGGTAATAACATTTATTACCATAAACTTAGAATTATGATGATTTGCTAGTGACATGTTGAAAGTGTTTCCTAAAGAGAAAGGAGGATGAATGGAACCGAATAGAAGACCCACAAATAAACCCACACACCTATGAATACTTGATTTTTGACAAAGCAGCCAAATCCATTCAATGGAAAAAAGACAGCATCTTCAACAAATGGTGCTGGACCAACTGGATGTCTACATGCAGAAAAATGAAAATAGATCCATATTTATCACCCTGCACAAAACTAAAGTCCAAGTGGATCAAAGACCTCAACATAAAACCAGATATTCTAAATAGGTTAGAAAAAAATGTGGGAACAGTCTAGGACTCATTGGCACAGGAGACAACTTCCTGAACAGATCACCATCAGCACAGGCTCTAAGAGCAACAATCAATAAATGGGACCTCATGAAGCTGAAAATCTTCTGTAAAGCAAAGGACACCGTCATCAAAACAAAACGGCTGCCTACAGTTTGGGAAAGAATCTTTACCAACCCTTTATCTGACAGAGGGCTAATATCCAGTATATACAAAGAACTAAAGAAGCTGAAAAGCAGCAAACCAAGTAATCCAATTAAAAAATGGGGAACAGAGCTAAACAGAGAATTCTCGATAGAGGAATATTGAATGGCAGAGAAACACTTAAAGAAATGCTCAACCTCATTAGCCATTAGGGAAATGCAAATGAAAATGACCCCCTAAGATTTCACCTTACACCCATCAGAATGGCCAAGATGAAAAACTTAAGTGACAACACAGGCTGGAGAAGTTGTGGAGAAAGGGGAACCCTCCTTCATTGCTGGTGGGAATGTAAACTGGTACAACCACTTTGGAAATCAATCTGGCGCTTACTCAGACAATTAGGAATAACGCTTCTTCAAGACCCAGCTATACCACTGCTAGGTATATACCCAAAATTTGCTCAAGTACACCACAAGGACATTTGCTCAACCATGTCTGTAACAGCTTTATTCTAATAGCCAGAACCTGGAAATAACCCAGATGTCCATCAATGGAGGAATGGATACAGAAATTATGGTATTTTTACACAATGGAATACTACTCAGCAATCAAAAAGACAGAAAGCATGAAATTTGCAGGCAAATGGTGGGATCTAGAAAAGATTATTCTGAGTGAAATATCCCAGAAGGAGAAAGACAAACATGGTATATACTTGCTTATATAGACCTACAAGATATGATAAACATAATGAAGTCTATACACCTAAAGAAGATAAACAAGAAAGCCGACATGGGGTAAGATGATCAATCCTCACTTAGAAAGACAAATGGGATGTTCATTGGAGGTATGACAGGAGTCTACCACAGAAGGCATCTGAAAGACCCTACCAAGCAGCGTTTCAAAACAGATACTAAGACTCATAACCAAACCTTCGGCAGAAGGGGAGTTAGTATGACGGGGAAAGGATAGGAGCCCCACAAGGACCAAATATATCTGGGCACAGGGTTTTTTTTCTGAAACTGTTTCTCCAACCAAGGACCATGTATGTATATAACCTAGAACCTTAACTCGGACGAAGCTCGAGGTAGCTCAACAACCAATTGGTTTCCCATAGTAAGGGGAACAGGGACTATCTCTGACAGGAACTCAATGGTAGGCTCTTTGACCTCCCCACCCCCCAAGGGAGGAGCAGTCTTGCTAGGCCACAGAGGAGGACTTTGCAGCCAGCCCTGAAGATACCTGATAAAATCGGGCCAGACGAAACGGGAGGAGGTCCTCCCTAATCCGTGGACTTTGAAAGGGGCAGGGAGAAGCTGAGGGAGGGAGGGTGGGATTGCGAAGAAATAAGGGAGTGGGATACAGCTGGTATACAGAGTTAATAAATATAACTACTACTAATAAACAATAAAAAAGTGTTTCCTAGGAGAGAAGGGTATCCACTATTACAATCACACCACCAATAAAAATCACTGTGCATTCATGCACACAAAACATCTATTAATTTTTGTGATAACATTTTCAAGTTGACCTAATCTAGACTAATATAGGAGACAAGTCTTGCAGGGAAGCATGGAATGGGTTGATCCAGCTACCTTAAGACACATGTGTCCTAAGTTTTTCAGGTTGGAGTCCATGGGTCCTGGGGTCCATGGGTCCAATGGGTATAGTGTGCTCCCTAAGGCAGTGAAGTGCTCAGGCTGATTTGTGTTTCTCTGCATGGCTCTCTAGGAAGTCATGGAAGCATGGAAAGTTGATAGGACAACTGGTCTTAGACATTGATTTATGTATCCTGCATAGCTCACATACTTTAATGTATTCCAATAACTACAAATGGATTGATCGTGGAAATTGCCATTATATTTTGTTTCTGACAAAACATGTTAAAAGTCTGATTGCTCTCAATAAAATTATTCTAGCCTCAGTTGTTCTGTGTCCTCTTCAAGCAGCTTGATTTAATTACTCTCAGCAGTATCAGGTGACCTTTTTCTGGTAAGTAAGCACGGGCACATACAAAAACTCTAGGCAAGCTTGTGAGGGTTTATCTCTGAGGGGTTATCTGGACAGGTGGATTGGAAGACACTATTCTGAGTTGGGATCCTGACCTGAAAAACAATGAGAAAGTGACCTACATATGAATATTTACCATTCTCTTCTTCCTAACTG
Source organism: Meriones unguiculatus (assembly GCF_030254825.1). NCBI lineage: Eukaryota > Metazoa > Chordata > Mammalia > Rodentia > Muridae > Meriones > Meriones unguiculatus. Next base: position 36,221,785 of record NC_083349.1, read on the forward strand.
TGGATACAAAATATCCAACCACCTTAAGCTCCTGTCACTGTGACTTTACCACCAACATATCTTCTCTCTGAGCCAAAATAGATCCTTTCTTCCCTGTGTTGCATAGCTCAGGGTATTTTTATCATAGTAATGGACAAATTAATGAATACAGAAAGTTGGTACCGAGAAAAATGTGGCCCATCACTGTGCTAAACCAGACTATGTGATTCTTAAGCTTTTGAAACAAGTTTTTGGGAAGAATGCTGCAAAGCCTGTGTCTTTGCGATACAAAATTTCTAAAGTGTCACAAATATACTAATAGAGAATACTTATGTAAAACAGAAAAACAGGAATGCTAAGAATTATGTACGCCGGGAAAGCCTGGCACATGAGATTTCAGGAAGGAATAAGAAACCTATCAGGAAGCTTGCTAGTTGCCATTCATGCAACATTTTGGCACAGTTTTGTTTCATAGTTTCAGAGAGATACTAAAACCAGGCAATGTGTGCAAGGTCAGAATCCCTCAAGGAGTCCTCGAGAGCCTGATGCACGAAGCTGTGACAAAGACTGAGTTACAATAGAGATCCTAGAATATTAGAAATGACAAGACTGTGGGATATCTGCTGAGTAAAGCTGATTCATTAATGGGACCAGCCCAAGACAGATGCTGTATGTATTATAAGCAGCAAAGATACAAGGATGTGGCTACCCAAGCCTAAGCCCTTTGCAGGCTAGATGATTCCATTACAAACCCCATATGGTGGACGTGAGGCTGGAGGTTTGGTGTTTGCCCTGCTGGGTTTTGGTCTTGCATTGGTCTGATTATTCCTTCCTTTTCCCTCATTCTTGCTTTCTGAGTTTGGAAATTTATTTTGTGACATTGCATATTAGAAGTATGTAACTAGTTTTTTATTTTTATGGAAGCCCACAGTTATAAGATTGCCTTCGGTCTCAAAAGACATTCTGGAATTTTTAAACAGTGTGAAAACTGTTAAAGACTTTGGGGACTTATGAAAGAATTAATGCATTTTGCACTGTGAGATAGATATGAGCCGATGGGGACAAGGAAAGAAAGGTTGTGGATTAAAAGTGATATGTTTGGGTTTCAAGCTGACAGGAGATTGGGGGTGGTTAATATTGTCAACATTATATGTTCTAGGATCACCTAGAAGACAATCCCCTGAGCAGGCTTATGAGGGGTTGTCTGGATTGCATTAGGTTTTTTATGTCCCTGAAATAAAATTAGCTAAATTAGGATAGCTATGTTTGAAAGCCCACCACTAACTAAAGGTGGAACCATGCTGTGGGCTGGGTTTCTGTACTGAATGAAAAAGAGAAAGAAATAGGGAACAAAAGCTTGTCATCTTTTGCTTCCCTCCTGTGAATGACTGTGGCCAACCCCCTTCAAATTCCTAGTCCATGGATAAATGTGACCACTGTAATCAACCTCCTGACTCCATGACCTCCCCGATACGATTGACTGGACTGTACCATCAAACTATAAGCCAAAAAATATTTTTTTCCTTTGTTAATTCTCTAAGGGTATTTTAGCACAGCGAATGAAATCAACTAATTCAAGTCTTGTCCTAGCGGAACTGATAATCTTTGCAAGGCTTTACAAAGATATAAAAGAAGTTGAAGAGAAATAGCAATACATTAGTGGCCAAAATAGTAATTTGTTTATGGAGAAAAACGCTGCAACAACTAGATGGGTTATTAGAGTTCTTTTCAAAATGATCACAAAGGAATTCTAATTATTTTACAAGTACTATTAATATTAGGAAATATAAAAGTGGCAAGTTGGCCCGCTGAATAAAGGTACTTGATGCTCAGCTTGAGGACCTGAGTTTGATCCTGGGAAACAAATGATTAAAGGAGGGACTTGACACCTGCAAGTTATTCTCTGAGTCCCACAAATGAGCCATGGCACAGGTACACTTACACATGTAGATCTCATACAGTGATTAAAAGTGACAGGCAGTATACGTGAAAGTGATACACATTAACATAACCTAAAATACCAATAGCATATACAATGTACAGCAATATTTTAGAGTAAATGTACAGATTTTATTCAGAGGAAGAGAAGAATACTAGAGAATTGGAGAGTTGTGTTGATCTATGGGAAAGCTCAACGTTGTGAAAGCAGTTCTTTAATTAAAATCAGTACAATCCCAATTAAAAATACTAAGTTTTACTTTTTGAATTGGGACTTGTTGATTTGTCAGTGTTTTGAGATAAAGTTTGAGCCTTCATGTAAGCATACAAGAGGCTACTAATGCTGTGAAAGAAGCATGTTTTAAGGCTTCCTTGACAAACAATAATTATGAAAGCATAAACATAAAATATTAGGAGCATTATTTATAGAACTAAATCATTGTACCACAGAAGATCCCAGGAACATGAACACATCCATGGACACTTGTGTTTGCAAACAGTTGACATTGGGGAAAATTATAAAAGAGTATATTTAATATAAAGGAAGCTGGGGAAAATTTGCATGTTGAAAACAAACAAACAAAAGAATTAGTTGTTAGCCTCAGATCACTGATAAAAGTTACTGAAAAATATGTCAAATATAATGTCTATGTATTGACAATATGTTCATTATTTAAAGCAGTGGTTCTCAACGTTCCTAATGTTTTGACCCTTTAATACAGTTCCTTATGTTGTCATGATCCTCCAAACATAAAATTATTCTTATTGCTACTTCATAACCATTAGTTTGCTACTGTGATGAATCAACATCAGAGGCTTATTTAGGTATTATGAAAGTTTTAATAATTAATTTTTTGTATCTCAGTTTGGCAGTTAAACACCAGTTTTATAGACAGAAATGTATCTTCTTTTTTTATTTACGTTTACTTTAATTATGTGTATGTATGCTTCTGTCTCCATGTGTTTATGTATATACATGTGAGTTCAGGTCCTCATGGAGTCTTGAAGAGAATCTTGAGTTCCAGCAGCTAATATTATAGGTAGTTGTGAGCTACATGACATGAGATCAAGCTCAAGTCCTTCTCTTAACTACTGTGTGATTTATCCAGCACCCTCCCAACACTTTCTTGACTTTCTTTCTTTCTCTCTCTCTTTCTTTCTTAGAATTTTAAAATATCCCTTAGAATTTCTTACACACACACACTTAACTATTCACAAAGTGAATAAAATCTAACCATATTTATCTTATTTTTATATATGTGCTTAAGACCAAATGATAGTAACACCCACCAATTATCCCAGCACCCAGGAGGAGAGGCAGCTGCAGATTAAAGGCAGCCTGTTCTGCAGAGTGAGTTCCAAGACAGCCAGAGTAACACAGAGAAGCCATGTCTTCAAACAAACATACAAACATAAAAACATATGTGATTCAACTTAATCATTTTGTGTAATCATAAGTAATATTTTAATATTGAAAATTTTAATATTTCTATGATGAACATATAGTTTGGATAATAAGATTTAAAATGTAAAGAAGTTGCACTCATTAAGACTCAACAACATGACTTTCAAAGAAATGCACTGAACAAGGGCAACAGCAACAAACATTCCCAAGTGGATGGGGGAAAGTCCACAAGGTCTCAACCTGAAACAGAATTACAGGTCATTAAGCAATGTCGAAAGCAGAGGAAATAGTCTTCCCTAGAGTAGAGCACACCCATTGGTTTATCCAATGCCAAATGGTCAGCCCTAAATACATTCATACAGGTAATATTATTCAGACTGAGCAGGTTATATTTAGGAATACATATTTATATAGATGTATATTGTTGCATCTAATAAATAATTAATGAAAAAAGAGGCCATGAAACTGAATGAGACAAATCAGATATTTGGAGGAAGGAAAGGGACAGCGGAAATGATGTACTATAGTATAATCTGAAAAAGAAAAGAAAAAGATATTTTAAAAATTACAGCCAATGTAATAGGAAAAAGCAGATGAAGTCAAGACATGCTATTGAATTAAGTCTTATGGAAAGCAGCTCTCTCATAGTTTCTTTCCTGGGTGATAATCAATGTTCTCTAATGAGTGATTGCTTTGTTTTAGTAGCTTTAGGGCTGCTATAAATGTTTACACAGAATGATAGGCTTCCTGCTGTCCTGGAGGCTAGGAAGTCAACAAGCCCATTTTTTTTAGCAATACTTGGAGATCTCTCTCTCTCTCTCTTTCTCTCTCTCTCTTAATCTCTTCTTCTTAAACAGACATAATTCCTGTATCAGAGTCTCACCCTTAGAGAGCGGCACCAAGTGGCACCGGTATGAAAATAGACATGAAGGGGTCTGGAGAGATGCTCTCCCTGAGGCCTCGGTTTGATCCTAGAACCCATGTTGGGATAATCTTTCTGTGTACCCTGTAAAGTTTGTCTTTGTATTATTCAGATGTTGATTTCTATACCAGCAAAGAGCTGAGTTCAGGCCTTTTGGCTATTATTATTTTTATGAAGCATCACCTGTCTCAGTGTTTTGTAAATACACTTTTCTCACCTTCTAATTTGACAGCCTGTAGCTAGGCAGGAGATGAAAGCTGGGACATCAGACAGAGATAGGAACTTTAAGAAGAATTGAGAAGTGTGGGACTCACCAGCCAGACACAGAAGTCCAATGTATTGGGCCTAAGAAGTGGTAATGGGCCACTTGGCAAATGTGGCTAGAATAAACTGGTTAATTAAGCTATACGATGTTATATGATGTTATACGATGCCATATGATGTTTGTGGGCTCCTGTATGCAATGGCGCACTTTCACACACCCAGGAGCATACATAAACACATGAAATTCAATATATTTAAATGGGCATACAAATCAATAAATCCCTTCAGTTCTGATCAACTGCTTGTAAAAATTACGACAAGACACTTAAGAAAAAGTCTTTTTTAAATAAATGGAGTAGGGAGAATCAGGAAACAACATGAAAATACTGTAATCGAATATCTCTTAAATAATATACCAAAATAAATTCAAAATATACCATAAAGCTAAATGTAAAGGCTAGAATAACACAACTTACATACATACACACATGTATGTATTTATATCACACATACACAATAACTCACATAACATGAACGTAAGAAAAAGAGACTGTTCTTGATTTCAAATTTTAATTTCAAAAACACAAGCAATGAAAATAAATTGATCTTTGTAAAATTAAACTTTTGTGATATAAATATCACAGAAGGTAAAAAGGGATAACCCACAGAGAAGGAGAAAGAATTAACTAACAATACATCTGATAAGGAACTGGATCCAAAAGGGAAAAATCTTAGTGTTACTATTTTGGAGAAAAATAAAATGACCTGGTCAGAAATTTCTGCAAGAAAAACATAAAAATTGATAGCAATTTTATGAAACATGATTAGCTTTATTATAGAAATGAACATTAAAATCTGATGACATTACTTTACACAAGTAAGGTTAACTAAACCTTTTAAGAAGGTAATGGCAGGGGATGCGGACAAATTAGAATCCATGTGTGTTGCTTTTGGGGATTTAAGTGATTGGAAAACAGTGTGAAATATCTTCAAAGGCTTAAAATTGAATTACTAGTTGGCCTAACAGTTCTTCTAGCTGCATACTAAATGGATGGAAAAGCACATGTCTACATGAAAAATTGAACATGGATATTCCTTGAAATACTAATTATAAGCAAAATAGAGAATCAACTCAGACACTCATTAGTTGTTAAAGCAGAACATCAACTATATCTAAAGCACACATTGTTAAAAGTTTAAGGCAAGCACTAGCCGTGCCATTTTGAGAATGGCCAGTGGAGGAAATAACCCCTCCACACCTTTGAAGACCTGTTGGAAGAAGCTAAGAGTGGCTTTGTACCTCCAGGTAGACTTTCCACAGTGTGTTTTGCTAGTGCAAACACTTAAACTCTCAGTAACTTTCAGTAAGGCCAAGCATCGTTAGCAGTAACAGTCGCTGCCTTGCGCCTATGGGTTTTCTAGAATCATTTCCTTCTCTGAGGTCTTGTGTCTTTAGATTACTATGTTTCCAAGTATTCCCAACTTAGCTCCTGGTACTAGCATTCTTTCTTTATTTTGTTTTTAGAACCCATGTGTAATATCGTGCAGAACTTGTCTTTCTGTGATTGGCTTGTTTCAGTTAACAGTGTCCCGAGTTTCATCTGTATGGAGTAATTGGTAGACTTTCCTTCTTTCTTCAGGAGTGATCATACTTTGTTATTCTAAAGCCCACTTTTTTCCATTCATCTATTGATTGGCATGTAGCCTGATTCTTTTTCTTTTTAATTTATTCTTATTTTTATTATTAGTTACATTTCATTAACTCTGTATCCCAGCTATATCCCACTCCCTCATTCCCTCCCAATCCTACCCTCCCTCCCTCCCTCATCTCCTCCCTGCCTCTTTCCAAGTCCACTGCTTGGGGAGGAACTCCTCCCTTTTCATCTAACCCTGTTTTATCAGATATCTTCAGGATATAATCCTGTGGTAACTATAGGAGATCTGATATCTGCCCTCCAAAATACTGATATTTTTAAATAAAGAAATTTTCAACTAATTCTCCTGTTTATGACTGACTAAGACTTGTCCAAGATGACTTCCTTGTATATCTACAGCATGCAATCTGTGTATATTTGAATTATTTTGTCATTTAATTTTTTTTTCTTATTGAGAGTAATTTTTCTTCTTTACAACTACTCAGATTTGCTCTTTGTATATTAAACCTATGATTAATGACTCTGTGTTTTGATTCTCTCAAATAAAATCAAATCACTACACTCTGGGAAATAAAGATTTAAGATTTTAGAGGCAAGATAAATCTCTGATGAACAAAAAAAATACAGAGACAGGGGAGAGAGAAGAGAGAGAGAGAGAGAGAGAGAAAGAGGAGGAGGAGGAGGAGGAGGAGGAGGAGGAGGAGGAGGAGGAGGAGGAGGAGGAGGAGGAGGAGGGTTCAAGACAAGAAAAAAGAGAAAAAAGAGACTTTCAAAACCTAGGGATTAGGAGGGAAAAAAAATTGGATGTGAATACTTAAATGCCCAGCACATGGTATCTTGTGAGGCTAGGAACCTATCTATGTCTGTGCTCACTAATGTGGGGATTTCTGGCAGATATGGCTGTGACCATCTGACTGACTTGGAATGCTGTAGGGCAGAAGGGTTAGCACTTCCAAACATTTGCCTGTCTCAGGGGAGGGGTAGTGGAGGGCTCCAATTTTTCACTCTATGAAAACTTGGCGAGGTGCCCATTTGTTGAAGTAAAATATATTCCTTTCTCCCCCTTTCCCTTGCCAATGTGCATTGCATGGCAACTGGGAGCATGCCTGATCACAGATGAAATCTGATTGAATAAAGTCCTAGTTCAACTTTGAGCTTTCCTCTGACCCAAATCCATATAACCCTGGGACTTCAAAGTCACATGTGGCAGCTATGTGTAGGAACAGTATGGAGCTGACTGTCTCTCTATGCAGACAGAGAATAAAGTGCCAGCAAAGAGGATACCTCTTCTGTTTGGTGTTATTGAGACACAGCTGACTCCATTCAAATCAGTGTCACAGGATAAAGCAACGGTCACATCCAGCATTTCAGAAAGCTCCAGCATGGGCTTTGTGTACCACAAACATCCTTTGAGTTGTAGCAAAACCTGCATATATCTAGCAGTGAGACATATCATAAGAGCATTCTCTTGCTCTTTTTTGGAAAAATAGTTAATATCTTGCAGTTTTCACCAATTATGAACAAATTCCTTTGCATTCAGAATTCATCTAAACTTGCCAGGTCGTCGTTATGTGTGTTATTCAAGCCAGTGCCATTTGTCTGGAGGTGGAGAATTAGAAACAAGACATGAAGATATTGTTTTATTCTAACTCTGTCTGCTGAATGCTGTTCTCATAGAAAGAAAGAAAAAAAAAGCACAGGTAGCAAAACTTCATCTCCCTCAAATGCACTTCAATACATTTTAAGTGTAAAAACCTAATTTAAAATAATGTCAGCATCTTTGGGCTGTAGAATATGAGGCTCAGCATCTTTAAATTATTTAAGCAGTCCACAGAGGACCAGTTATGCTTATAACGTCAGATTTCCTCAAAGAAAGGGGAGAGCAAAGCAAAGTGTTGAATAAGGGGTTCCTGTGCAGTTTCATTGAGTTATTTCTGCATTGTGTAATTGTAGCAAGCATACTATCAAACTTTAAAACAAAATAAAGATGCCTATACAGAAGCTTATGGGATCTGTTTTGTGTTTTTAAGGCAAATATTCGCTTGCTTACCAACACTGTACTTCTCTTTCTGGCCTTTATTTTCTAGCATTAGGATCTATCCAGAAAAAATTCCTGAAAGTGATTATTCCCCTGCAGTCTCTAAATTCACCCTATCTTCTTAAAGTAACATGCAGGTAAATTCTTCTAGATATATGCTGTATATAGCTGTCTTATTAAGGGTAGCTACAGCTGTGAAAAAACACCATAACCATGAGCAACTTGAGGAGGCAAGGATTTATTTGCTTACACCTCGGGATCACACTCTACCATCGAAGGAAGTCACAGGGCAGCAACTTGGAGACAGGAAATGATGAGGCCATGGAGGAGTGAGTGCTGTTGACTGCCTTGCCCTCTGTTGTTTGCTCTCTTAGAGCACTAGGGAGGACCAGGGACGTCACTGCCTTTGCACATCAACCCTCAATCACGAAAATGCACCACAGGCTTTCTCAGAGGCCAAATGGGCGGGGGTACTTTCTCAATTGAGCGTCCCTCTTACAAAAATGACTGGAGTTGACATAAAATGAACCAGCAAAATAGCCACTTTGTTTCCCCCATTTCCAGTCATCTAATACATAAACAAAAGCACCACCCTCCCCCCATCTCAAGGCAAAGCACAGTATAGAAGTAACTTTAGCCCTATGCTAGTTGGATAAATATGCTAATACTCATATATAATTTCTGGGTCTTTTGATGTGGTAAGACTACATATTGAGACCTTTTCAAATTAAGAGCAGTATCCACACTGAACGTATTACCAGGATGAGAGTGCATTGTGGGTGTATTCATTATGGATTTTCTAAGGTTGTCATGGTGTTTAAGAGTTTATTATCAGGAAGTGAGTGCATGTGAACACTGTGTCTGTTTAGTCAGACTCCCTGAAACTAAATGATAGATTTCTGACCATGTGGCTATTTTCATGGCAAAGAGGTTTAACTGATATGCAAGATTCGTTGTGGAAGGCCACATGAAACCAAAAGAAAGCATATTAAAGACTTTTCCATATTATATGTGCTCAGGTTTACACCTTTCTCACAGTTTCAGAAAGCACAGCGTTCTGATTGCACAAAATTCCTTTTCACTGCCTTCTCCCCAAATCCTTCCCCAGATTCAGCTTCCAGCTTATTTTTTGGTGGCTTAGTATGCATCAGCCTAGACTGTATGTGAGAGATGGTCAAGCATCCTTAGGAAGTCAGAAATGTTTTTTGTTTTTTTTTTTTTTTGGGGGGGGGAATGTTCCTTTTTTACTGAACAGGGTCCAACATCTCCTAAGTAACAATGACTGGGACTATTGAGTTTCTGAGAATAATTACTGAGAATCTGCTTCTTTAAAAGCCTTTGTCACTGGGAAAGATGCTGACACTGATTCTGGATTTTTCTTGTCTTGCTTTCACTCACTCGTTTCATTTATAGTTTATGAGAAATTCTAAGGTTGTCTGATTGGCATATGAAAATGTGCCCAGCAAGCGTCCCATTTTCTCCCTTTAGCTCAGCTATTGTCCTGTGCCTCCGTGCCTCCTGTTGATCAACTTGTGTAATTAGGAAGTGATAGTGGGGGTACTATGTGGAGGTGAAAGGTTTTAAGAAAGGGCAGAGGAGACAGAGAGAGTAGGGGTTGGGGAGGGCCTACTAAAATGTAAGAAACATCTCTGCTCCTGGTCTCCCTCTAATTTTTAAGTGGCTACTTAACTTAGGCCATTGCTGTCATGACCCCAGAGCTCCACATTTCTTTTTTTTTATTTTACTCAGTTTACTAAATGTTTGTGGTCTTTGTTCATTTTTACTTATAATATATTTTCTGTTTCTTTCATAATTTTCACAAGCATGCTTATAGCACGTTATCTAAATAAAAGTTAAAATATTGACAATTTATCAAGGATATATAAAGGGTGTGTGTGCAAATATATATGGATATAGATATGGATGGAGTAAAGAGGGAAGGAAGAATTTCCATATTTGAGACTGAAATGTAATCTGGCACCTTGGAAGTTGAATTAACCATAAGAATAATAGATTATGTAGCTACCAAATGTCTAACAGTTGGAAATGACCAATATATTGTGGCAATGTATTTGAGGGGCAAGTCTACAATTTACTCTTTTATGTTAAAAGAGGTGTGAATAAAATCAAAGACTATATTTATTTAACAATTTCATAGCTAGTGCAAAAATATGTCTACAAGGCTCCTATCTGAACAAACACTGAAATATAATAATGCTGTGTAGGGACTGAGACCATAATTTTGTCATGTTTTTTTGCAGTAACATAATTTAATAAAAAAAAACCCACTTATCAAAAGAAAGTGGTCCTTTAATATGAGGAAGTAGGGTATACAAGACGTCCACTGGTGTTGTTTCTAATCATTTTCAAGCTATGTGCACTGCTTCCTTCTCCAGATAATCTCCGTGACAGCTATTCCCTTAGAGAAATTGTACTTATTTTTTCAAATTGGTCATGCATTCAGAGATGTATTTTTCTTCACATAAGTATATCTTTATACTAGCTGCACAATATTGATCATCACAGTCTGTAAAAGGTAACCAGAAATTGAATAATTGTTTCTGATGAGCTGAAATAGGACATATTTAAAGCATACACTTCAGTTTTGTAAAATGTGCACACCCATCATATTTTATAACCTGTGTAACGGTTTGTAAGGTAGGATAAGTTATTTTGGCCCATTTATAATCTACTTTGATTATTAAAATAATGATATATCTGAAAAACTGCTGAAGAAAATTAGAGGATTGTCTTTGTCAGGAGAATGGATAGAAAAGTCCTAAATAATAATTGTGACGATACTGTAATGGAGTTGTAACAAAATCTTATTTGAAAAATAAAATTTTTCATTAAAGTTACTAAAACACCATGAACTACAAGTTTCAGGTGTTCTTTTGATATCTAGCAATGAGAGTTCAAAATAAAGTTAATTTCTGATATCAAATTAGCATTGAATTGCACACATTTGATTTCAATGTGGTTTACACACAGTGAAATTTATATTAAAACATATTTAAAAATATAACTTTAATAGCGATGCGTACGGGATTATTTAACTGCTTTTGTTTATCTCATCTCATATCTTCACATCAACCTAGACAAGCCACACCAGCTCCTTCTTTAAGCCTGAGGCATTGGTCTTCATCCCATGGGAACATGAGCCATCTTTCTTCCTCCCCTCTGTGCTCCACCAAGTGCCGCAGCATCATCCAAATACTTTGCAGGTATCATATCACTGAGAGCGATTTTCTGGCCCCTGTCTATACCTTGAGCTAAGAGGATTAATCTTTCTAGTCCGTCTTCCTCTCTGCCTGATGTCTGTCTCTCTCTCTCTCTCTCTCTCGATTAATATCCTAACCATATAACTCTTTTCCACACTGTTCTTCAAAATTTATATATCCAAATCAGTCAACTGCTCCACCTGAATATTTAGTCAGAGTTTTCAACGTAATGCATTTATAATTGAGCTGTGGATCACTGTATGTACCTGGTATTTTCTGTCTTAATATGCTAACAAATCTCTCCTTCCCATCCCTCCGGGGAAAGACAACAACAACTTGGAATAGGGAGTGGAGAGACGGCTCAGAGGTTAAGAGCATTGACTGCTCTTCAGAAGCCTATGGTTCAATTCTCATCAACCACATAACAGTTCACAATCATCTGTAATTTTAGTTCTAGGAAATTCACTTTCCTCTTCTGGACTTTGAGAACACTCCACATACCTGGTGTACAGACTTGTGTAGACAAAGTACCCATAGACACAAAAATATTTAACTAAAAAGAAAAACCCTGGAATATAGAGACTTCTATCTTTCATAATCTCTAAGTCCTTCATATAATCTATCACAAAGTTCTGTTGGTCATAGCATGTAGTATGTCTAGAGTCTGATATAACTTCTTATGGAACACTCCTAGTCAAAACCAACATAAATTATTACCTATATTTATACCATAGCCTGCTAACAGGCTCCATGTTTACAACTGAGCGATGTAGATAGTTATAGAAACAGGATTTTAAAAGTTGAAAGAGCTCTCACATGTGAGTGATGATATTTATCCATCAGTTTTCATGTGCTCATTAAGAGGGGACACAGTCTATATTGTTTTATAGCAGACATAAACTTTTCATGTGACCCCATTCCTATGCTTGGTTAAATAAATACATAAGTTTAAAAATTATGAAGGCAATTCATTTTGTTCTACTTTTATAAGGGCCTTTAATGTACATAGCCAGTCAAATGCCCTGTAAGTACTATTTTTATACATTATTATTAAGTCTTTATAGCCTTCATCCTTCCAAAAACCTATTTATTGGAAGGATTACCAAGTGAAACCCATAATGCATTTGTTCTTAGTGGGTTCTTTAGTTCTTTCTTCCAATGAATGTTCTCTGACTTGATACTATCCCCTGAAACTATTATTAGTTACTGGTTGTCACCACCAGCTACACTGTTGAAAGTATTTTGTATAGCTGTGCTTCTTCTTTGCCTACATTGCATTTTATGCCCCTTTTTGATAGACTTTTGAACTCTTACCCAGTCCTGAAGTACTATCATGGTGCCCTCTGGAATTGATGCGTCTTGCAATCAAACTCATTTATACACACAAACTTTCCTTTGAATATTGCTCTTGGTTTGTCTATGCCTGTGACACATGCATCTTCCTAGAAGACATTACTCTCTGATGACCTCCGAAGAAGGCGTCATTATCTTCATCCCTCTCTTCTCAGTCAGCTGATATCAACAAAGAAACCTATATCATAATTGTTTTATCTGGTGTATATGCTCAGTACTTCCTCTAAAACCCTGCAATGTACAAATATCACATTAGACCTTTTCATTTTATCTTGTCTTTCAACTATCATCTATTCACTTCCTCCATCCATTTTTCTTTTTTTTTTTTCTTTTTTTTCAATGCAGTTTATTCAGGAACCTTGAACAATCATCTGATCCTGGGGAAAGCCAGCCCACAGCTTAAATAGCCTCTGGGTAGCCAACCCCAGTGTGCCACGTGGGCAATGCAGATAGGTCCACATACATGGAAGCAAGCCAGATCCTCGGCCTTAGCCAAATGTGGAGGTGTTCGTGACAGAGAGCACTTACCATGGGAAGGTGGAAGGCGGAAACCAGCTCCATCTTTAAGGTGCGGCATTACTCAGCTCTCTATAGTTCCCCATTTGTGTTTTAGACGCATCAGGCAAGAGTAGAGGTCTGATCTCTGATATTAGAAATGAATTGGGACTTTGTACCAATGTTCATTTAGGTGTCATCCACCCAAAGAGCATCAGACCCGTCTGATACCTTTTTCTCAGAGGTGGGACCTGGGGCATCAACCTGCATGCAATCAGACATGCTCTTCTCTGGGTCGAAAGCAGCTGACCCTGAGTGCAGTGCTTAGCCTCACATCCTGAGCGTAACATTTTAGCTTTTTATGGTATCCAACCATGCTTGGGGAGAATGTCCTGCTTCAATGACTGTAAAGGCCTGAATGGTCATGGCTGCATTACGCTGTTGTGAGACTCTAATCTTGCATATACACCACAGGCAAACCAAGGAGACCAACACCAGAAGGCCTGCTAACGCTCCCATGCCTGCCCATTCCTTCAGATGATTTATAGCTGCAGCAATCCATGATGATAATCCTGTGGCTAGTCCTGCGTCCACTCTGGTAGAATTTACCATGACAATGGCCACTCTCAGCTGCTCCATCGTAGTATCGAATTCTCCAGTCCAATTACCTAAAATATAGCTCAACAATTGTTTAGACAGATTTGTAGCACAGGAAAAATTCTCATGTTGTATGCTAGTGACTCAAAGTCCAGCATATTTTCATTGACAGCCAAGTTGAGCGATTTGCCATAGGGTATCAATTTGCTCCTGCTCGAGGTCAATCCTCTGATTGAACACCATCAAGCCTCCTTTTAGTTGAGCATTAATTCCTTTTTGTACATCTAAGGCATGAGCTACATTGGCTAAAAGATTATTCAGGGTCTGAGCAGTCTTCACAGTATGACTCATGGATAATGCCACGGTGGTAGCTCCAACAGCCGCCAATGAGATGGCAGTAACAATGGTGGTTGTAGTTCCAAGATCCCTTTTCTGTCTGAAGAGAGTCATAGCGTGAGGGGCATCAATGGGCACAGGCACCCAGCGAGGCATGCGAGGACAGGGTCTCCACAAGGAGAGCAACAGAACAAGAAAATTTGAACACAGGGAACTTCCCAGAGACTCATACTCCAACCAAGGACTATTCATAGAGATTACCCAGAACCCCTGCACAGATGTAGCCCAGGGCAGTTCAGAGTCCAATTGGGTTACATAGTAATGTGAAGAGGGACTGCCTCTGACATAATCTGATTGGCCTGCTCTTTGATCACCTCCCCCTGGGGGGGGGAGCAGCCTTACCAGGCCATAGTAGAGGACAATGCAACCTCTTTTGATGCGAACTGATGGACTAAGATCAGAAAGGAGAGGAGAACCTCCCCTATCAGTGGACTTGGGGAGTGGCATGCATGCAGAGGGAGGAGGGAGGGTGGGATTGAGAGGGGAGGAGGGAGGGGTTTATGGGGGGAGGCAGCATGAATAAAGTGTAATTGATGAAAAATTTAAAAAAAAGGGAAAAAATAATTTAAGAACCTTAAATGACTTTCAAAAGTGGAGGAAAACATGGAGTTAGTCAATTTACATGGAGCATGTCTCAGCCCTGGGGGCAATGGTCTCCTGAACCTACTCAGACCTTGGACACCACCACTGCTAGTTCTAAAACTGATGCAGGATGTTCCAGGGGTTAAGGCTTCTCATTATATTTTCTATAAGCCCACACCTGTTTGTTTATATACCCCATTTTTATATATTATTAGCCAGATAGAGCCAAGTAATTGTCGTAATGATACTTGCTTTTTTGCCCAATGCTGGAATGCTAGTGAATTTAGGTATGCCCTGGTTACTCCATCCATTTTTCTATTGAATATTTTTGCTATTTTCCCACTTTCAGCTTCCAAACTTTCTCTTGTCAAATATTTGGCTCAGTGCAGTATTTACTCACACACCCTGCTTTCTCAGGCCTTTTAATAGTTCTCTTATAATGGTCTGGCCTCTTCCCTGTGTCCTTTACTGATGGCCTACTTCCAAACTTATTATCAGTAACTCCAAATACTCTGTAATGTCTTCAACAATGTCTCTCTCTTCCCACTACACTCTCTGTCTTTTCAACTCACTCCCTATGCAGATTTTCCTCTCCAGAAAGCTTTTTTTGCCTTGTCATTATATCTCATTTTCACTCACCTAAATGCCCTGTTTCCTTTCATTGACCAATTTTTAGTTACTTTTTAAGCCAATTATTGGAGGTTGGTCTGACGCATGTTACTGGCCCTCAACATCTATCATTGTTTTGTGAACCTGCCTAAGATATACCAGATTGGTTGATTTAAACAGCCTATAACTGGGCAGGGCAGAATGGGGTAGGAGAGCCTAAGGTTCCCGGGTTTGGGGGTTCAAGAAAGAATCATGGGAGACAGATAGACAAAAAGAAAGGAAGAAATAGGTTGCCACAATGGGTTAGCCTGGAGAAGAAACTACATGGGGCCAGGAGGAAGGACTCCAATAATGGCACGAATGGCACGAAAAGACTCAGATGAAGAATACAAGCAGGTATTTATAAGATTATGGATGAACGTAAGGATGGTTAAGAAGGATGGCATTGGATGGGAGCTGGGAGATGGATGGTGAGGTAATTCAGATAGTGCAGGTAGATAAGGTAATTATAAAACTTAACTGTTGTCTGTGTTTTATCATTTGTGGTAGCAGCTTAGATGATACCACCATGATAATCACAGGGATAATAAACATTGTATAGCCCAAGAGCCATTTTTAAATTTGCTACAACAACCAATTTCATGATTTTTCATTTTAAACTGTCACTTGGTTACCCCCCTCTCCTATTTTCCATATCGTTTGTGGTGTTAGCTGGCAAGACACCAGCACTATTTTACAAACTTCCAACTAAGTTTTGTTAGGAAAAAACTGAAATCATTCTGGAGGGCCATTTGAGCATTCTGTCTTCCTGACCCTGCTGTCAGTTGCCCTGCCTCAGACTGCGCTGCCATGGTGCATCTCTGCCTGAAGACAAACCTATCATACTCAGTTTCCTCTTACCAAGTCATCAATAGCCCCAGAAGACGAAAGCAGTTGTTATTTTTCTGACAAAGAATGGAGGGGATAAAAAACGACACCCACAAAAATCACAACCCCACACTTGCTCTCCAATGTACTACCTCCTACTTCCTTCCCAAGGCTGCTTTGACCACTTTGGCTGCATAGTTCACCTCTTTCTTTGGAGTTGGAGCACTCTCCCACAGAGGGAGGGGCTCATCAGGCCTCTGATATACAAGCTCACAATTCTCATAAGGCCACTCCAACATTTACATACACAGAAAAGGCACGAGGAGGAGAAGGGGTAATCCAGTCCCACAGGCTAAACTGCCTGAAGATTGTGGATTGGGCTCCAGAGGTGCTGCATTCCCGGCCTGTCACCCAAATTGAGGCGAGTCATTCAGTACAGTGTTTCTGGATTGGAACACTGCCCTCTCTTTTGTCTAGTTTTATCTTCTCTATCTAGAACAAGATAGAAATCAATTCCTTAGGAAGAGACACACAATACTCTCTGAGGTTTTCTTGTTTGCTGGATCCAGTCGCTCTTCACAGACTCTTAGTGTATTTCCTTTGAAATTTTCTCTTGAATTATCACATGTGGGAGGCAAGAACTTTACCACTGAACCACCAATGTAACTTATAGTGCTAAGAGGTATATGGAAAACAGATACATCAAAGAAATATTTAGATCCATATCACTCACTGCCCTTGTGACACCCGTCTCTCTCTTGTAGTTGCTTGCTGTTCAAAATGGTTTTGGCTATGGAGGATATTTGTATAAAATTTTCTATTTTTTTTTTAATTTCTGTGAAAATTGAATTGGAATTTTGACTTGGATTGGGCTGAGTTAAATTTTTAAATTGGTTTCAGTAGAATGTACATTTTCACAATGTTAATTCTGCCAGTCCATAAGGATTGAAGGGCTTTGCATTTTCTGGTATATTCTTCAATTTTTTTTCTTTTTTCTTCTCTGAATGTTACAAAGTTTATATTATATAAGTTTTTCACTTCCTTGAATAGATTTATTCCAATATTTTTAGGTGATTGTGAATGCTATATTTTTCTTGATTTTTTTCTTGTTGTTTATCTCATTTGTGTGTAGGAATGCTAATGAGTTAGTAGGTTAATTTTGTATTCTACTAGCTTGTGAATGTAATTATTATTTGTAAGAGGTTACTGGTGACATCTTTACTGTCTTTTACATATCATTTCAGGATCATATTAACTGCAACAAACAGAATTTCACTTCTCTCTTTATCTGTATTCCCTTTATCTCCTTCATTTGTCTTATTTCTATAGCTAAGACTTCAAGTGCTATGTTGAAAAAGAATGGAGAGAGTGGACATCCTTCTCTTGTTCTGGATTTTAGTGGACACAGAGTTTCTCTCCATTCATGATGATGTTTGCTAAGAGCTTCCTGGAGATTCCCTTTCCTGTGTCTCGATAACTTCCTCATACCCCTACTGTCTTCAGGACTTTTTCATGAATGTATATTGGATTTACTGTATATAATGATTACATCAAATGTTTTTTATTGGTCTGTTTATGTGGTGTATAATGTAACTCTCTGTATATTGATTTTGAAAATTTCTCCTGCATGTGAACCTTAGAGGTATATGTAACACCTACACATCATAAAAATGTTTAGACCCATAGCACTTAACTGCCCAAGTGTGCACGCTTTTCTTTCTCTCTCTCTGTGGGGTGTGTGTGTGTGTGTGTGTGTGTGTGTGTGTGTGTGTAGCTACTGTGAGCCATTCCTTTTTTCTGGGATAAAGCAGAGTTAATCTTTTTCTTTTAATTTTTATTTTTTAATATTAATTACTGTTTATTCTTTTTGCATCCCAGCCATAGCCCCCTCCCTCAGTCCCTCTCAATCCCACCCTCCCTCTGTCCTCTCCCATGCCCCTCCCTCAGTCCACCAATAGGGGAGGTCCTCCTCCCCTTCCATCTGACCCTAGACTATCAGGTCTCATCAGGACAGGCTGCATTGTCTCCCTCTGTGGCCTGGTAAGGCTGCACCAGCCCCTCAGGGGGAGATAATCAAAGAACCAGCCACTACATTCCTGTTAGAAACAGTCCCTGTTCCCTTTACTAGGGCACCCACTTGGAGACTGAGCTGCCAGGGGCTACATCTTTTACCTTAAGGTAGTGTTTATCATTGGTTGTGAGGTCTGTCTTGGAGGCAGCAGGTGATAGAGCTTGTTTACTGATCCAATTTATTAATCGGCTTCTCTTTTTTGAGTATTTGAAATTAGTAATATACAGAGTTATCAGTGAACAATGCATGTTAATTTATGTCAGTTTTGTTGTTTTTGTGGCATTTTATTACAGAACTGTTTTTAAAAGTTCTGATTGACTATTTGTTCATTGTGAATTCTTGGCTGTGTTTTGCCTTCTGTCTAGGCCTGTGTACCTTGTAGTATCTTAGTGGAGCTGGCTTATCATCACAAATTCCTTAAATCTGATTTTTATTATGAAAGGTTTAATTTTTACTTCAGTTACAAGAGATAGTTTTGCTGGGTATTGTACTATGATCTGATATCTGTGGTATTTCAGGAATTGTAGAACTCCAGTAAAATGCATTCTGGCATTTATATTCTTCATTGAAATATCTGCTACTACTCTGATGAACCTGACTTTGTGTGTGACTTGATTTTTATCTCTTACTGCTTTCAGTATTCTTTCTTTGTTTTGGATATTCAGTGTTTTGATTATTTTATGACATGGGTAGTTTTGTTGGTTTTTTTTTTTTCCTCTTTCTCTTGTCTATTTGATGGTCTTTATGCCTTTTGGACTTTGATTGCTATCATATTCTTTAGATTAGAAAAAAAGTTTTCTGTGATTTCTTTCAAAACATTTTCTAAGATTTTGACCTGGGTCTCTTATCCTTCTTTTACACTAATAATTTATAAGTTTTGTCTTTTATAGTGTCCCAGAATTTCTAGATACTACATTTTTTGACTGGCTGGATAACCTAATCTATCTAATATATCTCATCTAACATATCTTATGCTTCATCTAATATGTTGGTGAAATTTTCCTGTAAATTTTTCTTTAAATTCCTAAAATTTTAGACTCACTTCATTTTATTTGATTTTAATTAGCTTTATTCAGAGTTCCTGTCTTTTTTTAAGTCTGTTTTTATGTCTTGAGCTTTTCATTATTTTATTCAAATCTTTGTAGTTTTGAGGTCTTTGTTCTAACATTTATTCATAGGCCCTTTTTAAAATCATGTTTTTATTGCTATTTTAAAATCCTTTTCTTACCAATAATACGTTGTTTTTCTGAAATGGGCTTAATAACTTTAGAGAGAGACTTTCTGTTTTTGTCATATGTGTTTGTGTATTTGAGATGGGACTGGGGAATCTGGAGTTAGGTCATTGGTGGTGGTTCTAGGTCTGGAAATCTGTCTCTGTTTTGTGAATGGATGTTTGAAGTTGTGTGGTTTGATGTCTCAGTCGCTGAGGTGATGACAAGCTTTATAAGAGTTAAAGAGCTAAGGTTCAGCTTTGAAGATTTAATGTTGATTTCAGAATAAAGTATCAGAAGTAGGAAATGCTCACCTTGACCTAAATGAAGTTTCTAAACCCAGGAACAAACAGGATTCTAAAGGAGATGTTCAGAACTTCTTCATAGCAGTAGATACTGATAGAGTTGGCAATGAAAGCCTAAGACCTCCACCTGCAAAGGGGTGGGGACAGGAATGGGGACAGGCATTTGGCAAGTAGTCCTCAAGTAATATATGATTTTATTATTCAAATCATCTTCTTGGTTTCTTTAGAGTCTGTTGTAAAAATTCACATTTGTTTCTAATTTGAATAATATTTTCTATATTTTGTAAGGTAAGGATTGGTGGTGAGTGGAGCAGCAAGTGTGATTCTAAAGCCCATTCTGCCAGGAGGTCGGGGCCCATGCCTTTAATCCCAGCACTTGGGAGGCAAAGGTAGGAGCTCTGTGAGTTTGAGGACAGCTTGGTTTACAGAGTGAGACCCTGGACAGCGAAACTACACAGAGAAGAACTTTGTTTCAAGTAAATGAATAAATAAATAACTCACTCCCCGGATTCATCTGGTCCTGACGTTTTCTCCGTGGGGAAGCTTTACTACCTCAGTCTATTTTCTTGCTTCATTCTATTTGTCTGTTTTGATTGTTTAATTCTTCTGGTTTTAATTTTAGGTTGTCTTGTGAAATTTGAAATTTACCCATCTCTTCTTGATATTTTTAGTTTGTTACAGTATAATTTTTATTTAATTTGTGTAATGGTTTTATTATTCTATTCATCTTCTTGGTTTCTTTAGAGTCTGTTGGAAAAATTTACATTTGTCTCTAATTTGAATAATGTGAATAATCTTTTCTATGTTTTGTTAGTTTGGTTGGGGGGGTTGGTAAATTTTGTTAATATTTCAAAATACCAACTTTTTGTATGCTTAATTTTATGTGTTCTTTTATTATTAGACTATATTTTATTAAATGTTTTGTTTTATTTTAATTTCTTACTGTCTACTACATTTGAGTTTAGCTTCTTTTTAATTTTCTAAAACTTTGTGCACTTTTGAGCTATTTATATGAGATCTGTTTGATTTTAAATGTCATAACCTCTGGATATAAACTTTAAAAAAATGGCTTTAGTAGTATGCCATTTTCTTAGCATCTTGATTTTCCAGAGCTATTATATGAGATCTCCCTGATTATTTTTTAAATATGAGCACTAGTTCATAGCTATTAACTTCCTATTAGGATTGTCTTGCATGTACCCCAGAAGTTCTGATAGCTTGTGCTCTCACTGTCATGTGATGCTAAGACCTTTTTAGTTTCCTCTCTAATTTCATCAAGGATCCACTGTTAGTAATGCTTTTTACTTCTAGTTGTATTCTACCGTAGTCGAATAAATAAAGTGTGCAACTAATATTTCATATTTGTTAAAGCATTCTTTGTGGTCTATAATATTATTAAGTTCAGAGAAAAATCTCATGTACTTCTGAGAATAATACATATTCCCTACTTATGGAAGACATTGTTCTCTACCTATCTGTCCAACCATCATCCTGTGGTCCTTTTCCTCATCTTTTCATTCTACTTATAAAATAATAATATGCAAAAAATTACCCCCAAAGTCAAAGAAGTGACAATAATGTACTAATCATTTCATTTGTGAGGATTTGGCAGCATTACCTCCAGTAGTAGGGGTCAAGACTGCTTATTATTTGGAGGAATTGCCCCAAGTTCAAGGGAACTAATTCATCCAGTGCTATACCACATCCTTCCGGGCAATCCACATCCAGTGCTTGTTGATGTGGAAGTGCTAAGCCTGTAATAGTTATGCTCAGTTAAGAACTACAAAACACCTTTCCAGCATCAAAGCTCTGCACAGCACTCATCATATGATACCATTATAGGCTCTATGGGTATTTATTTCCCTTCTCACTGAAAGCGCATGTATAGACCTTTACCTGGCTTGGGAGAGAAGAAATGAAGAATGACACTGAAACATAAGGGATGGAATTGTTTTCTTGTAGAAGCATTTCCTCAAGGAAGTTGAGTTTGGGATTTCTAAAAGTTGTAAAGAGTTGTAAAGAAGAAAAGACTTACTGTAGCCAGTTAGGAAACTATTGACATTACCATTAACAAATTAATTGAATCCTGCTTTAGAAAATATCAGCTGTGTAAATCTATTTTTTTACTATTTAATATAAATAGGAAAAAATAGAGATTATATTCTCCACCGGATTGCAAAGGACAGTAAAATAATTGTTCTACAATTTGAAAAAGTATTTGTGACTTTGAACTCACATGTCAATCATTGTGTAGGTAAAGGTGCCACAGTAAAGCAAAGTTAAACATTTCAGTTATCTATTTTCTCTATCTGCATGCATTGAAGTGGGGATTGTAAATATTCTTTGAATACATTGACCTTAATTCCAATGGGCAGTCTAGAATTTCACTGCATTAAGTACATTACATGTATTTTGTGTAAAGCTCACCTCAAACCACCTCAGAAAATAACTCTCCCATCGTCCTTTGCTGGTATATATGGTTTAGCTAAAAGAAATTAGACACGCTTCAAGCTTGAGTTTATTCCTGGTTTCTACGTCTTTGTCATCAAAACTAATTTTGATTCTTTAAAACTACTTCCTAGTTTTGACACATTAATATTTAGTCAAATATTTAATATACTAATGGTATTTCATGTTAGATGAGAGTAAATTTTATGATGGTAGGATATAATATTATGTAATTTTTTATATAGAGTCTACATAATTCAATACTAAAATTTGTTAGTCTGCCAAGGTAATTGAAAAAAATACTAATACAAAGTTGATGCAGAATCAGGCATGTTAAAACTTGAAAGAAAACCTGACTTATGGCATTGGAGAGGCTATATGTTTGTTTATTGTTGTTGTTTTTTTAACAAACAGTAAGCATTTGACTTTGTGAACATTTAGAAGCTTTTCTTCAGTAAACATTATTATATCAAAGAGAACAAATTGTACATTTCACAACTTATGGCAGTGAGGTACAAGGATAAATTTTGATTTTCTTTAATTCTATTTGTTTTCATTTTCCTAAAGCTACTTAATAAATTGTAATGTTTTACTTTGAATATATCTGAATTGGAATCCATAAAGACATTGAAAGTAAATTAATGATAAATGATAATACAAAACCCAAAATAACTTGGTTTTCTGTATAAACTATAAATCCAAATCTAGAGAAAATTTAAAATTTCAAACTGGGTATTTTATTCTTAGTTAAGAAAAAAATATAACAAGTAAATGTAATGATGTGAAACATTCTAGTCACATCTTAATTTTTTTTCCCTTGGGATTTATTTGGTTTCCCAGGGTCTTGGTCAATAGGTTTATTTGGTTATTGTTATTTAAAATATTTATTCAAATACACTATGCGATAGGCATTGTGGTAAAAGTACAACATCGGTTATAGAGTGTAAAGGTTTTCATGTAAAGTTTTATGTTACACAAAAGAGAGTAGACATTGTTTCCCAGCACTCTTCTAAAAGCTGAAATCATCCAAAGATTATTGTACCACTGTAACCCAATTAACCCAAGCTAACTGCTTTACCTGACAATAATGCCTCAGATGGTGAAGGAGATGTTCCCTAGATGCAAATGTTTTAATTATCAGGCCACGCTGCACAGAAAATACTTTTTTAAAATGAAGAAAAGTTCATATGAATTGCAATTCAGACTTCTTTATTAGGAATTAAGAAGTGTATTAATTAGGATATGTAGTTAATACTGTAACTTTGTTTTCCTTTACAAATAATATACTTAGATCCAAGAATTACATAAAATGTTTTCTCTTTAAATGGTCAAAGAAACTGATACAGTAATAACACTTTATAGAAAATGAAAACTTTGTTTCCATTAATATAATTTCACTTAACACAAAATCATATATATATATATATATAATTGTGTACAGTCTATTCTGAAATATTTATGCAATATACAGTGGCTCAATCAAACAAATATGTACTTTTCTCTGATATTTACTTTTTGTGATGAGACCACTTAGTACTCTTTTTAAAAATCAACTTTCAAAATGTTATACATTGCTATAACTACGGAGCCTAGCTGTGTAACAGATCCCAGAACTTCATAGTGAGCACCTCTTTGTCTTTCCATCAAAACCTCTCTAGCTTCCAACTCCACATCCCTTAGTAATCTCTGAGCTTCGGAGGGTTTAGATTGTCCTTAGATGCCACATACAAGTAAATCTACATACATGTATGGTTTAATTCTCTGAATTCAATGTCTTTCAGGTCCAAACATCATGTTGAAAGAATGTGATTTTCTTCTTTTGTATGACTAGCATTCAGTAGTGCTGTCTTTACTGTTGTTAAATAAGATGCT
Organism: Meriones unguiculatus; assembly: GCF_030254825.1. NCBI lineage: Eukaryota > Metazoa > Chordata > Mammalia > Rodentia > Muridae > Meriones > Meriones unguiculatus. Next base: position 36,246,013 of record NC_083349.1, read on the forward strand.
TTGTGGAAATAGCAGCAGCGTGCCTTGGTGGACTAGAAGACATTGTACAGAAAGCCACAGATTAAACAGTTGTTTCTTCCAATGAGCATAGTATTCTTGGTTATTACTTCTTTTTTTAGTGATTTTCCTTTAAGATATATTTGTGTTAATTATCTAAGAATTTTATGCATCCAAACAATGCATTTTTTTATCATACTCACCCTCACAACTTCATCTTTTCTTTTCCTTATATATATTTAATTTATACCTTACCAAGCAAAATCTGTCCTGCCCATATATGCATAGATGTGGGGCAGTCTCTGGAAAACAGTCAACTTATTCAAGGATACACCCTCATGAAAACTGATTTATTTTAATTTTAATTTTTATTTTTGGAAGTAAAGAACTATTTAAAGGTCCTGTGGGTTTGGGATTTTGAGCTTCTCCCTGTCCAGTGTTGGAATGTGGATGGTGCAAGGAAATATCTCTGTAGTGAGCTATTGACTGTAGCAGTTCTGTTGTTTACTGAAAATTCTCTTTTAGTCCATTGTTCTCCAACCTCTGGTTCTAACCATCTTTCTGCCCTCTCTTCTGCAATGTGTCCTGTCTACAATGTGTTCTTAGGAAGAAGAGTATGATGTAAAAGTACCCATTTTTGGCTGGGCTCCTATAAGATACTCACTCTCCTCACTTTGATTTATTATGAATTACTTTCAGCATTAACCACTGTCAGCTACAAACACACAAACAACAAAACAAAACAAGAACAAACAAACAAACAAATCTCTATCTGAAGTGAGGTCTATCTGAAAGCTGCATTAATTTATGAGTATAAAAATATCAATTTAGAGAATTATTTGGTTTTGTGTTATTTTGACATTATATACTAAAAGATGCATCCCTAGGACTTACGAGTTTCCTAAACGTAGGTTCTTGAAACATTTACGGCACTAGGCACATGTTTCTTTCTGTGTCTTTAAATCTCATCAGAAAGCAGTTGTTCACTCCCACAACATTTATGACACGGGACATTGACAAACATGTCTTGTCATGCCTTTTCCTTTCTTGATTTTAAACTGTAGCTCACATGGTTCACTTATGGGTAAGATTTTTTTATTTTTTCTGTCTTTGCTCTCCCAGCAGTTCACACGGTACCTTCTGGGATTATGAAAGCTAGGCAGGATTGAGAAAGCTTTCTTTCAATACTAACTTGATTTTTAAATGTCTTGTGGCCAAAATGTTTGATTATTATTATTTGTTTTATTGAGAAGGACTTAGTATCAAGTCTGGTGAGCAATCAAAGCAGTAACGTTAGCCTGCGTTGTTCTGAGGCTCTCTAAGGTACTACCAACCAAAAACATGGTGGAAGAAACAAGCATCAGACTTCGGGGGTTTTTGTTTGTTACTCTGTGGCTTCTGGGAGGAGCATAAGCCCTTGTGTAGCATCATTTTGGTTAAACTCTTGCATCTGAAGACTCACATACATTTGAAATGTTACATAATTTTTTTAAACAACTTTAATGTTACTCCTCCCCCAACCCCCTCCTCTGCCCTGCCCTTACTTCTCTCACCATTTAAACACCCCTTCACACTGCTCCCCATTTTCACCTGTGTTTTATTTCCCACCCCTAAGATCCTTCACTCCTTCTCCTGGGTTTTCTTATGTACTTTTTAAAGACTTTTTGTTTGTTTTTCTGGGTAGCCTTGGCTGTCCAGGACTTCCTTTGAAGGTTAGGCTGGTTTTGAACTCACAGCAATCCAGCTGCCTCTGCCTCCCAGAGTGCTGGGAGGCCACTGTGCCATGGTGCCAGGTTACTTTTAAAACTTTTTATTGCAATTGAGTAGATCTAGAAATGGGATAATATGTCATATCTCCACAATATTCTCTGGAAGCATGATATTTTTTTAATACAATGTTTTATTTTCATTTTATTTATTTATTTATTTTTAATTTAATTTTTCTTTTTAGTTACATTTTGTTAACTCTGTGTCCCAGCTGTATCCCGCTCCCTTATTCCCTCCCAACCCACACTCCCTCCCTGGTCTCTTCCTTGCCCCTTTCCACATCCACTGATAGGGGAGGACCTCCTCCCCTTTCATTTGACCCTGTTTTATCAGGTATCTTCAGGGCTGACTGCAAAGTCCTCCTCTGTGGCCTAACAGGACTGCTCCTCCGCTGGCGGGGGGGAAGGTCAAAGAGCCTGCCCTTGAGATCCTGTTAGAAATAGTCCTTGTTCCCCTTATTTTGGAAAACTACTTGGTTATTGAGCTACCACGGGCCACATCCGAGCAGAAGTTCTAGGTTATATCCGTAGATGGTCCTTGGTTGAGTGTAAGTCTCAGAAAAGACCCTGAAAGACTCTAACTAGCAGTGTTTCAAAGCAGACACTAAGACTCATAACCAAACCCTCGGCAGAGTGCAGGGAATCATATGAAAGAAGGGGAGTTAGTATGATATGGAAAGGATAGGAGCTCTACAAGGACAATGTTTTATTTATTACAATTTATTTACTTTGTATCCCAGGTGTAGCCCCCACTCTTGTCTGCGCCTAGGCCTGCCCTCCCTCCTTTCCTCCTTCCCTCCCTCCCTCCCTCATCTCCTCTATGTCCCTTCCCCATTCTGCTGAACTCAGTGGCTGGCTCTAAAATCACCTCGTTGAGTGGGGAAGGAAGCCTTACCAGGCCACAGAGGAAGAGTATGAAGGACAGTCCTGATGAGACCTGAGATTTTTTTATTTAATGTAGGTGTTTAACAAGTCCATTCTGTTCATTACCAGGGAAGCCATAGCAGAAAGCTCTGAGAGCTCACAGCTTGAATTTCAAACATGAAGCGGAGAGAACAAACAGGAATTAGAACATGGATTTAAACCCTCAAAGCCCACCCCTAGTTATACATTTCTTCCTCCAGCAAGTTTTCACCTCCTAAATCTTTTAAAGATAGCCAATCCCTGACACTATTAATGATACCCTTCTATGCTTGCAGACAGGAGCCCAGCACAACTGTCTCCTAAGAGGCTTATCCAGCAGCTGATGGAAAGAGATGCAGAGACCCACACCAAAAAAATAGGCAGAGCTTGGGAGTCTTGTTAAAGAGTTGGGGGAAGGACTGAGGGAGCCAGAGGGGTCAAGGATATATCAAGACCTACTGACCTGTTCCATGGAGGCTCACAAAGACTTAACCACCAACCAAAGAGCTTGTATGGGCCAGACCTAGGCCCTCTACACGTATGCAGCAAATGTGAAGCTTGTTCTTCATGAGTGTCCCCTACTAATTGGAACAAGGGTTGTCTCTGACTCTGTTGCCTGCCTTTGGGTTCCTTCGCCCTACCGGGGCTACTTTGTCAGGCCTCCCCTTCTCTGAAAGAAGAGGGGGAGTGAGGGAAGGGGTGTGATGTTGGGACTAGGAGGAGAGGAGGTTGGGAGTTGGGATGAGGCTGTAAAGTAATTAAAAAAATAAATAAATGAAAAAAAGAGAAGAATATGACTAAAAGAATAAAGAGTATTTAAAAAAATGTACTACCAACTGGAAACTAAGTGTTTAAATATCTGAGCTTATTCAGAACATTCTTATTTAAACCACTACATATATAATTTACCAATCCAAGACTAATATTCAGTTAGGAGGAATAGCATAATGCAGCTGACGTGAAAGGAAATGGAGGAAATAATTGGAAAAATTTAAGTGGGGATAGAGGTATTGGGGAGAAGAGATGGTAGGGAGTGTGTTAGACAAACTAAAGACAATTGAATATATATATATGTATATAAATATATATGTATATGTATATGTGTGTATACACGCATTTATGTCAAACATAATTAAATTATGTATATGTATATATGTGTGTGTGTGTTTATATAGTGTGTGTATGTATGGTGTGTATTAACTTGGTGTGTTTTGTGTGTGCATGTGGTATATATGCATGTGGAGTGTGTATGTGTGCATTTTGCATGGGTGTGTTTGTGCGGTTTCATGAGTGTTTGCACGGGCATGTGTGTCTGCATGGGGGATGTATGTGTGTGTGTGTGTGTGTGTGTGTGTTTGTGTATGTGTGTGTTTACATGGGTAGACAATGCTGTTCCCCTTAGGAGACTGACTATAAAATTTTGGAGCCAGGATTTTGATAACTTCCTATAAGCTATTGTCTTCAGTTATTCACCAAAACAAGATGATAGTAACCAATTACAGAATATGGTACTCACTTTGGAATATATGTATATATATAATAATAATAATTTATATATATATATATATAAATTGACCTTGAACTGACCCATTACTGAATATAACCAGTTACTGAATATACTACTCACTTTGGATGATATATATATATATATATATATATATATAAATTTACATATAATTTATGTATATATATAAATTAACCTTGAACTGACCCAGAAACCCCATTGCCTAGCTTGAATAGTGCCAGCAACTTATATGCAGGCTGCTGGGGAGTAACAAACAGCAGTGGTTTTAATGAGCATTGGACCTTGCGTGAGTGACCTTTTGGCCAGATGTGGCCACTGATGAAAGAGTAACATTTGATTATGGGGGTAATGTAACATTACCTGACTGAATATGAGGTGAGTACCACAGGTACGTTTTCATATAACTTATGCCAAAAGTCCAGACTGATGAGACCAGAGACACTAGGATAGAAATTACCGTTTGTTGTTCTGATAAACTATTATGCTGTGAAAGTACATTCTTAATATTAATGTTTATGTCCACCGATTTGTGATGCTTTCAACTTTGGTAAAAACAAAACAAAACAAAACTTCTTTTTATGGTAGGTGGTGGATATTGCAGGACTCATAATTGGTTAAAATGCTAAGTAAAAATGACACTGAGTGATTCATTCTGGATGTGTTATTTATATCAACTTATCACCCTGAAACACACAGAGAAATGCTTGGAAGAGGGAGTGGAAGGAATGTGAAAGCTGTTGACAAGGAGGGAAGCTGTGGAAAGCTTATTTGTGTGCATGGCATGGCTGTTGCACACATCAGATCATAAGATGTCCTGTTCACAGCACAAGACTTGCATAAGGTCAAGCCAGTAGGAATCCCAAGTATGAGGGAACCAGAGGCCTCACCTCTATCCAAGGAGCAACTGACGGCTGTGTAGTGAGGAAAATTTACTCTTTTGGGTACTTGGCCAGTGGCAGGTTATGCATGCCCCTGTTGCCATCCACACATGTGGACAACACTGATTAGATGCAGAAGTTATCAATAACAATAAAAGGAAAATATGAAGTTGGTACAGGTGGACAGGGTACAACCATTATGTGGAATTGGTGGGAAGTAGGGGGGATTATACCTTGTATGAATGTACAACACCTTCAAAAATAACAAACATTATTTAATACAGCAAACTCCTATTGGACTTACGATGAAGACTATCTTAGGCACTGGGGTAAGTTTTATTGTACACTCATCCACAGAAGGCGCTAGGGCACCTCTTAGGAGAGGAGAGTTATTTTGGTATACATATTCACAAGGAAAGAGACAAAGCATAGAACAGAAGCGTGTGTTAGGTGCAGCCTTCTCTCCCAGAGGTCAGTATTGGCAGGGGAATGCTGGAGTGTGGAAAGTTGGGGGTAGGGGGACCCATGGATGATGATACTTTGTTTCCAAAAGCAAAGCAGTAGACAGCATAATAGGCTGTGGCTACACATGGACACAGCCTGCAGCAGAAAACCAGCTATGCACAGCTGGTGCAGTCTAATTTTAGAGTTCTGAAGGCCTGTCCATGGGCCTCTAGACATCCCCCTCCTGTGTCAAGCTGAGAGAGAGGCATGGCCTGAAGTGATTCAGCTTCTGCATAAGGGCTGCAGATCACTTCCTTGATTCTGAACTCTGATGGTTTCATAATTAGATAGCATTCTGGACAACTTACTTTTTTTTCCCCCTTCTCTTTTTATTCTAAATGGCTTAGACTATGAGACATAAATAACTCTAGAACAGAAGTTGCATTGGTCCATTCTACAATCAAATGAAGAAATTTTTCTTTGTTGTTAATTCATATAACAAGGTCAAACAGGACTATTTCAGTGCCATTCCTTTACTTTTCTAAGTGGCTTCCACCAGACCTAAGGGATCTATGGTATCTCCTAATGTTGTCATATATATTTTGAAATTGCCAACAGCACTGTTAATATTTCAAATAGCTAGTTTAGTAATACAGAAATTTATGCTGACATTAAAAGCCATCCTGAATTGCTAGTAGAGATATTTTAAGAATCTCTCTATTGCTAATGTGACAAATGATGACTTTAATGGAGCCATAAACCAGAAATATGAAAGCATTATTAAAAAATTGCTTCATAAAAGAGTTATCAAGTAACTATCAGTTATGCTGTTTAGACATGATGAAAGTTCAGCTCACACACACCGGACCACTTTGGATACACTGTACAAGCTCTATTATAAAACATGGAGGGAATGAATATTATAGCTTCAAAAAATGTCTTTGCTAATCTTATTCTAAATAAATTGTATTGGTTAGGGAAATTCTTATACCTTATGAGACCAATTCACATTTAAAAGCCATTTTATTATTATGATGCATTTGTTCATTGCACTGACTAGACGTATAGTTCACGTGCTATGGCTACTTCATTTATTTTGGCTTAAATATTGAAACAGTGCGCCTAGATCTTAAAGACTTGAGACTCTGCACTAAAGGGTATCATTATGTTAATTATTCAAGCTCTATGTGGTGGTTAAACATTTATGTTTATGTCCTGTATACATTTTATCTTTTACTCTTTTCCCATTATAATTAATGTGTCTGTAATACAAGTGGTCATATGAGCAATTTGGTTTTGATTGCAAAGAGTCTGTCTTTGCAGAAGTACAGCAACAAATCTGTGCAGACACAAGTAGTGACGGTGGTAGAGGGTATGTGCTATTTGTGCATGAATCAGAACATGATCATCATGCCTTTGACAGCCACTTACTAATATATGTCGATCAATAGAATATAAAAAAAAAAGATGTGATCCGAAGGGCAATATGCTTTCTGGATGTTCTAATGATTAAATTCTGCTGTTGTGTAATTGAAATATTACTTTAAAATATCACTTGAAAAATATCACTTTAAACAGTATTATAAATAATTTTATTGTGTAAGTATCACAACTATATTCTGGAGGGGATATAATAGATATATTTATGTAACATATCATTGACATATGAAATTTATGATTGTGGTTGCAAGGTTTACGATAACCCTTGCAATATGGAAGAAGGAACAGGCCTCCTGGGGATGACAATGTCAGGATTTTTTTCACCAATGGGGGATCAGAATGATCATGAACAAAAATTACCTGCAGGGCCTTTTATAATTCATTTTTGCCACAGCCCTTGGAGTGTCTGAATGAGGAGGCCTGGGAAGGGGCTTTGCACTTGAAATGCTTAATGTCTCTCAGATGAGGTTAATAAATCTGGAGACAGCCAGGCATGGTGTCCCTTAATGCATATCTTTAATCTCAGCACTCAGGGAAAAGGATGCAGGTGGATTGCTGTGAATTCAAGACCAGCCTGGTCTACAAAGGGAGTCCAGAACAGCCAAGGCTACACAGAGAAACCCCAAGCATGGGAGCTAAAATGTTACGCTCAGGATGCGAGGCTAAGCACTGCACTCAGGGTCAGCCGCTTTCGACCCAGAGAAGAGCAAGTCTGATTGCATGCAGGTTGATGCCCCAGGTCCCGCCTCTGAGAAAAAGGTATCAGACGGGTCTGGGTCTGATGCTCTTTGGGTGGATGACACCTAAATGAACATCGGTACAAAGTCCCAATTTATTTCTAATATCAGAGATCAGACCTCTACTCTTACCTGATGCGTCTAAAACAAAAAGGGGGAACTGTAGAGAGCTGCATAATGCCACACCTTAAAGATGGAGCTGGTTTCCACCTTCCACCTTCCCAATGGTGAGTGCTCTCTGTCACAAACAACTCCATATTTGGCTAAGGCTGAGGATCTGGCTTGCTTCCATGTATGTGGACCTATCTGCATTGCCCACGTGGCACGCTGGGGTTGGCTACCCAGAGGCTATTTAAGCTGTGGGCTGGCTTTCCCCAGGGTCAGATGATTGTTCAAGGTTCCTGAATAAACTGCATTGAAAAAAAAAATTAAAAACTTCCTAACACTGGAAAAAAAACAAAAACAAAACAAAACCAAAACCAAAACAAAACAAAATCTGTAGACAAAGTTGAAGACTTGACTCCCCACAAGGTAACTGTAAATATCTCACTGGCAATTATATTAAAAAGATTTGCTACTATTTCAGTAGAATAGGAGGAAACAGATCACTAGAAAAGATTCAGTTACTTAAGTTTGGAATTCTGAGGCTATTTTTCTGTTTATATTAAGTATTGAAATAGTGCACATTTTAAACACATGGGACCCTGCGTTAAAGGGTAATACACACACACACACACACATATATATATATAGTAAGCTATACATATATATGTGTGTGATATGTTTTATGTATGGATGGATGCATGAATATACATGAATGTATTTGCTGCCTGTTTGAATGTATACCCCACACATGCAGCACCCACAGATGTCCGATAAAGAACCTCTATAATAAGTATTACAGATATTTGTGAGCTCTCCTGTGGTTGCTGGGAACAGAACCAGGTCCTCTGCAAGAGCAGCAAGTACTTTTAACAGCTGAGTCATCTTTCCAGCCCTGAACTTCAGTATTTCAGTTTTATGAGGGATACAATATAAGGGTCAGGTGACCAGATATCCATCTAAAGCATTTGTCTGTTCATTTCGCCTTCTGCAAAATTATTCTATTCTAACATATTCTAACAATGTAAATTTTCTAGTATAGTATTATATATTTTTAATGATAATAGTAATTAATATTTACAGAAGAAAATTTAAGCAGGAAAACACAAATACAGGAATAGAACTAGTAGATGACAGTCTTGGGGACATCCCTAATAGTACCTTGTGGTAATGGGTGTAGATTCTACCATTTCATGTAAAGCAAAAGAGAAAGATTGAACTTGCTTAGCACCTGCAAGCAACTTAATAAAAATATATTTAGTTAGTAATTGTGTGATCAACTGTAATGTCTCGGGTGACTTCCAAGTTACTGTTTCAAGTCCTCCAACACATAACCTTTAAACTGCTTCCAGCAAAGACCATTCAAAATTTCTTTCTTTTTTCTATAAGTATTCTCACTTTTACTTATGCAACAGAATTTATATCCATAACTGGCCTTCAGGTCTTACATTTTCGGATATAAGACCTCTCAGAGGAGGTCATAACTCAAAGGATTTATGTTTCTACAGAGTCAACAAACAAAAAACGGAGGCTCTTGGAAATACTTGGAAGTTCAGGGATGGAGAGATGGCTCGCTGCTAAGAGTACTTGCTACTCTTGCAGAGGAACTGAGTTCTGTTCCAGCACCCATTGGCTAGCACACACCTGTCTGGAGTGCCTGTTACAGAGATTCTGCTTTTTACATTGATGGAGACTGAATTCATGAGCTGCATATATAGACAATCAGGCAAAACACATGCATAAAACATACTGGGGTTTATAAAATAAGACATTTGTTTCTGAAGCACACTATTTTTACATCCACATAGCATTTATTCGTGTGATACTGGAAACCTAGATTTTCAAGGAACTATGAACGTATGTTATTTTTCATGGCTATATAATGTGGTACAGGTGTAAGAACAAGATGGCAGATCCCATGCTCAGAGTCAAGCAGAAACTATGGGTGGAGCTGCATCTCTCCCCACTCCAAATTATGAATTGTAAATTTTTTTATTATTATGAATGTATTCTTATTTAGAAGCAGAGTCTTTGCAAATGTATTCAAGGTAATATAAATATTAGAATATCCCTGATCTAACTTACATGGTCTCTTCAGAACAAAATGAAAATGCCACGTAAAAATGTGATTGATGCAGAAACTAGCAGGGTACAGTATCAAGCCAAGAAATGTAAAAATGGACAGCCACTATCAAAACCTAAGAAGAAGGACATATTATTATTGGAAGAAATGCCTTAATTATTTTATTTTATTAATTACACTTTATTCACTTTGTATCCCCCCATAAACCCCTCTCTCCTCCCCTCTCAGTCCCATCCTCCCCTTCCCCTTCTTCGCGCATGCCCCTCCTCAAGTCCACTGATAAGGGAGGTCCTCCTCGCCTTCCTTCTGATCTTAGTCTATCAGATCACATCAGGAGTGGCTGCATTGTCATCTTTTGTGGTCTGGTTGGTCTGGTAAGGCTGCTCCCCCCTTAGGGGGAGGCGATCAAAGAGCAGGCCAATCAGATTATGTGAGAGGCAGTCCCTCTTTCCATTACTATGTAACCAACTTGGACACTAAACTGCCATGGGCTACATCTCTTCAGGGGTTCTAGGTTATTTCCATGCCTGGTACTTGGCTGGAGTATGAGTCTCTGGGAAGACCCCTGTGTTCAAAATTTTCTGGTTCTGTTGCTCTCCTTGTGGAGTTCCTATCCTCTCCAGATCTTACTATTTTCCACTTCTTACATAAGATTCCATGCACTCTGCCCAACAGTTGGCCATAAGTCTCAGCGTCTGCTTTGATAGTCTGCAGGGCAGAGCTTTTCAGAGGCCCTCTGTGGCAGGTTTCTAGGCTGTTTCCTCTTTTCTTCTTCTGATGTCTATCCTCTCCCTGATTAGTTTCTTTAGATGTACAGAGAAAATGAAATGTCCTAAATGAGTATCTAAATTAGTACTTGAATGAATAACTGGGAGCAAATACTTTACACTTAGCTCAGAATTCAGGTAGGAGAATGTTAAAGCCTTCCCACCCTGATGTACTGTGATTTATTAGCATTGACCATGCATAAAACAATCCACTAGCAATATTAGGAATTACTCAGGTAGTCATTTATTTCTTAATTCTCTATTTTCACAGCTAAAGACTGTCTAGTTTGTTAGATAGATGATAGACAGACATACAGATAAATGATAGATAGAATTCATTTTAACACAAAGTGAGCTTTGTTAAAATGAGAACAAAACACACAACCTTTAATCTTACATGGGGATTCACTGTCTGATTTAAGTACTAATTAAATTGTATCTTAATTTCTTTTTTTAATTTTAATTTAATTTTATTTTTAATTACACTTTTTTTACTTTGTATCCCCCTTTTTAATTCCCTCCCTCCTCACCTCCCAATCCCTCCCTTCCTCTCTCTTCTCCACGCATGCCCCTCCCCAAGTCCACTGGTAAGGGAGGGCTTCTTTTTCTTCCTTCTGATCCTAGTCTGTTAGGTCTCATCAGGAGTGGCTGCATTGTCATCTTCTGTAATGCTGCTCCCCCCTCAGGGGAGGTAATTAAAGAGCAGGCCAATCAGCTCATGTCAGAGACATTCCCTCTTCCCATTACTATGGAACCCACTTGGACACTGAACTGGCATGGGTTACATCTGTGCAGGGGTTCTAGGTTATCACCATGCATAGTCCTTGGTTGGAGTATCAGTCTCAGAAAAGACCCCTGTGTTCAAATGTTTTGGTTCTGTTGCTCTTGTGGAGTTCCTATCCTCTCCAGATCTTACTGTTTCCTACTTCTTTCATAAGATTCCCTGCATTCTGCCCAAAGTTTGGCCATAAGTCTTAACATCTGCTTTGATAGTCTGCAGGGCAGAGCCTTTTAGAGGCCCTCTGTGAGAGGCTCCTAACATGTTTCCTGTTTTCTTCTTCTGATGTCCATCCTCATTGCCTTTCTGGATAGGGATTGAGCATTTTAGCAAGAGCCCTCCCTCTAGATTAGTTTATTTTGGTGTACAGATTTTAGTAGGTTTATCCTATATTATATGTCTATGTGAGTGAGTATATACCATGTGTGTCTTTCTGCTTCTGAGATAGCTCACTCAGGATGATCTTTTCCAGTTCCCACCATTTACCTGCAAATTTCATGATTTCCTTGTTTTTCACTGCTGAGTAATATTCCATTGTGTAGATGTACCACAATTTCTGTATCCATTCTTCAGTTGATGGGCATCTGGGTTGTTTCCAGCTTCTGGCTATTACAAATAAAGTTGCTACAAACATGGCTGGACAAATGTCCTTATTGTGTACTTGAGCCTCTTTTGGGTATGTGCCTAGGAGTGGTATAGCTGGATCTTGAAGAAGCGCTATTCCTAGTTGTCTGAGAAAGTGCCAGATGGATTTCCAGAGTGGTTGTAGGAGTTTACATTCCCACCAGCAGTGGACTAGTCCAATCCTCGTTTCAGGAGATCTCCAACTTCTTGTCTTACAACAGCAACCGGGAGGAGCAAGGGGGGAAGCAGAAGCAGCCTTGTTTTTTTATTCCTGAACTTTACACAGTCTGGGCTCTCGCTTTTATTCTCTCTCCAGAGTCCTTAGATTTAAACTATCTACAACTAGCAAAGAGCTCTGCTCAGAGCCTGCGTGAAGCAAATAGTCTGCTGCTGTGAACCATCTGAATCACTCCCATATCCTACACCTGTGAGCAAAGCAAAAACTTGTTTATACCCCCAGCAATCTTGATTATACATTAAAAACCTGGGAAATGCAGGTAGAACACCTATATGTATGTATGTATGTACATACATATATAATATATGTATATATATATATATATATAGTTTGTGCATATGTGTTTGTGTGTGTGTGAAGACATTCATATGACATAAGATATATGAAAATTACTTCCATGAATCACTGATTTAGGAAACTTCTCAATTGAATTCACAGAATGGAGTTAATTTTCTCAGTAAGAACATGTTCCTTGGTTTTTCCAGTTTATTTTTATTTATTTATTTATTTTTTTCTGAAGAAGGAGATGCTTATAAAAAATCTGCATTTCAGGAGAAAGGCAATGTAATAGGAAATCACGTTTTCAAAGCAGTTTGTCTCTCAGGCCCTCAGATTTCTTGTCAAGTGGCACTGAAATAAGAGGGTAGAGCGGGTGCTCAGCTCACTTGAAGTTAAGACTTGGCTAATTGAGCCCTGCAATGAATGGAGAGACAAAGATGATGCTGTTTCCTTCTCTGCACATTCTTTGTCTCTCCTGGTTCCTTAATTCATTTGAAGTTGTTTATTTCATGTGCTGGCTGAAGTGGAGACTGATGGCAACAGTTTAAAATTCTCTCTTATCTGTTTGAAATTTCTTGTTAGCATTCCTGCTCAGCTTCCATCAAGGTATGAAAACAGAAAGAATCAGATACAAACAGAGCATTAAACAGTGTCTCTGACTCCTGGGTTCATTTAATACTCTTCCATATAGGCAACATAATAATTCACACTCTGCAGAACCCAAGCACGTCTCTGTTAGGTTTGATGTCCTCTATTAATGTGACAGCACACATCCAGAGCAAAACCATAGTGTTGGGAACAGCAGCCAGGGAAGGGGTGGTTTTGAGAGTCATGTGCTGGAAGTGCCCTTCCAGACATGTTAGCCCATTTGAAAGCAGGTCTTAGCAAAGCTAGATTCTGTTAAATAGCATTAAGTTTAAGTGTGTCTAACTATAGAATCTCAACAAAAGTTCAGCATGGCAGTACCCATCCTCTCCCTTTTTCCAGACAGGAACAGAAGCAAACTTGCTTTTCAGTGTCTCTTCACTGCTTCTCAGCAGGAATTAGCAAAGAAGTTGACCCTACATACTGGAAAAGAAACAGTACCTATGTGGGATTAATAGTCTGGTGTTATAGGTCAGGCCAGAAGAATTTGAGGTCCCATTTAAATGTTTTTTGAAAGGAGTATAAGAAGAGACGGGGGAAATGCTATACTCTAGTGAAAGTTCAGAGCTCTTTAAATCTCTCATTTTTATTTTCTTAATGTTTTGCAAAATATAAATCAGGCATTAAGAACTATATGTTAAGAGAAATAATCAAGACTTAGTAAACATGTTAGAACCCTATTTCTGATAATAAACGTTATGCTACACAAATAAAAGTTTGTTCAGTGTACATAAAATTGAGTTAATTTTTTGAGTTGTTTACATAGACATTAGTAGTAATAATGGTCAAAATTGTGCTCATCTTCAAATATATCAGTCTTTTTGATACAATTTTCTATATTTTAAACATTTGCCAAAGAATATTTTGAGTATCAAATAGTGCTAAAAAATCATTGACATGAATTACAACCACTGTAATTTTGCAGTATGACTCATATGAGAATGTTATATTTTAATCAAGAAGATAAAAAATAATGAATGGATCTTTTAGCCAAAACTGTATTTCTATTGAAAGTACAACATATAGAAGCCAAAGCAATTTAGAGAAAAGCACTTTCATCTGTGAAAGTAATAGGAAGAGTAAAGATATAGGATGTAATTCATTTGAAAGAATGATTTAAATTTAAAATGATATACAGTTAAAATGATATACATTTAATATTAGGTTTCCTAAAGTTGAGTAAAGGAAGATTTAGAAATAAAAATTCCTAGAAAAGATCATCTCCACTACAATGATATCAGAGAGATATAATTAGTGGAGTGTCATAACTTTCTGCTTTTTGGAATATGCTACCTTTTATTAAAATTGTTCCACACTGACTGACCTTGACTTCCAGACATTGGTATCATGGCATGACAGGGTTAAAATGCTGATTCTCCTATATCTCCTGTAGATGGAAAGAGCAGAGAATTATCGGATAGACTCGGTGATAGTCTATTGCATTTTTGCAATTAAGTTCCTTAGAAAAATTAGATAAGAAAAGTATAAATCTGCGTTTTGATGCTGGAAAGATAAGTAGGGGTAATCTTTTTATTACTAAAGATTGCAATCTCTTATTAAGACAAATAACTAACAAATATACTTGATAACTGTCTAAACCAAACCTTATACAACTAATTGTGTTTTATGTTTGGCAATTTATTTAATACTGTAGTGATAAGTAATATTTATCAGGTACTTAGTATCTGTCAATTTTTTCTATGTGTTTTTGTGTATCAACTTATTTAACTCATAAAAATCATCTTCATTTTGTATGTAAGGAAAATGAAGTTTTGAAAGATTATTTTTCAGGGAGTAAAATGTGAAAAGAAAAAAAAAATGGACCCAGCAGTATTTTTTTTTTTTAACTCAAGTGCTTACGATCTTCTTCATTCTGTTTTTAAAGGTTTGATAGTGGAGATAGATGATTGATGTCCTGTACTTGTGACTCTCTGCTGTGCAATTCTCCTCAATGCAGAGAAAGAGAAATTTATGATGCTTTTTCCTTTTTGCTTCATTTGTTTCATCAAATTCAACTGAAAGTCGCTTAGCATCGACTACCAGGTTCTTCAGACATAGAAATGAGTAAGAGATACTCTCTTAACAAGCCTTTTTTAGTGAATAAGGTGAAACACAGTAGACACTACCCATGTAACTGTGTGTGTTCCTGTGTGTGTGTTTGTCCTGGTTATACTGCCCGAACACCAAAAAGCACAGATTCCTACTGGGCACCTGTTCAAATTAGATAAGGGCTGTGGAGGGTTTCCAAAAACTATTCTCTGTTCAGTTTGTGACTGAATTGAATTATGATGATGTAATGATATTTGTTGTAAGATGTCATTTTTTTTTAAGGAAATTGTGGTGTGTAAGTATTTGGAATTGGTTATCCTAAAGGAAACTAAACTATTTATTACAAGGATTAAATCACTCCTTGTATCACAGGGTGATGCAAGCAAACTTATGCTGTCCAGTGGAAACAAGTTTTATTACAAAGTGTAGCCTTGTTTTATTGAACAATTATGTCTTGGTGCTGAGCAGACCGTGAAGGTGACAGACACTTTAAACTCTGTGTTAAAACAATTCATTCAGTGTAAAGATAACATAGTTTGGGGAGAAAATTATGACCAGCTAATCAATGACTATTGATCAGTTGACTTTGGCAAATAACATCATATGCATGCTTTAGAATGTTTGTTTGGTTTTCATTTTCTAATTATGGAAGAAATTATTGATAAAGTATAAAGGATATACCTGGAATATAGCAAATATTTAGATGTTATAGAAGTAGTTCATCATATGTAAAATATTTATTTAATGACTGGCATAGAATCTGTTCTTTGGTGTAAACACAAGCATATGATCATGAGATTTACTTCCTGTTTTCAGTGTTAAAAGACAGAGCCACATGCCAGCAATCTGCCTGTGACAGTATTTCCTGAAAGAGTTGAAGCTGAGTCCCTGAGTCAAAAGCAACTGATGGTGTGATGGTCAGACAAGAAATATTCCAAAAAAAAGATATCCAAGACAACATTCACTAGAAATCTAGGAAGTGCTCTAAGATAGACAGGCAGCAATCTCTTTATCTTGAGGTGACTCTTAGATTTCATCTTGTAAAAAAGTTAGAAAAATTGCTAATCCATATTGTATAAAAAGTACATAAATGATACACCCTGAAAAACCATGAATTGAATATGAATAACAATTATCTATAGCCTTGAGTTTATTAATTATAATTTTCTTAAGCTTTTTTCTTTCCATACCTCACAATCAGAAAAACATTTATTACTTTAAAAGCATTAGAAAAACAAGTGAGTTTACTACTATAGTTGATGCCAGTCACAATGCGGTGTACAATATGTGCTTAAATATATAAAAATTTCCTTCTTGCTTAGCTTCTTTAGGTGTACAGATTTTAGTATGTTTAACCTATATTATATGTCTAATATCTATTCATAAGTGAGTATATACTGTATATACTGTGTGTGTTTTTCTGCTCCTGGATACCTCGCTCAGGATGATCTTTTCTGGATCCCACCATTTGCTTGCAAATTTCATGATTTCCTTGTTTTTAATCGCTGAGTAGTATTCCATTGTGTAAATGTACCACAAGTTCTGTATCCATTCCTCCATTGAGGGCCATCTGGGTTGTTCCCAGGTTCTGACTATTTATGAATAAAGCTGCTATGAACATGGTTGAGCAAATGTCCTTATTGTGTACTTGAGCATCTTTTGGATATATGCCTAGGAATGGTATGGTTGGATTTCGAGGAAGTGCTATCCCTAATTGTCTGAGAACGTGCCAGATTGATTTCCAAAGTGATTTTACAAGTTCACATTCCCACCAGCAATGGAGGAGGATGACCATCCTCACTCAGAAAGACAAACAGGATGGAGACTGGAAGAAGGAGAAAACGGGAAACAGACCGGAGCCTACTACAGAGAACCTCTAAAAGATTCTATCCAGCAGTGTATCAAAGCAGATGCTGAGACTCATAACCAAACTTTGGGCAAAGTTCAGGGAATCTTATGAAAGAAGGGAGAGATATAAAGACTTGAAGGGGACAGGAGTTCCACAAGGAGAGCCAAAAAAATCTGACTCCAAGGGTCTTTTCTGAGACTGATACTTCTACCAAGGACCATTCATGATATAACCTAGAACCTCTGCTCACATGTATCCCATAGCAGCTCTGTGTCCAAGTGGGTACCCTAGTAAGGGGAACAGGGACTCTCTCTGACATGAACTCAGTGGCTGGCTCTTTGATCACCTCTCCCTGAGGGGAGAGCACCCTTATCAGGTCACAGAGGAAGACAATGCAGCCAATCCTGATGAGACCTTATAGGCTAGGGTCAGAGGGAATGGGAGGAGGACCTTCCCTATCAGTGGACTTGGAGAGGGGTAATGGGAGGAAATGAGGGAGGGAGGGTAGGATTGGGAAGAAATGAAGGAGGGGGCTATAGCTGTGATACAATGTGAATAAACTGTAATATATATATATATATATATATATATATATATATATATATATATTTGAGATGGTATTTTATTCCTTGTCTAGGACTTAGAGGTGAAGAAGGAAAAAGCACAAGAACTGCAAAAAACAAACATGAAGATTAAGGAGGAAACAGCAGTGAGGGATTCTATCTGTTCATGTAGGTATTATTACTTCTGTAGATAGTTTATTAATGGGAGATCCCGACTTTACTTTATTAGGAAACTGTCTTGAATCGAAGTATTTTTCCTTTGTCTATCAATCAATTTAAATTGTGCCCCAAGAAGGAATATGAAGCAATATAACAACAGAGACGTTTAAATCATAAACTAAAGTAGCCCTCAGCTATGCTGTACTCCAGCGGCACCTCCTCTGTCACACTTGCTCTGAGGGAAATAAGGTATCCTGGCTCAGAGCAACAGTCCTCATAAACAGTATGAAATTGTCCTTCCCTGCAGTCTTCTGAGTGGACATTGTCCCCCACTGAAGCTCGCTTTTATTTACAACAATATTTTTATCTTTGGGATGCAATAATTTCACCTGTGTCAAAACCTGTGATCACATTAATGAAACTGTCCTGATTTTAGATATTTCTTGTCTGTTTCCCAGGGTGTTAAAGTAGGGGAAAACTAAGAATTGAGTTTATTATTTCCCCCTGCCCCATGCAGTGCTGACATGCTTGCCATGCTTGTGTTTACCAAACAGGCATCTGGCTCTTAGAAAAAAGACCAGAAAGATGGTCCAGTTGCATCTGAACCCAGAAGATAATATTGGTCAGGACCAGTCATACCCGGTGGGTTCTCAGGCAGCTGAACAGTGTAGGTTGTCAGGAAAGAGGTCAGATGCTCATGATATCAACCTAGGACATCCCTTTACATCAAATCTACAATGGAGAACACTTTTTAAGAATTTATTAGCACTGAATTCAAAAATGAACTCGTCGTTGTGATACGAAATCATAAAACATACAGCAGGTAATTGTAGTTGGCTTTTGCTACTTGATAGGTCCTTTTTTCTTCCACCCTTTTTCATCCTTTTACCATCACCCTCCAACACTAGAGAGGAGTGAAAAAAAAGGATAAAAAAGAAGGTGGGTGTCCTAATCATTAGACTATTCTTGCTCATAAGGGGCAAGTTTCATATCTAAATTCTTGTTGTTGTTTCTTCTTTGTACAGGAGTACTTAACAAACCATAAACAAGAGCAACCAACAGCGTCCTATCCCCAACTAGCCACACACCCATTGGGGCTCTAGCATTTATACAGCCTCTGAAAAATTTACAGAATTTCAAATGTCATATAATGGCAGAAACTATCTGCAGCTGGAAAAACCATGTCCCTGCTAGAGCACAGAGGAAATCATAGTCAGCTGCTGCAAAACAGCCTCATATCACCACACCTGGGATCAAAACAAAAACCATATTCCCATAATATTTCTGTGTTTTATAGAGAAACCAACATTTCAAAATTCTCATTATGTTTCCCCCTTTCTGTATTAAGCTATTAATTATTTTTGGTGTAGCAGGAAATTGAAAACAGAACTTTTCCATGAGATCAGTTCTTTTCGAATCAGTGGCTAATGCTTTCTGGAGACCTCTTCTGTTCAGTTCTTATCTTTATCAGTTTCTATGGTATCCAAAGCTTTTCATTTCCTCTGGAAATATAAGCAAATCTGCATTCTCAGTGCAAAACTTTTGTAGGCTTACATTCTGATGTCAACACATCCTTATAGTATATATGTTGTTTAATTCCACAGTTTGTTTGTTTGTTTTCTATAACATGTTGACTTTTCAGTGCTCTTGTCTGAAGTGCTCATATGTTTTTCTGCAAGGCCTCAAGCTAAGCCTCCAAGGCCATTTCCCAATGACAAGCAATTACTTTGGATATCTCTCTTGGACCTATACTTGTTGATCCAATGGCAGCCCTTGTCACATCACTTACACACCTCTGGAAGGCCAGGCTTACTTTCTGGTTTATATTTAGAAAACCCATTGCCAGAAGAAATGGCATGTTCTCTTTTCTGGTGCAAAGTGCCTTATTTATCACAGTTAAGGCACCAGGCATTTTGAGATCTGAGACTTTTAGTGGCTTGGTCATAGTCTCTTTGCAACTGCCCAAATTTCCCACAACTGAAGCACTGGGCATTTTGATGTCAGAGACCCCTAGATATGGCTTGACCTATGATAGTGGCATGGTATGCATTATACTAATATCGATGGTCTCTATTATCCACTCATCTCTAGATGCTGTCCATGCCTTTAGTGGTCTAATAACATTTTCACATTCAGTATTTCCATCTTCGTATGACAACGTTTCTATCAACGCCTATGTCATGTCAGGATCTGATATGGCTTCATTCACAGCTGAGATTAATATCTGTAAATAATCAGTGAGAACCTTGTATAATCTTTATAAATGGGGTGGACCTTTTTTCCAGACTCCTCAACTTCGTCCCAAGTTCTTAAAGCCCCTAAGCCCCATTGTTCTATAGTAAAATCATCAAATTGAATCTGTTCTTGTACATCAGAGTTCCGCCCTTCACCCAGAAACCGATATTTTACTATGTTTATTCTCCTCACTCCATTTTGATGTTCAACATTTGCAGCTTCTTCCCTCCACCATGTTGAACATTGCAATTGTGGATGAGCATCTAGTACAGCTGTTAACAATCTCTTCCAGTCTTGGGGACCCATTCCATTTTGAGTAGCTCAGTTATCTAGATTTTTTCCTGCCCCTCAGGCAAGTCTTGCCACCTTTTTTTGAATCAGAATAAAATACAGGAAGGTGAAAAAGAAAAAAAAAATAACATGGCCTCCCCCAGCAAATTGCGGATAGCAGTAGAATCTCCACTTTGGATGGGAATCAAATTTCCCATTCTGCCTTGCCTCGTGTTGGGTGCCACTTGTAGCCAAGTATGGCACTTTTTCAGTTCTTTTTTTCTTCCTCCCTTCTCTGCCTTTCCCACCCTTTTAACTGCCTAATACTAGATAGGATAGAATAAAATGATAGAGAGGAAAAGGTGTGTTGTTAACTTTTTTTAAGTTGATTTATTATTTATTACAATTTATTCACTTTGTATCCCAGCTGTAGTCCTCTCCCTTATCTCCTCTCAGTCCCAACCTTTCTCTCTTTTCTCCGCCTATGCCCCTCCCCTAGTCCACATAGCAGAGGTCCTCCTCCTTTACTATCTGACCCTAGCCTATCAGGTCTCATAAGGACTGGCTGCATCCTCTTCCTCTGTGTCCTGACAAGAGTGCCTCAACCCCAGGGAGAGGTGATCAAAGAGCCAGCCACTGAGTCCATTTCAGAGACTGTAGACTAGGCTGAGCATGGGCTACATCTGATCAGGGGTCTAGGTCATCTCCATGCCCAGCCCTTGGTTGGCACACCTGTCTCTACATGGCCCGATGGGCCCAGTTTTTTTTTTTTGTTCTGTTGGTTGGCCTCCTTGAGGATCTCCTGTCCCCTCCAGGCCTTTCTATCTCCCTCTTCTTTCATAAGATTCCCTGTACTCTGCCCAAAATTTGGCTGAGTCTCAGCATTTGCTTCGATACCCTGATGGGTAGATTCTTTCAGAGGTCCTCTGTGGTAGGCTCCTGTCCTGTTCCCTGTCTTATCCCACTTCTGATGCTCATATTGTTTGTCCTTCTGAATGAGGATTAAGCATCTTCCCTAGGGTCCTCCTTGTTGGTTAGTTTCCTTAGGACTATAGATTTTAATATGTTTTGGATCAAATATCTCAACATAAAACCAGATACACTAAATCTGTTAGAAGAAAAAGTGAGGAAGAGCCTTGTACTCCCTGGCACAGGAGACAACTTCCTGAACAGAACACCAACAGCTCAGGCTCTAAGATCAACTATCTTTAGACTATGTCCTGCTGACTAGGGACATTGAGCTCTTTGGGGCAAGTTTGATCTTTCCTGTCAGGATATGTACTTTCTTCTTCCTCTTTCTTCTTTGTACATGACTACTTAACAAACCACAACCAACAGCAGCCAACAATATTCAACCACCAACTGGCCACACACCCATGAGGGTTCTAGCATTAATATAGCCTCTGAAAAATTCTAGAATGCCAAAGGTAACAAAATCACAAAAACTATCTGCAGCTGGCAAAACCCACCCCAGCTAGAGCATGAGGCAAAGCATTGTTAGGTGCTTTGAAGCAGCCCCCATATCCCCACACCTGGGATTAACACAAAAGCACAGTCTTATAAAGCTTCTGTGTTTTTTTGCTTTTTTTTTTTTAAATGAAATTCCGAAATTCTCACTACAGGTAGTAATTACAGTGTACACAGGCAGAGAAGCACCTTGTTGATAGGAAAAGGCAAGCACAAATGGGTTATGGAGGGAAACCTGTGTCACACAATTTATATCAGCATGTATATTCTAATTTGTTCATATATATTTTAAACCTTTTTAAATTAGTAGGTTGTTGTGAATAATGACAACCTGTATGTCACATCCTATGTTAGCAATCGGAAAACAAGCTTAATTTGCATTTTATGTCTGACATTTTATGTCTACTGATCAAATGGACATTTGAGGGTATCTTACTTTACAAAATCTCAGGGAAGCATGACTCATGTACCAGGTCTATATGACAGGAATAACCCAGGGTTCTCTCTAGAAATTCTGGTTTCTTAGAGTCTTAAGAGTTCACTAATGGGTCCCTGGTGGCAATTTGTGTTATCTGTGAAGAATGGATGGTGTTTCTATAAAAGCTAGTGTGTGAAGCATGCTCAGATTTGTAAAGCAGACACCCATTGCAGCTCTTCTGGCATCTGGGATTGTCAGTGTATCCAGAATGGTGGTATGGACACAGTTCTTTCTGTGTCTGGTCCTGGGACTTAAACCTTGTGCCTAAAACTAGCTTCTTTTGGTTCGACAATTTGAATTTGGGGCTATCTAAACAATAAATAATTTCAGTGGAGGAGACACCATACAATCATTCAAGAAACCTTCTAACTTGCTTTTCTAGTCTTTACGATTAAAATTAGTTTCCCCAAGAAAATTCACTTACATAGGACAAATGTTATTATAAAACACAAGTTATATAGATGACTAGCATATCATACGTTTATAAAATAATACACACTCGTTTGCATTTGTATCCAGTGTGCTATGAATTTGATTGACTAAGTCATCCATCATCTTAGTCTGTTCATCTTTGAGTTAACAGAAAAAAAAAAAAAAGAATCCATTGTGAACCTCCTGAATCAACCTTGCCTGTACTGATTAATCTATTAACTGGTCATTTCATATTTATCAAGAAATTTTTTTATATTATTTATAGTGAAATGCCATGATGTGGTAATTTAAAATATTGTTTATCAACTGTGAAGAGACAATAGTCCTCCAAACTACCTTCCCTGTCTCTTTTCCTTCCTCACTTGTCCCTTCCTCCCTTTCTTCCTTATCAAGGAACGGTGCACCATAAACAGTTTGTGGTTTCAGAAGTTCCATGTAGAAAACGTTTTAAAAGTACCGTTGTGTGTGCACGGTTTAACGAAAATAAATGCAATTGCAGGTATGTGTCTATGCTGATGCTATTTAGACAGTTGCTTGTGGGGCTTTAGGGTTGCAGTAAGTAAGAAAATGAGTAATTGAAAATCCATTACAGCTTCTCTGGAGAGGGGACACTCTGGGTTCAGTTCTGTTGCTGCCTTTGTCTGACTGCGTACCACATCCTGAGTTAGGGCACTTTTCTTCAGTCAGGGCCTCTGTACTTTTAGAATGGATTCTTGTAATACCTTATTGATTTAAAAGTGTTTCTGAGGGGATGGGGAGACAGTTCTCAGGAGTTAAGAACTCTTGCTGATCAATTCATGAGTACCATACCTCAGATCCCAGAACCCACCTAACACCCCTCGTGTGCTGGTTGGTTCTTTTTCGGCTGGACACAAATTAGTCAAAGGGAATGCCAATTGAGCAATTGTCACTATTGGATTGTCCTGTGGGTTTGCTAGTGAGGCATTTTCTTGATTGATGATTAATACATGAGGGCCCAGTCCACTTTAAGTGGTGTCACCCCTTGCAGGCGGTCTTGGGCTGAATAAGAAAGCAGGTTGATTGAGTTGAGCCATGGGGAGCAAGACAGTAAGCACTCTTCCTGTGTTGACTCTGCTTCAGTTTCTTCCTCCAGGTTCCTCCTCCAATCTCCCTCAAGGATAGGCTGGGATCATTGGCCATTTAAGATAAATAAGCCTTTTCCTACCCAAGGTGCTTTTATCATAGCAACAGAAAGGAAAGTAAACCACCTAATTGTCTCCCAAAGGTCTGTAGCTCCAGTTCCAAGGGATCACATACCTTCTCTGTCCTCTGTGCATGCACAGTTTTACACACACACACACACACACACACACACACACACACACACACGCATACATGCACCTATGTATACATTTACATAACTACACATACAAGCAAATGGAATAAATCTTAAGAGTCTTTCTTTTTTTATTTTTTATTTTTTTTATCAGTTACATTTTATTAACTCTGTATCCCAGCCGTGTCCCCATCCCTCATTCCCTCCCAGTCCCTCCCTCCCTCCCTCATCTCCACCGTGCCCCTTTCCAAGTCCACTGATAGGGGGGACCTCCTCCCCATTCATCTGATCCTGTTTTATCAGGTATCTTCAGGACTGGCTGCAAAGCCCTCCTCTGTGGCCTAACAGGACTGCTCCTCCCTTCGGGGGTGGGGAGACCAAAGAGCCAGTCATTGAGTTCCTGTTAGAAATAGTCCCTGTTCCCCTCACTTTGGGAAACCAATTGGTTACTGAGCTACCACAGGCTACATCTGAGTGGAGGTTCTAGGTTAAATCCATACATGGTCCTTGGTTGAATGTCAGTCTCAGAAAAGACCCTGTGCCCAGATATATTTGGTCCTTGTGGAGCTGTATATACAGAAGCTGAAAAGCAGCAATCCAAGTAATCCAATTAAAAAATGGGGAACAGAGCTAAACAGAGAATTCTCGACAGAGGAATATCGAATGGCAGAAAAACACTTAAAGAAATGCTCATCCTCATTAGCCATCAGGGAAATGCAAATCAAAACGACCCTGAGATATCACCTTACACCCATCAGAATGGCCAAGATGAAAAACTCAAGCGATAACACATGCTGGAGAGGTTGTGGAGAAAGGGGAACCCTCCTCCACTGCTGGTGGGAATGTAAACTGGTACAACCACTCTGGAAAGCTATCTGGCGCTTTCTAAGACAAATAGGAATAGTGCTTCCTCCAGACCCAGCTATACCACTGCTAGGTATATACCCAAAGTTTGTTCAAGTACAAAAAAAGAGTCTTTCTTGAGTTTAACACATATTTATGCCATAGTTGCATAAGACTCATATGGATATTGAATCATGTGTAAAACTTGTATGTGTTGAGATTAATCCTATTAAACCCTTACTTTGAGTGCAATGACAGCCATCTGACATGAACCACATCCTCTCATGTCACTCTTCACTTGTATTGCATGCACCAGTGTCTGAGAAGGGAGTCAAGAACCTCCCCCAGTCTCTGTCTATTTAATCCTCACCACTCTGTGACCACAAAAAATTATATACTGTATTCCCAAATATTTAGCAATTTCACAGATTTAAAAATACTTTACATTTATTTACCATCGTGCTCCTTCCTGTCACCAGCTTATTTTTAAAATATGCTATTTCTTTCCTTTTTTTTTTAATTCCCCTTGGCAGTTAAGGAGCATCTTAAAATAAAAGCTACAAGAATTTATAATAAAATTACTATTCCTTTTCCCCATTTCCACTTCTTCAATAAAATTAGAGAAATGCTGGTGATTGCAATAATCTGATTGGGAATTTAAATGCAAAGAAAATCAGAAAATTCTAAATTGTAGTTCCTACAGCAACTATAAAAAGACACTCAACATGACTGCATATTTATATTAAGATATAAAACTTAACAACTTCTCCAGTTATACAAATGCTATATAAAAACAAAGGGGTGGAATTATGGTTGCTATGGGAATCACAACTCTGAACCTACTGACTTTTCGAAGTTTAAATATACTGACATAGAATTTCACACTGAATATTACATAGGTGCAGGAACATTCACGGGATTAGAGACAAACATGTGGCAAATGACATGAAAGGAAATAATGAACGAAATGTCACTCCAGTGCCTAAATGTCTCCTATTTATGGATCAATCCCTCTCCCTGTGGTAATGCAGCCCATCTGAAAACAGCAACTATCTCAGAGCCGTGTCTCAGGAAGAAATCCTGTGTGCTTCTCTGTCCCTTAGGTCAGAGGTTCTCTTACTCAGAGGAATCCCAGGAATCAGGGACTCCTTTAAAAACGAGTTTAAAAACAGTGTGCAAGTTGAGTTAGCAACTTACTAGTGTAAATACTTTCATTTGTGTATCCAAGTGAGGGTAATTATTGTAATTATATGGAGTTTTCTGTGAGTACGTTGAAGATAATGTATATAAAATTCCTAGGTGAGATATGCAAACTTTATATAGGTGCTTGACTCCAAAATTCAACATTTTTCATAATGTGACATCTACCACAGTAAAAAGCATTTAAAATTTTGAGAATCATTAGTCACTGAAGTGATATTCCGTTTTAACAACAGCATTTAAGAGATTAAAAAAAAAAAAAGAACCACAATTGTTTATGATTGGGCAAAGTTGGGGACAGTTTTCTTCCTTGGCTCTACACGATTCTTTTGCGGTCAGTGGTGGAGATGGCCTTTCAGAAGAACAGTTACAACAGGAGTCACGCTTCTATGCAACACATGTTGAACATGCTGCTTACCGCTTTCTGCTAGCATAGCGTAAATAAAAAAAATTTCCAAAGTCTCAGCAGCTTAGAAAGTTCTGTTTCATTTGGTGGAGGTAGATAAGAACGTTTTCATTTCGTTCTACTACCGGATCCCTTCAGAGAAGAGAGATGATTTAACAGTTTATTAGTTCATCCTCAGCTTAGAAAGCCCTGGAATCACGTGCTGCGATTGCAGGTCAAACAGTGCGCCTAGGAGCTGGAGACTTAGTTTAGCAGGTAAGACCCTGTGCTGCTCTTGCCAAGGATCCGAGTTTGATTCTTAACACTCACATCCAGTTCCAAGAGTAGCCACTGTCTCAAGGGCACCTGCACGCAGGTACACAGCCCTCCATACACATGATTAAAAACAAAGCAAAAGAAGGTGCTTGGTAGAAAACCCAGGTTGCGTTTCAGCACCCACCTTGCCACCTCTAACTCCAGTTCTAAAACTCTGACTCCCTCTTCTGGCCTCTGTCGGCCTCTTCACATATGTGACATAAACTGCATGCACTCAGTGACCCCTGTTCCCCCAATGATGGGTACTTTGTGCATGGCAGTTACTGCCAATCCATCAATCCATTCTCTTTATTATTAAATTATTTTTTTAATTAATTACAATTTATTTACTTTGTATCCAAGCTGTAGCCCCCTCCCTTGCTCCCCCCCAATACTGCCCTCCCTCCCTCTTCTTTTCCCTTGCCCCTCTCCCAGTCCACTGATAGGGGCAGTCCTCCTCCCCTTCCATCTGACCCTAGCTTGGAAAGGGCTTTCACACTGATGTTAAACATATCAAATGTCTCCCATGTTCTGGTTGTCATAATGGCTTTGACATGACTTCTGAAATGACAATCTGATGATTAGTATAATGGATCCCTTGTAGCTACTTTTTCAATTTTTTTATTTATATCAGAAAAGGTATAGGCCTATAAAGTGGGCTTTAACCAAGTCTTCTGAAGTAATTTATGTATAACATCTTTAAAGAAAAAAGTCTTGGAAACCGTTGAGATACTGTACATGACAGGGTTTTCTGAAATTTTCATAGCAAATCTTGTTGGAAACGCATCTTACTTTTTCACCCAGGGCATTCAAATATAGGCCCATTTTACTCCTGAAACAGCATTTGTAAAACAGCTCACTATGAGGACAAACAGTATTCTATTTATTTTTTGTTGTTGTTTTAAGTGTTTACATACAGTCTGTGGAATTCTACAACCTATTAAAAGGCTTCTATTCCTAACTTTACCAAAGATGCCAGAAACTGAAGTGTATATCAGATTACACCCCTCTCTCTCATAGAATACACACACACACACACACACACACACACATTATCTAAGTTATTATGCCATTATCTAAGTCCTTTCTTTGTGGGAATTGGTTAGTATCTTAAGTTTTTTGATACATGGAACTTCTATGTAAAATTGGCTGATCTTGAATTTGGGAGTCTCTTGCCTCATCCTCCTGATTGCTTCGATTAGATACATGACACCTGGTACTTGATTTAACAATAATGTGGAGAATAGGGATCTATTTCCTTTCAGAAACTACAAATGAGAGTGTGGAAAGTTCCTTGACCAGCCCCAGCACACAGTAAATACTCCAGAGAAAAGATGTTGGCCATAGAACTATGAACAATTATCAAATGTCAGAATGAAATTTCAGAATGAAAATTAAGTGACTGCAAATAAACTCTGCCCCAACTCTGTGGTTATATTATAAGAAATATTAGAGGCATGAAACTAAACCTAATGTGCCATGAGTGTTATCGTAGGTGCCTGAGCAAAGTACTCTACTTCTAAGATGATTGTTATTCCTTCCCATATATGTACACGTACATACTTGGGTTGCCCTGTTTTCTTTTTGTAAGACCTCAGCTCTCCAATACATTGGGAGCCTGAAAGAAGGGACACTCAAGAAAACACAAGTGAGTTTGTAGAGTGCTGTCATTATCTTCCTAGGGCTCAGCACTTATTCATTCTGGGGGTGGCCACCATAATTGTACATCTAACTCTTTCTCTCCTGGCACCATTCCTGCTTTTGAATTAAGGTTTCATGAAATGATACCCTTTAGAATCTTACAGAGGAACCACAAGAGGATTGTATAATTTTGCATCTAATATTTGTTTATTTTACTTCTAGTTTTGTATAGGTTTGTAGGGGTTGGGTGCTCTTGGAGGTCAGAGTCATCAGGTCCGTTGGAGCTGGAGCATTAGGACCACTGAGCCATGTCTCCAGCCCCCATATCTAGTATTTCTGCTTTTTCTGAGGCGGTTTTCTTTCAATGTGTTGATGGACATATGAGTTCCTACATAACGTTAAATTCTTGTCAATTCTTGTCTTTTGCTATCTGATTTAAAAAATAATATGTACTAAAGACAAAAGTAATGAATATTTGCTGTTAGAATTTGATGCTTGCTGGAAAGGAAAAGAGAAACACATTTATGAACAACATTAAAAAAAATCAAGAATCTTGTTTGGTGTTCTGACTGAGATTTACACATCATCCTTGGGTCCTCCTTAGTGTTTAGCTTTTTTAGGTCTGTAGATGGCTGTCTTATATTATATAGCCAATATTTGCTTATTAGTGAGTGTATATAATACCTGTCTTCCTCTTTCTGAGTTATCTCACTCAGGCAAACAGGAAAGACACCAGAAGTGGTGGAAGAGAGGAAATAGGATGGGAGCTAACTATCCCTCTGTTGGGGATCTAAGCAAATGCTGAGACTCAGGACCAAACTTTGGGCAGAGTGCAGGGAATCTTACAGAGGAAGAGAGGGGTGGGATAGGGGACATGGAGGGGACAGGAGCCCCACAAGGAGACCAACAAAATTAAAAGTTCTGAGTCCAGGGTTTCCTGCAGAGGCTGATGCACCAACAGAGGACCATGCATGGACAGGCCCTAGACCCCCTGCTCAGATGGGGCCAATTGGCAGCTCAGTCTCCATGTGAATCTCTGAGTGAGGTGATCAGGGCCTGCATCTATCATTAATTCAGTTGACTGCTCTCTGATTACTCACCCCTGATGATGCAGCTTTGCCAGACCACAGAGGAAGAGGATCCAAGCAGTCCTGGTGAGACTTAACAAGCTATGGGCAGATGGAAATAGTGGGGAACTCCCCTTTCAGTGGACTAAGGGAAGAAAATGGGGGAAGATGGAGGGAGGGTGGACCAGGGGAGGTGAGGGAAAGGACTTCAATCTAGATATATAATAAAAAAGCTGTGAAGAAAAAATTTAAAAAATCAAGAATCTAATTTTTATTCAGTCTCAGTTTTTATTGTGAACTTTCTCAATATTTATAGAAAGAAAATAAAATCCTTGAAAATTTCTTCCTCAAACATTTTACATATATATCTATATATATACACACATAAACATAGCATACCTACCCATATCACACATCCACACATCATTCATCTAATATACATGAAAGTAAACAGTCTGAAATAATATACTCTCCTAGTGTCATTTCTGTTGTAACAAAATACTCTTACCAAAAGCAGCTTAAGGAAGAAAGGATTTATTTGGCTTATGATACAAAGTAACAGCAGTCCACCAACAAGGTGAAAGCATGAATTCAAGTATCTAATCACACCATAACCACAATAAAGTGTAGAGAGAAAAGAATGCACCCATGTTGTCATCTTGCCTTCATCTATCATTCTCCTGTCTCATATGTATAGCACGTGTGCCCTCTCTGTCCAGGGAGTGATACAAGGCACAATAGTCTGAACCATTTTACATCCATTCAAGATTATCCCGCACAGACATGAGGACACGCCAACCTGGTCTAAGAAAACACCCGACAGAGCTTCCCTTCTCAGGTGATTCTAGGTTGTGGCAAGTTGCAATCTAAAATCAAACATCACACAGAAAATGAGATGTGTTTCCCATCATCCTTCTGCAGCATTACATATACAGATGCCTGCTGAAATTCTTTGTAGTAAGATTTCCCAACTGTTTCAGGTTTTCCATTGCCGTAAAAAGACACCACGACCACAGCAACTATTATAAAAGAAATCATTCAACTGAAGCTAGCTCACAGTTTCAGAAGTTTAGCTCGTTATTACAGCAGGGAGCATGGTGGCATGCAGGCAGACATGGTGCTGGAGAGTGAGCTGAGAGTTCTACATCTGGATCATTGGGCAGCAGGAAGAAACTGAGACACACTAGGCCAGGCGTGAGCTTCTGAGACTCACGGCCCATCCCCAGTGACCCACTTCCTCAAAGGGTGTCACAAAGCCACACCTACTCCACCAAGACTCACCTCCTTATAATGCCAGTATTTATGAGCCTGGGGGCCATTTTCATTCAAACAATCACAACAGCCATTTGCTTTGCCACCTGACATTTATCTTACTTTTAATAGCATGTTTGAAATTATGATTCCTCAACTATGTAATCATCACATTGAAAGTGTGTGAGGAAGAGGATTCAGGCACTCTTGATAGGACCTGATAGGCTAGGGTCAAACATTAGGGAAGGAGGACTTTCTCTGGCAGTGGACTAGGGAAGAAGGATAGGAGAGTAAGAGGGAGGGAAGGTGGTGCCTGAAGGAGATGAAACAGGGGCTACAACTGGGATACAAAGTGAATAAATTGTAAATAACAATAGTAATAATTTAGAAAAGAAAAAAAATGACAGACCATCGTGGAGGGGTGCAGTCTTGTATGAACCTTGCCTATTCGTTACTGAATGATGAAGGGCCCAATCTTGTATAGATACCCATTCTGGCTGTGTATTTATGACTGCAACAGCTCTGTTGGTTCTAGTCTACATTATCTGACTCTTACATTCTTTCAGTTGACCTCTTCCATAAAGGTCCCTTGCCCTTGGGGACAGATATGTTACAGATGTACATTTTATGTTAAATAAATGTTCAACAGTTACTTCTTTATATATTATCTAGTTTCATTATTTTGACTAGATATGAATCTTCAGATTAATCATAGTCCTCTGCCAAAAAGAACTTCTTTGTGGGAGGGGGCTACAGCTGGGACACAAAGTGAATAAACTGTAATTACTAAAAATAAAAGAAAAATAATAACTTCTCTGCCTTAGCCTGGCAGCAGTTTTAGTTTATGAGGATAAACATAAATGTTTATAAGGAAGTTTAACAACATCTCCATTTAGGGAAACAGAGGAGTATGACATCCTCCTTGGGCTCATGTCCTCCTCAGCTGTAAGCTACTGGTGATGTTTTAGTAACCGGTTTCTATTCTCTCCTGTGGATAGAGACTAATCCAATGACAAAGCATTCAATTACCCTAAATATTTTCACAACTATTACAATATTTTCATCTCTCGCCTAGAAGGTTGTAATCTAGCAGCTATGGTCAACAACTGGGTAAGACTACTGATGAATTTTTGTTTGGTTGGTTTTTTTCCCTACCTACAGCCTACCCAGTACCTTCCAGCAATACGAATACCAGCTGATGAAGATGGAGTTTACAGCTTACCTACAACATGTTTCTCTTTCTTGTAGAAGCAAAGTATGTGGTAGCTTCAAGACCAGAGCCTTACCATCTGGTTCTGGTGAGAGACTAAGAGCAATGGCCACATTGTGGGGTTTCCTTTTTGTTTTTGTTGTTGTTGTTTTTTGTTTTTGTTGCTGTTGTTTTAGAAGAGGCTCTGGATCCTCTCAGGTCTGTAACTCGTAGGGACGTGCTCTTTACTTGGTACAGGGTTTTCTACACAAAAGACTATAACTGGTGGGAGCAGCATCGTCCACCCATGAGCTTGCTTCCAATAAAACTCCTCATTATTTTTGTAGTTACCATTTCAGTTTGTAAAATAGTAGGTGTCTAAATGTCTGTTTAGTGTACGGAGAAGATATATTTTAGTTTGTAGTAAACTTCTTTTCAAGCTCCCCATACATCTGCCAGACCCCAACTCCAAACCAGGTTAAACATGCTTTTTTCTCTTTTTATTGGTGTGAGTCTTTTTTAAGATAAACATTTTTAATGCTGTCAAACTATAATTTATTGATTTGTTTATTTTTCTTTGTTTGTGTAGATGCTGCCACATTTAAGAAGTATTTATCAGGCCCAAGATCACTGAGATGCATCACGTTTTTTCTTAGGAGAATTATGATTTTAGCTACTATGTTTAAGCTAGAATACGTTTGTAAAAATTCACCTTGTATATTTGTTCTTTACAAAATAGTGCACTCTAAAAGAGAAGCAATTAATCTTTTATTAAATAAAGCACAGTGTTTCTTCTCTGTATAAATTAACAACTGTTTTTGTAAATTTTGTTGTGGTTGAGAAAGGCCATGAAAGACATCAGCTTTTTTTAAATATTTTTGATCGATATACATATTATTTACTGGTGCATCTATGAATCAATGCTTTTCTGTCACAGTCTTCGGCATTGCATGTCTCACTGACAAACCTTGCTTGCTTAAAGGACCAGGCCTCGAAAAGTATTTCTACTTTTTGACAAGTAATTAAATTTCTAACAATGTTCTGGATCAAACAGTTTACGCTAAATTAGCAGTCTGATTTTTAGCTGCAATTATAAGTGTAAACAATTTCCTTTTCTCCCAGAGGTTGTAAATATCTTTATAAAAATAGATGGAAGGAAAAAAAAGGGGGGGGATAATCACCTACTCCGCACGAAAAAATGAAAAGGAAATCTATTGAAGTTAAAATTAAAAGGAGGTGTTTGATATGATAAATAATGATGAGATAATGGGTTTCTGTGGGATATGGAAATTGAGATCACAATGAAATGAAGGCCTCAACTAAGAGGTGTTAGGTAGGTTGCGTGTAGATGACACGCATTTACAGTTTGGCCTCTCTCTCTCTCTCTTTCTCTCTCCCTCTCTCTCTCTTCACAAACATTGCCAGCATTTGGCAAGGTGATCTGTGAGCCTTTTTGTCTACTCCAGCTCTAAGAAGAGCTAGGTCATCTGGGAGCTGACATGTAACACTTATATCCAGAGTCGCAGGCCGGCAATACTTCCATAGTTTTTATTTCTGAACGTTCTATGTGAATCTTCTAGGCCAGGTGATGACGAGATGTTATCAGAAAAAATCTGTTCTTCTATTTAAAACCTACATAGGCTGCTAGGCAGGGGGCTTTCTAAAGGGGCTGTGCTGAGCAGAGCAGGTCATTCATTCTGCAGAAAAAGGTGGCTTGCCTCAAAGGGAAAGATCACAAATTGATTAAATATCCACAGCATTGCTATGTTATAAGTTATTAAGGGCCAGTAGCACAGGGACCCTTGTCATCACTAATAGGGATTACAACCTGACTGATTTGACCTAATCATTGGCAGATAATAATAGATGTAGCCCTTAAATTACTGGGTAACTTTGATGATTGCTCAGTAGCATGCAGACTAAAGCAAAGCCCAGCATGGATTTTTATCACTTATTTAATCTATTTTAGACTGAAATGTGTCAGGGAGAATACAGAAGACATAAAACTATTTAGAGTTACCAAGATAATAAATGTTTGTAAAATATGACTTTTATTCTAGCGTTAGTCTTTCCATTTATTTAAACTTCTAAGATTATTTTTGTAATCTTTTTTATTCTTGTTCTGTTACAGCCTTAATAAACAATGTTTTGTTTCTTTCCTTTTTTTTAGGAAAAAAAAACATGACTGAAACAATCAATTTAATCGAATTCAAACATGGAATATTGTACAATTAAATTATAGCACAGCTTCATGTCCATAACTAAATGTTGAGAGGGGGAATGAACAGATTTTAAAGATGTAGAAAACATTAGTCCACTGCACAGCTTTTGTCATCATCTCAGTTAAATCAGTCTCGTTCATCACCATTTATCA
Organism: Meriones unguiculatus; assembly: GCF_030254825.1. Lineage (NCBI taxonomy): Eukaryota > Metazoa > Chordata > Mammalia > Rodentia > Muridae > Meriones > Meriones unguiculatus. The sequence goes on from NC_083349.1 coordinate 36,280,283, forward strand.
TCTCAGAGATTCGTCCTAATTCTGGAACTGTGTGAGTTATCCCTACAAAGCCTTTGTCAGGTGCTTTGTAGCTGCTTTCTTTGTTACATTTTTTCCTATGAATTAGTGATCCTCATAAGACAAGTTCTGTTATTTTATTTTTTGCAAAGTATTAATTCAATCTATTAAACAAAAAAATTTAAGTAGCATAAAGCTTACCTTCACTTTAAAAATGTTTGCTTACTGAAATATGTTGTATTCAATAATAGTAGGTAGGTAAAGCCATGTTCAATACCCAATGAACTAAACACAGCAGTGAATTAAGTCATTGCTTACTTTCAAGTAAGTCTGCAATGGTCATTAGAATTTAGAAGCCATCTGGTGATCCACCTAAACCAGACCTCTGTAGTCACACAAGTAGTGACTCTCTTGTTTTAACTTCCACAGCTACAGTTTGACTTCATCTGCTTTTAAAGTTTCTGTAAGTACAGTTATATAGCAGTGCATTGTATTTATTTCATTCAACTGTGTGTTGATAAAATTTATCTATGAGTTTATGTGTGAATCAAAAGTAATTCCTTTTCAGTATAGTATACAGCACTCTATCATCTATCATTTATTTATGCTTTACACGTTGCTAATTTGTGGCTTTGAATATTTTCTTGAAGTTTGTGGCTTTGAATATTCCTCAGGGTTTTAGTGCACTCAGTGTTTCTGTAGCAGGGAGGATGGATGGATGGTTTGGCTGTGGAATGTGTGCGAGCACCTGTGTATATTCAATATGTATACATATATGTTCAATTTTATTAGGTTATACCAAACAGTATACAGAGGATTAATACAAAATTACATGTTTTTCCAACAGAAGAGTTTGCAACAGAGAAATATTTCACATTCATGGTTTAAAATTAAATTTTTGTTTCCTGTGTTTTCTTAGGTATAGTTAGCCTCCTTGGATTGGAGTTTTCCTTCTAGTATCTTCTGTAGGGCTGGGATTGTGGCCAGGTATTGTTTAAACTTGGTGTTGTCATGGAATAGCTTGTTTTCTCATTGTATGGTGATTGAAAGTTTTGCTGGGTATAGTAGTCTAGGTTGACATCTGTGCTCTCTTCGTGTCTGCATGACGTCTATCCAGGCTTTTCTGGCTTTCATAGTCTCTTTTGAAAAGTTAGGTGTAGTTCTGATAGGTTTGCCTTGGTATGTGACTTGCCTTTTTACTTTTGTGGCTTTTAATATTCTTTCTTTGTTCTGGATATTTAGTGTTTTGATTATTATGTTCCCTCCTGAAAATCCTAATTGGATTTCAACTAGCCTTGAATCCATTTGGATCTGTAGGTTTCCACCAATATATGAGTGCCACTTAATATACCATTACATATTTCGTGCCGTGGTGGTTATTGTGGTTCATAAGGTTCACAGCTGTGTACCAATATTAACTGCTTTCCTCCCTTAGAAGCTTGCATAGTATTTTCTCTTACCGTGGAAGCTAGACTTCATACAGGACCTTACAGGTTGACTCCAGTGTGAATAATAAGCCTGCAATATAATCTCTTTTTAAATGAGCCCGGAGTCCCTCCTGTTATCTCAAGAATCTCAAAAACGGCAAACCTAAGGTATCATTTTTAATTTTTCAGTGTAGTAGACATATAATTCCTTAATATTTAGAAAGAAAAAAAAATAACTACTTTATTCTGAGAAACCTCCCAAGAGGACTAAGGTACATGACTCAGTAATCACTTTTTTTTGCATAAACCTCCATTTTTAGTTGTGGACCACAATTCTTCAGAATAACTTTCCTTATTTAATTTTCTCTTATAATTATTTTTGTTAGTAAGATTTCTGATCAACATTGCTTCATTAAAATAAATGATTTGATGAGCAAAGCAGCTTAAAATTCATATTTTGTGCTAATTAACAGATTCTTGTAATTGTTAGAATGCTCCTGATGTCTTCCTAATTTTTTCAACTCATTACTTTTTCTACTGAAGTTACAGTTCTTAAAGGAATAGTCACAGATACTATGAAACTTCCTTTCTGCGTACACACAGTGCCTTAAAATACATTAATTTGTGAAAGCAGGCCAATAATTTAAAATCTGTTAATTGATGTGCTTTCCTTCCAAAACCAAGTGAAATATCTTTCCTATTTTCCATTTCTACTTTCCCATCTGGGATACTAAAGTGCATTTTTGAAAGATTACTTTTAGTTCAAAATAATGTAGCAAAACATATATGAAAAGCTGTAGTTGCTCCCACTTGAATGCATTTTGGTTAGATCTGAGGTTTTAGTACTGCAGAAAGGAGCAAGAGCAGGGAATTTAATTCATTTTAAGATGTTCATTCTTCTATATGATTACTAACAAACAGATGTGATAATGCACAGACTTAAACTTGGATCATTACGAAGTGGTACAGTTGGCACTGTGTGAATGGAGTCTCCTGCTGTTAATTTTAGAATGACAACTTTGCTTAAACATGATCATGAACATTTAAGAAAGACAACTGCAACTACATAATGAGATAATAAAATAAGTACCGAATAAATATGAAAGGTTTGTAATTTTGAAAACAGAAGCATAAAAAGGAAGTAAATTAATAAAATGGATAAATATTTACCCATTGTTCTAGGAGGCTGGTTAGATACAGAGCTTATTTCTCCCACTCTTAAACATTAAATGAATTACAATTGTTACTTCAACCATGATGTGCTAATCTTTTCTTAGAAGATTTTATTTCTTTATTTTTCAATGCTCTACGTGCATGGACACACCTGTATGCCAGAAGAAGACAGTAGAGCGCATGGATGGTTGTGGGCCAATCTGTGGTGGCAGGGAATTGAACACAGGCTCTCTGGAAGGACAGACAGAGAGAGCCTTTAACCACTGAGCCATTTCTCCAGCCCTTATCTGATAATCTTAAGAAGAGGCTTAAGATCCTATATGTTCCATATATATATATATATATATATATATATATATATATATATAAATTTCAAGTAATTTTGAAAATAATTTGCAGTGCTATTGACTGCTCTGTGGTCTATTTTATAAGGAGCATTAACAATAACTTGTACCTATGCATCACAGCTGTGTAAGGGTTGCCCAGAAGTTGCCTCAATGAACACAGTCATAAATCTGAGGAAACGGCCCTATTTGATTTTCTATTACAAAGAGAACAAAAGGGAAATATTAAGTAATTGGCCTGACAGTACGCAGGAATTCAAATTCTCAATTAGGAATAACAAGAATTTATTCTTTTAACTCTGGGTTTCAAGAACTCAGAAAGCAGGAATTTTGTTTATGTTAAATGAACATCCAGAAATAGTCAAGGACGTTTCCTTTGACTCAACATTCTTAGGAAAATTTACAAAACATGTGTATATAATTAATTTATTTGTACTTTAGGAGGTTGTAAGCATCTCATAAAACTGAAGCTCCATGATAAACAAATTAATACAAGATCTCACCACACAACAGAGGAAGAGGATGCTGCTAGTCCTGATGACACCTGATAGGCTAGGGTGAGACAGTTGGGAAGGAGGACCTCCAGTCAGTGGACTAGGGGAGAGGCATAGAGGGAAAAGAGGGAGGGAAGGTGGGACTGGGAGGAGATAAGGGACAGGGGGCACAGCCAGAATGCAAATGGAATAAATTGTAATAATAAATAAATAAATCCATCCATCCATCATAAATTAATAAATGAGAAAAAAAGGACTCAAACGGGAATATCTACCACACAGACAAGGGTTATGTTATAAATGTAAAGCATACTCAAATTAAAATTTCTCTATATACACATTTTTATTATGTTTACTGAAATCCTTATATATGTTTTAATCATTGAAGTCTAATTAATGTGAGGTACTGAAAAACATAAAAGCTTTGTCTACAAAATTGAGTGAAGCTATAATGTACTTAGCATTACTCCTTAAAAACTAATTTAGATTTCTTTACAAATACCTTTTAGACTTTTGGTAATTAAATACACCTGGGCTTCAGCCTTCTTTCTATGTAATTTGCATTCATATTTGACTTAGTGATTATTCTTAGATTACTAAAATTTTCTTTGACTTTTCCTCATAAGATTCTGACAGATTCTGTCTTCTTCCTTCTTGGCTTAAGAAATACTCTGTCAATTCTGTCTGGAAATACTTTCCTAAGAAACAAATGTAATAATAGTCACATTTCTTAAAGACACACGCAGAAAATGGAGAAAATGTAGCTAGAAGATGTCTTTTTTATTATACTTTATTTTTTTAATTTTTTTTATTAATTACACTTTATTCACTTTGTATCCCAGCTATACCCCCTCCCTCATTCCCTCCCAATCTCACCCTCCTTCCCTCATTCCTCCCATGCCCCTCTCCAAGTCCCCTGATAGGGAAGGTCTCCCTCCCCTTCCCTTTGACCCTAGCCTATCAAGTCTCATCAGGACTGGCTCCATTGTCTTCCTCTGTGGCCTGGTAAGGCTGCTTCCCCTTCAGGGGCAGGTGATCAGGAGGTAGCCACCGAGTTTATTTCAGAGTCAGTTCCTGTTCCTATTACTAGGGAACCCACTTAGAGACTGAACTGCCATGGGTTACATCTGTTCAGGGGTTCTAGGTTATCTCCATGCATAGTCCTGGGTTGGAGTATCAGTCTCAGAAAAGACCACTGGGCTCATATATTTTGGTTCGATTGCTCTCCTTGTGGAGCTCCTGTGCCCTTTTGGTCTTTCTATTTCCCCTTTCTTTCATAAGATTCCCTGCATTCTGCCCAAAGTTTGGTCATGAGTCTCAGCATCTGCTTTGATATCTTGTTGGGTAGAATCTTTCAGAGGCCCTCAGTGGTAGGCTTCTGTCCTGTTCCCTGTTTTCACCCTCTTCCCATGTCAGTCCCATTGGCCTTTCTGAGTGAGGATTGATCATCTTACCCAGGGTCCTCCTTCTTTTTTTTATTTTTATTCATTTTTTTATTTTATTTTTTCAATGCAGTTTATTCAGGAACCTTGAACAATCATCTGACCTTGGGGAAAGCCAGCCCACAGCTTAAATAGCCTCTGGGTAGCCAGCCCCAGCATGCCATGTGGGCAATGCAGATAGGTCCACATACATGGAAGCAAGCCAGATCCTCAGCCTTAGCCAAATGTGGAGTTGTTCGTGACAGAGAGCACTCACCATCGGGAAGGTAGAAGGCGGAAACCAGCTCCATCTTTAAGGTGTGGCATTATGCAGCTCTCTACAGTTCCCCCTTTTTGTTTTAGACGCATCAGGCAAGAGTAGAGGTCTTGTTCTGTTGCTCTCCTTGTGGGGACCCTGTCCTCTCCTGCTCTTACTATTTCCCAGTTCTTACCTAAAATTCCATTCATTCTGCCCAATAGTTGCCCATCAGGCTCAGCATCTGCTTTGATAGTCTGTAGGGCAGAGGCTTTCAGAGGCCCTCTGTGGTAGGTTCCTAGGTTGTTTCCTGTTTTCTTCTTCTTCTGATGTCCATCCTCTTTGCCTTTCCAGATGGGGATTGGACATTTTAGTTAGGGTCCTCTCTCTTGCTTAGTTTCTTTAGATGCACAGGTTTTAGTGGGTTTGTCCTATGTTGTGTGTCTATATGAGTGAGTATATACCATGTGTGTCTTTTTGCTTCTGGGACAACTCACTCAGGATGATCCTTTCCAGATCCCACCATTTACCTGCAAATTTCATGATTTCCTTATTTTTCATTTGCTGAGTAATATTCCATTGTGTAGATGTACCACAATTTCTGCATCCATTCTTCAGTTAAGGGGCATCTGGGTTGTTTCCAGCTTCTGGCTATTACAAATAAAGCTGCTACAAACATGGTTGAGCAAATGTCCTTTTTGTGTACTTGAGCCTCTTTTGGATATATGCCCAGGAGTGGTATGGCTGGATCTTGAGGAAGGGAACTTCCCAGAGACTCATACTCCAACCAAGGACTATTCATAGAGATAACCCAGAACCCCTGCACAGATGTTCAGACCCTGAGTGCAGTGCTTAGCCTCGCATCCTGAGCGTAACATTTTAGCTTTTTATGGTAGCCAACCATGCTTGGGGAGACATTGAAGCAGGACAGTCTCCCCAAGGGTCCTCCTTCTTGTAATGGAATATCATGAGATTTGCAGGCAAATGGTGGGAACTAGAAAGGATCATCCCGAATCATGTATCCAAGATGCAGAAAGACACATGGTTTATACTCACTTATAAGTGGATATTAGACATATCATATAGGATAAACATTCTGAACTGCCCAGGGCAGTTCAGAGTCCAATTGGGTTACATAGTAATGTGAAGAGGGACTGCCTCTGACATAATCTGATTGGCCTGCTCTTTGATCACCTCCCCCTGCGGTGGAGCAGCCTTACCAGGCCATAGTAGAGGACAATGCAGCCACTTTTGATGTGAACTGATAGACTAAGATCAGAAAGGAGAGAAGAACCTCCCCTATCAGTGGACTTGGGGAGTGGCATGCATGCAGAGGGAGGAGGGAGGGTGGGATTGGGAGGGGAGGAGGGAGGGGCTTATGGGGGGATGCAGAATGAATAAAGTGTAATTGATGAAAAATTAAATAAAAATAAAAATGAAAAAAAAAAGAGTAGAGGTCTGATCTCTGATATTAGAAATAAATTGGGACTTTGTACTGATGTTCATTTAGGTGTCATCCACCCAAAGAGCATCAGACCCGTCCGATACCTTTTTCTCAGAGGCGGGACCTGGGGCATCAACCCGCATGCAATCAGACATGCTCTTCTCTGGGTCCAAAGCGGCTGACCCTGAGTGCAGTGCTTAGCCTCGCATCCTGAGCGTAACATTTTAGCTTTTTATGGTAGCCAACCATGCTTGGGGAGACATTGAAGCAGGACAGTCTCCCCAAGGGTCCTCCTTCTTGTAATGGAATATCATGAGATTTGCAGGCAAATGGTGGGAACTAGAAAGGATCATCCCGAATCATGTATCCAAGAAGCAGAAAGACACATGGTTTATACTCACTTATAAGTGGATATTAGACATATCATATAGGATAAACATTCTAAACTCATACACCTAAAGAATCTAGGAGATGTTTTTACATGTTTAGAAAGGACTGTTTCATGTCACTGTTGCTTAGAGTATTTAACACATTGCATAGAATATCTATCAAGTCATTTATACTTGAGCTTCTGTGAAAGAAGTGGGAATGACATCTACAAGTTTCACTGAAATTTCCAATATCTTAATATTTTGACCAAAACATTTGTTACCTGCAAAAAATTTATACTTCTTCCCAATGTATAAATTTTAGGTTGGTGTTTTTGAGAATTGGAAAACTAGATCTTCCAAACAAATATATAAAATTATAGACAAATTTATTTAGCAGGGTAACTGTATATATCCGTGCATAATTTATATTTCTATCCATGGTTAGTTACGACTTGGCTACTCTGCAAATATTCCGCACCTCTAATATCCATGCCCTTTTATAGCCCTTCTGCCCTTGGTTCTGAACTTGCTATGTAAATTATTTCTAATCAATAAGATGTGGCCGAACCTATTGTTTGCCAGATCTATGAATCAGAGTTAATAGGACCCGGTATTGCTTACTTTTATGCTTTTTTATACTTTGTTTTTATATAAGAAAACTGACTAACTTACCATTACCATATTATAAGGATGACCACGCTACCCACATGGAGGAGTCACAAGTTGCAAATGAATGGATAAGATAGTCATTTATTTTAATACTTACATTCATAAATAATTTTTATGCAAGAATATATTATCAATATAACTCTCTAATTTTTCATCAGTAAAACAATTTATCCTCAAAGTAGTTTTGTGTGTTCTCAATATTATGACTAGAGTTGGTGTTTTAGTTTTTATTTTTAATGCCCTCTTGTATGGTTGTAGCATCACCATGCTTAGACTAAGGTACTATGAATCTGCCCTTCACATACTACTTCTTTCCTTGTCTTCCATTCATGCTCATCAAATCTGGGAACACCCAAGACAGCAAGTGTTTTTGGAGGAGCTTGTCTGGTTTTACTACCTGAACCAAGAAGTTATGAATCTTGATGTCTTTTTCTCCCTCCTCCTTCCTTTACTTTGCAAGCTTTTCTATCCATACAAAATTTGTACATGTTTTATGCATAATATTATCTTTGGGATGATAGCAGGTTCAACTTTAGAGCTGAGATTGCCAATGAATTCTAGACCTCGCTTTCGTATGCTGAGGTAAGAAAGTAAATATCTGACTGGATTTGCATCTAGGACCTGGTTCTCATCATGATAGAATTGAACCCCTATTTATGCTGAAAATCTGGATACATTTTTGCTTTTTTTATCTATAAGTAGAATCAGAGTATTGTGCATTTGGATTGTGAAGGATGATTGTGGCTGCATTCAGATGTGGTGCTTTGATTTTTTTTTTTTTAAGCATTTGATATTGTTGTCAACAAGGTTTACTAGACCTGCTTTGTTCAGTAATAAGCCAAAATCTCTACGCATTTTCAACTTGTATTCAGAGTAATGTTTCAACTCATGTTCAGTTGGCCAACTGGTATCGATCTTGACTAATAATGAGGAAAATAATAAGAAGAGAGGGAGAAATAAATTAAGTTGTTATAAATCATTCCTGCAAGAGTTCTCCCTTCTGATACTCCTTCCAGTTTTAGTGTGTGGAACATGTGAATGTATGATCCAACGCAGTTACTCTTTCATGAGATCCAGAGTCCGTGTTGATGAGCATCCATAGTGAGAACTTGACAGACACCTGTAAAGATCTTAGTTTCCTACAACAGAGGAATAGACATTAAAGAATGTTTTGGAGTAGGGATACCCCCAAACAGTTTGTATTATAAGGTCCAGGACATGGTTATTCATCACTGTCCCAGGACTGCCTATCACAGAACCACGTGTCTTGTCGCTATGCTCTTTCAAAAGCTTTAACCCTAGGCTCGGGGTTGATCACAACCATCCAGTCCTTTAATATTTTGCATTCAGATGTTACTTCAGAATTAGTGTTCAGGGCAAAGGAACCACACTGAACAGAAACTCAGGAGAAGATAGAGTTTGTCTATTTCTTGTCTTTATGGCTGAAACAGGTTTGCTCTGTAGAATCAGAAAAGAGGCTTAATATTTGAAGTTTAATCTACTCACACAAAATATATTAAAAAATGTTTTTAAAGTATCTGCTTGTGTCAACAGCTTCACCAACCTCAGGGATGAAAACAGAGAGTCAGCGTTTTATTTCTGATTGTGCGTGGAGCTTTTGGCTGTTCTGGATGTTCTTCTGAATCACTGGGCAGGAAGCAAAAGTTACTTCTTTCAATTTATGTCAGAGTACAACTCTAAAGTATTTACCAGGGGAAAGGAGAGTGAAGAAGTAATATATTCTGGCAGAATTCCAAATGTTAAAGTAGAGTCCTATATGAATTTAGGAATAAAATGAAATTATATTCAAAGAAACCATACCCTTCAGTTATGCCTTCAGTTTTCTCTCAGATATTAAATGCCAGAAGATTGTGTGGACATTTACACAGCTCTGAATGGCAAAGAGGAAGACAAAGAAACAGAAACATTCTCCCAATAGTGATGCAGATGAAAAACAGAAACAGGAGACAGAGAATCTTTATGAACAATGAGGCCACTTCCACTCAGAAATACACAAACATTCACTTTGGACAAGTAATTACAAAAGTAGTAAAAAGCATTCATATGGAAGGACTCAATGTAATATTACCTGAGTGTCTTTAAACATAAAAACATGTATTTATAAATGTATGCATAATATTTCATAAACAATCATTGGAATAAAATATTAATAGTATTAAAATTATAATGAAAAATGTGCTTAGTAAATACCATAGATTGAATGAGGAGATAAGAGTAAAATATTAAGGGAAAAAGTATCAGTTTACTCTTTGTAGACCATGAGGACTTATTAAGCAATAATATTTAATATAACATAATAATATAATTATTATAATTTTATTGAAAATATATTTTCCTTATACATTATATCCTGATTACAGTTGTTTTCCTACCTCTACTCCTCTCAGTTTCTTCCCACCTTTTCTTCCATCTGGATCCACTGTTTTTCTGTCTGTCACTAGAAAAAAAACCAAGGTTCTAAATCAGTGGTTCTCAACCTTATTAATGCTACTATGTTGGGGGGAACCCCAGCCATGAAATCTTTTTATTGCTACTTCATAGTGGCAGTTTTGCTACTGTTATGAAGCTTAATGCAAATATCTGTTTTCTCCAATGGTCTTAGGCAACACCTGTAAAGGAGATAAAGGTCATTCAATCCCTGAGGGGCTTCAGAGATACAGGTTGAGAACCACTGTTCTAAGCAATAATAATACAATGAGACAAAAGAAAAAAAAAACATATTGGAATAAGACAAACTAAATGAACAGAGGGAAAAGAACCACCACAAAGGCACAAGAATCAGCTACAGACACAGAGACCAACTCATTTACACATTCAGGAGTTACTAATTCTTATAATAGCAGAAATAAACCTTTTTAAGTGTGACTCAGAATAGTCTCAAGTAAATGTTTGAATGAGTATGTGTATAAACACACAGACACATGTTGTGAAGAAATTAATTAGAGGGAAAGAAGGGGAAAAAGGGAGAGAGAAAAAAGAGACACGATCAGATGAAACTGGTGCTCCTATACATATTATTAAGTGTGAGGAGATGGGTTATATTTTGGTTTTTCCCATGCGGCAAAATAATAAAATAATGAAAAATCCTGTTTACAGTCACCCAGAAATCATACAATTTCCAATTCAATGTTTATTTTTGAGTCCTTTCTAATGCCTCAAATTTTCCTTCTGTACGTACTAGTAATACAACTATTACATCCTCATGTTTTTTTTTCCAAGTATTTTTAAGTTGACAGAAGATAATTGAGCGTTCTGCTTTTTGTGCATATGTTTCTCTGCATTTATACAATGTGTCATAGTATGAAAAGAAAAAAAAGCATGGCTGAATTAATTGCGACATACATGCATGTCTATAATTGAGAACTGGTCTCATTAAACAGCAACTTTCACCGCGAGGTTTGTGAATTTCAAGTTCATCTCAAGAGCTTTGGACACTCCAGAGATTCAGTCACCCTCCACGACCACTGTAAGCTCTTCCTTCCACTTTTCTTTGTTACTGTGTGGACATCTGCACAATCCCACTTGGAAGAACTGAATCTTCTTCTTCTTCTTCTTCTTCTTCTTCTTCTTCTTCTTCTTCTTCTTCTTCTTCTTCTTCTTCTTCTTCTTCTTCTTCTTCTTCTTCTTGTAAAAATTGAGTCAAAGGACACCAGGAGAATATGGCCAGGCTTATATGGGCCTACCCCGGCAAGCATGGGCCTGTATGGGAGTGCACCAGGTCCTCTCTATATAAGTTATGGCTGTTACCTTGTTGTTTCTGTGGGACTGCTCACAGAGGGAGCACGCATATCTCTGACACTTTTTCCTGCTCTTGATACTCTATTCCTCCTGTTAGGTTGCCTTGTCCTTATCTCTACTCGCCTTTTGTGTTTCTTCCTGGAGTTCTTTCTTGAACTGTAATCCTCATCACCAATAACTTTACAGTTTTTAAACATGGGAACTTAAAATATAAAACCTCAAAAGTAAACTGTCCATCCAGAAGTACTAGAAGTTTTAACAGGAATAAACTTCTAGGTTAATATGACATACCTTTACATAGAAAAATTTGTTCAGAAAATACACTGTAAATATGGATTGTGTATTTGAATAATACAATTTTAATTAATGCTTTATTTTAAAATATCCATTTATTTCCCTGTAGGGAGGGGTAAGGACCAGAATACATTTTTTTCTTGCTAATCTATAACATATTTCCAGTTTTCTCAACACAATCTGCTTTTATTCTCATGTAGAATCAGACCTTCAAAATTGTCTCTGTATTCCACTTCAGTTTCCTTGATTTCCGGCCAGCTGTGCCTGACATTTCCTACCTGTCCCTCTGCCCTTCCCCAGGCTACTTTGTGTTGGGGATTGCAATATTTGGAGGAAGTAAGAAAAGGCCACTTGTCCTTTTGTGTCCCCTTGGCTATGGCCAATGAGAAGTACCTCCATATTTATAGAAGGTGGGGAAAGTGAAGATTTACAGTTTACTCCTCTGAGTCCTCATTGTCACTTTTGTTATTGCTCCTCTCCCATACCACACAGGCCATCATTCCCTTAAAGAAGCTGAGACATGTTTTATAGAGTTCCAGCAGCCACTCCCTTCTCTGGTCCCTTTCTTGGCAGGAAGAGAGCAGCCTTTCTTTGTTGTGGACTATGAGCTGTAATATCTTATCTAAATATTTTAAGAGCCTTTTAATTAAATTTCTCTCATTGACCACAGATTGAGCATGTAATCTCTGTTCTACCAAGACCCTAATCAAAAGGCAAATACTTCATTTCTAGTGAGTTTATTTATCTTTTATTCTTCCCTGAGATGACACATAAGCAGGTTGATAACATACTTAACAGCATCAGGATCTTCATCTGGTAACATTTGTAGAATAAGTGTGTCACGCCATTTTCAATTTATAAGTATTGGTTAATTTAACACACGATTTCCTCATAAATGTAGGTGTTGTTTTTAATCTCACTAACCCAGGCACAAAGGAATTAAGGTACCTCAAGACAGTAATGGAACCCTTTCACATTCCTCATTTTGACAAGTCTGTATACCCTCCTACATTTGTTGCTAGAAGCTAGAGATGTTTTCCACCTTATCAGATTTGATTTTTCCATTTTACCTGTTCTACTGAGAAGTGAATTTTTTACCTTTTCATTAGTTTATGTGAACATATCTATGTTATTGAAAGTATAAATTATATAATCTGTCATGTTTTCTGGTATTTCAGAATATACAGTGTATAAACTATGATCTTTCCATCCGTTTTTCTTGCCTGATAGCCTCTTCTCTCCATTCTTTAATGTCTCAGTCCACCAGTGGGTAGTTCTCTTAACATCCTATTTTAACTTCCACATACACAGAGATCTACCAACTGACAGCAAGGAGTAAACAGTATCAACCAAACACAATAATGTGTCAGAATCATAAATTTATGCTGTTTTTCTATAAACATTACTTTGCTATTCAAAATGTTAAACTGCTATATAAGGCAAAAATCAATTTAATCACCTCAACTAACCTTATTAAAGTTATTAAAGATGATTAGCCTATTTCTGGAAAAGGCCTATTTTCCCATCAACTTATGTATGTGTCTTACTTATTTCATTAATGTGCCATGCAGGGTCGTTGGTTGTGATGAGGACTTCACAGTTTACTGTCATATGTCAAATAAAAATTAAAAACTGTTTTTAGGCCATGTTTATCTATACTCTGAAAGTAAAGTACTTCTCAAAAGTAAACTCATAAATGAATACAAGCTAAACACAGATAGCACAGGGAATGTTACACAGAACTGTGCACTCAATAAAGAAAAGAAAGATAAAGAAATACCAGAAAGCAAGAACTGATAGCACGTGGATATCAGTGATCAGAAAGGAAGACCACTGTGTGTGACATGTAGGCATTATAATCAACATGTTCTTCTAGGAATATCCTCTCCACTATCATACTGATGATAACGGCTGATTCACTCACTACATGGCAGATGGAGATATTATAGCAGATGTCAAAAGTACAGGCGGATTCTTGGGACCTTGTGAATCCCACAATACATTGCTAAAGTTTTTCAGAGGGGCATTTCTGCATTGAAACTTTGCTAGGAGTCCTCTGGTTTTTAACTCGAGCATTCTTTTTCATCAGAGAAGGGCTCAAGAGAGTGATGTCATCAAATATTTGTGCTAGGAAGCATTTGGGTCATCTTTTAAGTTTGTCAGTATGTGGGAGGGCACGGAAAAGTCCTGACTGTGTATCCTTGTCAAGGTCATGCTAACCCTTGTGTCACAACTGAATTATTTGACTTGAAATTTAGCCTTTATTTTCTGCCACAACACTTCTGCTTAGAAGCTATAGGTTCACTTTCTGAGAATTTCTGTGATCACACATTATTTATAGTCTGCTCAAACTACAAAATTTGCAAGGAAATGTGTCTTATTAGTAATATATTCTCCATCCTTGCCAATTTTATACTTTTACTTTCTCTTCTATATCCACTCTCCTTGCCCACATTCCTGCTTGCTAGACCCTATTCCATATGGGGTACTTGGCTTTTTAGCCCCACACCCATCAACTTAACTATTTCTTTCATAGCTCATAAACTACGAATTTTACTAACTCATTCTCATAGGTTTTTATCAAATATTTCCAGAACAAAGTAAAAATGAGTAATATCTAAGACTAAAATGGTGTTAAATTTTCACATAGTTATAGACAGCCTTATTGAAACAGCCATGAGTAATAAATATATCTGAGAATGTTTCTAGTGGTGTTGTTAGTTGAACCAAGATTTAAATTCCTAAGTGTACTCTTTGGTGTTAATGTTATATGGTGTGTGTGTGTGTGTGTGTGTGTGTGTGTGTGTGTTTGGTGTTTGATATTTCCTATAGAATATTAGAATCTGATTATTATCCAAATTGTCTTCAAATCATTGCTGGCAGAGGCATGTGTAGATAAATAATCCATCAGTGGCCATGAACTAATTTATAGTCATCACCTTCTAGGAGTGTGAGGACAGCTGGACCTTAGCAATTGTGTCTGTCCATTCATGACAGCACAGCACATGCTGATGACAGATGAATTTCTGGTGTCTAGTAGAGATCACCCTTCTGAAGATTTCTTCATCCTGTGTCCATTGCAATATCTGGGCATGATTAATACTGAAATCAATTCATGTCCTCTCATCATGCCATGAGTGTGGGGACTTTGACTGCTGTGGAATGCAAAGCTGATGAAACATATAAATAGAAAGATGCGTGTGTGTGAAAAGATGCTGCTAGAAGGTTCCTGGGGTTTAATGAATAAAGCCTTTTCTATTTAGCAGAAAGAAAAGGTATAAGGAAAGGGAAGAAAAGCCAATTAGCTAATGCAGAAAAATATCCTGACACAAACTAGCCCAGAACTCCTGCTTCCGGAATTTGCAACTGCACTTTTCTAATCATGAAGAGATCTATTTGAAGGTGTTTGAAGGCATTTGTGAGCTAATGAGGGAGTGACACAAAAGGACACACATGCATACACATGCTTATAAAAACATATATCCATGAATGTGCACATACGTACATATATACAAAATTAACATACACAAGAGTATAAAAATACGAACAGAAGCATGAAAATGCATATGTATACATACTTACTCACATACATATATGCATTTACATACATACAAATACATAGAGATGCAAACACACATACACATATACACCAACACCAAGCACCTGCACACCTCTCATACACATTCATCCAATGTCTTTGAAAATTTTCTATAGACATTTTTCAGAAGACTGCTGGAAAACAATTGTCTGAAGAATGAACTGTTTAAGAATCCAGGCAGAATACTAATTGCCTAGGACTAATTTTAGAAATTGTTATTTTGTTTTCAAATAATTCCTATTGGGGATGTGAGAAATGTTTTCCTTGGGTTTCCAGTAATAGGAAGTGAGGTGTTACTTTAATCTCTGAAGCACAAGATAGCGTGCTATGGAGGGCCCAGAAGCACATGTGTCTTTTGCAACACAGCACTCTCACTACCAAAAAGTCCTGTGGCGTTAAACATCCCTGTGTGTCACCATAGAGGTAATGGATACTTCTCTCTAGTGTTTTAAATAAAATAGTAGTCATCATGTTGAGGAGATAGAAATGTTTACGTCACGATATAAAAATATGGCAGGTATATCATTTCATGTTTGTAATTGTTTTGTTTTGTTTTGTTTTGTTTTGTTTTAGGGCTACAGAGTCATCTGAGGGCATTGTGTATGCTAGGCGAGCATTCCACCACTGAGCCATACCCCTTGCTTTGAAGTCCTTCGTGTGTGTACATATGGGGAAAGTTTACATGTATAGGTAATCACAAGCACATGAAAGCCTGAGGACAAACTTGGGTTTTGTACCTCAGGCTTTATGCATTTTTTAAATTGTTTCTGTAATTTTCTAATTTGAGTGTGTGTGTGTGTGTGTGTCTGTATCAGTGTGACTGCTTGCCTTAAGTATGTACATCCACTGCCTGCACGCCTGATATACGCAAAGATCTGAAAATGGAGTCAGAGGCCCTGGATCCCAGGCACATGTGCTCTGGGAACTGAACTTGTGTTCTCTCCAAGAGTATCATGTGCTCTTAATCGATGAGCTGTTTCCCCAGTTCATTCATCCCGTTTTTCGGGGATCTCTCACAGTCCTGGAATTCACTAGGCCTGCAAGGTTAGCTAGCTGGCAAGCTCCGGTTTTCACATGCCTCCAACTTCGATTACTGGGATTACAAGCATACATCACATCACCTTTTGTTTTCTTGATGTGAATTCTGGGACTCAAACTCAGGGCCTTCCATTGCTGACTGAGCTGTCTACCCAGGCCCTTGTAAATCCGTTTTCATTTAGACAAATTTAGCACTGCTAATTCTTTGTATTATTAATTTGCTTTTCTTTGCAAATGTTTGATTTTTGTAATGATTATGTTTTAAAAATTTGCTCTTAGAAAATTAAATGTTGCAAATTCAGAAATCTACTCTCCTGGTTGGAGCAGCTGTTGGATTTTACAAACAGGATATCTTAAAGGTTAAATTTCACTAAGAACTTTTAAGTGCAGAACATTTATAGTAGAGCTGCAATGTGCAAAGAAATTGGATTTTTGTGTCGGAAGACTCTCATCAGCACACACACAGTTATTCTTCCATTGCTAGCTCTTCCTGCCCCCACCCCAGCCGGTCCAGCAAGCTCAAGCCATTCTCCGCAGCTTCTCTCTCAAGCTCCACATTGGTCTCCCATCTTCAGCCTCCTTATGTTGCCTGCTCTGATGTCCATTTTCCTACAGACTGGTTTGCTTTATAGCCTCCCTGTCATGTTTCTGACTCAGGATGCACTCTCCTTTACCAGTCCTTTGCCAGAAACCTTTTTGGCAAGGCAATACAATCACTTTGGTTCTCTATTGAATTGGGGGTGTTGGTTAGTTTATTTATCTTTTACGCCACAAGATAAAGGATCTTCATTTACCTTAGCCATTCCCAGCTATTAGCAGTCATCCCAGAATATTATGGTCTTACCTTCTGCCACTCCCAGGGGATGTCAGCCATTTTCCAAGCATTTTGTGCATGTCAGAAAATACCGCCCTCAGTGTTTTCTCTGAGTGCGTGTTCTTTTGCACCCATGTAAAACATGAGCGTCCCAATGAGTGCTTCCCCTTGCTCTTATCAGAGAACTGTTTTGCAATATGAAGGGCAGGGAAAGAGAGAAGTATAATGTCTTTATAGTTGGTAAAGTGGAATCTTACAATTGTGGGAAAATGCTTTTTCTTTTTCTTTTTTCATTATCACCACCATCATAATCATTTACAGTTTATTCAACTTGTATCCCAGATGTAGCCCCCTTCCTCATCTCTTCCTGGTCCCACCCTGTCTCCTTTTTCCCTTCCTATATCCCTCCCCTGGTCCACTGATAGGGGAGCTCCTCCTCACCTACTATCTGATTCTAGCCTATCCTCTTTCTCTGTGGCCTAGTAAGGGCACTTTTCAAGAGGGAGGTGATCAAAGAGCAGGCAATTCAGTTCATGCCAGTGACTGTCCCTACTCCCCTTACTAGGGAAACTACGTGGAGATTGTGATGCCCATGGCTACATCTGAGCAGGGGGTTCTAGAGCCTCTCCATGCATGGTCCTTGGTTGATTCATTAGTCTCTGAAGGCCTCTGTGGGCCCAGATTTTTTGGCTCCTTGTGGAGCTTCTGTCCTCTCCAAGGCTTTCTATCTCCCTCTTTTTCTATAAGATTCCTGGCGCTCTCCCTAAATTTTGGCTATGAGTCTCAGCATCTGCTTCAAACCATTTTTAGTAGAATGTATCAGAGGCCTCCTGTGGAAGGCTCCTGTCTTGTTCCCTGTCTTCTGCTTTGCATGTTTATCCTATTTGTCCTTCTGAGCGAGGATTGAGCATCCTCAATAGTGTCCTCCTTGCTTTTTAGCTTCTCTAGGACTATAGATTTTAGTATGTTTATCCTACATTGTATGGCTAATATCCACTTCTAAGTGAGTATATACCATGATTTGTCTGTCTGCCTCTGGGTCACCTCACTCAGGCAGCACAGGCTCTAAGATCAACAATCAACAAATGGGACCCCATGAAACTGAAAAGCTTCTGTAAAGGAAAGGACACTATCATCAGTACAAAATGACAGCCTACAGACTGGGAAAAGATGTTCACCAACCCTACATCTGAAAGAGGGCTAATATCGGAAAGATAAAGAACTCAAAAGTTCTAACAAACGAAGCAATCCACTTAAAATATGGAGTGCAGAGCTAAACAGAGAATTCTCAACCAAGGAATAATGAATGGCAGAGGAACACTTAAAGAAATGCTCAATATCCTTAGTCATCAGGGAAATGCAAATCAAAATGACCCTGAGATTTTACCTTACACCCATCAGAATGGCTAAGATCAAAAACTCAAGTGAGAATACATTCTGGAGAGGATGTGGAGAAAGGGGAACCCTCCCCCATTGCTGGTGGGAATGTAAACTTGTACAACCACTTTGGAAATCAATCTGGTGTTTTCTTAGAAAATTAGTAAAGTGCTATCTCAAGATCCAGCTATACCAATCCTGGGCATATATTCCTAAAAGAGGTTCGATCATACAACAAGGATATTTGCTGTACTATGTTCATAGCAGCTTTATTTATAATAGCCAGAATCTGGTAACAACCTAGCTGTCCCTCAACTGAAGAATGGATACAGAAATTGTGGTACATTTACACAATGGAATACTACTTAGCAATTAAAAACAAGGAAATCATGAAATAAGAAAATCATGAAATCAATAGAAATATAATTTTCTTTTGGATAATATTTAGATTATGTGAAATAGGGTCACTGCTTTTGCAAAATAAAGTATATAGAAATTACTCATATAGGTCCCAAGATCAATATGAAACTACTGACTAATTTATAGTAGCTACTCAAGATGAATTCACTAAATATATTTGAATAGATATACCACGAAAATAACTGGTTGTTATATGGCAATTCCAATCGATATATTGGAGTTCCTATTGAAATAGCTGATATTTCTATTTACTTTCTTTCCTTCAAGCACAGCAGCTGATAGTAGCCAGATGTGGTCACTTTTTTCTAATGATTATTTATTTAATTTTTCAACAACTGTACCCAGTTTGAGGCAAGCAACTTTGTGCTGGGGAGTTCAGCACTTGTGTTTAGAAAAGATGGTCTTATTTGGTCCCTAGGGGAAAATAGCTATAGAGAAAACAGAACGATGCCATCCAAGTTTTCCTCTAACACCATTTTGAATCATTGCTTCCCTTAATCATAAGCCATAAACTTTTCTTTCTATTCAATCACTTTCCAACTTCAATGCTATTGACTATTTATTTATTTCCAGGTCTTGTTATTTCCTGCTCAGGGTAAATTTAACTACTTTGGCTTCTCTAATTTAATAGTTATTTTTCAATTAATATTTTATAAAATAAAACATAGATTGTTTCTAGGCAAAAAATTCTTCTCAATTGTACTGTATTTATTTCTGGCTGATTAAAATATGATTATATGGTTTCCTTGAATTTTTTTTTCTAGAAACATATTGTGGAAACAATGAATTTAAAGTAAGTTTAGGTATTAAAAACAAAATATTTATTTTCTCTATTGTAAACTAGATAGTTGCTAAAATGGAAAGAAATATGAATTACAGTAAACACTGAGAAGTCCAGAATTCTCACTCCATTCTAAGAAGGACATGTGTTAGTTAACTTGGTGAAACAGAGAGGGAAGAAGGGAAACAGCTTTTGAATGTTTTCAACATTTTTCTTCTAATAAAAGAAGACATTTTAATTAGAGAATAGTTATGAAAAACAAGTAAAAATAGTGTCAGTGTTTGCACACATATCTTTAAGTAGTTATAAGGACTTTGCTCATTGGAGCTGAGTTTATGTATTACATACACTCATAAAGATTTCATTCCATATGCTCTTTGAAGCTTTTCAGGACTTTTATTTTCAAAGGCAGGATATTTTATAAGTGCCCATCCCTTTGCCAAATTGGACTAAAGTGTGATTGGCTTGGAAGAAATCACAAAGACGCTAAATCAGTACCGAAGCACATTTAAAAGCTTATCTGTCGCTGCTCTAGTCTACTATGCAGCTTCCTCACTATTTCCAGCCAAAGATAATGGAGTTTTGCCCCCTCATTTCTGAGAGGCAAATTTCAATAATAATGACAATTCCTTATTCTTGCAAAGCAAGCAGTGTGGCAGCTTGTACACAAGTTGGAAGTTGCCCAAATGAGAGAATCTGCAAATTTCTGTCCCTCTTCATCCCTAACATGGCATTCTTTGACAAAGGCTTTGTTTTAAAGTACGGCCATTTGAAGACCACAAAAGCACATATCTTGGAAAAATGATTTCACTACAGAAGGAATTTACTTTCTCGGTATAGTATGTTGCCTAGTTTTATGTAGAAAATTAATTCTAAATAGCTTTGAGCACTGTGTAGGTCATCATGAGCTCTGTAAATCCTGAATATCATTTTCTCTGTACCAGCATCTACTTTTGATCAGTTTTCCTCTCTAAGTTTTAATTTTTCCCTAATGGAACAGAATTTAAGCAGACCCACAGCTAGTTTCTCACCATGAGTGTTCTGAAACTAGTTTGTGCTCCAATGATCATCTTGTTTCACCTTTCTTATCCAACATCAATACTACAAAAGGAAAATAACGTTTCCATTGAGAACTTTCTCTCTACCAAGCACTGTGGTACAGCCTTTATACAGATCAATCAGTTTAGTGGTGGAAAAATGTGTCCTTATATCTTGTTTTAAAGCTGATGGGAAAATAACACAAGACAGATTATTTTTCTCAAGGTGAGAGAAATACCAAATGGTGATTTCAAAGTGCATGCATTTTCCCCTTGGCCATGTGGAACTATTTATGCACACAAGCCTTTCCCTCCAGAAAGCTCCACGTGGAGATACCCTGCTTTCATATTTTGTCCATATGATTTCCAACAAGAGAGAAAAAAAAATTTGTCTCTGTTCTGTGAAAAGACCTTGATTGTAATGTAATCGACTGTCCTATGTTAGGTTATTGAATCTTCAGAATTTAGACTTCTTAGCACTACAAAAGCTGCAAGACTGTTCAAAGAACTGAATTACCTAACACAAGTTTTGCTTTTAGGTGGCGACATTTGAACTCACACATGGATGTTAATGGTCGCTGCACCCCATGTTCTCTGTATCCCCCCACCCCCACCCAGACTTTCTCTTTTCAGAACAAATGAACTTCACGGCCATAACTGAATAACTGACTCCAGGTATCCAATGGGATAATAATTTCACATCTGAAAGATGAAAAGTTTATAAAACACAAGTTTTTTTTTTTTTTGTCTCTGGACTGTTCTCTTTACCATATATACTAACTGCACAGTGCCACTGATAATTAATGGTTTTAAGGAAGGTGTGTGTGTATGTATGTGTGTGTGTAAGTAAGAGCAGATACCTACTGGGTGTTTTGTTGTTGTTTGTTTTGGTTTGGTTTTGTTTTTGTTTTTTGGAAATATTCTTATGATATATACAGGAACAAGGTTTTGGTCACAATCTGGGCTTTTCTCAACCACCTTGACACCTACCATTAGTGATCACACCATCTAATTTGAAATATTATTACATGATAAGCAATGTGTCCACCTTCCCTGTCTCTAGGAATGCAGTGTAAATAAACATTCACACACTTCACTGGAGGCTTCTGATCTTTTCAGTTAGACTCCTCAGTCGAAGTCTAAACAAAGGAGTTCTCAGCTACCATTGCCTCACTGTTAGTTTTGCTTTCATTTAAATTCCTGGACAATCAGAGCTTTTGCCCCTACCTTTTCATCTTTTTATTCTTTAAGCAAAAGCTAATAAAATCTTCAGATTCTAAGATTCTGAGGAATATATATCGCACTCCATATGTTGTCTAATAGAATTTTTTCTTGCTAACTTCAGGCTTTAACTCAGTTTCCATTCCCTATGTAGTAGGAGAAACCCTCTCATCTTAAAAACACCCTTAAGTAAATCCTCCATCCAACCTTCAATTCCCCTTGTAGTGGTCAACTTAATCCTTCATTCTCCAAAGTCATTGGCAGAGATTGCTCTGGAGTCAAGATCTGCAAAATCGGATTGTCTTTGGTACTTTGGGTTCCATTTAGATGTTTTAACATCTCGATTTGAAGTTTTGTAGTGAACTCCATGGTACTCCATGGTACTCAGCATCAACAAGCCTAGAAGAAAAAAAAATGTCATTTTGTCATGTGATTTCAGTGATTATGCGCATTTACCCACTGCACTTCTACTTCACAAGATCACAAAAGACTGGTAGCTAATAGTTGTAATATCTGGATTCCTTGTTGATCAAAATAAGAAAAGCTAAGTGCTAATCTTTGGGTTGTGTTGGAATACCCCCATACTTGTGAGGTACCTGTGTATTCTGAATTGTTAATTGCTGTGCAGGTGGTGCCTGGCTAGCAGTATATGTAAATGTTTGTCAGTTCCTTACCTGCCCCAAAAGAAAAAGACAAACTTCCTTGGTGAAGGTCACATAGACCTGAATGCTAGCTAGATGAGTAAAGAGTGTGGCTTTTTTGCACAATAAAGAGGTAAAGGCTGAGGCTGAGCCAGAAGGCAGAAGGGAGACTGGAATGCAGCTAGTAAGAAAAGGAGAGAGTCAGAGACAGAGACAGAGATAGAGAGACAGAGAGAGCCCTGCAATTGCAAGGAAGTCAGGTTAAACTAAGGAGGCAAGCTGAGGCACTGCCTCAGCAAACAGGCCAACAGTCTTACACTATACAGATGACCAGTGTCTTTATTATTAAACTTCGAAAGTCCCACAATAGGGTTTTTTTTTTTGTTGTTGTTGTTGTTGTTGTTGTTGCTTTTGTTTTGTTTTTGTGAGGATAGCATTTATTCTCACAGTACATTCTAATTTAACAATGGGAATCAGAAACAGCATTGTGGAACAAACAGCCCCAGGATCTGGTGCACTATTTCTCTCTAAAGAATTTCTTGTTTCCTAGATGTGGTTTTGAGTTCAGAGTTATCTGGAGGGATTCTGAAGAAAAGATGGATACACAGTAGTTGGATATCAGCTGCATTTGATATAGCCGTTGCTTATTAGACAATCTCCTGTCATTATAACGAGGTATAGGATGTTAGGTGACTTATATAGAATGAAGGTTTGTGCAGACAGATGATTCACAATTTCGGAGGCTGAAATTTCAATGAAGTACTAGTTTAAGGCACAGACTGTCTAGTACATGGCATCACAGCAGCAATGATACTACCTGCAAGAGGGATTCACCACGGAGGGAGGTGGAGTCAGGAGGAGGAACCAGTAATGACACCTTGCTAGATCCTACCACTTATTGGTCCCATCACTTTTTAATATCACCATACCAATAACCAATTTTTCCAAAATGCTAACTATTAGAGAGCATTCCATTCCAAACCTTGGAACTCATTATAAATATTTATGTTGTCATTTTCTGAAGCTCTCCTGGATGCCTGAAGTAGAATACAACATATGATAAACAGTACCTCCATGTTTAAGCTTTTGCCATCTCTTTTCCAAGTTGACACAGGAGCCTAACAAAGCACAAGCTTATATCATTGTTTGTCCCTGAATGCTAACAGTGTCCAATGAATGAGCCATTAGGCAAAGTTCTGAAATAAAACAAAATCACCCAACATAATGTAGAGCATGCTGAAAAGCTAAGATAAAACACTTTTATGAGTTTAACAGAATGTAGTAAATACATCCCAAGGTCTTGTGTTCTTAACTTGTGAAAGGGAAAGAAAAAGAAAGAAAGTGCCTCTCTGCTGTTCTACATTCCTCTGTTGAGATTTCTCTGTTTAGCCCCATTTTTAATTGGATTATTTGGTTTGTTGGTGTTTAATATTTGAGTTCCTTTTACATTCTGGATATTAGCCCTCTATCAGATATATCGTTGGTGAAGTTCTTTTCCCAGCCTATAGGCTGTTGTTTTGTTCTGATGACAGTGTCCTTTGCTTTACAGAAGCTTTTCAGCTTCATGAGGTCCCATTTATTAATTGTAGATCTTAGTGCCTGAGCTGTTGGTCTTCTGAACAGGAAATTATCTTCTCTGCCAATGAATTAAAGGCTCTTCCCCCCTTTTTCTTCCAACAGTTAGTGTGTTTGATTTTATGTTGAGATTTTGATCCATTTAGAATGTCAGAGAAACACTTAAAGAAATGCTCAAAATTCTTAGTCATCAGGGAAATGTAAATCAAAGCAACACTGAGATTTCATCTTACACCTATCAGAATGTCTAAGATAAAAAACTCAAGTGACAACACATGCTGGAGAGGATGTGAAGAAAGGAGACCCCTCCTCCTTTGATGGTGGGAATGTAAACTTTTACAACCATTTTGGAAATTAATCTGGTGCTTTCTCAGACAATTAGGAATAGCGCTTTGTCAAGATCCAGCTATACCATTCCTAGGCATATATTCAAGAGATGCTCGAGTAAACAACAAGGACATTTGCTCAACCATGTTTGTAGCAGCTTTTTTGTAGTAGCCAGAGTCTTGAAACAACCTAGATGTCCCTCAACCGAAGAATGGATACAGAAATTGTGGTACATCTACACAGTGCAATACTACTTAGCAATTAAAAACAAGGAAATCATGAAATTTGCAGGCAAATGGATGGAACTATAAGAGATCATCCTGAGTGATGTAAGCCAGAAATAGAAGGACAGGTATGGTATTCGCTCAGTTGTAAGTGGATATTAGCCGTATAATAGAGGATAGCCATCTACAGATCTAAAGAAGCTAAACACTAAGGAAGACCCTAGGGAGGATGCTTAAATCTCATGCAGAATGGCAAATAGGATAGACATCAGAAGCTGTGGAAAGAAAGGAAAGAGAATGGGAGCTTACTATAGAGGGTCTTCAAAAGGATTCACCCAAGAGGGGATCTAAGCAAATGCTGAGACTCAGGGCCAAACTTTGGACAGAGCACAAGGAGTCTTAAGGAGAAAGAAAGGGGTAGAAATAGAGGGACATGGAGGGGACAGGAGCCCCACAAGAAGACTAACAAAACTAAAAGATTTGTTCCCAGGGGGTCCTGCAGAGACTGATGTACCAATGGATGACCATGCATGGAGAGGACCTAGACCCCCTGCTCAGAAGTGGCCAATTGGCAGCTCAGTCTCTATGTGGATCTCTGAGTGACAGGATCAGGGGCTGCCTCTATCATGAACTCAGTTAACTGCACTTTGATCACTTGCCCCTGATGATGTAGCTTTGCCAGGCCACAAAGGAAGAGTATCTAAGCAGTCCTGGTGAGACTTACCAAGCTATGGGCAGATGGCAATAGTGGAGAACTCTCCCTTTCAGTGAACTAGGGGAAGGGGATTGATGGAAGAAGAAGGGAGGGTGGAACTGGGGGGAGTTGAGGGAAGGGACTTCAATCGGATATATAATGAATAAATTGTGAAGAAAAATTAAAATTAAAAAAGAAAGAAAGAACAAGAACAAAAAACCTTCGAGTTGAAAAGCAAAATATAAATTAAGGAAAGTATAATAGAGCAGAAATGTGCAAAACCCCCATAAAATACAAAATGTAAGTGCATTTTCTTATATACATAACTTTCAACTACAGGAGCATGCTAAAATTAGCATTCAGATCTATGGTATAGGAATTCTATTACTAAAACAACTGAAGATTTTTAATATTATAAATATGTATGACTGTGAAACCAAGAAATATATTCTGCTCAAAGTTCTACTAATGCTGAATATTTTAATGAAACTTAATGCATTTTATACAAGTGGTATAAATTATCCACTTTAAAATTAGATAAAATCTATTTGAGAAATAATTATGAGTATGTATTCATTAGGTTGGAGTTGGAGAACTGCTGCATAAGGGCAACGGGTCACATCCTCCATCTGCACGCAATTCCATCATGAGGCCTCTGAGTGTGTTATGGCAATTGAATCTCAATATTTGGACAGCTCTAATTCACTCCTACTTCTCCTTCACAAAGCTGAATCACTAGTAGAAAGTGTGTGGTTATAGTTGGCCAGTGATGATCTATGTCTTGTTTACACTTGTTTCAGTCTGGGTCACTAGTGCAGTCAACCCCTGCTCCATGATGCTTTAAACCCTGAAACCTAATACTATTATGATTGCTGTACTTGCATATAGGCTATGGAGATTCAGAAAGAAAAATAAATAGTCATTTAAATATTTTAAAAGTTTGTTCTTGCACAAATTTTCTTTCTTTCTTTTTTTCCCGGCATTTAAGAGATGCCTCTATGACTCAATGACAAGAAGGAGGGAGACTGGGTTGCTGCTCTTCAGGTCATGCCTCCTTACTTGCAAAGTGCCTTCATTTATGTCTTTGTTTTTTTCAGTCACTGCAGGAACCTCGAAAAGAAATTTTCATCGTGTGCACAGTCTCTGCAAGAGAGAAAATTTTCAGAGGGTTAAAACTTTCCTAAATATATGTCCATAATATTTGTCAGATATGAAAACTCTAAGGTTTTTACCTCATAGCTGAAACAGTTCTAAATGGATGCTATGAACACTTATCTGTGCTACTAAGCTTTAACCAGTGCCTCTTTTCCATCATGTTTTTAACTCCTCTCTGTGTCTGCTTCGTTGCCATTGTTGGTAACACTGGGTTCGGGAATTCTTCATGTTATGGTGGTAGAAATGCTAGCATATTTAACATTGTTGCAAAAATAACATCTGATAAAGTTTATTTTTAGGTTACTGTGAAGATCATGACATATCACTTAGTTGTCATTTAAAGATCAAAAAACTTTAACAAGTAATCTACAGAAGATATTCTCACAACTGTCCTAACCAAAGTGCTTTTGAAAGCTCCAATCATCTGAATAATTTTTAATTGATCTTAATTTCCATAAAAATTCTAAACCACTTTAAATTCCAAATCATTTGGTCTCTGTAGCCTTTAAACTTGTTGCTAAAGCAAATAGATTGGAATGAAACCCTGTTCTTCAGAGGTGGCCCTAATTTTACTAACACTTTATTTTTTTTTAATTTAAATTTTATTTTATTTTACAACTATTCATTACATATCCCAATTGAAGCCCCCTCTTTCAACTTCACCCAATTCCCACCCCTTTTCTCTCTTCCCCCATGTCTCCTTCTCCTAGTCCGTTGAAAGGGGGAGTTATCCTCTGCCATTTGCCCATAGCTTATCAAGTCTTATCAGGACTGTTTGGATCCTCTTCCTCTGTGACCTGGTAAGGCAACATCATCAGGAACAAGTGATCAAAGAGCAAGCAACTGAGTTCATGACAGAGGCAGTCTCTGCTCTCCTTACTCAAGAAAACACATGGAGACTGAGCTGCCAATAGGCTACATCTGAGCAGGGGATCACGGTCCCCTCCATGCATGGTGGGGGGAAATAGAAAAGATCATCCTGAGTGAGGTAATCCAGAAACAGAAAGACATGCAATGGTACATGCTCACTTATAAGCTGATATTAACAGTATAAAATAGGATAGCCATACTAAAATCTACAGACCTAAACAAGCTAAACACTAAGGAGGACCCTAGGGAGGATGCTTAAATCTCATTCAGAATGGCAAATAGGATAGACACCAGAAGCGGTGAAAGAGAGGAAACAGGATGGGAGCCTAATATAGAGGGTCCTCTGAAAGGTTCCAGCTGACAGGAGATCAAAGCAGATGCTGAGACTCACAGTCAAACTTTGGGCAGAGCACAGGGAGTCTTATGGAAGAAGGGGGGTATAATGACAGGGAGAGGATAGGAACCGCACAAAGATACTAACAAAGCTAAAAAATCTGAGTCCAGGTTGTCCTGCAGAGACTGATGCACCAACCGCTTTCTTTATTTCAACCATTTGAGATGTAATCTGCTTTCCAACCAAGGCATGATCTCTTCCAGAGAAGAGAAATGATGATAGAATAGATTATCTGAAATCCGATACTAAAGTCTCATGGACTGTTCTGTTTTGAAAAAAAAATTCTGAAACTAAAGTCTCATGGACTGTTCTGTTTTGAAAAAAAAATTCTGAAACTAAAGTCTCATGGACTGTTCTGTTTTGAAAAAAAATTCTGAGCAAACAAAGTGAGCTGCACCACGGCACTGCAGTCTGTGGGGAGTGCTGCATCAGGTCAGACAGGAAAGAAGGCTGACTACAGTTTACCATGATGCTGCTTTGCTACCTAGAAGAAAGTATGAAGACTGTTTATGAAAGTGTATTCTCTAAAATCCAGATATGTAGATCATGATTGAGACACATTAGATCCAAATTCCTAAGATTTGGTCCAAAATATATGGGTTTATGACATATTTCATAGTGAATTCTTATAAATATTAAGCTTGGAGAAGTAAATTTTTCTAAATCAGCTTGCACTATAGACATAGAGAAATCAGGACACAGTGTTTCAAAAAGTTCCTTGCACCAAAGATGTATATACAGAATTTAATACTTCTCAAATACACGCACATACACAGACATTCCATTCATCTATTCAGTCTCTTCAATGATATGCGATTCTATTCTTTGATCCTTTCCAGACTGAGATGGGAAATTAATCTGGCAGGACAGCCTGACAGGCCGTAGGAGAAGAGGACACTTTCAGTCCTGATGCAACTTGATGAGCTGGAGTGGATGGGAAAGGTTGCTCCTCTTCTCAGGAAAAGGGAAGGCGGGGGTGGGGGGAGGAGAGGGTGGAAGTGGGAGGGAAGTGGGGAAGAGGCTACAAGGATAAAAAGTGAATAAAATAAATAAATGAGAAAACAAAACAAAGCAAACAATGACACAACTCAAAGATTTAGAACTTTTTTCCTATGCAGAGATTATTCGTGTTTTCATAAGTTTGAAATTTCAGAAAAATACTGTTTATAAATAGTTTCAATGATTTCTTTTAATGTCACTATAAGAATTAGAATCTTCCAATATTTTGAGAATTATAGCCAGTAAACAAACTGTGAGTAAGAATAAAAGGCCAAAACATGCAAGCCAAACACACATAGTGCAAGTAAATAAGTAATACTTTTTTAATAAAAAGTATTTTTAATAAAAAACCAAACTTATTTGGCTGTTTTCATTGCTTTTAACCAGGAACTCTGGCCAGACTTGTCTTGTTGAAATGCTGAAGGAAGGTAGTAAAACCTAAGAACCCATTTGGCTATATACAAGAGTATGAATAGTAATTCTATGACATTGAAATTTATATTGAGACTTGGGAAATTGAGGCCCTTTGCACAGTAGGGCTACACTAGGTTTACACTAACATTTTATAGGAAAGTAAATTAAAGTAATATGACAAAACCTACCATTGCTTATTTGAATCTTAAACTTTCTGCTTTCAGGCCTCTGTGTTTATTTCTATCAATATACGCCACGAAACAAATGCATATGAGCTACTGTCACAGTTTTTATTTCCAAACGTGATAGGAAAGAATGGGAAGAGTTGAAAGGGGGAGGGGAGTGATTTTTTTATTTAAATAAATAAATAAATAAATAAATAAAACACATTACATCCATGTATGAATGTCTCAAGCAATAAAAAAGTAGTAAAAGGTAGAAAAATATTTCAATTTTTATGTCTAAGTTGCATGAGATAATACACTTGTTGTTGATAGCTTTCATCAACTGATGAAATTTATTTGTTTTTGTGGTTGGGACCACGGGTTTCTTGTCCATAATCTAGTGAATAGCTATTTGCCATCTTCAATAGACATTATTAAGTGGACTCAGTGATATTTATATATAAAGATTAAAGACATAGGTTTGGAAGGGTGCCATATACAAAGGGGAACTGAGAAATATTTGAGGAGAGAAATGGTGGGCATAGATAATCAAAATACACTGTCTATATTATGATATTTCTTTAAAAAGTAACATTCATCCTTTTTTTAAAGTTCAAAACTCAAAGTAAATTAGCTATGAGTAATATAAAAAATAAAAATTATAAAAAAGTTCAAAACTCAACAGTACAGTCACTGAAGAATGGTAGTTGCACATCTTCACATGAAGATAAACATGAAGAACATTTGAACAGTTATAGAAGTATAAACAGTTAAATATCTCTTTATCGTTGACTTGCAAGTGTCAGTTTCTTTACTAAACTGCAGCTAAAACCTTTTATATTGAAATTTCTACACTAATAATAAAACATTTTTTTTCCGGTTTATAATTGCCTCAGCTCTCAGAAGTCTCTGGACATATTGCTCACTTTCAGGATGCATTATTTAAGCATAACAAGAATGAGGATGCCAGATTGAGATTCTTCTGATCCTCTGCTATGAAGAGGAAGCAGCCTCAGGTCCTAAGTTTCAAGGACCATGGTGATGTTTCTTTCATCTTTCCAGTCTTGGAATATGGCCAGCGCCAGAAGCAGCCATGTTGAAAGGCTCCGAAAAGGGATGTCTCTTCAGTATTGTTCTGACTGAAAGCAGAAAGCTTGTGGGCATTTAGGAGATTTTTGTCTAAATGAAATCTTGTTCCTTTTATGAACCCCAGAGACTAAACTGCACTGATAATAAGAATTTAAGTTTCTCTGTCTAGAGTTGTGAGATGACAAATTACTTGCATGCCATGCTTTTTTTTTTTTTTTTCACACAACAAAATGCCCTTGACTGGTATTTCATATTCCTCTCGGCTGCAAAACCATAAAAAAATTCATCATTCTTTTTTTTCTGATGATCATATTTTTGAGAAAATCTAATGGAAGATGACTCTGAAACAAACATACCCCCCTACATATCAAAATGACATATAATAGTCAAAGGCTGAAATACTTTTAATTACAGCTATAATGTAAACTACTGCTGACTGGCTGAGGCTGTTCTGTGTGGTCTCCAAACACTGCCTCTCAGCGGTTGACTGCATATGATAGTTATCAAAAAATGTGAGATTTTTTTCTGGAGTTGAAATTTAAATCTATGAATCTCTTACAGTTGCTTCATTTAATTGTATATTGCCATGCTGTCTGTTCCTTTATGGAACATTTCTCCAAGTGACCAATACTATAGAGGTGGTTGTTCATTAACTCGCTGAGTTTTTCTAAAGATCAAGAATTCAGGATTAGTTATAGATGGTTTGGTCTCTGAGTCTCTGACAAGGTTCAAGTCAAATTATTGATTTGAACATCAGTCCAGTAGAGCTTTGCTCAGTCATATATGTAGACTCCGCTTCTGTATTTTTATATAGGTGCTAGCAGGTAATCTCAGTTTGTAGTCATGTCTGCCACTCTTTAGGGATGACTGCAACACTGAATATGAGCAAGGCGGAACTTGCACACTGTCATTTTATTTTGAGAAAGGGTCTCACTATGTAATCCAGTTAGACTGGAAGTCACTGCATAATCCAGGGTGGCCTCGAACTCACAGAAATGTGCCTGTCGCCATTACCTTTTAAGTGTTGCAATTAAAGTTGTGCACCAGAATGTATGATACTTACATTGGCTTTTATGACCAAATCTCAGACACATACCTTTACCTAGAGTTCTTACAATACAGTATTAAGTACAGTCTACAGTCACTGGAAGAGACAAGTATCATTGATGGACATCTTACAAGCTACTTACCATATAACATTCCTTCTCAAATGTATGATCTATACTCTTTTGTGTGCAAATCATTGCCACATTCTCCCAAAGCATCTAATCTTCCATTAAGCATCAACTCAGAGCCCATGATCCTCTATATAATGATAGCAGGTCTTTTATCCCTCCCTCCCATTGGTGGTGCTGGGGGTTGGTCTGGTGCTATCAGTTTTAATGTTAACTGCTCCCCCCCATGCCCGAGGTCTGCTTGCTATTTTTTTATTTAATTTTATTTTTGTCTTATCAGTTACATTTTATTAACTCTGTATCCCAGCCATGTCCCCATCCCTCATTCCCTCCCAGTCCCTCCCTCCCTCCCTCATCTCCACCGTGCCCCTTTCCAAGTCCACTGATAGGGGGGTACCTCCTCCCCATTCATCTGATCCTGTTTTATCAGGTATCTTCAGGACTGGCTGCAAAGCCCTCCTCTGTGCCCTAACAGGACTGCTCCTCCCTTGGGGGTGGGGAGACCAAAGAGCCAGTCATTGAGTTCCTGTTAGAAATAGTCCCTGTTCCCCTCACTTTGGGAAACCAATTGGTTACTGAGCTACCACAGGCTACATCTGAGTGGAGGTCCTAGGTTATATCCATACATGGTCCTTGGTTGAATGTCAGTTTCAGAAAAGACCCTGTGCCCAGATATATTTGGTCCTTGTGGAGCTCCTATCCTTTCTCCATCAGACTAACTCCTCTTCTTTCTTATGATTCCCTGTACTCCGCCAAAGGTTTGGTTATGAGTCTTTGCTTTGAAAACACTGCTACTTAGAGTCTTTCAGATGCGCTCAGCAGACTCCTGTCATACGTTCAATGCACATCCCATCTGTCTTTCTAAATGAGGATTCTTACCTCATGTCCGCTCTCTTGATTATCTTTTTTAGGTGTATAGATTTCATTATGTTTATCATATCTTATAGGTCTATATAAGTGAGTATATACCATGTTTTTCTTTTTCCTTCTGGGATATTTCACTCAGAATGATCTTTTCTAGATCCCACCATTTGCCTGCAAATTTCATGATTTCCTCCTTTTTGATTGCTGAGTAGTATCCCATTGTGTAAAAATACCACAATTTCTGGAGGCATTCACCTATCCCAAATGATGCTGTAAATTTTGCTGCTCTATTTGACCAATAAAATGCTGACATACTGGAGAAGTTGGACAGGGAGGTATGGCCAAGGTTTCTGGGCTTTTGAGGTCAGAAAGGATGACAGGAGGAGGAAGAGAAAGAAGGTGGAGGAGAAAGGAAAGAGTAGAATTACCATGGGATTGAAGGAGAAACTCCTGGGCCGGGAGGAAGGACTCTGAAAATGGCTTCGAAAGAAATGGCTCAGGTGAAATACAAGCAAGTATTTTGTGATTGTAGATAGAAAGAAGTCCAGTTAGAAATGATTAAAGCAGATGATATGAGATGGGGACTGAAGGCCAATGAGACAGCATAGGGGGAATTATCTGCCCAGCCCAAGGTGAAACAGATTTAAAATCTAACAGGTGTCTGTGTCGTTATTGTTAGCAATAGTGGGTTATATAATACCTCCATAAAAATTTAGGGATAATAATAAGCATCATTAGCATGTAGTTTTAAAATTACCACAACAGGTCATTTGAAATGAATGGACTCCACAGGTTCATATCTTCGAGTACTTGGTTTCTAGTACTATTTGGTAGTATATATGGTCGAACTACCTAGGAAGCCTTACGAGGTATGGTCTGAGTGGTTGAGGGGTGTCACTGTTGGAAATTTTGCCCTTTCACAGGAGTCTTATCATTCCTACTCTACTCTCTGCCTCCTGCTGGGGATTTAGAGGTGAGCTCCCAGCTGCTGGTCTAATGACATGCTCCACGATCTATGCCACTCTGCTCACTACCGTAGCAGTCATGGGCTCTAGCTCTCTAAAATCTGAAGCTGAATAAAATGTTTTTCTTTTCTAATTTGCGTTGGTCATGGTATTTCATTAAAACAGTAGAATAAATAACCCCCTTCAATGGAGCTAGTCTCCATTCTTGGCTATTGGTTCATCTCCCACCAACTAAACTTACCTTGTCTTCCCTGCTGGCCAGGAAAGGAAACTTACATGAACTCATGGATTTTTTTATTTTTCAGTTTTCTGTCTCTTGATAGAATTTTAGATGTCCAGAGTCTTTCCTCATTACATCATATGCTGTCTCTTCTGTTCCAAAGTCAATTCTTACTTCTGTGACCATTTAAACTTTTGCAGGTCTTTGACAATCTTGTTTCAGAGAATATTTTCAACATAAAGCTTGCCTATAAGTGTTAGCAATAAAACCTTCTGTTGAGAAAAAATATTTTAAGATGTTTTGAAGTTTTGTTGATTGAGAGGTATTAGTATCATAATTAAAATAATTGTAGGCCCTTACATTTAAGGACCTTGTTGAGGTCTAAAAAAGTATGTTATATCATATACTGTAATAACTTCATGTTTTGAAATCTGAAGAAGCCCCTGATTTTGACATTTATTTGGAAGAAGTGTCTCAACTTTAGTATTGTTGACCATGATGAGTATGGAGGATGTTCAATATTAACTTGTGGTGTTTTCTTTTTCTTTAGTACCATTTCCTATGCATTACCTCACTCATCTTAAATTTTATTTTATTAATTATGAGTTATCTGAGAATTTTATACAATGTATTTTAACCAAATCACCTCCCTCCCACAAGTCTTCCTAGATCCACACCTCCTTCTTTGCTGACCCAAATTTGTTCAGTTTTTAAAAGCCCATCAAGACCAATTTCTAACACCTACATATTTTGGGATATGTGGCTTTTCAGTAAGACATTGGTAAGACTTAATGATCGGTTTTCCAAGACCTATAGTCTTTGGAAACAAACAAACTAATATTCTAATTCAAATAAGTATCAAATGCCAATCACTGCTTAGTTAGGGATGAGGCTTTGTGCTCTACACCTTACTCCACACTGGAATTGCACTATCTTGAGTATGCACAGGTCTTACAAAGGATGTCCCAACCATTGCGAACTTATATGTGTGATGACCTGCTGTGTCCAGAAGACACTGTCTCCTTACATCCGACATCTCTGACTCTTCTGTCTTTGTCAACTTTTCCAATGATCTCTGAGGAGTGGAAAGAGGGGTGTAACACACACACAAACACACAAGCACATACACATACATAATTTTGGGACCTTTATAATCTTGTTTAAAAAATACTTTCTATGCAAACCTTGTCTACAAATCCCTTTGTAATAAATCCTTCTTGACTTGAGCTTCTTTTGAGAAAAAAAAAATTAATGTTCTGAGAGTTTGCCTATTGAGAAAAAGTAGTGCCAAGAGCTCTGAAATATCATATTTTCAGGCTACTTGGGGTGGGGTGGGTGGGTGTCTCTGCGCATGTTGATGCTATCAAATCTACTGCAAATAAAAGCTTCTCTGAATTTTTTTTTAATTTTCCAAAAATTATAAACGTTTCAAACATTCAGGGGCTGAAAACACTGAGACAAGTATAAATGAAACAAGGCGTTCCTTCCTGTCACTTCTATAGAACTGGTTTCGTGGCAATGCTTTCCTTTTATCTCTTTTTATCCTGGAAAAACTTTTATCTTTCAAAGATTTTATATTTTAATAGAATATTTTTTAATTTTTAAAAATTTTTTTTCGTGAGTGTTTTGTCTGCATATATATTCGTGTGTGTGTGTTTGTGTTTGTGTGTGTGAAACTAATAGATACCTGATACCCATAGACCAGAAAGCAATGTCAGTTCCCCTTGAACATTTGTGTGTCACTATGTGAATGTTGGAAAACTCAAACCTCAGTCTTATGCAAGAGCTGTAGATGCTGCCAACTTTTGCAGTATCTCTCCAGCCTTTAGATTACTTTTTTAACTTTGTTTTTGAGAATATAATATACTTACATCATTTCTCTTTTCCTGTTCCTCCCTTCAACTTCTCTCATATACCCCTTTCTTGCTTTTTTTCAAATTCATGACACCTTTTCCTATTAACTGTTATTAAATGTATATAGACACATGCATACATAAACATATATGTTTCTATACATGTATACAGATAAACATATGTGTATATATACATGTACACAGATAAACATATATTCCTAACTATTACTTGCTCAGCCTTTATGAAAGATCCTACTGGCTCTGGTATTCTGAGTTGACAATTGATGTTTTTTACATCCTAGAAAACATGTTTTCACGATCTTCTGGCTTTAAAAGTTTCTTTTGAATAAATAAATGCTACTTCAATGGGCCTGCATTTAGAAGTAGCTCAACATTTCTCTGTTTCAGATTGTAATGTCCTTTTATGCTATGTTTTAAATATTTTAATAATATATATGGAATTTTTTATGGTCATGACTATTTAAGTTCTGAAGACCTTTGTGCATGGAAGGGCATCAATTTCTCTATGTTTGGGAAATTTTCTTTTACAGTTTCACTGAAAATATTCTCTATGTCTTTGCAGTGGTGATCTCTTGTGTCCATAATTCTAAACTCAAGTTTTTCATGGGGTCTAAGAGGTCTTAACTCTATGCTCATATTTCTTTTCAAATGTACTGTTGGCCTTTACTGGATGATATTATTTTTTACCTTGCCTTCTGTCCTTGACTATTTTCTGCATGCTCCATTAGGTTGGTGAGAGTTTCCAACTGAGGTTTACATTTGTGTTCTTGAGGCTTTAACTTCCAGCATCATTTCAGTTTCCCCCAGCAATTCACTGTCTTTGTATATTTTGTTGACTTCTGCATCTCATCCACTTCATTGCTTTTGTTCCCCTGAAGTGTATTTATGTCTTATGTGAATTGTTTGAGCATACTTATGATCATCCTTTCCAATTATTTATTACATAGTTCTTCATGTTCATTTTATTAGTGCCATTGTTATGAGGTTAGTGATTGGTAGAGCAGAAATGTCTGCATTTTCCATGTTGTTTCTATTTCTGCACTTGAATATATGCACCTGGAGTCAGTTTGTTGGTTAAACTTTACATTAATTATTTTGTGTATTATCATTTTTAAAATTCTACTCATCTTCCCTCCCCCCAGTGGTGGCATTTGCAATGATCAGTGTATAACTAAACACTACGATAGATGAGGTAGTTGAGGTATACTTTCCTTTTGTGAAAATGAAATTTAAAATGATAATCTCTATTCTGAGTCTTCCTCTTTTATCCTGGGTTGTGCTTTGTCAGCTAAGGCTTCCTGCTCATGTCTCTAACTTTCCCTGAGATCCTTGTTCAGAATCTGACTGGTCCGTAGGTTTGTTCCTAAGCTATTTTTGAATCCTCTGGGAAGAGCAGAACTTTCTGTGCACCGATGAGCCTAACTCATTAAATCTAGTCCCCACTTTAGCTGGTTCTGCAGCTTCCTTTGGAGTTGTTGCAGGATGTGCAACACCCCATGCATCAATAGACCTTGCATGAGTTGAGGATTGATCTTAACATTTGGGTCATTAGCAAATGTTAGTACTTCTAGGAAATTTAGCTAGACATTTGCCTGGTTCAATTAGGCTTTATGCAGAGTTAAATCCTGTCTAAGTTTTATTATTGTGAAGAGACATCATGACCATTTCAACTCTTATGAAGGACAACAATTAACTGGGGCTTGCTTACAATTTCAATCCATTTTAGTCCATTATCATGATGGGAAATGTGGCAGCATGCTGACAGTCATGGTACTGGAAAAGAAGCTGAGAGTTCTACATCTTGATCTGCAGGCAGCAAAGAGGAGACTGTCTTCTACACTGGATGGGGCTGGAGGATAAGAGACATCAAAGTCCACTCTACAGTGACAAACATCCTCCAACAATGCCATACCGACTCCAACAAGGCCATTCCTCCTAATAATACCACTTCCTATGGGCCAAGCACGCAAACACATGGGTCTATGGGGACATACCTTTTCAAACCACCACAAGTCCTAACCCCATCCTAGATCCACAGCTTTCTTTGAAGCCATTGAAAGGTCACCCTTCTTTTTTTAATTAAAATTTATTTTTTATATTAATCACACTTTATTCACTTTATATCCCAGCTGTAATCCTCTACATCATTCCCTCCCAATCTCGACCTCCCTTCTTCTTCTCCTCCCATGCCCCTCTCCAAGTCCAGTATAGGGGAGGTCCTCCTCTCCTTCTATCTGACCCTAGCTTATCAGGTCTCATCAGGACTGGCTGCATTGTCCTCCCCTGTGTCCTGGAAAGGATGCTCCCCCCTCGAGGGTGGGGGTCAAAGAGCCAGTTCATTTCAGAGACACCCCCTGTTCCCCTTACTAGGGAACCCTCTTGGACACTGAACTGCCATGGGCTATATCTGATCAGGGGTTCTAGGTTATATCCATGAATGGTTCTTTTTTCAAAAACAAATCTTGCCATTTTTAGACATCAATTATTTAGGCTACTTTTATCTTTCAGCTTTAGCAAGAAAATATTTTTGTTTAACAAATATCACTGTCTTGATTAATTTCTTTTGCCTTTTTCTTCTGAGAAAATTTACTGAATATAATTTATCAAATATTCCAAGAAATTTTATGAAACGTGCAAGTTGTATAAAACTTTTGTTTACTATGCAAAAAAGAATTTTTGTTTAAAAAGATGTTTATTAGTGCATTAATTGATCTTTCCTAATTTAGGATTTTCTGAAAAGTTTGACAACATTGAGTGTAGAGGAATTTTAATCCAGCAGCATGGCTGCTTTGTCAAGGGATCATGTTCAAAGCCCTTTATGTTTGTATGATGTGTTGGGAATACAGATTTGCCCTGGATTAGAGTATGATCTGGCTGGAATACAGGCATGTTCTTAGCACATACCTTTAATTGCTAATGCAATGAAGGTAAAGTTAGAAGAAGCAGGCATGTTTGAAAGTGACCTCTAATTGAGTGGTAAAGTGGTGAATCAGAGAAAACTTTGACAGAATGAGTCATAAATAGGATATGCCCAACTCTCATGAGGAGAGAAGGAAAAGAGAGGCTACTTAAGAACCACACAGCGAGGGAGAATAGAGTGGAGTTCCGTGCAGTTCAGTTGAGTTTGCGCTCAGAGTAGTTCAGTTCATGGAACTCAGAGGCAAGAAAGTCATTGAGAAGCTGGGAGAAGCCTGATTGAACCACTAAGTTTGTAGAACAGTTTTGAGTCAGAACCGATTAATTGAACCAGCTATCCAGAGGTCAGTAAAAACTATAAAGGGTGATCTTATTCAGCAGTAAGTCTCAGAGGCTGAAAACATTGTCGGCCTAAGTCAGAAGATGGAGGCTGGAAGCTGAAGCCTTCAAGGTCCAGGCTTACAGAAGATTAGATGGTATAGAGGCTAGAAGCCTCCAGCCGTAGGCCTAGGGATAGATAGAAATGCCTTGGGTAGAGCCAGGCTATAGTTACACAGTTTGGGCTCTCATTTCATCCACTCATCAGAGGAAATAAAAACAACATTTAAAACTATGCATTCATTTTTCTTTTATTGAAAATATTTTTTCTCATATAATATATTCTGACCACAGCAGTCCCTCCTGCCACTCCTCTCAGCCAACTCACCACCTTCTTCCAAATTCTCATCCCTCATATCTACCACTCACTCCCATTCTCTCTCCCCAGATCCATTTTCTTTCAGAAAGAAGCAGGCCTCCAAGAGATGACAGCCAAATAGGACAAAAGAAGATATTATAAGACAAGGCAAACACCCCTAATATTAACACTAGACAAAGCAACTCAGTAGCATGAAAAGAGTCACAGGACCAGGCAAAGCAGTGAGAGACACATCCACCTCCCCTCTTAGGAATCCCACAGAAGCATCAAGCCATCAGGCTAACAGCTATAACAAACACTCAGAGGACCTGGTGCAGACATGTCCTGGCCCCAAACCTGATGCTTCAGTCTCTGGGAGCCCATGTGAACCCTCCCTGCTTAGTTGATTCACTGGGCCATGTTCTCATAGTGTTCTACATCCCCTCTGATGTCTACAGTCTTTTCTCCCCTTCTTCCACAGGTTTCATTATGCTGTGAGGGGAAGGACCTCCAATATAGATTCTATCTTTTCATAATGTCTGGCTGTGGGTTTCTATATCCTCTTCCATCGAGTGCTGAAGGAAACCTGTCTGATGATTCTGATGACTACGGGAAAAGGCACATGTTTATTAATGTAGCAGAATACCATTAAGAATCATTTCATTGACTATTTGGAGGATGTACATTTAAAATGTATGAGCATTTTTAAAAAATTAAATCTGCCTTTCATTCTCTCCTTAATTTTCTGAAATCAGTTTTCAATGTTTTCTTGCATTAAAAAAAATCACACACTGCTTCTTTTCAAAAGGTTCTTTATAGGTAGCATTTCAGCTTCTCAGCAAGGTTCATTTGAAATCTTTAGTACGTATTGAAAATATATCAATAGTATTTGGCTATGTCAACCTCAACATTGCATATATCTTCCTGAAAGCTTAGTAAATTTGAAGCTGTATAAGGATATAGCAAAAATGCAAATAGTTCTAGTAACAGATCTACATAGATTCCCACATATTCCTCAATTTTTCTGGATATATTAATGCTAGCTAGCATCTCTTTTATTTCTACATAGCAAGCAAGAGATTGTCAGCTAGTACTGTTAGCTAGTAGTAGAACTCAGACAGGAACTCACATGTTCCGTTTCCATATTCAATACTCTTTCCACAAAATAGAGTATTCTTAAATGTTTTGAGTAAAACATTCATGCCATATGCACTTTGCTTTAATCCCATTGCTAGTGATTGTTTTGATGAGATAAGAACTTTGAAATATTTTCATGAAACCCATGGCATGAGAAAAATGGAGCTTTCAGAAGCTTAACAAAAATTCAACAGTTTGTTGGTAAAAAAATTCAGAGTAGTACTTTAGGCATTTCTAAAATATAGCTCTCTGGCATTATATATAACAACAGGTCAACAACACATATCATATCATCACATGATTGTTGACATGGTGTGAGAAAATAAACTTGCTAAAGGAACTAGATAAAATGCCAGTTAGATTTAAAAACAGCACTGTTAAAACAAAATGTTACATGCCTTGAGAAAGAGCCCAAGGAGACATTTTTCATTTAACAAAGTTGACAGAGTATGTTCAAAGTAAACATACTTTAGTATCTGAATAACTTTGAAAATGTTGATAGAATAATTTGACTAATTTGGTCAAGGCTATAATCTCACCAATACTAAAACTAAAAATAAAAAGAAATTAAAAATATTAGGAAATTAAATCCAATAAAATATAAATGGACTATCACCTGGAGGTGAAGAGCGATTTATTCTAGGTCTATGAGAACGATGTAAGGCTCTAAAGTAGTCAACAAGGTTTACATGTTCAGGATAGAGAAGGTCAAATCTGTATAGCAATTAATTAAAAAAACATTAAAATTCAATATTCTAGCATAATAGAAGTTCCAGTAAAGTAGAAATAAATAACTGCTTTAAATAATAATGAAAAACATATTACAAAACATTGAATTTACTCTTAGGAACTAAACTATGGTCAGGAGTAAGAACTTATGCTGTGCTACTGGATATTAGACTATTTTGACATGTCAGCAATTGACAATACATTTCACGTATCCAGAACGTATCCCAGAAGAGGAGGTTAAAAAAATGATGAGCGCCAGATGGGTTAATTGAAAGTATTGAAGAGGGTTTAAGGAAGGACAGAAATGGTATAACCACATCATATTCATGAATGCAGTTCTCAAAAATAATTAAATTTAAAAGTGTATAAACATTCTCACAGCCAATTAAACACTGACTTCCCAAAAGGCTCCAAATATTGTTCCTTCATAGTCACACCCATCTCTACCTCCCACATCCCTAACTCTTTGGAGTCCCTAGCCTGTCCTCCATATTTTGTTTTGTCTTGCTTTGTTTTCCAAGACAGGGTTTGGCTGTTCTGGAACTCACTCTGTAGACCAGACTGGCATCAAACTCATAGAGATTGACCTGCCTCTGTCTCCCAAGTGCTGGGATTAAAGTTGTGCATCACTACCACCCAGTCTGCCCTCTATATTCTAAAATTCCAAAGTGTTGTATAGTATATTGATGCTAATTACAACTTTGTGGAACTGGCTTTTTTAACATAAATTTTGGAGCTCTAGTCAAGATGTGGCAATCCTCAACAGCCTCTGGTATGTATGGACTGCATTTGCATTCATCATTAATTCATATGAAAAACATTTTGCTTGCCAGTTTGGAGCTAAATTGATAAATCTGTTACAAGCATTCGTGTATGAGTTTGTGTGAAAATATGATTTTTACTTCCTTGAGATAAATATCCAAGGATAACATTGTTATAGTCCTTGATGTTTGCATACTTAATTTTATAGGGAATGCACGGCTATTTCACTATGTGTCACTACCATTTCATATGTCACTCTCAATGTTTTTTTGATTCATTTGGTTTCTTGGAATTCTCATGAATTTTGTAATGGTCTTACTTTTTAAAATATGTTTTTAATTGTCATAGAATTATATCACCTTTTTCTTTCATTTCTTCCCTCTAGCTCCTCCCATATGCCCTCTTTCAAACAGTTCTTGAATGACCTGGCTTCTAGGTGATAGCCCATTTTTCTTTGATTATTGTTGTTAGAGATGTGTATGTGTGTAAATACATATACATGTATATATAAGTATAACCTACTAAGTTCTTTTTGTTCATGGTGGTTATATTGTTTCAAGGCTGA
The DNA here is from genome assembly GCF_030254825.1 of Meriones unguiculatus. Lineage (NCBI taxonomy): Eukaryota > Metazoa > Chordata > Mammalia > Rodentia > Muridae > Meriones > Meriones unguiculatus. Next base: position 36,322,647 of record NC_083349.1, read on the forward strand.
CAACTCTACATTGGGAAAATATTGGCCTTACTTTCAAAAGCTATGCTAATATCTGTCACTAGGAGTGGTTGTCATTTTATGTAAGCTTGTATTTTGCTTTTAATTTGAATGTCTCCAAAATTGAACAACTTAAGATGGGTTTTTCTACCAATATTGTTTGTGACATTGTTTAAATTAGTTGTCTATTTTCTAAATGGAATTTTAAAGTACTGAGTTTTAGAAATCTACTTTGGTCTAGATATGATTCCTGTGTAAGATACATAGTTTGCAAATATTTCATTTACTACATGTACAAATGCTTAGCTTTTAAATCTCTTTATGATGCAGATTTATAATCTTTATTAGGTCAAGCTTATTTACTTTTCCATTCACTTATCACATTTTAATGCTGAATTTAGAAATTGTTTATAGCCATAGATTATAAATATTTTTATATGTTTCTCTTCTAAAATATTTGAACTTTAGAAATATTATGAAGACAATGTCTATAAAAGCTTTAACAAAATTACATGACAATTAAAGGGACAAGATGAGCTAGAAATATTTATGTGTAGCAAATAAAATAAATATGGAAGACTTATTTTATTAAATATTTGAGATAAAGATGAAAATCAGAACAAAATCAGGAGTCTGTGAACAAATAACAGGAAACAATATTAATGAACAGCAAATAGAAGTTAGACCAGACCTTGTTGTTGGTTGAATTTTGAAGAAAGCTTGGGGTAAAAATATACAGAAGCTATTTCTCTTCTCATCTTACTGGATCAAAAAATAAGAAATTAAATAAAATTGCATAAGAGACCATAGAATTGTATAGCTAGGTCCTTGCATTCTTCCATTTTCTCAGAGAGGCTCTCTTGCATTCAGTGTTCCAAGCACAGAAGAAATCTGTCCAGAGCTCTTGGTTGGTAATTTTTATACAGGGCTGATTGAGAGTCAATTCTGCAGGGTGCATAAACTTATCTGTTCTCATATGCAAATGTCACATTTATTGTTCAAGTTTCTGAGCTTCTGACCCATTCTAGAACTTCCCACGTTATGATACATCTAGGTGTGGATGTATGTCTGTGTGTATAATTTTAATTGATCTATGATAAATTACAAAATTTTTGTTTACAATTTATAAATGCTAACACCTTTAAAGTTCTGAAGCCACAAGAATAATGTAGTTAAAATATATCTGGGCCCAGGGTCTTTTCTGAGACTGACATTCAATCAAGGACCATGTATGGATATAACCTAGAACCTCCACTCAGATGTAGCCTGTGGTAGCTCAGTAACCAATTGGTTTCCCAAAGTGAGGGGAACAAGGACTATTTCTAACAGGAACTCAATGACTGGCTCTTTGGTCTCCCCACCCCCGAAGGGAGGAGCAGTCCTGTTAGGGCACAGAGGAGGGCTTTGCAGCCAGTCCTGAAGATACCTGATAAAACAGGATCAGATGAATGGGGAGGAGGTCCCCCCTATCAGTGGACTTGGAAAGGGGCACGGTGGAGATGAAGGAGGGAGGGAGGGACTAGGAGGGAATGAGGGATTGGGACACGGCTGGGATACAGAGTTAATAAAATGTAACTGATAAAATAATAATAATAATAATAATAAAAAGAATAATGTAGTTAGAGGGTCCTCGTCAGCTGCAAACTTCACCAATGGGTTCCTTCCGTAATCTACCTTTTCCCTGTCTATGACACCTGATAGTACTGCTTTGATTTCTCTTTTAAAGACTTACAGATTTTTAATTTATCATAATATTTTTGATATCCATATAAGACATTACATACATTGATAGTTTACTCCTTTACATTGTGACTTTTTCCCCATTGTTTGGACTGTATCTCTCTGCATATCAAGAACATTCAGGCTAATTCTAGTTTTTGAAAAGTATGAAGAGAATTTTTATTTAACATTTCATATTTTTGTGGACATGTATCTTTTTTTAATATTAAATTGTAATAAAGAAATTATATCCTCAGGCATAAAGTTCATGTTTCATTTTATGGAACACTATCTACTCACTTTCTAGAATTACTGCACCTCATTCAAAAAATTTTCTTCAAGAAAAACCTGCACTGAAATAACATGGAATGTGTGGTCGTAAGGTGTTTAGTTCTTAAGAGTTTCATGTCCTGGGAGACTCTGCATCATTCACCATCTTTAGAAAATAGGAAGACAATGTAAATATCCACATGATATTACTCTGGGTATTAACATTCTGTGTGTATTGATACACATGCTGTGATTGTTGTAGTTGGAAGTGGTAGAAAGGACTGATCAGACCTTCTAGTATAAGAGTTAAGTTATAATAAAATTTCTAGCAACAAATTAGAAGCACATAGTCATCTTGGTGTGTCTTATGGGTGGGCTCGTACTCAAGGGTAGAGCAAACTCAGGACGGATTATAGTAGAATTTGGTGTTGTAATGGAAAGGTTTCCAATTCAATATTTGAACAAGTGTAAAAAGGATTTTCCAGCAGTTATCTTACTTTTACAGCCATGGACACTTCTTTTTAGGCCAGCACACTGTATCTCTAACCAGGAGTCATTCATTCACCTATGATGAACTTTATCAAATTTCTTACCCTGCTTCAGAATGTGCAAGGGTACAAAAGAAATGGGGACTTCACTCACAGGGAAATGAAACCCAGAAAGTCATTTTATATAGGTACAGATGCCAGACAGAGGATGAAATCGGTGTGGTAAAGAATGGCTTCGGTGTCTCAGCAATTGGGTTGTCCGGCGGTGTCGCTCTAAAAGACCGTGAGTTAGTTGAAACTTGAATGACTGATCTAAATAGTTCTCAAAGAACTGAAATTGAAAACATCCAAGGTTAGTGCAAGCAGCAGAGGACAGGCAGAGGACAGGCCCAATACAGGAGGGGAGAGATCAGGGCTAGTGACATTTATCACGTACAGATGAAGAAAGAATTAAGAGCGGGATTAAATAACACTGTGCTAAATTAAAAAGACACAGTTACCCTCAAAATATGTTGAAATTTGTAGACTATTTTAATTATGGAATGACATGATTAAATTTATGTCAGCCTAAGATCCCTGTATGCTGTTGTTAGATGAGGAACTGAAGCAAGACTACCAATGTAGAAGAATAGCACTCAGAAAGGAGCTGCCGGTGACGGTGTTTGGGATCCTAACAGAAAATAAATAACATGGGCTATGTGGGATCCAGGGAAGAAGTGTGGAACTGGAAGACTGTTCCGTTTTTTATTCATATAGCTCAGGTGCCCAACTGATTTTCATGCAGGGCTGTGAAAACTGAGTTGACTGATGGATAGGTTCAAAATATTGAAAGAAACGAGCTATATCAGGAAAATTTTTAGTGCAACTTAAAATGTTGGTTCACATAATAGAAATATAAAAGCATCAAAATTATTGCTTTAGCTTCTGGATAAACATGAGATAAATACATTTTTTGGCACAATCCTTTAGTAAGAATCCTTCCATTGAAGGACAAGATTTTTTTTAATTTTATTTTATATTTTATTTATTTATTTATGGCAATTTATTCAATTTGTATCCCTGCTATAGCCCCCTTCGTCATCTCCTCCTTTTCCCACCCACCCTCCCACTTCTCCCCCTATGCCCTTTCCCTAGTCTCCTGATAGGGGTGACCTCCTCCACTTCTGTCTGACTCTAGCTTATCAGGTCTCATCAGGGCTGGTGGCATCGTCTTCCTCTGTGGCCTGGAATGGTCGCACACTCCAGGAGGAGATGAACAAAGAACCGGCCACTGAGCTCATGGCAGAGACAACTCCTGTACCCCTTACTTGGGAACCCACTTGGAAACTGAGCAGTCTATGCGCTTCTTCTGAGCAGGGGGTCTGGGTCTTCTCCATGCATGGTCCTTGGTTGGAGTATCAGTCTCTGTAGGACCTGTTGGGCCCAGGTTATTTGGCTCTGTTGGTTCTCTTGTAGAGCTCCTGTCCCCTCCAGGTCTTTCTATCTCTCTCTTCTTCAGTAAGGTTTTCTGTACTCTGCCCAAAGTTTGGCTATGACTCTCAGTATCTCCTTTGATACCCTGGTGGGTAGAGTTATTCAGAGGTCTCCTGTGGAAAGGTCCTGTCCGATTCCTTGTCTTCTCCTATTTCTGATATCTATCCTGTTTGCCCTTCTGAGTGAGGTTTCAGCCCCTTCCCTAGGGTTTTTCTTGTTTAGCTTCTTTGGGACTATAGATTTCAGTATGTTTATCCTATATTATATGGTTAATATCCATTTATAAGTGGGTATATACCATATGTGTCTTTCTGCTTCTGGGTTACCTCACTTAAGATGATATTTTCTAGTTCCCGCCAAAAGTCCAACAAACCAAGTAATCCAATTAAAAAATAGTGTACAGAGCTAAGCAGAGAATTCTCAATAGAGGAATATCTAAAGGCAGAGAAACACTTAAAGAATTGTTCAATGTCCTTAGTCATCAGGAAATGCAAATCAAAATGACCCTGAGATTCCACCTCACACCCATCAGAATGGCTAAGACCAAAAACTCAAAGGATGATGCATGCTGGAGAGGGTGTGGAGAAAGGAGAACCTTCCTCTATTGCTGGTGGCAATGTAAACTAGTACAATCATTTTGGATATCAATCTGGCACTTCCTCAGAAAATAAGGCATAGTGCTACCTCAAGATCCAGCTATACCACTCCTGGGCATATAACCAAAAGATGCCCCACTATTCAATAAGGACATTTGCTCAACTATGTTCATGGCAGCTTTATTTTTAATAGCTAGAATCTGGAGGAATGGATACAGAAAATGTGGTACATTTACATAATGGAATATTATGCAGCAATTAAAAACAAAGAAATCAAAGATGAAATTTTTTTTTATGGTGACAAGGTGAGGAATGCAGTAAGATCTTGAGAACTCAGCAGATATGTGTTCTAGTTTAGATATTGAATGTTCCTTCAAATATCTATGTGGTGAATCTTGGTCCTTCAAGGCTGTGCTTTTGAGAGATGGTATGCATGTTTGAGTGGTACAGTTTTATAAGAAGGTGGTCCTTAAGTCAGTGGGCAAAGCTCTAATAAAGACTGTATTATCCTGGACCTTTGGGCATTTTCCTTTTTCTCTTGCTGTTGAAACAATTACCATTATTCTGCTACATATTGCTGTGCCATGGAGCCAATTGATCATTGACTAAAGCTCTGAGTCAAAAAAAGAAAAGCCATACTCTTTACAAGTTACTTTTCTCTGGTATTTTATTATACAGCCAAGAAGCTGACTGACAAATTTTACTGATATAAAATCCATTTTAAAAATGTTTCTTCGGCACTGTAGTCAAAACAAAACGACAGACTGGGAAGGGATCTTCACCAACCCTATATCTGACAGAGGGCTAATATCCAGTATATACAGAGAACTCAAGTTAAAAACCAACAAATAAGTAATCCAATTAAAAAAAATGGGCTACGGAACTAAACAGAAAACTCTCTGTAGAGGAATCTAGAATGGCAGAGAAACACTTAAAGAAATGGCGAACATCCTTAGCCATCAGGGAGATGCAAATCAAAATGACCCTGAGATTTAACCTTACACCCATCAGAATTGCTAAGGTCAAAAACTCAAGTGACAAGACATGCTGGAGAGGTTGTGGAGAAAGGGGAATCTTCCTCCATTGCTGGTGGGAATGTAAACTTGTACAACCACTTTGGAAACCAATATGTCTTTTTCTCAGACAATTAGGAATAGCGCTTCCTCAAGATCCAGCTATATCTCCTAGGCATATATCCAAAATATGCTTAAGTACACAACAAGGACATTTGTTCAACCATGTTTGTAGCAGCTTTATTCATAATAGCCAGAACCTGGAAATGAGCCAGATGTCTCTCAATGAAGGAATGGATACAGAAATTGTGGCACAATTACACAATGGAATACTACTCAGCAATTAAAAACAAGGAAATCATGAAATTTGGAGGCAAATGGTGGGAACTAGAAAATATTATCCTGAGCAGAAAGACACACAAGGTATATACTCATTTATAAGTGGATACTAGACCTATAAGATAGGATAAACATGTTAAAATCTGTACAACTAAAGAAGCTAAACAAGAAGGAGGGGCCGGGGTAAGAAAATCAATCCTTACTTAGAGAGACAAATGGTATGGACATTGGAAGTAAGAGAAAACAAGAAGTAGGATAGGAGCCTACCATAGGGTGCCTCTGAAAGACTCTACCTAGCAGTGTATCAAAGCAGATGCTGAGACTCATGGCCAAACTTTGGGCAGAGTGAAGGGAATCATATGAAAGAACTGAGAGTTAATAAGACCTGGAGAGAACAGGAGCTCCACAAGGACCAAATATATCTGGGCAGAGGGGCTTGTCTGAGACTGATTCTCCAACCAGCGACCATGCATGAATATAACCTAGAACCATGCTCAAAAGTAGCCCATGGCATCTCAGTATCCAAGTGGGTGTCCTAGTAAGGGGAACAGGGAAACTCTCTGACATGAACTCTGTGGGTAATTCTTTGACACTCCCCCCACCCCCCGTCAGTGGGAGGAGCAGCCTAGCTAGGCCACAGAGGAAGACATTGCAGCTTGTCCTAGTGAGACTTGATAAGCTAGGGTCAGAAGAAAGGGGAGGAGGACCTCCCCTATCAGTGGACTTAGAGAGGGGCAGGGAGGAGATGAGGGAGGGAGAGTGGGATTGGGAGAGAATGAGTGAGGGGGATACAGCTGGGATACAAAGTAAATAAATTGTAATTAATATAAAAATTTAATTAAAAAATGTGTCTTCTGATCTGTATGTCAACTGACATATTGTCTATCCTTTTTATGATTCAAGAGCCATGGTTCCTACAAATCCTGGGAACTCTTTTGATCATTTTCTCAAGTTCAGTGTTCTGAAACTTTACATAAGGCTGTTTGTAAGTATATAATAATATATTTAATTCTCCTCAGCTATACTTTGCTTATGTGCAAAATTGAGTGAATACTGTTTATTCACATGCTATTTTTGGAAATAAAATAAGAGTTATAAGATGCAAAATATGCATTCCATATAGTATGCAGTCAATGAGTGTTTGTGAATATTATTTAAAATTAGGTTGTAGAACACCTGAAGGGATAGTACAGTCTCTAGAACTTAATGGGTGTCAAGATCTGGAGAAAATGGTCACAACTTAATTAGAACGGGGGTATTGGGGGAGGCAATATAATCCATACATAAGATAAAATAAATGAGTATCATATAAAATGTATGAAGGATCTTGAGTAGTTTTTACCCCTACAGACAATTGGATACAGTTATATGTGATCTGAGTCTGAGCAACATAAAGATTGGCTGTGAAGCCTGGCTTGAATTTTTATTTTTCATGAACAATTTACTCCTAAAATACAAGAATCTGGGTTTGTAAAAGTATGATTTAATTTTAGGGTATGCTTTTAGCCTTCATTTTTCTTTATTAACAAACAATGAAGCTTGTGAGTTCTGAGTAATGCCGGATGTCTGGAAACTGGGAATAACTGCATGTATGAGTCCCTAGCTGCAAGAAATTGTGAGAAATTAGCACCAAGGTTAGCTGCTGGCTACTTGCTCTTGTTCATGACTAGATACTTAGTATCCTGAAGTCCTTAATTTTGAGTTGCAGTAGGTGTCCCTGGTAGGAATGTGTGGAGTACCAAGTCTGGCACAGGTCTGCTGGTTCCATTTGTCCCTCTCTGCTCCCAGGCTCAAGAAACAAAGGAGTGCAGTTTGTTGAAACTTTGGGGAATCACCACATGATCCAGACAGAAAGCTGGGGTTTACCACTGTTCTTCAGGGCTCTAGAAGGAGTAGAGAATCTCACCGTTCTCTGTATCTCAGCCACTCCGGCATGCATGGAATCAACTTTCACTCAGTTTAAGTTTCATAGTGCAAGCTGGCTTATCCTTCCCTAAGTCACTGGAAGCTTAGTGGAGATAGACATCTTCAAGGAAGCAGTCCCAACTGCTGTGTCATCATTCTCCAATTAACTTTAGCAGCCAAAAATAATTGCATTTCCCTTCATCTTCTCTACCTTTTGCAGCTTAATGAAAAGACCAGATGTTACTAAATTATGATCTTCTTTATAGTACAAGGCAGTTGTCTCCAGGGCATTTGGTTCAGATGCACAGCCTCTCCACAGTCACTCGCTCAGGGAATATGTTTCTGTTTGGGGTTAGTAAATATGAAGACATTAATTTTATTTAGCAGTTCCTCAGCAATAGCTCTGCATTCACTAATGGCACCTTTCATCCCTTGGGATTTCACACATTAACACAGAAATTCACAGATTGTCACAACTGCAAATATAAGAGATCTTAACTCCCGAGTAACCACCACTTTTCCACAGGAGGAAATAGGTATGTGCTTTTCAAAATTATGCTTCATGTACTCTGGGGCCAAATATAATTCCATTTTTCAAAAAAAGCACCATGGATCAAACTTTAGGGAAAAGACAAAGGAGAACTAATGCACCCCTTTTGGTTTGTTAGATGATTCTAAAGTTATAATAGTCATAAAACTATGAAATAACTTGTCATTCTTCTTGTAACATAATTGGCCCCACATAAATACCTATGGTTGTCACCTCTGAAAATTCAACTTTGTGTGAGAGTGTACTTTTGAATTTTATCAATTTTAGCAGGTAGAAAGGATGGTTAAGGTGATTAATAATCTTTTTGATGACTGCTATTGTTTATATTTTCATACAAAAAAAGGTAAAACAGAAATAAATGTCCACCATGGCCAGAGCATTAAAGAGTACGGAGCAGGAGCATTTTTTGACACTCAATTTCCTTATGTGGTCTGTGTAACTTTGATCCTATTTGTGAGGATTATTCAGCTTCAGTGCCCACATCTATAAAAGGAGGAAAGTCATTGTTTTGATAACACGTTCATAGCATTTCAGACACCTTTTTGAGAGAGCTTTGCAGAAATAGACATTCACCACGTTTTGTGAAGGAAGCCTAGTAGGAAGCGTCATCTGCTTTGTTTTTTAATTTAATTTTTATTTTTGATAATTTATTCATTTTTGTATCCTAACTGGAGCTCCCTCTCTCATCCCCTCCAAATTCTACCCTCCCTCCCTCTTCTCTCCATCCTCCTTATCCCCTTCCCCTAGTCCACTAAAAGAGGGAGTCCTCTTCCCCTACCATTTGGCCCTAGTTTATCAAGCCTCGTCAGGACTGCCTGGATCCTCTTCCTCTGTGGCCCGGTAAGGCCACATCACCAGGGGGAAGTGATCAAAGATCAGGCAACTGAGTTTATGACAGAGACAGCCCCTGCTTCCCTTACTTGGAAATTCCACATGGAGACTAAGCTCCTGCTCACCTTACTCAGGTACCCACATGGATACTGAGCTGCCTATCACCTACATGTTACCAGGGGCTCTAGGTCTTCTCCCTGCATGGCCTTTGGTTGGTACATCAGTCTCTGTAGCCACCCCACCTCAAGGCCCAGATTTTTTTGGCCTTTTTCATCTCCTTGTGGAGCTCCTATACCCTCTGGGTCTTTCTATCCCCCTCTTCTTCCATAATACTCCCAGCCATCTGCCCAAGTTTGGCTGTGAGTCTCTGTATCTTCAGTCCCCTGTTGGATGAAGACTTTCAGAGGACCTCTATGGTAGGTCCCTGTCCTATTTCTTCTCTTTCCACAGCATCTGGTATCTATTCTGTTTGCCATTCTGAATGAGATTTAAGCATACTCCCTAGAGTACTACTTGTTTAGCTTTTTTAGGTCTATAGATTTTAGTATGCTTATGCTATATTATATGGCTAATATCCCCATATAAGTGAGTATAAACCATGCATGTATTTCTGGTTCTGGGTTACCTCACTCAGGATGATCTTTTGTAGTTTCATCCATTCACCTGCAATTTTCATGATTTCCTTATTTTAATATCCGAGTAGTATTCTATTGTGTGTATGTGCAACAATTTCCGTATCAATTTTTTGGTATAGGGATACCTAGGTTGTTTCCAGATTCTGGCTATCATGGATAAAGCTGCTATGAACATAGTTGAGCAAATGTCCTTGTTGAATGCAGAGCATCTTTCGGATATATGCCCAGGAGTGTCATAGCTGGATTTTGAGGTAGCACTATTCCCAATTTTCTGAGAAACCTCCAGTTTGATTTTCAAAGTGGTTGAATAAGTTTACACTCACACCATCAATGGGGAGGGTTCCCCTTTCTCCACAACCCCACCAGCATATACTGTCACTTGAGGTTTTGGTCTTTACCATTCTGATGGGTGTACAACTCAGGCTCTATGGTCAGCAATTAATAAATGAGACATATTGAAACTGAAGCTTTTGTAAAGCTTCAACAGAACAAAACTCTGTCAACAGAACAAAACCATAGCCTACAGACTGGGAAAAGATCTTCACCAAGCCTACATCTGACAGAGGATTAATATCCAGAATATATAAAGAACTCAAGAAATTAGACAACAACAAACCAAACAATGCAATTTAAAAATGAGGGTACAGAGCTAAACAGAGACTTCTCAAAAGAAGAATACCCAATGACAGAGAAGCACTTAAAGAAGCGCTCAACATCCTTAGTCATCAGAGAAAAGCAAACCAAAATGACTCTGAGATTCCATCTTACACCTGCTTTGTTTTAAAGTGAGGAGAAAAGGTGCTCCCTGTCCAACAATGAGGAACTAAGTTCAGAACCTCAGTACTCATAAAAAGCCTGGAGTGAGGGGAGAGGCTGCCCACAGTCAGTGCTAGGGCGGTGGCAATAGAAGGAGTCTTCGTCTTTCTGGCAGCCAGCCTGAACTCATCCATCCTGAACACCAGGTTCACCGAGAGACATTATCACAAACTGTAAAGTGCAAAGTGACTGAGGGGAAATCCTCAGCGTCTACACCTGGCTCCATGTACATGTGCACATGTATGTATGTGCAGCCATATACTGCACACAAATGCACACGCTTTGATTAGGAACATGGCACATATACTGCACACAAATGCACACGCTTTGATTAGGAACATGGCAGTAGAGGAATGTACTCTTTGGCTCAAAAATCGAAGCTAATGGATAACAGATATAATTTCAGGCACAGTTTGGTTCCTGCTCATTACCACATTTCTCCTAATAGAAACACATCCACACATTTCCCTGAAATACCTGCTCCAACATTCTTTCATGGAGTTGATAAAATTTAGTGTTTAACTTGACTCAAAAACATATATAAATGCTCTATTTTTCTGTAAACCTATTAAAGAGGGAGCAGATGATATAAAAGCAATGACCATTTTGTTTGTTTGTGACTCTTGGGTGCTCAGGAAATCATGGCTCTTTCTGGCCCACAGTCAACAGCATTTCAAAAATTTTCTATTGACGCTCTTAATTTCAACAAACACATGTTCATTAGTGAGCTTTTATCATGTTGATTAAGTGACATGTGTACAGATTTGGTGTTTTATGGCACCAAGTCTTTTTGTGTAATTTGTGTGTGTGTGTGTGTGTGTGTGTGATTTAATGTCCTAAACAGAGGCATAATATTTTCTTCAGAAGCCCCTCACAACCAGAGAATATTTGGCATTTCGGTTTCTTCAATATAGGCAACAGGGCTGCTACTGGCATATAGTGGTTGAGTACCAAGGAGGGTGCCAAAATATTATCATCCACAGGACTAGTACCACCGACTCAAAATGTCAAATAAAAATAACTTTTTTTTTAATTTTTTTTTTCAATGCAGTTTATTCAGGAACCTTGAACAATCCTCGGACCCTGGGGAAAGCCAGCCCACAGCTTAAATAGCCTCTGGGGAGCCAACCCAGGCATGCCACGTGGGCAATGCAGATAGGTCCACATACATGGAAGCAAGCCAGATCCTCAGCCTTAGCCAAATGTGGAATTGTTCGTGACAGAGAGCACTCACCATTGGGAAAGTGGAAGGCAGAAACCAGCTCCATCTTTAAGGCATAGCATTCCGCAGCTCTCTACAGTTCCCCCTTTTTGTTTTAGACGCATCAGGCAAGAGTAGAGGTCTGATCTCTGATATTAGAAATAAATTGGGACTTTGTACCGATGTTCATTTAGGTGTCATCCACCCAAAGAGCATCAGACCCGACCGATACCTTTTTCTCAGAGGCGGGAACTTTTTCAATAGAACAAAAAGTCAGCATTTTGAAAATTCTTTCATACATACTTCTTTCTCATTCCAAACCAAATTACCATTAGGTGGGTTTCTTTCTAGTCCATCAATACCAAATATCCTTCACTCTGCATATTTTTCTTAGAAATCATGAGGACAAAGACGATTCCAGCTTGGTGCCTAACACCTGCTGTAGGTACAAAATAATACATTCCTTGATTGACTAATCATGAAGGAGTGGAAGAAACATCACTCATGTTATTTTTCTCTAAACCATCTTTTGTCTGTTTATAAAAAATAAAATGTTGTCAACTTACTTGGGATTTCTGTGTGAATTCTACATATCTTTCCTGTTGCCTGCAAATAAACCCTATATCCCATCATTTTTCTACATTGTTAATCTGAGCACATGTCAAGTGTTAAAAAGTAACAGTTCCAGCTAGCCAAAGGATGTAGCACTTTGGAGTCACTCTTGTCTTAGATAAAAGATTCCAAAGCAGAGCAGCCAGGAGGAAGCAGCTCTTTGAGTGACAGCTCATGTCACAGTCAGGAAAGGGACAAATCAGAAATAGCAATGGAAGCAATGCATTAAAAAAAAAATAAAAGAAACATAAAAACAAAACAGGAAACAGTTCATCCAGGGCTCTCAGATAGATTCTCACCCCCAAATTCGTCTATAAAGGCAGTATGTTAGAGCTGGCTGAGAACAGTCCAGCTAACATAGCTTTGTATTTATCTCAAGAAGTGATTAAAGACAGAAGGAAAAAGAACACTCAGACCGCACATGAAGAACAAACCACAACATGCTTCCCACATTTGTGTCACAGACAGTAGAAGTAACCCACCTGCAAATGTAGAAATGTTTGCCAAATTTGCTTAAAATCTCAGTGAAACCTGTTTCTCTGTACAATTAAAACACCCTACCATCATTTCCAAAAGAATTTAAAGCCAGAGCAATTAGTTAATTTCGTCAATCCAGTATAAAAAAGTACTGTTATTTGGCAATATGTCAAAATATATTCTGAAGGGAAAAGGAACACATATTCTCAAACCGATGATTTGGCTGAAATGTTCCCTGTTTAATTGGCGCTTCTGTTCTGAGGCAGGCGGGCCATTTTTTAATTTTTTTTATTATTATTTTTAGCAGGCCTTACCTTCTTCCATGGTTACAGCCTCATTTCATGCTTATCTTCTATCTTATAAAATTTAGCTCCTAGAAAATAGGCCTATTTTTAGCAGTGTTTTATCCATTTTCTACCTGATACATATGTGCTAAAAACAAAATTAATGAATATTTGCAGTTAGAGTTTAATGTTAGGTGGAATGGAAGACAAAAGCATATTTATGAACAATACAGAAAATATTGAGTATTGAATTTTTATTTAATCTTAAATTTTGTTTTGAACTTTCTCAGTATTTATAACAAGAAAATGAAAACCTTGAAAATTTCTTCATCAAAAATTTTACATATATATCTGTATGTATACAGATACACAGATCCCTCGCTCTGTCTCTCTCTGTCTGCCTCTCATACCCTCATGCACACTCTATGTTTCCTTGACACAAAGTGAATGAAAATCTCTCCCCTTCGCTTGCCTTACAATTTAGTGCCTTAATGTCACAATACCTTGGTTTTATTCAGTCAATGATGTTTCATGAAACAAACTTGATAGAATGAAGTAATGGCGGGTGATGAGCCTGTCATATTGTCCTTGCTTGTACCGTTACGGGGCCAATGCACCCAGCTCACTAGCAGCATCTCAAACCAAAATCAATTATCCTCAGAACAGTATTGCTGCCTCTTTCTTTCTCTCCTCTTTCACCACGCATCCCAGTGCCAGATACTAGAAAAATCAGTAGCTTAAAAGTCTCCTGAAGGCATGCGGGTTGATGCCCCAGGTCCCGCCTCTGAGAAAAAGGTATCCGACGGGTCTGATGCTCTTTGGGTGGATGACACCTAAATGAACATCGGTACAAAGTCCCAATTTATTTCTAATATCAGAGATCAGACCTCTACTCTTGCCTGATGCGTCTAAAACAAAAAGGGGGAACTGTAGAGAGCTGCGTAATGCCGTGCCTTAAAGATGGAGCTGGTTTCCACCTTCCACCTTCCCGATGGTGAGAGCTCTCTGTCACAAACAACTCCACATTTGGCTAAGGACGAGGATCTGGCTTGCTTCCCTGTATGTGGACCTATCTGCATTGCCCATGTGGCACACTGGGGTTGGCTCCCCAGAGGCTATTTAAGCTGTGGGCTGGCTTTCCCCAGGGTCCGAGGATTGTTCAAGGTTCCTGAATAAACTGCATTGAAAAAAAAAAAAAAAGATTTTATAGCTTGAAAAAAAAAAAAAAGTCTCCTGAAGGGTGTGTGCCATGCCCTTGAACTCATGTATGGGCTTTTTAAATATCCTGGTGAGAGATTCCTCTGCATTGAAGTTATTTTATAGTTCAGGATTTTCCTGAGGTCATATTTTAGTCTAACTTTACATATTTCAGGCTTTTTACAGGGTTTTTTTTTTGAGAATTTTATACATGAGTACACTGTATTTATATCAAATTCACCCCTTTTTCTACTCCTTTTGTGTTCCCTGCTATACTTCTCACATTCAAGATTTTGTCTATAATTATATTGATACTTACATATATACATGTGTGTGTATGTACACTCAGATTTGTATACAAAAATATATATGTATATAGAACATCCATATCTGTATATCTGTATAAAGAACATATGTGTATCTGTGCATATGACTATACATACATGTATATACATGAGTATGTAGAATTTGTTTTCTACATATACATATTCTATATTTTATATGTAGATATATTCTACATATACATATAGACAGATGATACATAGGTATAATTAGATGACAGACAGACAGACAGACTGATAGACAGATAGTTAAATAGATAGATAGATAGATAGATAGATAGATAGATAGATAGATAGATAGATAGATAGATAGATAGATAGATAGATATGTTTCTTGTATGCAAACGTCTCTAGACCTAACCACTTGGAACTTGAAAACTGATTCAGGTTCATCCATGAAGAAAACTATTTTTTTTTTCTTTCTCAGCAACAATTAAACTGCCTATAGCTCTTAATCTGGGGCTGGAACTTTATGAGATTTCCTTCACCCAAATTGGCATGTCAACTGTTGATGCAGTTCATGCATAGGCAACTACCTTCTTGAGATTCTACGGGTGTAACTCCCCTGCCATGTGTATGAAGTGTATCTAGCCATTAGGTATCCTTTTTTTCTGGCATTTACAATATTTTCATCCTCTCTTCCATAATTTTCCCTCATCCTTATGTATAGAAGTTAGATTGTATCAGCTGGTTACACGATGTTTATTCTTTGAATTAAACAAAATTCTTCCTTCCTTCCTTCCTTCCTTCCTTCCTTCCTTCCTTCCTTCCTTCCTTCCTTTTCTCCCTCCCTCCCTCCTCTGTTCCACCCTTCTTTCTTTCTTTCTTTCTTTCTTTCTTTCTTTCTTTCTTTCTTTCTTTCTTTCTTTCTTTCTTTCTTTCTTTCTTCTCTCTTCCTTTTCTTTCTTTTTCTGCTTTTGGTTTTTCAAGACAGAGTTTCTCTATGTTTCTCTATGTATCAATCCCTGGTGTCCTGGGCTTGCTTTGTAGATCAGGCTGTTCTCAAACTCACAGAGTTCTGTCTGCCTCTGCCTCCCAAGTGCTGGGATCAAAGGCATGCACCACCAACTGGCTTTACTTTAACATAATTTAGTATTTTAAGTACATTTATGCTTCTTGTATACGGATACATTTAGGGGTAAAGCCATTGGACTAGACCACCTATTAAGGGGCTGCTCTGTAATAGTCTCCATCTTTTGCAAAATGAACATTCTTTGATGAAAAGTGAGCGCTACATTTATCTGTGGATACATGAGTTCGTGTTTTAATTCATTTAAAAACTGTGTTGGTTTAGGAAAATGTTGTAGTCCTTGGTTAGGTTTGAAGAAATAGGCATGGATTACCTCTTATTGAGTAGATCTTTAGACCAATTATACAGCTACTAGTTACTCCGAGATAAAAATGACTCTCTTGCAGCATTGGAATATCTTTGACCCATGTTGTTTATAGGCAACATGGTTCGGGTGACTAGTGATGTTTTTCCCCTCTTTTGGATTCTTGAATAACACCTTATGATACAATGGGGGCCATGGAGGAGGCTTCCAGGTCAGTTCCATCTATTTTGCTCCTAGTAGAATGCAGTGTGTGGTGTCCTTGGCAATAGATTCTTACCTTCAAGTTCTGGGAGGAAACCAAAAGTTATGACAGTAGTCGTGTGGCAAGTGAGTTTCTTTGATCAACAACTTGGCAATGAGGACTTTACAGATTAGTCTATTGTTTCTGTGGGCAGCATTATCACCCTGTTTACTGTAATTGTGTTTAAATTACGTGTATACACAAGAATGTTTCTTCACGGCTTTTCCAACCATCCTGTTTATCTTTTCTTTTTATTCTCTGTGTTACCGTTTCCAGTTAAAGTCCCTAGCCCCATTTCATGGTTCCCTCTTTATAGCACCCTTGTCCTATCATCCCCGTTTTTCAATCTCCTCCCCACCCCATCTCTTCTTTCCTGGATTCCGAAGTTAGTTCAAGTTATATACTCAAATATAAAGTTTGGGAGCTAGAATCTACAAATTAAGAAATAGTCGTTGTTTGTTCTGAGTCTGGGATACCTCACTCAGTTTATTCTCCAGTTTCACCCATTTACTTGAAAATTTCATTTTTTTCACATTGAAAAGGCTTTATTTTAAACTGCAATAAATAAAAATACATGAGAATAAATTTGTGAGAGCAGGAGTGGGGAGATATTTTTTTCCAGTTAGTTGATCTGAAAGGGCTGGACGGATTATTCTAACCCAGCTTTTATCAGATTTTCAACATTGTTGCAGTGCCATAGTCTTTAATTTTCAATAATGAGACAAAACCAGTTGACTACAACTTGCAAGCTTTTTATTTTATTATTTTTTTTTAATTTTTATTTCTTTGTTTGTTTGTTTTGTCTATACTTCTGTTCCTGTGTGCCTGGAAGCCTTGGCTGTGACATCATTTTGCTTCACAAGGGTCAGTCCAGCAGATGCGTGTTGTAGTAGCAGTACAGACAAAAAGGTTAGCAAACCTCCTGGGCAATGACCTTGTCATGAGACATGCAGTATAGTTACATGATGCCAGGAAACAGAAGCAGCCGCCCAGGGAGGCTTGCAGCCACCCACAATGGCACTACTCATAGTGATGAAAGAATTGAGATGACTTCCAGACCAAAGCCATAGCCCTAATCCAAAGGACAGTTGTCCCGTATGTCTCGTGTAAAAGGACATTTTCTGTGTTTGTTTGCACACACAGAAGGAAAATGTGATGTATTCTTGCCATAACATTTGAATAATAAAAAAAAGTTAAAATGTGAATGTCTATACATCTCTGTGGCTCAATGAACTTACAGGATTTTGAAACTTAACTATGAACTCTTCTAAATTCAAGTGTCTGAAATATCAGTTTTAAAAGATCTAAGAAAGACTAGGATGCTTATTTTTATTAGAAGGTGGGAAGATTGTGGTATGACAAAATGTTCCTATAGTCCCTGCACCAGGGCGTGGGAGGCAGGGAGACTTTGAGGTGGAGACTAAATTAGACTAGTCTCTGTAGTAGGATCATGTCTCAAAGAACAGAGTACATGGACGGAAATGTGAATAATTTGTCAATAGGCATGGCTCTGTTACTCCTGATGTTCTGGGGTCAGAAATATTAATGCACTTAATCATTAGCAACACAAAATTCTAAATAGTTAGAAGAGAGGAATTTGATTGTACATGTCACATAATAATAATAATGAAACAGGTTTAAGGTGAAAAGTTGTGGTTATTACCTAAAGTTGATAAATAGCCAAAAACCAAAATAAAACATGCATCTAAACATCAGACTGAATTTACTAAATATAAACAAATATTATAGGTCAGTAAAATAAAAGTGAGTCATTGAAAGTGGTAAAATTTATACCTGTATTCAGTATATAACACTTACTATTTAGGCATGATATATATGTTTATAAATTGTAGGTATTGGAAGCAGGCAGTTACAATATGAGGACTCTCTCTCTCATTAGTAAGGTTAGTGAATCCATCCATCCATCTATCTATCTATCTATCTATCTATCTATCCATCTATCTATAATCTATGTTGGTTCTTCGAGACAGGATTTTTCTGTGTAACAGAACCCTGGGTGTTCTAGAACTCATTTTGTAAAAGACTGTCTTAAAACTCACAGAGATCCACATGCTTCTGGCCCCTGTGTGTTAAGACCAAAGCTGCATCCCACCATGTCCAGCTGGCTAGTGTCTTTATTAATGACAGCTCTCAAGGCTATATAACCCATTCCACTGAGGACATAGCTAAGCACGTCATTTATAAACCAGAGCTTGACAATGTATATATATATATATATATATATATATATATATATATATATATATATATATATATGATATTTACACTAGGGGTTATGAATTTTATTATAGTTTTCTAACATATTAAAATATGAATATATTTGGACCAAGATTTAAAAAAAAACAGAAAGAAATAGAAAAAATTTCCTTTTGCAAAAATTTACACTATAATTTTAATTTATTATTTAAAATAATATTTATTCTTGAAAATTTTATACATGTATATAATTAAGTGTGATCAGACCCCTATTTATTTATTCCAAACTCCTTCCACACCCCCTTCCTGCAACCCTTCCAAAATTTGTTTTCATTTTTAATAACCCACTATGTCTATCTAATTAATGATTTATTGGTGAGACTTCTGGAACTTGAGTAATCTAATGAAGCCATGCATGTAAAAAGAAGGATTATTTCTTCTAAGCCTATATTACTTTCTTGTAGCACATCAGTAAGGGATGGGGCCTGGAGCGAGCATACTTCATCTAAGCCAGAAATCTGGCCAGCTGGAGTCTGAATATGTTGAGCAGGGACTACAGCTGCTGTAAGTGAATGACTGTGGTAGCCTTACTTTTTTGTAGTGAAAGTTAAAAAATATAAGAATCATAAAGTAAGCACTTTGTATTGTGTTTTAGTGTCCCTATCATTCTTTCTGCAATTGCATGTGTATGTATATATGTGTATGTGTGTGTGTGTGTGTGTGTGTGTGTGTGTGTGTGTGTATAAGCAATTTCAGGTTGTATGGAAGCATCACCTGTCAAAAAAAAAAAAAAGCTAATGGCTTATAGCTGAGGCAGGAAATATGATGTGGGACATCTGGCAGGCAGAAAGGTATTCTGGAAGAGAGCCAGGCTTTCGAGATTTGAACATGCAAGAGGCTAGGAGGACAGACACATGGAACCTGAGCACAGGTAACCAGCAACATGGCAAAATGTAGATTATAGTATAATGAGTTATATTAAGTAATAAGCTAGTAAGAGAATAGACTAGGTATATGGTCTAGGTATTTTTAAAGATATTTTATGTCTCATGAGTTGCTATTCTGGGAGCTTGGGCAGGGAGGAAAAACCTCCACTGAAACTATATATATGTGTGTGTGTGTTATATAATATATATAATATATAATGTATGTATTATATATTAGTATCTCTTATTTGTGCATATATATTATATATATATATTAGTTTTCTAGTATTTAGCATTACTCCTTTAAGTTAGTCAAATAAAGAACATTTCTGTCTTGTTATTTCTTTTTTCTTACTTTTCTATTGTTATCATCTTAAATATACTATTTAAAATATTTAATATATTATATTGATGACATTATAAATATACCTTTTATTGGAAAACATCATTTAGTTTAATATTGTCCTGAATATATAATTGGAATAGTAAGGAAAATATTTTTACATGTATATTCTTAACCTAGGCGTCAATCTAAAGGTTATGACCATAACATCTTTTTAAAAATACAAAAATAATAATAGTACCATTTCCTTAGTTTATAAAAAGTCTCTGCTCATAAGAATTAGTATCCTCATCTGAATTGAAGAGATATCCCATCTTTCTGACCAATTTACTAGCTGATATCTACTTTCTTCCTTCATTTCAACCTATATTTCGCAGAACAAATTACTTTAAAACAACTAGAGTTTCTTCCTATCTTATGAATGTCACTTTTTTGGGAACTGTATTATCCAGGTTGGCCACATATTTTAATTTAAGATTCCTGTAAGTTTTATTGAAAGTGTCTATATTATCTGCTTTGATACTGTACATTTTGAGAATTCACAGAAGTTGGCTGAGAAAGATGAATAAGGTATGTGGTAGTTGGGGTGAAAGGGTAAGCCTTAATTTGGAGAAGCGTCTTTAAATTAGACCTCAGTCTCAGTTGGTTTCCCATTATTTTCTTCCAGTAATGTGGTTATAGAGAAAATATTCAAACACTGACCCCTGTAATCTGTCCCATAGCCATCAGCTTGTCTCCTTAACAGGGAATAAGAGAAAGACAATGTCAAGAAGAGCAAGGATTATCTTGACCTTGTACAATACTGTCAGAGCCTACCTGTGTGTCAATGACTACAAAACTTACCAGACTAAGGCTTTGTCTCTGTGTTACCAAATGTTAATCTTCAGGATCATAGTCAGGAAGAGTCAGAGGACTAGTGGCATAGCATAATGAACACAGCAGTGCCAACCATATTTCATTGACTTAAACCACAGAAAATGTGCAGTCATTTTAAAAGCTGATTTAATATCAGAATTTATAAAAATGAAATAAGTCTCAGCTCTGATTTTCTTTTCCATTACTCTGTCACTTGCTATTTCTTGAGTCTATCAACCTTCTAATGAGCTTTGCTTGTTAAAGATACTCTGACTGCTTATTTTCTTCATGGTGTAGAGATATTTTCATAGTGTGAACAATCATCAGGCATGGATTCAGATTTTGCCATATTAATCAAATAGAAATTATATTTATGAAGGGAGACGATCATTCTAATAAAAGCATCAAATATCAATAAATATTTGCTTATCTAAGATAAAAATTGAATCCAATACTTTTGCTTGCATATGTTATTTAAAGAATTGAGTGCTTTGCTACTGGTTTCCCGAATAGTTAATTCATTTGCTCAGGAGAGTAAGGACACAACATAATTAATTAACTTAATGTATGTGAGCTAAATGCAAATACAGAGACAGCAGTGCCAAATTATTCATGCTTCATTTTCACTGAGATTGAACAGGAAAATACAGTCTGGAAGCAAAGAGATGTCTACCGAGTCTCTTATTCTCTGGGGACAAATTGTCATATCAACCACATAGCATTTTATCTTCATCATTGAAACAAGGCAAAAAAAAAAAAAAGCCTGAAACTTGTTCTAAAATTTAACAAAGCTATCTGATGATATTATGCCAAACAATATTGTATAATAAATTTAGTGAAATGTCTTTCAAAATGTATAGTAGATCCAAAATTATTTTGTTGGTGCTGTAATAACCATTTCTCACTCTCATTAAAAGAGCAACAATATTACATGCATTTCGAGTGATGTATACTTCCTCTAACAGAAGTCAATCAAAAGGAAAACGTTGGTGGCATTCAGCAAAATATTGCACACATCCACATTTAAAATAATGTAATTAAAGAGTTGGAAGGAAGTGTCCAAGTTGGTAGCATAGCAAGAACACAAGACAGTGTTTCTCTACGAACAAAGGTGCCTTTCAGATTGAGGGTTGATACTAAGAAAAGTATAGCCTATTAATTCTAATTCTAATGTGCTTCAAGGCTGGACTCTACTCTGGTGTGTTACACTGCAATTCTGGATTTATTACTACTACATAATTGTAATTATAGTCATTTTGTACTATTACCTTTGCTTTCAGTCTTTCCTTTTTTCTCTCTTAAAGCATCAGTCAGAACCATTAAAGCAAGAGAGCTAATGAAAAAAAAAAAGAAGACTGGATACGATAACACAGATGCCCCTTGACAGTTCTGAGAGCCCAAGTAACATGTGGAATGCTGGACTCTGCCTCTTCTGATATACAGTAGCTGTGACAATTTGTCCTGAGTTACCTTGAACTAGAAAAATTTAAACATCTACGAGTTTATTGGTGAAAACAAGATTTCTTGTTTTATGCACAGCATGCTTATGGAACTTTATTTTTTAAAAAGGGGTTCTTTTTCCCTGATACTTAAGAGAATTATCTACAGATAATTCATAAACATCCCTCAGTCAAGAGGTGTAAAGTCAAATGAAAAAGCTCAGTGCGGCCTCTGCCAAAAATTCTTACAGCAATGCACAGGAGTCTTCCTGTAATGTCATAATTATCAGCTGGAAGCCCTCCATACAAAATGTAAAAATAACCATGTGCCATCTGGTAATTGGTTTTCCCGGCAAATACATATGCAAGAGGGAATCAAGAGCAACAACAAAATTGAAAAGCCACGGTGCAGGAATGCTGTGTGATGGCCAGAGTTTTAATAATCCACTTGCTGTGAAATTAGTTTTACAATTCCATAGCATGATGATAGACAGCAGTATAAGGTATCTGAGAGTGCTATTATGTTTATGGTTATGAACAAAGTGATTGCATTTAACATTTGCCTTTTCTTTATGGTGAGACAACAGCCTTAGGAGATTTTACCAGAAAGTAAATAATAGG
Source organism: Meriones unguiculatus (assembly GCF_030254825.1). Lineage (NCBI taxonomy): Eukaryota > Metazoa > Chordata > Mammalia > Rodentia > Muridae > Meriones > Meriones unguiculatus. The sequence continues at coordinate 36,345,367 of NC_083349.1, forward strand.
CAAAGAAAGTTCTCTGAAATTACCATTATATTTAGCCACAAATTGGGAAATTTCTGTCTCATAGATGATTTCTTATGCCTGAGTTTTCTATTGGACTTTCTTTCACCAAGAAAAGAGAATCTGTTTTTAGTTAGCACAGATTTCTTATACTAGTCATGGTTTAAGATGTGTCCCTATCAAACTGATCAATTTTGCATTGAGATCATTGGATCAATAAAGAATAGCATTCATAATTACCTTGATATAAAGGTTTAAGTAGTCATTTCGTAACCTTGTATACACACTGTTCTGTAGAACAGCTTTTGGGACCTATTTCTCACCCCTCTATAGCAAGCAAATGGCAGTTCTAGCAAAGGAAACTGTATCAGTAGTTCTAAAGATGTCAGTGGAATCATCAGGCATCAGCCTGCTACATTGGCAGTGTTCTAAGCCATAACTCTGCTGGGCTATGGCTTAAAGTGAGCTTCCTTTACAGTATCTCAGAGCACAGTTCAGTCATTTAATCAGATTTCATTCAAATTCTCTTGGGAAATGAAGACATTAATGATGGTTTTCTAGTAGACACCTTTTAAAAATGCAGTTTATCTTCTCATTCCCTGATCCATAATTCTTGAAAGGAAATCAGTGATCTTTATTATCACTGAGGGATCAAGGGTTTTCATCCCAACTTCCTGTGTCTGCAGTTTAATACAAAGGAATCAAAGGGAACTTAGCACTCAGGTCGCACAAAACTGCAAAGGCTTCTTGATGTTTAGTGACCCCAACCATGCTCTCAGAACAACATTCTTTTCAAAAATGGGCAAATGGAGTATCTTGAATACTAAAACAAATTTCAATGCCATCTGACAATAGTGCTAATTCTTTGGCAGTCAAAACTAATCTTCCCCCCTTTTTGTTGGGGTTGGTCTTATGCTTGTATTTTGATGCTAATTACTGGCCCTCAAGATCTGGTTACTGCCCTCTCCTTTTTCTATAAACCTGACTATGATGTCCTTCCTGATTGGTTGATTAAAAGCCCTAAAACCTGAGCAGGGCAGAATGAGGCAGATGTGGCTAAGGTTTCTGTGCTTTGGGTTCAGGAGAATCATCAGAAACAGACAGATAGGAAGAGAGGTGAAGAAGGATGCCATGATGAGTTAACATAGAGAAGGAACCTTGTGGCCAGGAGACAGGACTCCAAGAACAGCATAAAAAGAAACAAGATGAAAAATATAAGCAAGCATTTATAAGATTATGGAGGAAGGTAGCACAGATAGTAATGGTTAAGGCAGATGGCAAGTGATTCGGACAGGGAGGTTATAGAGAACATAGGTGGAATTATCTGCTCAGCCCAAGGTGTTATAAGGCAATTATAAAATATAACAGGTGTTGTATTGATAAATATAGCAGATTAAATAATATCACTTTAATAATTAAAGGGCTAATAATAAAATATATAGCCTGACACCATTAATTTTCAACAACACTCCTCATATAATTAGAAAATAAGTGGGCATTTACCCAGTCCGGTATATGCAGCTGCTATGCAAAGAAAACCAGCAGGGCAAACTCCAAATTCTGCATTTCCCTGTCTGATATCAAAGAGGTCTTCACATGCCCAACTTTATTTAGCTTTGTTGAGTAAGCTTTGAAGATGAAGCCTGGTTCCACACCCAACCTACAATATTTCTTGGAAGGTATATCATGACTGTCACATCTCCAACATCTCAGGGTCTCCAACACAATCCAGGTCTCATCTTCACAGCTTCACTCAATGGCCTCTCTGAGTCCCCATGAAAGGACACTTCTTATCTCAGTAAGGGCTACTAGATTGCTGTTGTGAAACATCATGTACGAAGCACCGTGGGGAGAAAAGTGTTTATTTGGTGCACAGTTTCATATTACATTTCACCCTCATAAGTAGTGAGTACAAGAACTCACACAGGGCAGAAACCTGAAGACAGGAGGTGAGAGGCCATGAAGGGGTACTGTTGACCTGCTTGCTTGTTTAACCTGCTTTCTTACAAACTCCTGAAACCAACAGCACAGGGATGACATATCCACAACGGGGCTGACTTATAGTTTCAGAAGATTAGTTCATTGTCATCATGGCTGGGAGCATGATGGCATTCACCTAGAGACTCTGGGTTTGGCATGGGCTTTTCTGCAGTGACACACTTCCTCAACAAGGCTATCCCTCCTAAACCCAATCCTTTCAAATACTGCCACTCCCTAGTGACTAGCTTTCAGATCACCACAGTCATGTTGATTTGGGGAGAAAGAAAAGTGAAGGATGTGATAGAGAATGACAAACAGACTCAGGGTAACAAAAATCTTTGTTATGGAGACATAATCAATTACATCCATTTTTAAACTAGGCCCTATCTCCTGAAAGTTTTATTGGATACCAATAGCTTCACGACTCATGAACAAACCACATGGCATGGTCTTTTGGAGCTATTTAATATCCAAATTATATTACTTCTAAATAGTTAAAGATTAGCATTTCTGGTGAACCCAAGGCAGAGCACTCATAACTATTGTTTGGTTTCTAACACACTTAAGGGTTAATAATCATTCTTTCTCTCTTAATTATTGTTTGTATTAGAGTATGTTACAGTGCAGGTATTTTTCCCACATTGGTTTAATTAAACTTGTATTCTACCACTAAGGCTGTCTACAGCAGCTTTATGCTCTGTACTCCATTGTCTCCATATGCACTGATAACCTTCCTGTTTTTAAAACAATCTGGTTTAGTCAAAGGAAAAGGCTAAACCAGAAGTGGCAGCTCTCTTGTTTATAGACCTATTGTCTTTATGCAAATGAGAAAATAATGATGGCCTATTGGGAACAGATATTTTTCCTGCTATACACTTTCCTATCTATCTGTCTATCTATCATCTATCTATCTATCTATCTATCTATCTATCTATCTATCTGTCTGTCTATACTTTTCACTCATAGAAGCACAATTTTGTCATGAATCTAAAGCAGGGAATGAAAATTTCTGTTTGTTGAAGTTGGTCTTACAAGATTAGGGAAATACCTTAACACATTTTGATACTGATGAGGAAAAATGACAGATGCAGTTCCTTCAGTAGATTAGCATTGCACTAATGTGAAGAATCTCCATTTCTACGTGATTAATATTTTAAAACCAGAAACTCTATGAGTGCTATATTTTTACAAAATGAGAAGTGCTTTGCTGACCTTAAGTTGTTTTTCTGTTTTCCAAGTATTTTATTTAGTAAAAATTGTTTTCCTATTAAAAACATTGTGCACAAAATGCAATATTTATTTCTTGAGAAGATAAAAATAAAAGGGGATTTATAGGGGATGATGACTTCTAGACAACTCTACGCAATTTTCTTCAGAAGCAACATGTTTCTTGACTGCACTATACCTAGTAGAACAGAAACGTGACTGAGGTATATATATATATATATATATATATATATATATATATATATATATATAATAAAGGGACCTCACAGTTCCAAAAAAAAGTGCAAAAGACTTGTGGCCATTATTCCTTTTTTTCATGCCCTTCACTGTTTGTGTGGCAGGAAGTAATTCTGGTTCATCTGTGCAGCAGGAGCACAGAAAGAACCACCAGAGAAATAAAGGGTTGAGAGTTACACTTTCCAGATTTAGAAGTCCAAATGGAATTCTGGTAATTCAGTCTTTGCTTACTCATTTTTTGTTGTTGTTGTTGCTGTTTTTGTTTGTTTTGTTTTTAATAAAGAAATTGTAAGCTAGGAAAATAATGAAAAACACGAAGAAAATCTTAAATTTACTCTAAATGTTCTAGATCTTGTTTTAGCAGAGAAGCAAGCAAAATGTGTTTCAGGGTTCAAAGAGGCATTTATTGTTCTTCTAGGAGACAACAAAGCAAAACAAAAACAAAAAATCTTGGGCATTTTATGTTCCAAACACAACAGACTTTCAATATAGGGCATAAAACTGCATTTCCGTTACAAAAGGAATGAACCAAAATATCTGGTAACCAAGAATTCTGACAGTTACACAGGGAAAACGAAGAACTTCATTATGAGTAAAAACATGCAAGGGCTGGTGGTCAAGGCCTTGAGAAAGAGCTTCCCCTGAGGCCTTTCCCCTCCCTGCTCACTAGCTGAAAGCACAGCACAGGCCAATGACAGCACCAGGTATTTAGTATATTTGTTTTCCCAGAAGTCTTCTTCTGTGACAAAACATAAGAATTTGCTTTTCATAGAATAAATCCAAACTCTAACTTGCCACATTTGCTCTGAGGAAACTACTCAGGTTTCCAATTATTTCAACAGGAAAGTTGTGTGTCAGCTATCAGTATTCCTGTAGCACCCTCCTCTTTGACAAGGAAGTTGTTTCACAAACAAGCATAGCTGAAAAAAAAAAAAAAAGGATATATTCATTGAATGCCTGTGATGCTGTTAGCGCTGTGGTGGCTAGCCTATTTTCTATTATACTGTGTTCAAAATTTAAAAACCAAAGCCAAAATCAAAAAACACTTTTATCCAACTCGCTTCTAGATTACCTTTCTGATTTGTGGCATTATATAGCTGCTGAAAAGATTAACATATTCATTTTTATAAGTTATTTTAAAGCAAACATTCTACCCTACAATAAAGCACTAACATTCATTGAACCCATACTCTATTTATCATATACTACTTAGTAATAGATATGTCAGAATGCTAACCTGAGAAAACAATGTTAGGCAAAATTAAAAAACTGGAAAACTTATGTAATAAGGTTTGTCTTTATTATTTGAAAATAAAAATTAGGAAGATGGTGTTTTTCTTTATTTATTCTGACTGCAATTTCTCAATAACTCACCTAAATTAAGTGGTATGGTATACCATAGGATAGTATAAGTAACATGTAAATAAATAAGAGCTATCATAAAAAGGCAGAAGAATTTTGGATTGCTTCAAATTCATTGTTATTAAGAGTACATATAAATGTAAGCAGGTTTCAAAATGCAATTTATAAAGTCTGACTGTCCGTGTGATCAAGTGAATTATATCATTTGGTGGAAAGAGTTATTATCTTAATACTGTACTATATTTCTAATGTTAACTGAACATTGGAAGATTTTCCATTGCATTCACTGAAATATGCCACAGATTGAGATACCAATGGCTACTTATATTTAAACAACAGATGGAATGTTGGGAGTGTAACCACATTTGGGCATTCCTGTCTTCATATGCCAGTGATAGTATTTATTTATATAAAAAATGAAAACAAAATCATCTGGTAAGCTCCTTGCACATACCACCAGTAATCAATATTATCACCATGATGGTCTGTTAGGTCAGGAAAAAAGAGCTAGGTATGTCTTTATACCATGTATCAATCAAATCCAAGGCAGAATAACTTCTTTCTTAATATACCACCTTAGTCAAACAAGCAAACATGTATTTAACCAACTGCTATTATTTTGCTAGCAGATGTATAACATACTAAGTAAATTTTCTCATTTTAAAGAAGTAGAAAATGCATCTTCACTGAAATCTAATGTAGAAGTTCAACTGTTTGGTCTCTAATGTGTACTCACAATGTCTATGCTTTGACATTCTTTAAAAAAGATAGTAAAAGAATTGCACATCATCATTCACTAGGTTCTGGAATCCAGATGCAGACCAGATATTACCTTGACTTCTCATTTTGTTGAAAGAATCTAACATATGAACTACTATGATAACATATTTCAGCAGATTATAATGTAACCTTAGGTATTAGGATTGAATAAATGTTAAGAAATGAGAAAGAACATACAAGTGTTACATTCCTCAATGTCTCAGATGTGAGCAGAAAATAGTTAAGCTAAAGAAAGTTGTGTCTTCAAGATATGGAGAAGGAGGTGTCTTCAATTTTCTCAGTTTATTTTCAAGTCAATTTTGAGAACATAAATCTATTTTTAGTCATTTAAATCCCAAACTGTTGGTTTACTTGTCTCTCAATTGCTCCATATATGCAAATAAGTAGCATATGAATTTTCTTGCTTTTACAGCACAACTAACACTTTCCAAAAATCCAGAGAACATCGCAGCAAAGAACTATAAGTATCCAGGTCCTCACTTTAAGGTTCACTCCCAAGAAATAAGCCCACTATTCAAAATACCAGCAACAGCCAACACAATTGAAGCAGTTAACATTATTGAGCATGTACTGTGTATTAGGCATTGAAAATTCCTGTTTATTACACATTGTACTTATTTTTCAGAATTTATAAGGAGAAGCCGTAGACCAAACAAGGAGGTTTTTCAAAAGCATGTTCAAATTCACAGAGCTAATAAGTATCAGGTCCATAATTTGATTCCAGGCTGGCCCATCACACTTAAAAACAATTTATTTAAAGTTCCTAATTCTTTCTTGAACAGAACATTCATGTATGTGCACACCAATATATCTTAATTTACCCAACTGAGTTCCCTAGTTAGGGAAACAGGGACTGTATTTGACATGAACTCAATGGCTGGCTCTTTGGCCTCCCCCTGCCCTGAGAGAGCAGCAGCCTTGCTAGGCCACAGAGGAGGACATTGCAGCCAGTCCTGAAGAGACCTGATAAGTTAGGATCAGATGGAAGGGGAGGAGGACCTCCCCCATCAGTGGACTTAGAGAGGGGCAGGGAGGAGATGAAGAAGGGAGGGCAGGATTGGGAGGGACTGAGGGAGGGGGCTACAGCTGGGATATAAAGTGAATAAACTGTAACTAATATAAAAAATTTAATTAAAAAAGAAAGTAAAGAGAAGACAAATGGCTCTACTTTATACATGGACTGAATTTTAAGAGGTTATGTACAAGTCAATGATTTGGATCTTACTTCTTCCTCCTGGCAATCCAGATGAGATGCTTGTCCAAGTGACAATGTTTAATATGTTTCAGATCTAAGAAAATGACACCTGTAAGACTGTGCTAATGACATTCTCAGCTTTGTCTAACAAACCTCCCAGTGTTGCTCTGAGCAAACAGGAAGACTTTGTAGCCAATCATGATAAGACCTGATAGGCTAGTGTCAGATAGAAGGGAAGGAAGACCTCACTATCAGTGGACTAGGGGAGAAGCATAGGGGGAGAAGAGGGAGGGTGGGACTGGGAGGAGATGAGGGAAGGGGCTACAGATGGGCTACAAAGTGAATAATAATAAAAAATGAATTCAGAAATCCTCCAGGAATGTTGATGAAACTGAAATTACTTTTCTCTTTCATCCTTTCATGGCTAAACAATGGTAGAAGAGTCTTCCACAAGCCACCAGTGATGATGTTTTGGGAAGGGTCTCTTTCACAAACTGTTAAAAAAATAGATCTATCAAGATGAAAGACAAGGTGAGGAAAAGGTTAAAAGTCTGTGCATTTGAATCAGATAAACATAAGTGATAACTTGCTCAATTTTAAACTGTTTAAAATTGGATTTGACACATTTAATTATATATTGTTGAAAGCAATCATGAAATACTTTTCAGGAAATATAGAATACACATTAACAACTTTTGATATTTTTCCATTTCAAATGCTTATTATTATTTGGTTGGTGATTTTAGAACTTTTAACTTGTATTATTAGTAGTTATTGTAGTAATGGTATGTCTGTGTGTGTGTTTGTTCACATTAATGAGAACATGAGCACGCTCATGTCTGTATTTCACCATATGTACAAATACTCATGTGGAATCCAGAGTTCAGTGCATGTGTCTTCTTCAGTATTTCTTTTACTTACTGTTTTGTTTGTTTTTGATGTTGTTTTGAATTTATTAATTTTTTAATGATTAGTTTAATCACATTGTATCCAAGCTGTAGCTCCCTTCCTCCTCCTCTCCCAATCCCACTCTTCTTCCCTCATCTCCTCCCATGCCCCCTCTCCCAGTCCACTGATAAGGGAGGTCCTCCTCCCCTTCCCTCTGACCCTATCCTATCGGATCTCATCAGGACTGGCTGCAATGTCTTCCTCTGTGGCCTGCTAAGGCTGTTCCCTCTTAGAGAAAGGTGATCAAAGAGCAGGCCAATCAGTTCATGTCAGAGACAGTCCCTGTCCCCATTACTAGGAAAACCACTTGGAGACTGAGCTGCCATAGGCTACATCTGTGCAGGGGTTCTAGGTTATCTCCATGCATGGTCCTTGGTTGGACTATCAGTCTCCAGAAAAAAACACCTGTGCCCAGATTTTTTGGTTTTGTTGCTCTCCTTGTGGAGCTCCTGTCCCCTTCAGGTCTTTCATCTCCCCCTTCTTTCATAAGATATCCTGCACTCTGCCCAAAGTTTGGCTGTGGAGAAGAGCCTTGAACTCATTGGCACAGGAGACAACTTCCTGAACAGAACACCAACAGCACAGACTCTAATATCAACAATCAAAGGGGACCTCATGAAACTGAAAAGCGTCTGTAAAGCAAAGGACACTGTCATCAGAACAAAATGACAGCCTCCAGACTGGGAAAGGATCTTCACCAACCCTCTATCTAACAGAGGGCTAATATTCAGAATATATATATATATATATATATATATATATATATATATATATATAAAAACTCATGAATTAAAAAGGAAACAAATCATGTATTCCAATGAAAAACTGGGGTACAGCCAAACAGAGAATTTTCTTTTTTTTTTTTTTTTCAGTTCTTAACATTTTTTTTTTTCAATGCAGTTTATTCAGGAACCTTGAACAATCATCTGACCCTGGGGAAAGCCAGCCCACAGCTTAAATAGCCTCTGGGTAGCCAACCCAGGCGTGCCACGTGGGCAAAGAAACACTTAATGAAATGCTCAAGTCCTTAGTTATCAGGGAAATGTAAATCAAAACAACCCTGAGATTTCACCTTACAACCATCAAAATTGCTAAGATCAAAAACTCAAGTGATAACAGATGCTGGGGAGGATGTGGAGAAAGTAGAACTCGCTTCCATTGCTGATGGGAATGTAAAGTTGTACAACCACTTTGGAAATTGATCTGGTACTTTCTCTGACAATTAGGAATAGTGCTAACTCAAGATTCAGCTATACCACTGCTAGGCATAGTTGCAAAATATGCTCAGGAACACAACAAGGACATTTGCTCAACCATGTTCATAGCAGCTTTATTCATAATAGGCAGAAGCTGGAAACAACCCAAATGTCCCTCAACTGAGGAATAGATACAGAAATTGTGGTACATTTACACAATGGACTACTACTGAGCAATTAAAAACAAGGAAATTGGGAAATTTTCAGGCAAATGGTGGGAACTAGAAAAGATCATCCTCAGTGAGGTAACCCAGAAGCAGAAAGACACACATGGTATATACTCACTCATAAGTGGATATTAGACATATAATATAGGATAATCATACTAAAATCTGTACACCTAAAGAAGCAAAGCAAGAAGGAGGACCTAAGTAAGATGATCAATCCTCACTCAGAAAGGCAAACGGGATGGACATTGGAAGAGGGAGAAAACAGGGAACAGGACAGGAGCCTACCACAGAGGGCCTCTGAAAGGCTCTACCCTGAAGGCCATTGAAGCAGATGCTGAGACTCTATCTTACTTTTGCACACAGGGCATTTGCTGAACCTGGAGCTCGCAGACTCAGCTACACCCACTGGTTAGCAAACCTCAGGAATCTCCCTGCCTTTCTAGACCTCATATTACCATGACTACGATTTTCTTTTGCTTTTATATGTCTGCTATGGATCGAAACCCAGGCCACAGTGCTTGTGTGCTAAATTAGAAACAGAAATAAACTGAAAAGCACAGTTCAAACACACACACACACATATGCAAACACACACAAACACACACATATGCAAACACACACACGCATACACAAACACACACACATACACAAACACACACACATACACACACATACACAAACACACATATACAAACACACACACATACACAAACACACACATACACACAAACACACACAAATACACACACACATACACACATATATACACAAACACACACACATATACAAACACATACACATACACACATACATACATACACAAACACACACGCACACATACACACACACAAACACACACACAAACACACACACAAACATACACACACACACACTGACTTGGCCATTTTTGCCTTTTGGATTTTTCAAGGTCCCCGACCCTAAACTAGTTTCTTTATTGAGAAGAACTGCTTTCTTGGTATCAATGTGGTATAACACTGATATTTAATATTCTGGTAATGCAAACCAACATTTGCTTGATTCCTGAACTCTTCTGAAAATTTCTGAGATATAAAACTAATATCTTCAGCTAACACAAATGAAGATAACAAAGGAAAAAGAAGTGACTATTAGAGGTTTATATCAGGTTGCCACACAGGACAATAAGCAACTGCAAAGCATGCCTGTATAAATTTGGAACATGAATAAGATGTAATATTTTTGTTAATGGACCACAAATAGTGTAGGAACATACTTATATTGAGAGCATATTCAGAGGTTGTTCAAATGATGTATTGGACTCTGTAGCCTCTTTTTACATACTAAATCTCGATGTCTTGGTTTTCTATGTGAGTGACACAGGTATATCAAGCTTCACTGTCTCTACTTCATAGAACATTACGTTGACATATTTTTCTGCTCCAGAAGACTACCTGGGGAAGCCTCTCTGCCATCCGACAACTAAAAGAGTAACTTCTGCCTGTAAACAAGTGTTTTCCCCCATTAACTATTTCAGTCACCTTTTTCTTATTTGCTTAATGAATAAATTTCTTATTTTCTTTTCTAACGTAGTAGAAGAGATTAGAAAGATCACTTTTCAAAAACGTACAACATTATTTTTATGAAGTTTGGACATTAAAATTCAGTTCGAATGACTAGCCACTTCCCCAGCCCTAACCACTGCTAAGGTTGAGAACAAATTCATTTCTCTTCCATCCAACAATGGGAACACATGGAACCTCTCACACTAGTCTTTGCTCCTTTGGGAGCTCACATAAGACATTTTCCCTTGATCCATAATAAGAACATATGGGAAACCTTCTGGTTTATTTTTGTTATCCTCTAGACAGCTTTTTCTTCTCGTGTTCACATAGCAGATGACATATAGAATCTGTCCGTCTGGGGGCAAAATCCTGCCTTCTGCCCCAAACCACTCAATGCATTCAGATTACAACTAAACCCCAACACTTCAAGAAATCAGGGCCAATTGTGACAACAGAATGCTCTTAGGCATCCAACTTATACTATGACCATTTTAATTAATGCAAAAAGCCAGACTCATGAGTTTCTTAGTACCACAGTAACAAAGCGCCACAGATGGGTGTCTTTAATCACGAAAACTTATTCACATACAGTTCTGAATAGTTCTTAAATGAGTAAGGCTGAGATCAAATTATCTTTGGGGCTTATTCCTTCTGAGGGCCACAAGAAAAAGATTTATTATAGGCCTTTCTTCTTGACTTGAAGTTGGTAGCCTGAGTCTCGTGTTAATATGTTTTTCATGTGTGAATGGCTATACACAAAACGCATATTTCTTTGAGACACTGGTAATTTTGGATTTGTGACCACCACAATAAACTCATTTACCTTTAATTTTTTTTTCTTTTAAGACCATTATTACAAAAACATTAACATCTTGATGTACTGATGTTTAGGATGTCAGCGTTTGCAGTTTTTGATATATAGCACAAGTCAATTCACACATCTAATAACATGAAACAAAAATCCTCTATTCTATTTTCCTTTTCTTTTTATTATTTGAGAATTCCATACCTGCATGTATAGTGTGTTTTGATCAGGCCTTTCATCCAATTTCTCCCCATCCTCTATACTGTTATTATTTCTGAATTTCATGTTATTTTTTTAAATAAACACTGAGCCCCCTGGCTGTAGGTCCAGCTATTGGACCATAGGTAAACTTTTGGTCCAGGGGCCTTTTCATTTAAGAAAATGGGCTCTTTCTGTTCTAGTATCCATCTTCAGCTATGCGTAGGATATTATGACCACCTTCCTTTTCCACGCAGGATTTTGTTTGGTTTGATCTTATACATATCTTGTACATGTTGTCATAACAGGTGTTAGTCCTTTTATGACTGCACTCTTGTGTTCAGAAAACACTGATTTGCTATAGTCATCTACTGTCTCTGTCTCTCAGTCTTTCTATTCTCCTTTCTCCTTTTAGATTTTTTGATCTCTGAGTCTTAGAATTGTGTGTGTGTGTGTGTGTGATTTAGATATTCCATTTAGAGTTGAGAACATCATCGTCTTTTGTTCTCTGTATTTTGATAACCGTGGATGTCTGTGTTAATAACCACCAACTGAACAAAGAGTATTTTCTGACAGGAGTTGGATGCCTCACTCTTTGGATGGCATTGTTATAACTCATTGAGTAGTTGGTTTAATACTGTATCCACTTTGTACTATAGTAGTGATAAATTCTCTCTTAGGGCTTTTAATCCTTCTAGCTACATTTAGCTTGGTTAAAGGTGCAGGCTATCAAGTTTATCTTGTGGAGTAGCCTCCAGCCCCAATCAGATGGTGGTTGGTTACTTAAGTAACATTCATGCTATTTTAGCACCAGTGGACATATCTTGCTAGGTCAGTTGTTATTGTTGCTCAAATGATTCACAGCTGTGTAAGAGTGATGGTTACTTTTCTCACCCACTACTGTGCAGAACACATTTCAGCACCCCTTCCCCTCCCCCCCAAAAAAAACCCAATTCCATAAGGATAGAGGAACTAGGTGACAGCCTGCTTTATTTCTCAGCATTCCATGACTCAGAGATGTTATGTTTCATTAATAATATCTGATGGGGAGGGGCGGAGCCAAGATGGCGACTAGCACACACAGTTTCTGAGCGGTGGGATACCTGATCTTCTGAGTTGGAGAATGGAAGGACCCCCAACCCAGGAAAACCACAGCGAGGCTTTCTGAACACCAGAGAACATCGCAGGAGGTGAAAACTTTGGCCTCCGGTCACCCGGAGACTTGCTTGGGGAGGGAGAGAAAAGATCCTTTGTTCTTGCTGCACTCCCTTCCCCCAGACCTCCTTCCTCCTCGGCACAGCGGCACAGCGGACTCATCTTTCTCAGCGCAGACCTAACTGCCTGGGGTATACAACCGCTGAGACAGAGCCCCAACCACTTTAGCGGCAGACAAAAGCCAGCAGTACGTACCCCGGAGTCCCAGATTCGCGCAGCGGCTGCACCACCCTCCCAGGGCGCGAATCTGCTAGACACCATACTAGCTCCGCAGGATCGCCATCACTGACGGTACGACCCACCCAATCCCACAGTGACAGAGAATACGCTATATACTCACCGAAACCAGGCAGAAACGTCATACAACCTGGACACACCAGGCACTGGGCCTCCCAAGCTTGGAGAGCACAACGAAGAGATCCCAGGACTTCCCAGAAAGCATTGGGACTAGCAAGCCAGTCTCCAGTTACAGCAGGACGTGGCAGCGGAGCAGTACTGAACTGGCGGGGCACCACAGCCCTCCAGTTTAAGACTAACCAGGGCCAAACCAGAGAACAGAGAGCCTGATTACCCCATCCCTGCTGAAGTGACCACCCTGAAAGCTCCAGCTGCAGCAAGACCTCAGAACCTGGCAGTGACAGCAGCACAGAACTGGCGGAACACATCAAAGAAGCAGGGCCAAACCAGAGAGCAGAGAGCCCCGGATACCACGATCTCGGCCAAGAGACCTGCCTGTACAGCTAGTCCTCAGCACACGCTGAGAGTGCTCAGCTTCCTGAAGAACTCTCCAGACACCAGAGAGAGACAGCACCAGTCTGATCTGCAGAATCCAAAAACAAACAGGGAAGGTGTCAGATAAGCCAATGGCCAGAGGTAGGCGAAAGAACACTTCCAACATAAATCAGGACATCATGACTTCACCAGCAAACCCCAAAATCGATGGATACACCAATTCAGCAGAAGCACAGGAAAATGATTTTAAAGCCATGCTTGCCCAATTATTTGAGGCTCATAAGGAGGAAATGAACAAGTCTTTCAAAGAGATGGCCAGTCAATTGGAGGCAAAGAAAGAAGAAATAGACAATATCCTTAAAGAAACACAGGCAAACATAGCCAAACAAATAGATACACAATAGAGAAAAAATTAGTGGCATATAAGAAGGAAATGAAAAAAGAAATAGAGGCCATTGTAGAGAGACAGGAATCCAAATTCAAACACATGAAAGAAATGGTGCAAGGCATGAAAACAGAATTAGAATCAATAAAGAAAACACAAAATGAGAAAACCCTTGAGCTGGAGAACTTGGAGAAAAGATCAGGAACCACAAAAGTAAGCATCACCAACAGAATACAAGAGATGGAAGAGAGAATCTCTGGAGCTGAAGACACACTGGCAGAAATGGATACTTCTCTCAAAGAAAAAGTAAAATCAGAAAAGTTCCAATCACAAAATATCCAAGAAATCAAGGATGCTATGAAAAGACAAAATCTAAGAATAATAGGAATTCACGAAAAAGAAGACTCCAGACTCCAAGGTCCAGAAAATATTTTCAAGAAAATCATAGAAGAAAATTTTCCCAACTTAAAGAAAGAGATGTCCATAAATATACAAGAGGCCTACAGAACTCCAAATAGACTAGACCAGAAAAGAAACACATCACGTCACATCATAGTCAAAACACTAAATCTACAGAACAAAGAAAAGATATTAAAAGCAGCAAGGGAAAAAGGCCAAGTAACATATGAAGGTAGACCTATCAGAATCATGCCGGACTTCTCATCAGAAACTATGAAAGCCAGAAGGGCCTGGGCAAGTATCATGGAGACTCTAAGAGATCACAAATGTCAACCCAGACTACTATACCCTGCAAAGCTTTCAATCAACATAGATGGAGAAAACAAAATATTCCATGACAAAACTAAATTTATACAATATCTACACAGCAAACCATCCCTACAGAAGATACTAGAAGGAAAACTCCAATCCAATGAAAACAAATTCACCCAAGAAAACAGGGCATACAGATAATGTCCCAACAAAAATGAAAAGAAAACAAGCAATGAATCAGGGTTAGATCATCGACTCCATTACAAAAGGAACTAACATGCATTGGTCACTATTATCTATCAATATCAATGGACTCAACTCACCAATAAAAAGACACAGGCTAACAGAATGGTTAAGGAAACAGGATCCAACATTCTGTTGCATCCAAGAAACACACCTATGCAACAAAGACAAACACTACCTCAGAGTAAAGGGCTGGAAAAATGTTTTTCAAGCAAACGGTTCCAGAAAACAAGCTGGAGTAGCCATCCTAATATCTAATAAAATAGACTTTCAACCCAAGTTAATCAAAAAAGATAAGGAGGGCCACTATATTCTCATCAAAGGAAAAATCCACCAAGAGGACATCACAATCTTGAATATCTATGCCCCAAATACAAGAGCACCGACATTCATAAATGAAACATTATTAAAGCTTAAATCATACATTGATCCTAATACCTTAATAGTGGGAGACTTCAACACTCCACTCTTACCAAGGGACAGATCAACTAGACAGACACCAAATAGGGAAATAAAAGCACTCACAGAATCCCTAAATCAAATGGACCTAATAGACGTCTACAGATCATTTCACCCAAACTCAAAAGAGTACACCTTCTTTTCAGCACCCCATGGAACCTTTTCCAAAATAGACCATATAGTGGGCCACAAAGCAAGCCTCAACAGATACAAAAGGATTGAAATAATCCCTTGTATACTATCTGACCACCATGGACTAAAGCTCGTCCTCAACAACAACAGAAACAACAAAAAGCCGACATGCACATGGAAACTAAACAACTTACTACTCAATGACAGCTGGGTTAAGGAAGAAATAAAGAAAGAAATTAAAGACTTCCTAGAATTCAATGAAAAGGAAGGTACAACATACCCAAATTTATGGGACACACTGAAAGCAGTGCTCAGAGGAAAATTTATAGCACTAAGTGCCTGCAAGAAGAAATTCGTAACATCACATACAAACAACTTAATGGCCCAACTGAAAACCCTAGAACAAAAAGAAGCAGATACACCCAAAAGGAGCAGACGGCTGGAAATAATCAAACTAAGGGCTGAAATCAATCAACTAGAAACAAATAAAACTATCCAAAGAATCAATGAAACAAAAAGCTGGTTCTTTGAGAAAATCAACAAGATAGACAAACCCTTAGCCAAACTAACTAAAAAGCAGAGAGAAACTATCCAGATCAGCAAAATCAGAAATGAAAATGGGGACATAACCACAGACATTGAGGAAATCCAAACAATTATTAGGTCATACTACAAAAGCCTATATGCCACAAAATTTGAGAATCTAAATGAAATGGATAATTTTCTTGAAAGATTCCATCTACCAAAACTAAGTCAAGATCAGGTAGAAAGACTGAATAGCCCTATATCTCCCAAGGAAATCGAAGCAGTCATTAACAGTCTCCCCTCCAAAAAAAGCCCTGGACCAGATGGCTTCAGCGCAGAATTCTACAAGACCTTCAAAGAAGTGCTAACTCCAATTCTCCTCAAGCTATTCCACAAAATAGAAACAGAAGGAACACTACCAAACTCATTCTACGAAGCCACAGTCACCTTAATACCTAAACCACACAAAGACCCAACAAAAAAAGAGAACTTCAGGCCTATCTCTCTTATGAACATTGACGCAAAAATACTCAATAAAATACTTGCAAACCAAATCCAAGAACACATCAAAGATATCATCCACCATGACCAAGTAGGCTTCATCCCAGGCATGCAAGGGTGGTTCAACATACGGAAATCCATCAATGTAATCCACTACATAAACAAACTGAAGGAGAAAAACCACATGATCATCTCCTTAGACGCCGAAAAAGCATTTGACAAAGTCCAACACCCATTCATGTTTAAAGTCTTGGAGAGATCAGGGATACAAGGCACATACCTAAACATAGTAAAGGCAATATATAGCAAGCCTATAGCTAACATCAAACTCAATGGAGAGAAACTTAAATCAATCCCACTGAAATCAGGGACAAGACAAGGCTGTCCATTGTCCCCATATCTCTTCAACATAGTACTTGAAGTCCTAGCCAGAGCAATAAGACAACTAAAGGAGATCAAGGGGATACAAATCGGAAAGGAAGAGGTCAAAGTGTCACTATTTGCAGATGATATGATAGTATACATGAGCGACCCCAAAAATTCAACCAGAGAACTCCTTCAGCTGATAAACACCTTCAGCAAAGTGGCAGGATACAAAATCAACTCAAAAAAATCAGAAGCCCTCCTATATACCAAAGACAAAAAGGCTGAGAAAGAAATTAGGGAAACAACACCCTTCACAATAGCCACTAATAACATAAAGTACCTTGGTGTGACCCTAACCAAGCAAGTGAAAGACCTGTTTGAGAAAAACTTCAAGTCTCTGAAGAAAGAAATTGAAGAAGATATCAGAAGATGGAAAGATCTCCCGTGCTCATGGATTGGTAGGATTAACATTGTGAAAATGGCCATACTGCCAAAAGCAATCTACAGATTCAATGCAATTCCCATCAAAATACCAACTCAATTCTTTACAGACCTTGAAAAAAAGATTCTCAGCTTCATATGGAGAAACAAAAAACCCAGAATCTCCAAAACGATCCTGTACAACAACAGATCATCTGGAGGTATCTCCATTCCTGATCTCAAGCTGTACTACAGGGCAACAGTAATAAAAACTGCATGGTACTGGCATAGAAACAGAAAGGAGGATCAATGGAACCGCATAGAAGACCCAGAAATAAATCCACACACCAATGAATACTCGATATTCGACAAAGAAGCCAATTCCATTCAATGGAAAAAAGACAGCATCTTCAACAAATGGTGCTGGACCAACTGGATGTCTACATGCAGAAAAATGAAAATAGATCCATATTTATCACCCTGCACAAAACTAAAGTCAAAGTGGATCAAGGACCTCAACATAAAACCAGATACCCTAAATCAATTGGAAAAAAAAGTGGGGAACAGCCTAGAACTCATTGGCACAGGAGACAACTTCCTGAACAGAACACCAACAGCACAGGCTCTAAGAGCAACAATCAATAAATGGGACCTCATGAAACTGAAAAGTTTCTGTAAAGCAAAGGATACCGTCATCAAAACAAAACGACTGCCTACAGATTGGGAAAGAATCTTCACTAACCCTTTATCTGACAGAGGACTAATATCCAGTATATACAAAGAACTAAAGAAGCTGAAAAGCAGCAAACCAAGTAATCCACTTAAAAAATGGGGAACAGAGCTAAACAGAGAATTCTCGACAGAGGAATATCGAATGGCAGAAAAACACTTAAAGAAATGCTCATCCTCATTAGCCATCAGGGAAATGCAAATCAAAACGACCCTGAGATATCACCTTACACCCATCAGAATGGCCAAGATGAAAAACTCAAGCGATAACACATGCTGGAGAGGTTGTGGAGAAAGGGGAACCCTGCTCCACTGCTGGTGGGAATGTAAACTGGTACAACCACTCTGGAAAGCTATCTGGCGCTTTCTAAACAAATAGGAATAGTGCTTCCTCCAGACCCAGCTATACCACTGCTAGATATATACCCAAAGTTTGTTCAAGTACACAAAAAGGACACTTACTCAACCATGTTTATAGCAGCTCTATTTGTAATAGCCAGAACCTGGAAACAACCCAGATGTCCATCAACGGTGGAATGGGTACAGAAATTGTGGTATTTTTATACAATGGAATACTACTCAGCAATCAAAAAGGAGGAAATCATGAAATTTGCAGGCAAATGGTGGGATCTAGAAAAGATCATTCTGAGTGAGGTATCTCAGAAGCAGAAAGATAAACATGGGATATACTCACTTATATAGACCTATAAGATATGATAAACATAATGAAATCTATACACCTAAAAAAGATAATCAATTGAGCGGACATGGGGTAAGATGATCAATCCTCATTTAGAAAGACAGATGGGATGTGCATTGAACGTATGACAGGAGTCTACTGAGCGCATCTGAAAGACTCTAACTAGCAGTGTTTTCAAAGCAAAAAGATTTCATGACCAAACCTTTGGCAGAGTACAGGGAATCATAAGAAAGAAGGGGAGTTAGTCTGATGGGGAAAGGATAGGAGCTCCACAAGGACCAAATATATCTGGGCACAGGGTCTTTTCTGAGACTGACATTCAATCAAGGACCATGTATGGATATAACCTAGACCCTCCACTCAGATGTAGCCTGTGGTAGCTCAGTAACCAATTGGTTTCCCAAAGTGAGGGGAACAGGGACTATTTCTAACAGGAACTCGATGACTGGCTCTTTGGTCTCCCCACCCCCGAAGGGAGGAGCAGTCCTGTTAGGCCACAGAGGAGGGCTTTGCAGCCAGTCCTGAAGATACCTGATAAAACAGGATCAGATGAATGGGGAGGAGGTCCCCCCCATCAGTGGACTTGGAAAGGGGCACGGTGGAGATGAGGGAGGGAGGGAGGGAGGGACTGGGAGGGAATGAGGGATCGGGACACGGCTGGGATACAGAGTTAATAAAATGTAACTGATAAAAAAAAATAATATCTGATGGGCAAGAACCTATATTTGGCACTGGAATTTTATGATTGTCTATTGTACCTAGGACAGGCACTGTCTTCCTCTTACAGGGTAACTCCACCTAAACTCTTCATATCTGTTTGTGTATGTATTTCAGAAAATTCTTCAGAAGTTGGCTTCCAGATGACTTTTTCCAAATATCTTTATTATTAGTTATCTATCCCCACGGGGACTATCCTATTTTTCTCCCTCTTAATCTTCTTTCACATTAGTCCATCATTAGGAGAGAGTAATAGAGTCATAGAACACTGAGAAAGAAGCCTGACAGTCACTTGGGACTTCCATACTTACTAAACTGACTTGAGGCTGTTGAAATGCGTTCTACACACTAGATGGGAAGCAAAGTAATCATCAGTTTTATGCAGCTGTGAACACTTTGAACTACAATAACAAGTGTCCTGGCAAGATATGTCCACTGGTGTAAAAACTGCATGAATGTCATGGAAGTAATCAACCACCTTCTGATTGGATTTGAGGACTACTCAAATTATGTTAGTCCACACCCATTATACCTCCTGCATTCTATCTCCCCTCATCTTAAGGCCTGCCTTGTCCCCTTATGAGTTTCCTGACTTCTATTGGTGTTCTACTTTAAATACGTATACTTAAGGATTTAAAGCTAGGTTACAAATGTTAGATAGGACATACAGCATTCGTCTTTCTGAGTCTGGGTTCATTTCACAGTATAATTGTCTCCAATTTTATCTATTCATCTTTTCATTTTTAAGTAGCTGAATAACATATCATTTTGAACATGTACCACATTTTTCTTATTTATTCTTTAGTTGAAAGATATACACAAATCTTTAGGAACAGTATCTATCTATATTTATCTATCTATCTATCTATCTATCTATCTATCTATCTATCTATCTATCTATCTACACACACACACACACACATATTTATATAGCCAGCATTAAGAAACAGCATATCCTGTTTGCCATCATGAATGAGAATTAAGCATTCTCCCTAGGGTCCTCTTTGATGTTTAGCTTCTTTAGGTCTGTAGATATTAGTATGTTTATCCCATACCATACAGTTAATATCCACTTGTAACTGAGAATATACCATGTGTGCCTTTCTGGTTCTGAGTTACTTCACTCAGGATGATCTACTTGCCTGCAAATTTCATGATTTTCTTGTTTTTAATTCCTGAGTAGTATTCCACTATGTAAATGTGCCTCAGTTTATGTACCCATTCTTCAGTTGAGGGATATCTAGGTTGCTTCCACTTTTAGCTATTATGAACAAAGTTGCTACCAACAGAGTTGAGCCAATTATCTTGTTGAACTGTAGGACATCTTTCATGAATATTCCCAGGGGCAGTATAACTGGGTCTTTTTTTTATTTTTATTTTTTATTTTTTTTTCTTATCCCCCCATAAGCCCCTCCCTCCTCCCCTCCCAATCCCACCCTCCCTCCTCCCTCTGCTTGCATGCCACTCCCCAAGTCCAGATGGGAGCATACCATAGAGGTCCTCTGAAAGCTTCCACTCAACAGGAGATGAAGCAGATGCAGAGACTCACAGGCAAACTTTGGACAGAGCACAGGAACTCTTATGGAAGAAAGGGGGATAGAAGGACCTGGAGGGGACAGGACCCACACAAGGAGACTAACAAAGAGAAAAAATCTGGGCCCATGGGTATCTGCAGAGACTGATGTACTGACCAAGATTCATGCATAGAGAGGACCTTGAGTCCCTGCTCAAATGTAGTTAGGCAGCTCAGTCTCCATGTGTGTTTCCAGTAAAGGGAGCAGGGACTGCCTCTGACAAGAACTTGGTTGCCATGTGTGTCTCCAGTAAAGGGAGACAGGGCCTTGCCAGGCCACAGAAGGAGATGATCAAGGGAGTACTGATGAGACTTGATGAGCTACAGTCCGATGGCAGGGGAGGAGGACTCCCCATTTCAGTGGACTAGGGAAAGAAGATAGGTGGAAAGAGGGAGTGAGGGTTGGATGGGAGGGGAGGGCCAGGTGAGGGAGAGGACTACAATAGGGATATACAATGAATAAATTGTACCTGATAATGCAGCTACTTCTGATGAGAACTAATAGACTAAGATCAGAAAGAAGGAGAGGAGGACCTCCCCTATCAGTGGACTTGGGGAGGAACATGCATGCAGAAAGGGGGGGAGGGTGGGACCAGGAGGGGAGGAGGAAGGGGCTTATGGGGGATACAAAATGAATAAAGTGTAATTAATAAAAATTAAATAAAAAATTAAAAAATAAAAAAAGAAACAGCATATATTATATTATATATATATTATATTATATAATTATATTAAATTATATATAATAATATTTAGAAACAGTATATATACTCTATATATTATACATATTATATATTTATTTAATATATATGACATGTATTTAGAGTTTATACATACACACACATATATACTGTTTCTCAATGCTGGCTATTGGGAATAGGAGAGCAATGAAAATGGCAAGCAATTATATATGTACTGTGATCTAGAATCCTGTGGGATTTGTCTAAAATAGACTGGATGGTAGTTCTAGTACAAGTTTTTGAGGCACCTCCACCTGAATTTCCACCGTTGTTTCATCAGTTTGCATTCCCACTAAGAACGAATAATTAGTCCTTATTCTTTAGATTAGTATCAACATTTTTTTTCTCATTTTTTTCTCATCTTGGTCTGACTGGGGTAAGACGAAATATCAAATCAAATTTAAATTTAATTTCTCTGAAAGCTAAGGATGATGATTTATAAACAGAAAGCAAAAATAAATAAATAAATAAATAAATGAATAAATAAATAAATAACCTCTCTTACAATCATTTCACCTTCTCTTCCAGACCCAAAAGGGCAGCAGAACATTCAAACTTAGAGCAGTTTGAACAATGCTTATACAAGCTCAAGCCAGACAAAACAGAAGCATGGAAGGGGGAGGGTGAGAATTAAATCCCTTCTTTAACTGATGGGTTCTTGGTAACTGATAACTCTTACAAAGGGCAGAACTAATTTTCCTTTGGGTGTGTGGAGGCTGTTAACACCATCTAACGAATGGCCATGAACCCAATATCATACAAGCAGTATTAATTATACTTAAAGTTTTGAAAACTGAGTAAAGACAGAAAGTTGGTTAGGTATGGAATGAGGGGTAGATTTGGGAAGAGATTTGAGAGGGAACGAATGTGATGAAACACAATTTATTCTCAAAGGATTAATAAAAGTCTTTAAGGATATCTCAGCCATTAGAGAGCTCACTGTCTTGTTTCATACCCTCAATTTTGATTTGGTTGTTTGTTTACTTAATTCTTAGTTTTGTAAATTATTTGCATATTCTGGACACTAACCCTCTGCCATAGGTATAGCTGGCAAAGATTATTTCCTCATGTGTAAGCTTTCATTGAAGCGAGGGTACCCTACCCTGTGCAGAAACCTTTTAGTTTCATGAGGTTTCACTGATAATTTCTGTTCTTAAAGCTTATAAGACCCCAGGGTCCTGCCCAGAAAACTGTGTCCTGTACCATACACCAAAAAACAAAACAAAAGAAAAACAAAAGCAAACAAAACAAAACAAAAACAAACAACAATAAAAAAAAAAAAACCTCACATTTTCTTCTAACAGATTGTGGATATTACAAATTAAAAAAAACAAAACAAAACAAAACAAAAAACCCTTTGACTAAAAAAATACAATAAAATACACCCTCCCAAAAACGAATCTGTCTCTGTCTGTCTGTCTGTCCCTGATTTCTGACTGTGGCTGCAAAGGGAGCAGCTGTCTCAAGCTCCTGCTACTGCCCTTTCCCAGTGATGATTCATTGCTGACTGTATGCTCAGAATATGAGTCAAATTATACTCATCATGCCTATATTTGCTTTTGTCTGATATTTTGTCACAACCACAGGAAATTAATATATTACTGAAAGATTATTTTTCTCCATATATGACTTTATATTGACATATATTTTCTCTTAGCATCTGATAGCTATTATTTTAATTTTTTCAGGTTTTAATTATCAATGACAAGTTTCTCATCTGTCAGCTTGCCAATTTTTTGTAGCAGAGCTCTCATTCATTTTTTTACTTTCTCAAACATTTTTTTGCTTTGGTGATGACTGATGCATTTTCCTGTGACTTCTTGCATTGTAGATCTAAGGATTGTTTTCTTTGAACAATCATTCAAAAACAAAAGAAAACTTTAACTATTTTCTCTTTAAATATGTCCTCTTTTTCTTATTTATTATTATTTTATGTATTATTTGTTTATAAGTATTTATTATTATTTTTTATTATTCTTATTTATCATTTTAATCAGTTTATATCCTTGTAGCCCCTTCCCTTCTCCCCTCCCAGTCCCACCCTCTCTCTCTTTTCCTCCCCCTTTCTTCAGAAAAGGGGAGCTCCCTTTCCCACCCACCCCAGTTCATCAAGGCAGTCTGGCCACTGGAAGTGATCTAAATGCAAGTGAGTCCCTGAAGGATGCAGTCCCCACTTTCCTTACTAGACAACCCACTTGAAGCCTAAGCTGCCCATCTGCTACATCTTTGTAGGGGTTCTAGGTCCAGTTCATTCACAGTTCTTGGTTGATCTTCACAGTCTCAGCAAACCCCTCTGGGCCCTGGTTAGTTGGCTCTGTTGTTTTTCTTGTGGAGCTCCTGTCACTTCGTAGTCCTTTTCTCTTTCCTCCCACTATTCCCCAAGATTCCCTCTTACTTCTTCTTGTAAATGTTATTAGGCATATGATACTTAATTTGTTATTGCCATACTTTCATTTTAGATGATAGGTTTCAAACATATTACAAGTATATTTTTCATATTGACCATTTTCCCTCCCCCCATATATACTCTTGTGTTGTCACCTTTCCCCATCTATCATGTCCCTTATAGCAATTTTACATGTCTATATAAAATCTAGGCTCTCTAAATAAAGGTGTTATTTGTAAGACTAGAGGCTATTTATTTAATATAAAGGTCCGCAATTTTTGTCCATTTCCTTCAAATATTATAATTTTGGTCTTCCTTAGGGTAAACATCCATTAAACTTAAACAAAGGTTTTATAAAATCCATTCTTACCAGAAGTGTTTGCTGAATACATTGTGTTTTCACCAAAACACACAGACACAGAAACATACACACACAAACACACACCCACAGAAACACACATACATAGGGCATATTTGTAGAAAATCAAGTGGCTGTTACTGTGTGGTTTTATTTCTGGTTTTTATTTTGTTCTATTCAAGTTATCTATATTTTCTTATGTTTTTATGTCATAGTAAGACCTTAGATTTTTGTTACTGTGGCTCTGCTGTATAATTTAAGACCATGTGTCACTATATCTCCCACGAGCTGTTGCAATACCTCTAGCCCTCTTCTGTTCAGTATTTCTTTGGCTATTTGATATCTTTGGTTTTCATATAAATTTTAAGACGATATTATTTTATTATGTACTTATTTAGTCATTTATTTTTGTTGTGTTGGTTTATTGTATGAGAATTTCTTGCATGTATACAATGAAATATGACAAATCCACTTCCAATCTCATGTTTCCAATTCAGTTGGATTCCTGTCCAATCTTTAAATTTTCTCTTGCTATCTTTTTTTTATGCTCTTTTTTTGTTGTTTTCTTTTAAGCAGTCACTACATTTTGACTTAGACTGTATTGAACTGTCAATTATTTTTGAAAAAATAGCTACATTGTTTCCAGCTTCTATTGTCTTCATCAATTTATTTCTTCATAGTTTAAAACATTTTATTGTAAAGATCTTTCAAGTCTTTAGGTATATTTCTAGTTTTTTTTCCTGCCACAATGTAATACCTATTATAATATATAATACACAAAATATAAACATATATATTTTCCAAATTCCCCTACTATCATGTGTCTTCTTTGATTATGCACTGCAGTTAATTAGTGCTCCCTGAAGAAACATGAGTGCAGACTGTTGACCTGAGAAAATACAATGAATCAGTTACTCTACCACTCAAGAATAGGATTATCCTAATGCTACAGTCTTTACTTTCCATAACTCCTCCAGCATAGGTATGTTAAATCCTTCTCCCTATCCATGGTAAATATTGATTGGCTAATTCTTGTTTGTGCAGGTCTTGATCAAGTAGCTACTGCTTCAATTAGTTCACAGGTCCAACACTCATGTCATGTTCAGAAGAAAGCATTTTACAGCACTGTGTATTACTATATATATATATATATATATATATATATAGATGGCCATGTATTAATTATTTCCACGTCTTGCTCCACCGTGTACTGAAACTTGTAGAAATGAATCAATTTTCTGAGTTAGAGCTAAGAACTCATCAGTCCCTTGCTTTTAGCACATTGAGCTGTAGCCCACTACAAACAGAAGCATCTCTGAATAGAGCTGAAAGTACCAGTGATTTACAGGTATAAACTTCAATATTTAGAAGGTAGTTTGGCATCGCTTCAACTTAGCCATACAACAGCAATAATTTACCCACTAAAACCTTTGACCTCCATAGACATACACTTTGACCACGTTTACCTTACCAGGTCTGAGTTCTTTCTGTGGGGAAAGCCTCAAATGCAGTCAGAAAGTAGTTACTTCCAAATCCACCATGATCCCTACAACCCCGGACAAACTCTCGCTGGCAGGTGGGCATTGTGACTTTCAGCATTCACTGCCCGGAAACAATGCTTTTGTAATGATGAATATTGATATGCACTGCTATTGTGTTGATATCAATCTGTGATTTAAATACATTACTGTTGTTTTTTTGGGGGGGCATTGTTTTTCTCTTTCTGTAAAAAAGTGGTCCACTAATAGTTGGTGATAGTCTCTTGACAGATTATTCACTCAATCAATAGGAAGTACCTTTTTAATCTCATCTTCCTGATTTAGGTATTAGACCAAATTAATGTAGCTATACTTTTTCCACTTCCTAATTCCAGTTACTTCGAGCTCTCTTTACCAGCCTTTCACCTTTTGGCTGCATTGCCTTTACCAGTTAGACATTTGTCTTGTAGGGAAAATATGGATCAGCCCTGTTTTTAATCCAATCTTTGCTTTTATATTGGCAAACTGATATCATTAACATGCAGAATTATTACTGAAAAGCATGTATAAATTCCTGGATTTTTTATTTTATTGATTTTATAATGATCAGAAGTTTTCTAATCCTATTTTCTTTTTATCCATTGGTCTACTGATGCCTATTGTCTCCTATAACATTGTTGGTGGTGATTAGTCACTTCTTGTGCTGCTCTGTTGAGTTGCTGACAAAAGCAACTCAAGGAAAAGGGGTTTATTTTAGCTAAATATTTGAGGGAACGGTCCATTGTGGTTAGGAAATCAGAGTGGCAAGAACTTGAGGTAAAAACGTTGATCCACAGTCAAGGAACAGAGTGAGATATATGCTCCTGCTCAGTTTCCTGTTCTCCTCATTCAGCACAGCACTAGAGCCATGAGACTGACAAACCATAGCCACAGAGTGAGCTTCCTACCCATGAACCTAACTTAAGATTTATTTTAACCTAATTTATCTTCCACAGACATAACCAGAAGCTTATCAGTAGTGATTTGAAATCCTATCTAGTTTTTAGACAAAATTAAGCCTTATAATTCCACTCCTTGTCAACCTGACACACAAACACACCACTTTTAGCTACAACATTCCATTCTTTGTCATTAAGAGTCATCGCTGACTTCTCATAAAGCAAAGCAGGTTCATTCTAATTTCAGAAGACTCTATGGAGGTCTTTAACAATTTCAACATTGTTTGAAATTCCAAAGTGTCATTTGTCAGTCAACCTCTTAACTGAGATTGCCTATAAAAACCAAACAGCATCTGCTTTGATAGCCTGCCCTGCATATTATCTGAGACTTATGGCCAACTGTTGGGCAGAGTGCATGGATTCTTATGTAAGAAGTGGGAAATAGTAAGATCTGGAGAGGACAGGAACCCCACGAGGAGAGCAACAGAACCAGAAAATTTGAACACGGGGGTCTTCCCAGAGACTCATACTCCAACCAAGTACCATGCATGGAGATAACCTAGAACCCCTGCACAGATGTAGCCCATGGCAGTTTAGTGTCCAAATGGGTTACACAGTAATGGGAAGAGGGACTGCCTCTGACATAATCTGATTGTCCTGCTCTTTGATCACCTCCCCCTGAGGGGGGAGCAGCCTTACCAGGCCACAGAAGATGACAATGCAGCCACTCCTGATGTGATCTGATAGATTAAGATCAGAAGGAAGGGGGCTGGAGAGATGGCTCAGTGGTTAAGAGCATTGGCTGCTCTTCCAAAGGTCTTGAGTTCAATTCCCAGCAATCACATGGTGGCTCATAACCATCTATAATAAGATCCGAGGCCCTCTTTTGGTATACATTTATTAATAATAAATTTATTAATAATAAATTAAAAAAAAACTTAAAAAAAAAAGGGGCTAGAGAGATGGCTCAGAGGTTAAGAACACTGGCTGTTCTTCCAAAGGTTCTGAGTTCAATTCCCAGCAACCACATGGTGGCTCATAACCATCTGTAAAGAGATCTGGAGCGCTTTTCTGGTGTGTAGGCCTACATGCAGGAAGAGTACTGTATAAGTAATAAATAAATAAATCTTAAAAAAAAAAAGATCAGAAGGAAGGAGAGTCCCTTATCAGTGGACTAGGGGAGGGGCAGGTGTGAAGAAGGGGTGGGGAAGATGGGACTGGGAGTGGAGGAGGGAAGGGCTTATGGGGGGATACAAAGTGAATAAAGTGTAATCAATAAAATTAAAAAATTAAAAAAAAATAGCAACAAAAGTAATGCTCAGGTGCTGGAGACAGGCAAATCATTATGAGATAAAGACCACGCTGATGTAGATACTAAGTTCTAGATTGGCTGGAGATATGTACTAAAGAATCTGTCTTAAAAAAAAAGAATAAAAATGAAAAGGAAAGAAAAACTGAGTGAATGAATGAAAAGTAAATATAGAAAAGAAAAGGGAAACCAAAACCAAACAAAAACAAACCTTAGTCTTCCTTTCAACCTGACTAGCTTTGGGGAAATAAAAGAGCAAAATGGCATACTATTTATTAAAGGATTAGTTGCTACATATATTAATAGAGAAGATATAAGATACTCAGGGATTAGTATTAGAGCAATGCGCATAAAAAAGAAAGAAGTGATGAATTTACATAGAGGTGGGAAGCAGTGGAGAAGGCCAGACATAAAACATCTGCAATTGAAGGCTAAATGTAAAGAGCAGAAAAAAAATGAAATCTCACAACTGAAAACAATTGAGCATTGTAAAGTTAGGACTTGAAGAGGCCCAACTCGAGGATAATGTATGGTAACTGTTACTGTAGCATAAAAATAACTGCTGATCATAGATAAACAAGAGTGCATGGATGTGTTCAGCAAAATTACTGAAACTTAAAAATGTCAAAGTTTTAGCATATTCTCCATTTGCAGAGAAATCATTTGCTTTATTTTCAGACATGATTATATATTTATATAATTTTTTAACTTGTGTACTTAAAAATGTCACTTTTTCCTAGATACATTCATGATTCTTCCATTTGTACTTTGTGAGTTTGGCTTTGTTGCTTATTTTTCTTACATGAAATAATCAGATCTGAATTTAAAAGTTATGTCATTGTATAGAATAATACAACCTTTCAGTTACTTAAGGAACTGGCTTCTTCGTTAAAGATGGGTTTTACTATAAAAGTAGTATAATATGTCTTGAAACTTATTTATTTAAGTCTGTTATACAATGTTTGGGCCACACTGACCACTGTAGATCGCATAACCTATCAAAGAACTTTCTTGCTTTCTTGAACCTATGACTATGTTTTTACTGACATCACTCTTTTCACACACAGCTTTCTGCTGAGTCTGAATGCAGTGGTGATGCTAGTATGGACCAGTGTACACAGGGAACTGGACCCCTTTCACTGGGTACATTAATCGTGGCATTCTTTACTGTCTTAGATAAAACTTTTCCAGACATTGTTTTGGTCCAAGAGTCTCTCTGCTTACTCCTGTGACTTGACTCCCCTTCATGAGTGTTGGGTCTGTATCCTGAATCTTTCCTTTGTCTTTTTGCCTCCCATTGTTTTATCTTTAAAGAATATCTCCTGCACTTCTGATGCTGCCATGGCACCCTTTCTGCAGAGGACATATACTATACAACTCCAAGTCTTTTTCTTAGACAGAATGTTTTATAAGTGTGTGTGCATATGTGTGTGTTAACATGTGTGGATATTCACTTCACTAAAGACAAGACTTTGTTGAATTCTGTTTTTAAACAAAGGGTATTAGTGAAGGTGGCAGTAGCAATGCGGGTCTTCCCGCTGTTGCTGTGGGGGCCACGGCCGAGCACAGGACCTCGGCCTGAGGTGGTGGTGGGAAGCCCACCGCGGTTTGCTGCGACAGCATGGAGGGTGGCGGAGGAGGCAGCAACAAAACCACCAGCGGGTTAGCTGGCTTCTTCTGGCTTCTTCGGAGCAGGAGGAGCGGGTTACTCACACGCCGATTTGGCCGGCGTCCCGCTAACTTGTATGAACCCCCTGTCTCCATATTTAAATGTGGATCCACGCTATCTCATTCAGGATACTGATGAGTTTATTTTGCCAACTGGAGCTAATAAAACCCGCAGCAGATTTGAACTAGCTTTCTTTACCATTGGAGGATGTTGCATGACAAGAGCTGCTTTTGGGGCAATGAATGGTCTTCGTCTAGGACTGAAGGAAACCCAGAGCATGGCCTGGTCCAAACCAAGAAATGTACAGATTTTGAATATGGTGACTAGGCAAGGGGCACTGTGGGCTAATACTCTAGGTTCTCTGGCTTTGCTCTATAGTGCATTTGGTGTTATCATCGAGAAAACACGGGGTGCAGAAGATGACCTCAACTCAGTAGCAGCCGGAATGATGACGGGAATGTTGTATAAATGTACAGGTGGTCTTCAAGGAATATCACGCGGTGGCCTGGCCGGACTGACACTCACCAGTGTCTATGCACATGAAAGGTTCCCTGCTCCAACAGTTACTCTGAAGATTTTTGCCACCTTAGGAATGGGAAACACTTCAAGGTCATCCTGATCAATTAATAAGTCAGTCTGGAGTTGCTTCCTCTCTTGTACCTACAATTACTTTGAACAATTGGAGACTCTGATTTGCTGTGACAAAGATCATGGATGGTTAGCCTGGACTACACTACTGGCCCTTAAGTGAGTGGAAGCCAACCCCTTTGGTGGCTCACTGAGTATGTGTTTTCTTCTCCTTTGGAGATGAGCTTGCACCTGTTTTCTTTCCTGCCCCCAAACTGGAAAAACCACCTGCTCTCCAAATTCAGGCCGTAGTTATTTTCAACACTTATCACCATGTTTATTCATTTAAAAATCTAAAACTTATGTTGCCCTGTATTCCAAATAAAGGGTGAAAATAGAACCAAAAAAAAGGTATTAATTGATTACAACTTAATTATTTTATAAAGCTATGGGTTTGTACTTAAAAATAACAATTTCTTAAATATGTGTTTGAAAATGCAAATAACTTGAGCCTTAAATAATGAAGAAAGTACCATTTTAAATAAAATATGAACTTTGCCCGACAATGTCTACAATGGAGGATATAAGATGAAGTTCACCAATAACAGGACAAAGATACATCCAGGAGACGCAATGTCAGTATTCAGAGTTAAGGGCAACAAGAATACTCAATGTGCAATGAAATAGAGACATTTTTTAGCTCTATGCATGATGCAAAAAAAAAAAAAAACAAAAACAAATGTACATATGATTTTAAAGAGAATAAATGATGTAGATATTTAACATGTAACAACTTATACCCTACATGCTTCAAAATTAACTGAAATAAAGGAGAAAGAAGATGATCAACTGAGACACCTCACTGCTGGAGAATAGAAAAAGATTAAAGGACTGTAATTGTTTATGCTCATGGCTCTTGTGTGAAATATATTCAAAGAACTATGGGCAGAGCTATTTGGCTGAATTAGTAAAAAAAAAAAATCACAAGAGAAATTGTGCCTAAAAAGAGAAATTTACTTGTGTTTGAAGGTCGGAACTCAATAGAAACCAGCCAGGGAGGAAGATCCTGGGCAACTTCTGCCTGGGGATATTTGGGTGTCAGGAACCATCTCTTCTTCCCATGAGCAAATTATGATTTGTATAGGCATGTCCACATCCTAGTCTATTTCAGAACTCTTGAACTTGGTTTAGACATTAGATTCTAAAAAATAAAAAATATATTTAAAGGAATTTTGACAAAGCAATTGGCCAACAAATTCAGAATTCTTATGATTAGTAGAAATGGATCCAAAGTTCTCATGATTTTGCTTTCTAGCAATTTCAGAAAGAGAGATGGGAACACATGTATCTGGGCCTAGACAATTCTGTTAATGAAACAACAAGGGAACATAAAATGTGCTTTCAGATGTAGAGAGTCTATAGTGCCTCACTGAAGTTCCCAGTGATGCCAGGTATAAAGTTAGACAGCACAGTGGTTTTCACTAAACCTTGGACACCTACCAAGTGGTTTTATAGATTTCACAATAAAGCAAGTAGGTACTTGAAATGGAGGAAACTAGGGTTATGATAATTGTTTTTAAGATTTATTGCTAAAATTTATAAATAAATTATAAAAATATAAACAAATGCATGCATTTAATATTAAGTATTGAGGGTTTTTTGTCTGTTTGCTTTATTTGATATTTTGAATATTGACAAGATGTGCATAATTTCTTTTTGGCACTTTCCCAACTCTACAAAGAAAGGGCGTTTCTCAAGAAGCTTAGTTTATGTATTTGTACATTGAAATGCTTATTTAAGTTTTCTTGAATAAGCAAGCATGAATTTTGTTTAAGCATAAAACATTGGGATAAAACATAAAAACAATATCACACAGAGTTTTTCTCTAGCAGTTGACAGCAAGAGTCAATCTGTCTACTGAGATTTGGCAATTCCACAGAGACTGCTAATGTTTCCCTTCATTTAAACACTGACACTAGGTAGACACAGTTTAAATTGTAATTTTTTTTCATATAAAGGTTTCACACTAGCTTTACAATTGAGTACCGGGATTAGCAAAGGTTTAGGTGCCAATTTTCAGACTGCAACTAGAGTTTAATAGAACCAAGAAGCATGGATCAGTATTTTCCACAAACTAGTAACACTCTTTTGTGATTGAGTTTTCCAACTGATAGGGAGTGACTATTGTAGATAATGTTTCTGCATTCAAACCCATAAGAATTATTGTGAAAGCAAGCGGAACTCATGAGAGACCAGGGGGTTGCAATGGAAGAACCCTCACAGTGAAAGGAATCAAAGATTGTCTTTAGAACCCATGCTACCTGAGCAACCAGGTCAAAAACTCTTTCTCTAATGAAGATCCATCCATTACCATGACATGAGGGCTCTAGCTGTAGATCACTTTCATGGTCTCCAAAGAAGCTGAGCAGTTATCAGTAACATTCAAAAATCCACTGGAAAGTCATTCATTTCACTTTATGGTCCTAATTAGCCATTTGTATAGTTCTATAATTAAATATGTTCCTTTCTCATCAAGTTTTCACTTTAGTAATGATACCACTGTGCCACAAACAGGCCCCATGCTGCTGGGTTTGGGACTTATTCATAGCATTTAATTGGTCACCCAGTGGTTAGCCAATAACCCCTTCTATGGGAAGCAACACTCTGAATGCTGTTAATGGGCTGGAGGCACAGTGATTGCCTCCTGGTACCCAGCAGTACTGGGAATAAAGCAATTTCCTCCACTGTGTTGTGTGCCCAATAGCTAATCCTCTCCACTCCTGCAATGCACACTATTTGGTTATAAGTATTTGTGCTGGCTTACTTACCGCTGGGTTGTTAATAGGCAGTGATTCTTCAATGCTCCTTCAGTGAAGTTACAGTCTGCTTGCTGACTGCTAATTAAAACAAGTTTGCTCTCTAAGACTGCGACTAAAAGGTAGCAAGGTCATTGTATTTAATGCAGCAACCTTTTATTTAACCATGTTGATACATGACTCATAGGTCCACATTTTGAAAACTGACAGGTCTAGTACTAAATGCTTCAAACAGACTGAACTGAGTCACAGACAACTGTGTATTCTTTTGGGGTGAAATTGTTGAATAAGAATTCTTTGTTTTGACGACCCCGAGTAAAGTTGAAATGCAAGACTTCTGCAAGATTCTATCTGTTACATTTTACTTCTGTAAATAAAGAGTTAAAAGTTGACTTATTATGTAAAAAAATTAAATCTATGAAGGTTATACTCCTGTGCTTTCCATATGTGCTTTATGCATCCCACCGGCCATATATTTTATTTTGCTTATTTTTTGAGGTAAAAGGGCTCCAACTTAGAAAGTAAAACAATCAGTAGATGGCACTTGCTAACCATCTGCTTAGTATAGACAGAATGAAAGTCTTAGGAATTAGATTCTGGACAACAACATAAAATGTGGAGTTACTTGGACCAGGACAGACACAATCATATTCAACTGGTAGGATGTACATATGTTTTTAAGTCACATCTCATAAAGATTCTGAAAAATAATCTAACTCATTGAGTTGTAGATGTGTACATCTTCCTGAACATTCCCGGATTCACCTCCAAGTATGAAAGAGAATGGTGTTACATGCTATCTAAGGTGAAATGGTTCCTCTTTTTGCTTTAGACAGGTTTCAGAGAGATTGAAATGTCAAAGTGTATTATTGAAAAAGTTTCTACTTTGTTAAACACTGTTACACTAGAAAACAAAAATAATTATTTCTCTCAGTAATAAAAAAGACATAATCTAAAATTATTTATAATGCCAATAATTTATTTTTACAAATATTATGTTCATGCATATATGTAAAAATTTATTATGTGTATGTGTGTGTGTGAGCACATGTGTGCAGGTCAGAACACAGCCTCTGTGAATTGATTTTTTTCCTCTCATCATGCAAGTTCTGACCATCATCTTGGCAACTCAAGTTGCCAAGCTTGGGAACAGGCACCTTTACCTCTGGAGCCATCTTGTCTGACATCAGTGCTTTTCTTTATTGAAAGGTACGTGATTATCAATTCAGTGTCCTTGTTGTTACAAATCTCATCAGATTTTGTACGTGATTATGATTCTACACATTAGCTATAAACTTCCTGAAAAACAGAAGGGATAAATAATATTACTTAAAATGGCACCAAAAGCCAGACCTGGTGGCTGAGTCCTGTGAACTTATTCATAGGACTGGGGGAGAAGGATTGCACACTAATTTCTGCACTGAGAACTTAATGAATCATTGGCTCAAAATCTAAGGGTTAGGCAACTAGGCTACTTTCAGTTCCCACTACCAGGTCCCCCTACACACACACACACACACACACACACACACACACACACACATACACACACCATCCAAAATACTTAACTAAAGACTATAGAGGTAAATCAGTTCTACAATGAAAACTGCAAGATATCAGTGGAGAAAACTGAAGAACAAACAAAAGGCAGAAGATAACAATAAAGAAATAACACTTATTTTCATAGATCTGATAAATTCAAAGAGTCCATATACCTCAAAGTGAGCTAAAGATTTAGTAAAATCCCTATCAAAACCCTTAATTGAACTTTTTTGCAACAAAAGTAAAATTAGATTGCTACAAAGCATCAAGGAAAAAGGTTGAAAGCATCACACCTTTCAAGTTCAAAATACCTTCCAAAGCTACATTAGTCCAAACAGTGTGGTCCTCCCCATATGCTGGATAATATGTCCTGCCAAGATATGTATTTTTAAATCCTATGATCTATGTAGTAATGTTGTTGTTGAGGCCATTGGGAGGTTGTTAATTCTTGAATATTGTTCACATATAACTGGATTTATTTGCATTGTTTTCAAAAGTCCTCAGAAAAAAATATCCAGCCATTTTTAGTCAGGTGAAAAGACAAAAACTGTCAGGTATCTGTGAGTTAAGAAGTAACTCCTATAGATATTACATCTTCCCGTGCCTTGATTGAGGATTTGCTGGTGGAAGGTTATCAGTTCACAGAGCTATGAAAAACAAATGTTTACTTTTTAAACTACTTAATCTGTGGCACTTTTGGTATAGTAACCCTAATAGACTATGACAGTAGTGAGATAGAATATGAACATCTTCCAATGTAGAAGTACAAAGAGCCCAGAAATCAACATCTATGCACATTGTTAATCAGTCTTTGTGTACCAGGAGGTACAAGGACATAAAACAGAGACAGCTGATCCCTTCCACAAGGTATATTAACAAAGTAGATATGTACGTGCCAAAGACTGTAATGAGATCCTGACAACACCACACAGAAATCATCTCAGAATGGACTGAAACTTTAAATGTGAGATCTGGAAGCACAAAACTCCTTAAAGCACCGTAAAGTAAATATGGCAGCATTAAACTTAGCAGTGACTTCTTAGATGTGACACTAAAACAATGAGCAGCAGAAAGGAAGAATACAAGTGAGAGTGTACCAAATGAAAGTTCCAGGATTGCAACATCAGTCAATAGACTGAAAATGTACCAAGAAATGGGCATAGGGCTTTCGGACCATTTATCCTGCATGAGTCAATCTGAAGAGGATACCAAGACCTCCTACAACTAAATAGGAAATCCAAAACATCTGATTAGACACATACAAGACACAGGGACAAACAATGTTCCAAGAAGACACAGAAGTGGGCAATGGGTATATTGGAAAACACTATAATCACTCAGAAGATGAATAAAAATGATTAGCAACCTGAATTATTATTCCTCCTTTCAGGGCACTAAAATAAAATCAAAACAGAAGGTAGTGGGTATAGTTAAGGATATGGGGAATCTGAAGTTTCATTCACTATGGTAGTTACAAAATGGTACAAATTTTATGAGAACTCTATAATGAGATTCCTCAAAAAATTAAAACAAAAATTACCCTGAAATCCAAAAATTTCATCTTGGGAGACATACCCCAAAGAATCAGCTTAGGATTTTTGAGAAAGGGATAATATCTTCATGCTCAGTGAAGCAGTTATCACAATAACTAATGTATGGAAAGGTCTTAATGTTTATTGGTGACATATGTGGCATATCCATACAATGAAATATCATTCAACCTCCTCCTGCCAAAGAAAAAGCAGAAGTAAAATAGACCAATCACAGGATGAGTGCTGTTTGTTTCAAGTTACCTGTGGAATCTGAAGTACTGCAATTTTCTAGGTAGAAAGTTTAACACTGGTTGCCAGGGGCTGGGGTGGAAGAGAAATGGAGAGTTGTTGTCCTACCACTATAAGGTTTTAGTTCTGCAGAATAAATAAACTCTAGAGGTTACTGTACAATTGTGTGTGTGTGGCCAAGGTTATTGTGCTGTAAATTAAGAAGTCAAATCTCATTCTATTTTTCTTCTATGACACAAAAGATAATAAAATTAAAGATGAGCAATTGATTATAATTAGTTCAAATAGAGTAGAAGAGTATGCACACATGTACACATCAACAAATATTCAATCGTAGTGACGACCTCGAGACTAAGAAGCAACATCAAAACACCTTGAAAATGTGAATTTTCATCTGCTTTAACAAGCTATCTAACATGGCCAGGCTGTTTTCGCTCTTTGTTTGCTCATTTGGAAAATACCAGTGAACAAATAACACGAACAAATATTTACCATGTAGAACCATTTAACTAGAATTTTTGACTACTATGACATGCTACAAAGAGATTGAAAACAGTTTACTGGACAGACAATGAACAAAATGATCACAGGCAGTCTCTTATCCTGCCATTCTCTGTCTGAGTCATATTGAGCATATTCTCATCTTGGTTTCTTTTTAACATTAAAAAAGTAATAGTGTCAAATACAGTTGCAGGGACGATAATGGATGATGCTCAGAGTGTCTTCACCAGTTTCTAGAAGATTACAAAGGCTCAAATATTGGCTTCTCTCTTTTAGACTAGATGGTACCTGTCATTGAAGCAAAAAAAAAAAAAAAAAAAAAAAAAAAAAAAAAAAAAAAAACAAGAACAGGAGAGACATTTTCTATCATTACAGCAAAGAGTCTATCTTATTTTCTTCCTGCTTTAACCTTTGTTATACTCATTCATTCACTAAATAACTTTTATAAATTGGCTTACATGATAACAAGATACGCTATGATGGAAGCTGACAAAAAATGCAATGAACAGTATCTCTGTTCTTACTGACTTTAGAATATTTTGAAGTCATCGAACTAGAGAAAATTTGAAGAGAAGAAAGCTGGTACATGCAGATTGCTATAAATACAATCAAAAGCGTAATTAAAAAATAAGTAGACCCTGTGCTTTAGAGAAACAAAGAAATCTTCCTTTCAGCTTATTCAGGGATGAACTCCTGAAGATCTAAATTAGGAGCTGGCTGTAACTAGGGAGAGAGTAAATACTGAAGAAGAGATGACTTGTGTTTGAGCAAGTGGGAGAAATCAAGAAAATATTTGTCAGAAATATGTGGAAACATTTGAAAGACGTACAGCTTAACAAGTAGATAAAATACAAAGTGTGAACAAGGGAGTCATTATCATGAGGTGAGGGCAGTGCATTGTGAGAATCACGACAACTCTGCTGTAGGCTTTCCAGGCAAAATCACTGCTTTCCTTGATGGAAGCTTTGGATAAATGAAGAATCAGAAAACTGGGAAGAGGTAAAAACATAAGAATAGCTGGATGATGTTTAGCAGGCACAGGGAGCTTAATGGAAGTGTCCTTTGGGTAAGGAATAGGGAGCACTAGGAATCCAAGGGATGGCTTCCCCATCTCTAAGCTGTCACGCAAGTGGAAGTCTTCTAGGTAATATATCCTCAGAAAAAGTCTGCTCTACAGTTCTAGATTAAGATAAAGAAATATAGGAATATTTGTAGCTTTCAGAAACTTAGGACAAAACAGTTTGATGATGTCACAAAGTAGTATAGGGCATAGTATAAGAAGGTTTTTGAAGACCAAGGTGAAAGACCCAACATGACTGCAACTAGTCCCTTCTTTTCCCTCCTCTTCTCTGAACTGCATCTGCTAAAATGAGGTAGGACACATACTACTCTTAAGATCACTCTGCTACACTATGTCAGCCTACTTTGGCAGATTTGACAAGGAAAACTGATTTATGCTCTTGAATAAGACAGCTATATTCTATATTGTCTCTGCAGAATTTCACATGACAGAGGCCTCTAAACACCTCCATCAAATAACTAAACCCAGGGTAATCAACCATACAATAGCCAGAAAAAAGCATAGAGCACTCAGCGATACATCCAACCCAAAAAGATTCATTCTGCCAGTAATATAAATAAGCTTCGATTTTCCCCACTTTAGTCTTTCAACATGATTTCTAACATTTGCTTCTAGGCTGGTGATAGCATAAAAGCAAAATACACAAAGAAACTGTGCCTAGACTCTTGACCCAGAGAAACAAGGTAAATGTGCTCTAACTCTCTAGATATGTGATTTAAGTAGAAAATCAGATTTTTTTTCTTACTTTATTAGATAGAAAAGACTAAAGAGAATGGTTTAAAACCACTCAGAATTTTCTCCCTTGGAAAAGATTTTAAAATGGGATCTAGGACACACAGTGACATTCTGGTAGATTAAGAAACAATGTGTATATATTGTGTAATGAGTACCAATGTTCTTGACATGAAATACAAACTTTAAAAGTGAATTTGGATGTTCTTGGGGTGACATCAGTGGTAGAGCATTTTCCTAGCGTACATAAAGTATATTGACTCAACATCCAGAACTATAAAATAGGTAAGTAAAAAATAATTTACAAATCTACTACTGTAAGTCAGCTTACTTTTAGCATTCTCTTCTACACATATTTAATACGTTTATCATATGTAACTTGTGTTAAAATTTATAACTTATCATTGTTTATGTTTTCAGAGAGATCCCATTCTGGCATGAGTATATTTGATACTTTGTAGAGTCTTATGAAAGTAATGATAGTCACCAAGCCAGACACTTTGGGTTCTACTGGCCATAAATACAGATGTTAAAATTCTCTGCTACTAGTTACAATAACAGAACTTCAGTTTTTGAGGGAAGTCTTCATTCCCTAGGTGAATGGGCTCTGGAACATAGAAAATCAGTCTGCTCTTCAAAAGGGGTATTCAAAGTTCCAAGAGGTCTACAACTTGGCCTTAATGACTGAACTTTGGATTTACTTAGAAAATATGCAGCAGTATTTAATGAACAATACTTACTCTGAATTGTTTGAGCAAAGAGGGATTCTCTATCACACACATCCAGGGGAATAAAAGAAATTGTCACCATAGAGAGAACTCTTGACCTGGGCTGAAAAAGGCAGGACTCTATCACCTGCCCTTCTGTACTCATGTGGCCCTAACCCGACACAGTGGTGCGGTGCCTAGCAGGCCTGAAAAACCTGAGAGTCATTTGAGAGGTATAAATGGAAGTTGTTGATGTTTAGGAAAGTGGAAAATGAAAGAGAGAACTCTACTTTTAAGTTTTAGCCATAGGTCTACTAAAGGTAAAAGAAAGAAAGGGCTAGAGAATACAGTGGTAAAGGTAGACTAGACTCTGGTGCTTGCCTTTTATTCCCTTTCCCTTGACTGGGCTGCTTGTCTAGCATCAATAGGAGAAGATGTGCCTAGTCCTCTTGCAACTTGACATGCCAAAACAAGGAGAGTTTATATCCAATTGGAGGCCTCCTCTTCTCTGAGGAGGAAGAAAAAGATGGATTGAAGGGAGATGAGAGAGAAGAACTGGGAGGAGCGGAGGTAGGGGAAGCAGCAGTAATAAAGTAAATAAACAAGTTAATAAAAAAAAGACATTCAAAGTGGAGTGCTTCATGCAATAATTTGAACATATAACAATGAGAATAATGTTAAGATTTGTTAGGTGTTCATAAAGTAGGCTAGTACATATAAAATACAAACTTTGTGGAGTTACAGACTGAACTTTATAATCCCTTAGGCACATGCACACTAAAATTTTCATAAAATTAAAAAAAATGTAATCAATATAGAGCTGATATGAGAGAGGAAAATCAATTATAAAATGATGAATTCACTTCAATCACATATTCTGGGAACATACCTCAAAAAAGAGATGTCTTCGTAGAAAAGAAATATTATGATATATTCAAAATTATCAGTATACTATAGCTTAAGAAATTGGCTGACATAGGCCATGATCTGTGATTCAGATGAAAATAACCCTCCTCACAGTAGGTAATTTGGTAGCTGGCATATGTTATAAAACTATCTGCGCTAGATACTAGGTGAATAGGCATAGTAGTAGTGATAAAGGAAGTGGAAGGCTGAATCTCTACATAAGAGGTCTGGATTCATTTATAATGACATAAAAGAAGTCCTAGAATGGTGTATGTAAGTTTGAAGGCTCTAAAGAGCACTTCAAAAAAACTCTAGTCTACAAAAGTAGTAATAAGGTGCTTAGGTAAAATAAGATGAAATTACAAATAACAAATCACAGAGTAGTTAATAATTTTGTTTGAAAAGCATAGATGTGGGTCTCTGTTACCCCCTCTTCCAGAGACAGCAGCAGCTTTTCATGTAGTGCCAGCCTTGTCCCTTAGACATGATGGTGAAGGCTAGAGTGAACAGACTTGGCTGTATTGAACGCCTGGATACCAGGGCTGCCCGCATCTCTGGCAAAATGGAGATTGTTGCCATCAATGAGCCCTTTATCGATCTCAACTACATGGTTTGCATGTTCCAGTATGACTCTCCCATGGCAAGGTCAACGGCACAGTCAGGGCTGAGAACGGGAAGGTTGTCATCAGCAGGAAGCCCATCACCATCTTCCAGTAGTGAGATTCCACTAACATCAAATGGGGCCGTGCTGGTGCTGAGCATGTTGTGGAGTCTACTGGTGTCTTCCTCACCATGGAGAAGGCTTGCACTTGTTGCTGTACTTTTAAAAACTCTTTTTATTTACGTTTCTTATCTTTTTTTTCTCCCCATTCCACCCCAATTCCTTTCAACACCAGGTAGGAGAAAGAAAGGGTTAGTGGGAGAGGGGGCACAGTTCTTTCTAGATGCTTCCTGCTGGTCAGGAACATTGGGTTCCTTGGAGCCATACCAGTCCTCATTTCAGTAGATCTCCATCTTCTTGTCTCACAACAGCAACCAGGAGCAGCAGGGGGAAGCAGGAACAGCATTATTATTTTTCCTGTTCTTCACACTCTCTGAGTTCTGGCATTTATTCTCTCCCCAGATTCCTTGGATTTAAACTGTCTGCAGCTGGTAAAGAGCTCCTCTTAGAGCCTGCATGAAGCAAATAGTCTGATGCTGTGGACCAGCTGAATCAGTGCCATATCCCACACCTGGGACCAAAACA
Source organism: Meriones unguiculatus (assembly GCF_030254825.1). Taxonomy (NCBI): domain Eukaryota; kingdom Metazoa; phylum Chordata; class Mammalia; order Rodentia; family Muridae; genus Meriones; species Meriones unguiculatus. Next base: position 36,387,228 of record NC_083349.1, read on the forward strand.
AAAACATGTTTATATCCACAACAGGCACCCATTTGAAGAGTGGGACCAAAAGGATTATCATCTTTGCCCCTTCTGCAGAGGCCTCCATGTTTATGATTGGCATGAATCATGAGAAGTACAACTCTCAAGATTGTCAGCAATGCTTTATGTACCACCAACTGCTTAGTCCCCCTGGCCAATGTCATTCATGGCAACTTTGGCATCATGGAAGGACACATGGCCACACTCCATGCCATCACTGCTACCCAGAAGATGGTAGATGGCCTCTCTGGAAAGCTGTGGTGTGATGGCCATGGGGCTTCCCAGAACATCATCCATGCATCCACTGGTGCTTCCAAGCCTCTGGACAAGGTCATCCCAGAGCTGAACCAGAAGCTCACTGGCATAGCCTTCTGTGTTCCTACCACCAACATTTCTTGTAGATCTGACATGCTGACTGCAGAAACCTGCCAAGTATGATGACATCAAGAAGGTGGTGAAGCAGGCATCTGAGTGCCTACTAAAGAGAACCCTGGGCTACACTGAGGACCATGTTTTCTCCTGTGACTTCAACAGTGACTCCCACTCTTCCACCTTTGATGCTGGGGCTGACATTGCCCTCAATGACAACTTTGCAAAGCTCATTTTCTGGTATGACAATGAGTACAACTACAGCAGCAGGGTGGTGGACCTCTTGGTCTACATGGCCTCCAAGGACTAAGAACCTCTGAACCACTGACCCCAGAAAGGATTTGAGAGCAAGAGAGAAGCCCTTGCCTGATGAGAAGACCCTGTCCCCACTCTGCCCCTGACTCTGTCTCTCTCACAGTTTCCATTCCAGACCCCCAGAATAGCAGGAGTGGCCCAGGAAGCCCTACTCTCTTGAATATCATCAAAAAAGCTCACTGCACCCACGAAAGAAAGAAAGGAAAGAAGAAAGGAAGAAAGGAAGAAAGGAAGAAAGAAAGAAAGAAAGAAAGAAAGAAAGAAAGAAAGAAAGAAAGAAAGAAAGAAAGAAGAAAGAAAGGAAAGCACAGATGTGATGGCAGTGGAAAATACCAGGAATGAATCCCCGACAACTCCAACTTTAGAAGAAATATGAATAATTCTGAAGACTGAATAAGTAAGCAGATTTAAGAAAAGACAATGGTTAGTAAAATGCTATGTAGCACTGTCTTTATGGAACAACATGCCACCTGCATATGCATGTATTTTGACATAGCATTTACATATGCATGCATTTTGGCACGATACCTATATATGTAGGTATTTTACATATGTAGAAAATTTGACATACGCAGAATTTTCTTAACTATGTCTTCCATAAATTTACAACCGAATAATTTACGAGCAGGACCTATGCTTTCCAGAATCTGTTCCCACTGGAAGACATATGTTGGGTCCTGACAGTAGCACCACCACAATCAGGAAGAATTAAACACCTGACATGGCATGATTTGAGTGGTTTTGCAAAGGAATGAGAAAGAAAGGTGAGATGATTATCATGATAAAAACAGGTGAACAAAGACACCTCAAAAACCACATAGGAAAAATATTACAAAAATAAAGCCCACTGATTACTACACACTATTAAAAAAAAGATGAATTTCAGAATAATAAGAAACTAGTGACAATGAGCAGATATGAAGTTTTAAGTTTACACACTCAATAGAGGGCATGAAAAACAATATTTGGTCACTGCTTTTCTACTTCTTCATTCTGTCACATCCACCACACCGTTACGTACTGTTGCAGGTGCTAATTTCACTGTCTTACTGAGCAGAGTATACTCTGAAGATAGTTCATATATTAGACATTATCACAAAATGATTTATTCTTTTATATTTATGCTTTTACTGAATCGACACAGAAGAATGTAATGACAATGGGGCCAAACTATAGAAATGCATATGTTTACCCAATATTGTTTAAGTCATCCACTGAACAAAGGTTGATTATTTCTGCATGTTAGTTACTCTGCAATATAATGAGACTCTATACTGGTAAATAAAGAATATAGGAATTCTGTTCTCATGGGAAGGGTCCCTATCTGGTTTGTACAGGGCTGCCTCATCACCAAAATAAGATCTGGGTAAGACTTAAAAAACAAACAATGAGTACATGAACAAAAATAATGTTAGCTTTCAAAATGTTCAATTAAGGAAGTATAGGCGTGGAGTACGATGACACAGGATGTCTCAAAATACCTGCAAGGTAATGAAATGCCTGCATTGATAGGAAATATTAAAGATTATCAAGAATCAAATAAATGTAGGGAGAGAAGCAAGATATCAAGTAAAGCCATATGTGTGAAGAGGAGAAGGAGGCAAGGCCAGGCCATGGGGATTTAAGTCACAGAAGAAATTAAGGAAGGTATGACACACCAGTATGCGATTCCAAAAATGTTGCCTTTGACAAATATGGTTCAATAAATGTTCTAATTTGTGTGTGTGTGTGTGTGTGTGTGTGTGTGTGTGTGTGAAAAATTAACTAAGAACTATGGATAGAAAATAGGAAAAGTACTAAGGACGAAAATGTTCAAGCAAGGATGAAGTGGATAACAGAGCTGAAAAGGCGGGGAGAGAGGTTTAGTCAAAGTGAAGGCCATGTGAAAAGCCATATAGAAATCCACTGCTTTGTAGGTAAATTAAAAACTTGTTAAGTTAAAAAAATGAATAAAAGGGAAAGGGATGGAGAGGTGGCTCTGTGTTTAGAAACACCTTGTTCTTTCCAAGAGTCTGGGTTTAATTCCTAGCACCCACATGGTGCCCAACAATCATTTGTAATTCCAGGTCTAAGGATTTTGAAGAATGGGGAACCTTTTAAGAAGTAAAAGCTAAATCCTTCAGTTTCTGCCTATTCCTATAGGAGTTGTAGAGCATATGGCCTGCTCTCACTTCTGTGTGAAGTTTATGTTACCCATTTTATTCAAATAGCTGTTTCTAGTGTTGTTTTTATTTATCAGTTTTATGGGATTTTTTTCTAGGAAAAAAATCACTGAACTACTTGCAATCATTATCAAAACTTGCAGTCTGCTTGCCTTTTCATGTAACTAGCTATTTTTTTCAAGGATGAAAATAAGTGCATATCAACTTTATAATAATCCATAAGTTAGTTTTTAAGGGCATTGAATTATTATGATTTTTTTAGAGATCTATTTGTAGAATATATTAAAGACCAAGAGTTCCAGTCAGGTACATAAACAAAAGAATTCCTAACAAATCTTTTTCTAGAATAATTAACTTTCTTTTTTCTTGGGTTTGAAAGATTGATCAAATTGCTGAAAACTGTAAAGATACAAGGAGAATTTGAATATTTCATTGAATCATGGTAGCTTTCTTATTTTTTCAGTTGGCTAACCCATTAAAGTATGTGAAAAATACTGAAATCAACTTAATTTTATATCCTACCAAAAGCTACTTTAAAAACTAAAATAATTTAAGTAGGTTCTAAGAATGAAGGTTGATGTCATTTTCTTCCTATAATTCAGACTTATACTATAACAACTAAAAACATTTATATAGTTATAGAATTCTATAGTTAATTTTATTAATTATCCTTTTAAATATTTATTTTAAGGTAGTGTGGCTGTTTCTTATGACTATAACATTTCCTCTAAACTTTTAAAAAAAAGTTTTATCTACATTTTAATAAATAATAACATTATACAAAAAATTCATAACTTACCCTTTTTGAACTGTTATTTCAAATTTTGATTTCCTTTTAAATCTACAGGTGTGATACTTAATCGTCAAAAATTCTGCTTCAAGTCCTGTCTAGTCAGAGGGTGGCTGCTTGAGTCTCCATGAACCCCGCTACTAGGAGACTCAGCTAGAGTCATCCGCATATCCTCCCTGGAGCTTCTGTTGAAAGTCTCCAGGTTGTCTCGAAAATATCCCTGCCCGCAGGTTCTCTTCTCTCTGCAAGCTCTCTGTCCTCCTGCCCCTGCTCTCCCCAAATTTGCTCCCCATCCTTGTTTCCCTCAGTACTCCTCCTATCCTGTTCTGTCTTTTCAATTACTTCTGCTTCCTCTTCTGTTTCCCCATCTGAGTGAAAGGCAAGCAACCTCCCTTGAAAGGCCCATTACTTAGCTTCTTTGGGTCTGTAAATTGTGGTATGATTATTCTGCATTATGTAGCTAATATCTGCTTGTAAGTGAATACATACCATGTGTGTCTTTCTGTGTCTGGGTTACCTCACTCAGGATGGTCTTTTTCAGTTCCATTCATTTGGCTACAATTTTCTTGATTTTGTTTTCTTTTTTTCCTATTGATTGAGTGAGTGAGTGTTTTAAGTAGCTGAGTAGTATTCAATTGTGTAAATGTACCACATTTTCTATTTTTATTTATTATTACATTTTTTTCTTTATTAATTACACTTTATTCCCTTTGTATCCCCCCTGTGGTTCCCTCCCTCCTCCAGTCCTAATCCTTCCCTTCCTCCACTGTTGCTATAATGTTCTTTTAAAATGTATATGCCTTACCCTTGTTAATTCAAATGCTGATTTCCCCACCCCCAACTCTCTGGTTTCAATCTGGATATTGCATTGTGATACTCACTATAAGCATCCTGTCTGAACTCTTGTGTAAACAGGACACAAATAAAGCAACTAGATACAATGTTGTGCAATGGGAGGAGCCAGAGGAGAGGAGCTAGAGAACAGGAAGGGGGAGAAGGAGGAGGAGTGTGAGGAGAGTGAGGAGAGCAGAGCATGAGGAGAGCAGAGCGAGAGGAGAGAACTTGGAAGACTTGGAGCATGAACCAGACCTAAGATTTCACAAAAAGCAAGTATAATGTGGGAAATCTAAATGTTAGGAAACTGAGGGCTTGGAGGTTTAGGAGGGAGTAAATATTGCCCAGCATTGTGTTCTAGGTTAACTAAAAACCCAGTCTCTGTGTGGTGATTTGGTTATGCAGCTGTTGAGGATTAACAGCAGCATTACTAAAAGATAAACCGGTAGTAAATATTAATAACCACCTACAACACTCCACCCTCTGCATGCATGCTCCTCCCCAAGTCCACTGATAGGGGAGGACTTCTTTTCCTTCCTTCTGATCCTACTCTATTAGGTCTCATCAGGAGTGGCTGCATTGTCTTCTTCTGTGGCCTGGTAATGCTGCTAAAGGTCTCTGGAAAAGTTATCCAGATTGGGCAGACGCCCAGGCACATTTTCTTGATCCATTCTTCGAAGGACTTCTGGGTTGTTTCCAGTTTCTGGCTACTATGAATGAAGCTGCTGTGAACATAGTTCAGCAATGTCCTTGTCCCACCTACAAAAATGTCGACCCAAAATTTATCCTGCCTACATGATGTACAGGGATAAAGATAGAGCAGAGATGAAGGAGATGTCCAACCAATCCCTGACCTAATCTGAGATCATTTTACTGGAGAAAGCTAACCCCGACCCTAACAGTAACAAACACTTTGCTATGCTTGCAGACAGGGCTTCTGAGAGGCTCCACCCAGCAAAGGATAGAAACAGATGCAGTGACTCACAGCCAAAGCTTGGGTAGGGTGCAGGGGACCTTGTGGAAGAGTTGGGGGGTGGGAGATAGAAGGACTCAGAGTGGATAGGAGCTTCATAAGAAGACCAATAGAGCCAAGTAACCTGGGCCCAGGAAGGCCTGCGGAGACTGCAACACTAAGCAAGGATCCTTCATAGACTGGATCTAGGCCACCTGCACTCATATACCCGATTGGCAACTTGGTGTCCTTGTGGCTAGTAAGGGGGCGATCAAGGACTGTTTTTGATATGGACTCTGTTTTGATCACTTCCCCTTTGTGGGCCTGCTTTTGCCAGGCCACTATGGAAGAGAATGTGTTCAGTCCTGAGAAAACTTGAAGTGCTGGGGTGGGTTAATGACTTCCCCTTTTCCTGAGGGGTAGGGGAAGTAGCAGAGAGGAAAAGGGAAGGCAGGTGGGACCAAGAGGAGAGGATGGGGACTATGATTGGGATGCAAAATGAACAACTAAATAAATAAAGTTAATAGTTTTTTTTTTTAATCTGCTTTGAGTTTTGAGCCTTTCCTAGACTGCGATGCTGCCTATGCTATACTTGATGCAATGGGCAGAGTGAACTACAGTTACCCTGCAGTGCGCTGTGCTGCAAGGCCATTGTGCTCAATAGCGTAGGTATCTCAAAAATAATTTTTAAAAATTATTTTTATTTTTATATTGATTAAAGTTTATTTATTTTGTATCCCAGCTATAGCCCCCTCCCTCATTCCCTCCCAATTCCACCCTCCCTCTCTCATTTCCTTCCTGCCCCTCTCTAAGTCCACTGATAGGAGGGGTCCTCCTCCCCTTCCATCTGACCCTAGCTTATCAGGTTTCACTAGGACTGGTTGCAACGTCCTTCTCTCTTGCCTAGCTAGGTTGTTCCTCCTACAGGGGTGGGGAGGTCAAAGAGCTAGCCACTGAGTTCATGTCAGAGACTGTCCCTGTTCCCCTTACTAAGTAGTCCACTTGAATACTGAGCTGCCATGGACTTTGTCTGAGCAGGGGTTCTAGGTTATATCCATGTGTGGTCCTTGTTTGGAGAATCAGTCTCAGACAAGACCCCTGTGCCCAGATATATTTGGTTCTGGTGACGCTCCTGTCCTCTCCAGGTCTTACTAACTTCCCCTTCTTTCATACGATTCTCTGCACTCTGCCCAAGATTTGGTTATGAGTCTCAGCATCTGCCTTGATACACTACTAGTAGAGCCTTTCAGAGGCCCTCTGTGGTAGGCTCTTGTCCTGTTTCTTGTTTTCTCCTACTTCCAATGTCTTTCTCATTTGTCTTTCAAAGTGAGAATTGAATCAAACATGGCTTTTAACTCATGGTATTTTTGATGCATGCTCTATTGATCTGGATATAATTTGTTTTGAGTTTGCAGAGAAATTATATTATAAAATGTTCAAGAATCAGGCTTCATATTCGGGGCCCTATGTTAAACCCATTCAAGCAGATAAATCTGATTACTATGTATGCTAATACACTTCATAATAGTGAAGCTGGCTAAATACCATTTGAGGGGGAAATAAAAACATGTATCAGCTTACTGTAACAATAAATTTCAACATTTTCTTTATACGTCTTCTCTATTTCAACAGCATGTTAAACCACTGAGAGTGATACATGTAAATGTATCAACAGATACTTCAAATTAATATATATTTATTCATCAACAATATAAGTGCACGGTAAGTGGTGTGCCTCTACTGTGTGTCTATATATGATTTTGTGATGTTATATCTCTTTAAATCTTTACAGTAAGTTGCAGAAAACCTAAAATGACTCAGTTTTCCTGTGTTCCCATCCCTCACTCTCAGGAAAGGTCACTATCACAACAGTAATCCTCACTGAAAATACAAGGTCATGTATATCACTGCCTACTGTGTTCTGTATGCTTTCTTGGGATATTAAAACTATTTCTGAACATTCTTGGCTATTGTGACAGATTTTCTCTGTTATGGATAATTTTAAACTGGTGCTTTTTTATATTTATAAATTGTGCTGTATTTAGGGGTGAAAGGAGCATTAAAATCATTTTTCTCCCTCTGATTAAAAACATTAATATTTTTCTCTCAATGTGATCAAATTTTATCGCTAATTAATACTCAGAAATGACTGGTTAAATGTCTCGGTCTGGAGCTCACTGAAGTCAGTGAACATTAGCACAAGGAGATGCTAAGAGAAGCTTCCTCCCTCTTGTAGGGTTTCAAGTTACATATTAGCCAAAGGATCAAAAAACAAAGTAAATTGGTCATTACAATTGAATGCAGGTTTGAATTATGTTAATGTTAGTTTCAAATCATTCTGGATTAGGCAGCTGACGTCTGGGCTCTGTAATTCCATATTTTCTGGGACTTTTCATTCTCAAGTTCATAATCAAAATGTCATAAATCTTTTAATCAAACCTTGATAATGGAATATTCCACGGGGGGAACTTCAGGGTTATTTAATGAGCTTAAATGTCTTTTCACATCCCTTGTCATATTCCCTTGGCCTGAATGCTCTTAAAAGCAGTAAGTGCAAGACATGTTTTAGTCAGAGTCATAGATCGAGGTAAAAGGATTACGAGGAAGAATAACAGGAGGATATGACATCAGAAAGGACCAAAGGCTAAAATATATGTATAAAACAATAAGTGAGAAGAGAGATGTGACAATATCAGTGAAAAAAATCAAAGAAAGGAAAATGGAAAAGCAAAATGGTGACTGAAAGGGCATTGCACAATTAAATTATTCACAGAGGATTGTGAAAAGATACATTCTCAACTGCTGCACAGATGTAAACAATCTACCGTAAAAATCTTCTCATAAGTCATGAAATGAAGCATTTAGCTAGTATTTAAAACAATATATTTTCTTGCTACTTTACCAATTGAAACTAGATATTTATGGATTAGAAACAATAAAAATTACACTTTTTAACTTTGACACCGTAGACTAAACTTAAAAGGTCATTATCAATACATCACTTCAGAAATTTATGAGTTTCTCCAAAATTCTGTCCACAAGTAGCATGTAACTAAAAGTGCTTTTAATCCCACCCATTTTATTTTAGGCAATTAGCATGTGTTTTTCAATGGTTATTATTAAAAGCTAATCTTTAACTTATGCTTTTTCTATCAGTTTGTTATAATAGTATCAGAAATACATTAATTTTAATTTTTTATTTTAAAAAGAGTTGCAACATTCCTTTGCTCCCTTTTTTTGTCTTCCTCCAACCACTACCATGTTCCCTCTCTCTGGTCTCTCTCAAAATCATCATCTTTTTTGCTATTTTTATATACGTATACATTCATAAATATGTGAGTACAATCTTCTGCGTCCATTTTTTTGTCACTGCATATTTACAACTTGGTATTGCCTCAAATAAGGACAATGCCACTGGACATGGTGACATGGAAGTCAGGGAAAGCTCATGGTCCCCACTCCGAGACAGAGAACTACACATAAATAAGGAGTGTCATGAGCAGGAGATTTAATCTTTCCAGGATGGGACCACTTAGTTGGTTTTCCTGTACTAGGTTGTCAATAAAATCTTAAGCTAAAAATGTAACAAATTCAGAATAAATAAAGATAAAATCTTGGTAAAGTCTAGATGCAGTATATGGGCAGAGACACAGATTTAATAGGCTTAATACAGATTTTAGAATAAACCAATAAAACATATTTAATTGGTATTACTCATTATACAGTGTACCTAATTAGAAGATGATTTTAATATTATATGGTGCTATGATAATGTTCATCTTCAAATTCTTGAGACAAGAAACGATTTTCCTAGAGACAGTTGAACCATACCTGCCTGAGGTGACTACTTTCCAGTTGAAGTGACCTCCACCTGCAGACTGTAAGGAACACAAATTAAAGCAAAGCCCAATCTTGGTTTCTTTTGCCTCCCCTGGACTTCCCATCTTCTGAAATGGAAAAACTCCCTATAAGATTGCTTTGGAAGCCTGACCTTTAGTCTTTGGTTACCATCCTATTTTGTGATAGGTATAAACATGAGCTTACTCTGAGTTCTCCTCACTGACACCTCCACTTACTTACATTTCAGGAATGCTTAAAGATCTAGAATAATCCTTCAGGATCAGAGGCACACACACAAAAAAAAAATACAAGGAGAAGAAAACTCACATGATGATATAGAGCTGCTTTTATTATTATTTCTTTTTAGTGGAATGTGGTGTTCCTGGTCTAGTATCAGAACTAAAACTGTATGTAAAATGTGAAAGATAAGTCGACATCATATCAGAGCCAACACCCTAGGCAAAAACATATACTTTCTTGAGTCAGATATTGAATACATCAGGTGAAATGCATTATCCCAGAGGGCACAGTAGAGCAAAAATAAACAGCTATTATTACATACTCACTGCACTGGCCATCTCCCTAGGAGACCATAAACTTAGGCTCTTAAGTGCTTTAAGGGATAGTACAAAGATAGGTGCCTCATTTCTCTACTTTAAAACTCATTTTTTGTGAATTCATTTTTACTTCAATTGCTCATAAATCTTTCAAATAGGTTTGACCCTCTCAGACACGAAATGTTAACTTTCCATAAAAACAGTCAAATTTCCTAATGCACTTATTTTTAGACATCTTGATAAAGAATCATAAGAAAAGGAACACCCACCATACCTACAGAAACAAAATCAGAAATGGACTTACTTGCTTACTTTGAGTCAAGGTTATTTATTTCCAAGTATGTTGACAAATTATTGAGTGGATATTTTATTTCTAAAAGTTTTAGAAAAACAGAATTTAAATTTACTTTGATTGACACAGTAGTCCACATGGAAGAGTCATAGGTCAATCTTGTCACCACAGGTTAAGCCAGTGAGTGTTCTTTGAGTAGGAATTTTGAAGAACATCCCTGTGTGTTTGTGTGTGTGTGTGTATGTGTGTGTGTGTGTGTGTGTGTGTGTGTGTGTGTGTGCACTATTAGTCATAAGTCCTGTATAGTGCTATGGTGACAGAGATAGTCCTTAGTTTGGGAAGTGTTTCCTTAGTAAAGAGTGTGGAAATTGGCATTTGATAACAGAAATAATCTTTGCTGCATGTGAATAAGTGTTCATTTTCAGAATGTTGTAAAAGCATAATTCTACTCTCTAAGATTTCAATATGATTTGACCAGTAGCTGAAGTTACAGGTAATACTATAAAATAATGGCCCAAATTAAATGTGTCATATTTTTCTCAGGGATCAAGTATATATATATATATATATATCTTTTTTACACACATTTAATAATATATAGGAAGACATTATCATTGTCTATGCAATGACATACACCTAAACAAATACACATACTTGAGTCATTTTGATTGGACAAATATGAAATACATTTCAGAGTCTATCATTTTACTCCATTGGAGATATTCTGAGTTTTGGATAAAACTTAACTTTTGGATTTTCTCTCAGTATTTGAAGTTTGTGGAGTATCTGTTTGTTTTAAACATCATTTTCAACTTCATTTAACTGTTAATTAATAAATATGTATGCAAGTAGAATTTTTAAATGTATTTACCACTATAGGGATAATAAAGTATTTTAGTACATAATGATAATTTTGAAGGTTTTGTGATACACTGTTTAATAACTTTCAAGAAGTAGAAAAATAGAGTGGCTAATATTTTGTTAATTATTTTACTTTTATCATAGGATAGCCAGACTTGAGAAGTTGGAATATTAAGAAAATATATTATCACTGACTATGAAACAACAGTCATGTGTAATTAAGAAGAGATAAAATGGAACCATAAAAGATCCCAAGGTTCACACCTTTAATCCTAGCTCCCTGGGAAGAAGAGGCAGGGGTTCTTTGCGAGTTCAAGGCCAGCCTGCTCTACAAAGCAGTTGAGGCCAGCCAAGGCTACACAGGAAAACTCTGTCTTGAAAACTGAAACCAAATCCAAAAGAAAAAAAAATCCAAATAGTTAGAACATTCTTAGGACCAAAGCTGAAGACAACATAATATTTGATTTCAAACAATTATTGCAAAGCTATAATAATAATAATAATAATAATAATAGAAACAAAAACTATGATCCTGGCACAAAGTAGACTCAAAAGATAGTATAATAATTCAGGAGTCTTCCAAACTAAATCCAAATAGTGAAGGTCAACTAGTAATTTATTATTTTAGCAAAAGTCCAATGGGAAATAACATAATCCTTTCCAACAATAGTGTTGAGAAATGTTGAGAAATAGCTAAATTACATGGGATAAATGAGTTTGAACTCTTCCCTTAAAGTATGTATGAAAGTTGGTTCAAAATGGATGCAAGAGTTTAGTGTAAAACATGAAACTACAAAGCTAAAGTTTTAGAAGAAAGCATAGGGCAAAACTCAATGATTGGGTTTTGGGAATTTGTCTTCTGTTTTGTTGGTTGTGGTTACACTCTCAGAAGTAGAGTGAATAAAATGAAAAAAAAAATGACCACCCAGAAAAACAGTGTTCTGCACAGTAAAGTGAGCTGTTACCCATGAAAAAGGAAACTGGGGGAGCAGCAGATTATATATGCAAACAACTTATCTTACAAGGGGATAAATCTAAAACATATATGAAATTGTACAATGAAATACAAAATTAAAAAAAAGCAAAGCCAAACAGTATACTCAATTAGGGAAATTACTTGAAAATTAAAATATGTTCATCATTAATGTTTGTGTTTGTATTTGATAAGTTTTCAATTACTGTATTGGCTGTTTTCACAGAAAATATGTTTTGGTTTTGATATATCAATTATTTCAAACTGAATTTAAATGATTTTGTTTGTAAAAGGGATATTAATGAAGTGGCTATAATATGGCTTTCAACTAAGCATTTTATTGAACATCCAGCAAGATTTCACCCAACCTATGCAGATTCATGATTCATAGTACTATTTAGATCCTTCTAAAACAAATTCAAGAGATAATGCCAAGTGTTTACAGATAGAATTGCAACATATTTAGAATTTTACCTTCAATAATCTAAAATATAATATTAATGTACCAGGCAGAAAGCCTAAAGCCATGCCTCATCTCAGTAGTTCTTTTGAGAAAAGATGATCCTAAAATTCTAGGACCCATAATACATGAGGTTATGGTACATGTTGGAAAGATAGAGTTAATGTTTTCATTAATTTACAACCGATATCTAAGTAGATGAACAGAACATAATTTTAACCCAAGAGAAAATGAATCTATGCCAGGTGACTTGAAGTCTTTAGAATATTGTTTTTCTGTGCTCTGTTGCCTTCATAATAGATCAGAACTATTGTAGAATGGATTTTTTCTCATTGTATGAAATTATGGAAATTTTCTATATTTTAAGTTTCGATCTTAGAATTATCTTTATGTAAAAACATGCTTAGTTTTTTAAGTTACTGCAGTAAAAAGATATAAAAGAAATATTAGTGTCACATGAAATTATTAATGCCTGTGTTCAACATTCAAAATTAATCATTCTATTCTAAATGTCATAATGCTATGTTGTGATGATAATCATGGTTAATTTGGACTATTTCAATAATTTACTAATCTTGTTGTTTACGTCTTTTCCAACGAAAATATTTGCACTGAATAAAATCTCAAAAAATTGGAATGATATTACACATGGAAGAGTGATAAGAAGCAGGAAGCTTCAGTTTCCACAAAAAGAAAAATGTGGTACATCGGCACACAAACAGGAATTCTAATGATGTAAAGAATTTTGAAATGGAGCTGTTTTGTCTCAAGAAGTTTATAAACAGGGGTGTATACAATACTCAGAAAGCAGAGAAGGGTAACAGAGAGTCTAAAACAAGACCTTTTCATTCTGTGAGCCAAACATATCATCTTGCTGTTTTTGACATAGGGAAAGATAGCCAATTTTCATTGCAACAACAAGCATTATGTTGTATAAGAATTGCATACCTGAATCATTTTGCACAAAGTACTTTTGAACTGAGTTTTTAACTTAGAAATGATGTTGTAAAATATACACATAAATGTAACTAAATAGATATTTATGGTAGATAAATGATAGATAAAGAGGTAAATGAAAAATGATAGATGATATACAATTAGGTGATGGATGATAAATGGATAGATATAGATGATAAATAGTATATAATAGACATAAATGATAGGTGATTTATAGATAAGTAATAATAGATGATTGACAGATGGTAGGTAGATGATAGGTGTGTATATATATATATATACATATATATGATAGAAAGATAGATTGATAGATAGATAAAAATAAACTACTGTCCTATTTTACTTTTTATTGCTGTGATTAAGATAAAACCACACCAGATTCTCTGCATATATATTATGACTTCCAGTTAGGATTTTTATGGGATTCTTGAGTGTGGAAAAAAAAAAAAAAACAACTAGTGGATCTCAGATTTTTGTGCCTGCTCTTGGATTATTTTTCTTATGTTTGTTTTGTTTGATTTCTGTATGATAGTTTTAGTTTTATCTTTTATTTTATTAGTATCCCTTTGAAAACATAAAGGTGACTAATGGAACAGAAAGATTTGAATGAGCTAGACTATGGGAGAGCAGAACAGAGGTGAGAATAAGGGGGGAATAAATAACACTTAGCTAAAATAAAGACATTTCCAAAAATTATATGGAGACATACTACTGTAGAAGCTTCCTAAACATACACACACACACACACACACACACACACACACACACACACACACACATATATATATGGAATTTCAATAGCGTTTTTTATAAAGGGGCAACAGTGTCCAGAAAAGACATCATAGACCAGCTAATAAAATTCCCGGTACAAAGAATTGGTTACCTCTTCATGAGCTGTTGGCTAATGAGGCTCCGTATAGTCTCAGTCATGGCAGACTACTGCCAACTCTCTTGGTTGCCCTCCACAGCTTGACAGTAAAACCGTTGATGAAAACAACCACATAGTTAATCCATAGACCATGAAGGCATCAAGCCTGTATTGAGCCTGTAATGTTAAACAAATTCCTAATGACTTCTAATGTTACTTCCACAGATAAGTGCATTTAAGCCGCATCAGAACAGATTCCTTTTGAGGTACATGATAATTAACACAGAGCTTCGCAAATGGTCAAGATGTAAAGAAAAAGAGATTAGCTTCTTGCCGGATGCGACCAACATGGTGTTCAGGCATTTCGTGGAGGTTGGCCGGGTGGCCTACGTTTCCTTTGGGCCTCATGCTGGAAAGCTGTCACGATTGTAGATGTTATTCATCAGAACAGGGCGTTGATGGATGGACCATGCACACGGGTGAGGAGACAGGCAATGCCTTTCAGGTGCATGCGGCTCACCTACTTCATCCTCAAGTTCCCACACAGTGCCTGACAGAGTATGTATGAAAAGCTTGGGAGAAGGCAGACATCGATACGAATTGGGCCGCTGCAAGATGGGCCAGAGAGTGGAAAGCCAAGATGACAGATTTTGATCTTTTCAAAATCATGAAGGCAAAGAAAATGAGAAACAGAATAATCAAGATGGAAGTGTCAGGAAACTTCAAAGAGCCGCTATCTTGAAAGCTTCTCCCCAAAAAAGCCACCTGTTGCTAAGGCCTCCATTGCAGCAGCTGCAGTAGCAGCGAATGCTGCCAAAGCTAAAGTCCCAAGCAAGAAGGCAACAGCACCAGGCAAGACGGCCCCTGCCCAGAATGCTGCAGATCAGAAGGCAGCACCTCCTGCCAAAGGTCAGAAGGGTCAGAAGGCCCCAGCCCAGAAAGCAGCTGCTACAAAGGCAGCTGGCAAGAAAGTGTGAGGCCGCACAGAGAATAAAGCTTTTTTGACATTTGACACAGAGCAAGGGAGAGAGAGGGAGAGAGAGAGAGAGAGAGAGAGAGAGAGAGAGAGAGAGAGAGAGAATGAGATTATTCTGAACATTTGTTCAGCCCTAGGTGTGAATTTATATGACACACCTTTCTCTCAGGACTCAGGATTTATTTCAAAACAGGGGGTGGAAAGATTTTCAGAGCTAAAGGTAAAGGAAGCAATGTTTTCTGCACACATCAGGACAATTGCAATTATGAACTCAGCGCTTGTGAGAGCACACATCAGACCTAGTGTGAAAAGGGAAGGTGGGCACAGATTTCCTCTCCTAGCTAAACAGCTGCTGGTGATTGATAGCTGCTGGGTGCGGAACAGTCAGTTCTGTTCAAGGGTGTGGTCTTTGGCAGATAAAGCATGAGCCAGTGGATGGCCACGCAAACTGGACTTCATGTGTTAAAAGCATAAAAGTGAGAACACAAAAAAATTAGGTAGGGAGAGAAAGCAGTGTTCCGGGAATGTTGGAGGTTGAGGGCTAAATATGGCCAAAACACGCTATTCAAAATCGTCAGAGAACTAACAAAAGAAAAAAAAAATTCTTTAAAAGAAGATCACGGTTTAAAACAATTTCAGAAAAGGGTTTATCTGAGTTACAATTCAACATCACACTCAATCCTTGAGGAAAGCCAGGCCAGGAGCTAAGATTAGAACCCAGACACAGAACTGAGGCACAACCACAGAGGATCATTTCTTATTTGCTTGCTTCTCCTGCCTGCTCAGCTACCTTCCTTATGTAACCTAGAATCACCTTCCCATGGATGACACCAACAGTGGGCTGGACTTTCCCACATCAGTCATTAATTAAAAGAAAAAAAAAAATGCCCCATAGACCTTGGCCAATTGGATGGAGGCACTTCCTCAGCTCAGGTTCCTTCTTCCCCTCTGACTACAGTATGTGTCAAGTTCACAAAAATCTAAGCATCAGAACAAGTCTCAGAATATAAATAATCACTGCATTTGGGAATGTTTTATTAATATTTTCTCATAAGTGGAATGCAAGGTCTGTTGATATTTACCTCCTGGGTTCCATTTGTTTTGTCCTGCTGGGGACTTGGCATCTTAGGCATGCGGTCTGATATTGAATTGCAGCCCTGTTGCTACATTCTTGATTTTGATCCATCCGTTGTGCCACAACCTGTTACCAACCCTCATTCACCTGAAGAATGAAATAAAATTTCTGAATGAGATTTTAAAATTTCACAGTAGTCATATTCACTTTGCCCAAACTTATCTCAGCACATATTGTACTTTATTTCTTAATTTTTCCTTTGATTTGGCCATTCACTTCAAACATTTTGCTTATGGACTCTCTATCAGTTCTTCCACATCCAAACCAGATGTCTTTTTCTGTAAAAATATTTAAAAATATACAAGAGAACAAATAAATACTCTTAATTCTTTAAGATCAACATCTTTCTTTTTGTGTGTGATGGTTAACAAAATGAAACAGAATATACTTGTATTTCAAGGTCAAAAGACACTGCTCCATTCTATGTACATTTGTTGAAATTATCGTCACCTGATCTAGGCTCACTGCTTGCTTATTCCTCACTAGCTTTTCTTAATTCTTTCAATGATCCACGTTTATCCCCGGGGTTCTCAAATGGTATGCTATAATATAGACAATAACCTAAACTACCCTTAGGTTTGTTGCCAGATTTTAATAGCAGTGTGAATTTAACTTTAACTAGAGGTTCTTAAGTATACTCCTAAAATAGATTGACAGACTGCTGAGCAGGGGAGGTCACAAAAACAAAACAAAACAAACAACAACAACAAAAAACCCTGCGTGTGCAACTTTCTCTGAGTCACAATAAAATATAAAATTTATACTAGAGGCAAAAATCGAGAGTGTATTAAAATACATAAACAGTCTGCTGTTGTTGAAAAGGAGAACAAAATGCACCCCACACTGACACAGAATTGAAGGGCAGCCAATGAATCAAATTTAGAGTGTGGATGCTTTCCTAGACACTGTATATCATTGTTATATCACTGTAATGCCAACATCATAATTATTACTGAATTCTTTGCTTTGGCTTTTAAATTCACATTGCTTCTGTGTGTGCCTCTAATCTATCTAATATTCATCCAAAATCTCTCATCTGCAATTCTGAAATTAAAATGTTCTGACAACCAAACATTTCATCTTAATTCATTTAATGATAAATCTGATCTGAACTGATTAGTCCCATTTAAAGTGAAAAAATTCATACATTCTGACGGAGATAATTTCATGTATTTGATTATGGAATATTACTACCGACCCTCTGGAGATTTCATGCAATAAAAAAGCATCTATTATTTCTCCAATGTCCAGCATCTTCTCGAGCCTAAGTCATATCTGAATCATAAAATTTGAAGATTATGCAACTTTATTTAAAATGTATCTCAAAACAAATAACTCCGAATGCCTGATATACAATGCATTAAATACCCCCCCCCAAAAAAAACAATATGACCTTCTGTGCTTTCTTAATTTCCTCATGATTTGTTATTCATTGCAAGTTGGCCCATAATATATTTTTAACCTCAGCTCACCCCAACACTTGCCTATACCCACATACACTAGTGTCCACATAACTTGTCCATGCTCCCACCATGATATCCTCAGGACTTGCACACACGTCAGTGTGCCCTGGACTTGCCCATGGTATTTTACAGCTTGCTAATTTGTTTTGTGCATGCATATCAGCTTGAAATATTGCTTTATCCAGAAAATGTGCCAATTATGTATTTTGTGCCATATTACCTATTCTAATTACCTATTCACCTTCCTTGTTCTTCCATCCATTTCTGTTCTGTTTTTAAGAACTTAAATTCTTCTTGACCACAGCACCTCATCACTTGATTGCAAAGCAGACACAATAAGTAATTACTTAATGGATGCATTAATGAATTCATGATTGTTGCTCTTAGAGCCTGTGCTGTTGGTGTTCTGTTCAGGAAGTTATCTCCTGTGCCAATGAGTTCTAGGCTCTTCCTCACTTTTTCTTCTAACCAATTTAGATTATCTGGTTTTATGTTAAGGTCTTTGATCCACTTGGATTTTAGTTTTGTGCAGGGTGATAAATATGGATCTATTTTCATTTTTCTGCATGTAGACATCCAGTTGGACCAGCACCATTTGTTGAAGATGCTGTCTTTTTTCCATTGAATGGTTTTGGCTTCTTTGTCAAAAATCAAGTATTCATAGGTATGTGGGTTTGTTTCTGGGTCTTCTATTTGGTTCCATTGATCCTCCTTTCTGTTTCTATGCCAATGCCATGTAGTTTTTATTACTATTGCTCTGTAGTACAGATTGGGGTCGGGATGGAGATACCTCCAGATGATCTGTTGTTGTGCAGGATCGTTTTGGAGATTCTGTTTTTTGTTTTTTTTTGTTTTTTTTTTTTTTCTTCTCCATATGAAGATGAGAATCTTTCTTTCAAGGTCTGTAAAGAATTGACTTGGTATTTTGATAGGAATTGCATTGAATCTGTAGATTGCTTTTGGCAGGATGGCCAATTTAACTATGTTAATCCTACCAATCCCTGAGCATGGGTGATCTTTCCATCTTCTGATATCTTATTCAATTTCTTTCTTCAGAGAATAAAAGTTTTGGTTTTTTTTTTCAAACAGGTCTTTCACTTGCTTGGTTAGTGTCACCCCAAGGTACTTTATGTTATTCGTGGCTATTGTGAAGGGTGTTGTTTCTCTGATTTCTTTCTTGGCCCTTTTGTTTTGGTATACAGGACGGTTTCTGATTTTTTTGAGTTGATTTTGTATCCTGCCACTTTGCTGAAGGTGTTTATCAGCTGAAGGAGTTCTCTGGTTGAATTTTTGGTGATGCTCATGCATACTACCATATCATTTGCGAATAGTGACACTTTCACCTCTTCCTTTCTGATTTGTGTCCCCTTAATCTCCCAACAATCAATAAATGGGACCTCATGAAACTGAAAAGCTTCTGTAAAGCAAAAGACACTGCCCTCAGAACAAAACGACAGCCTACAGACTGGGAAAGGAACTTCACCAACCCTATATCTTACAGAGGGCTGATATCCAGCATATATAAAGAACTAAAGAAGTTAAAAAGCAATAAATCAAGTAATCCAATTAAAAAAATGGGGCACAGAACTAAACAGAGAATTCTCTGTAGAGGAATATCGAATGGCAGAGAAACACTCAAAGAGATGCACAACCTCATTAGCCATCAGGGAGATGAAAATCAAAACGACCCTTTGAATTCACCTTACACACATAAAAATGACTAAAATAAAAAACTCACATGACAACACATGCTGGAGAGGTTGTGGAGAAAGGAGAACCCTTCTCTATTGCTGGTGGGAATGTAAACTGGTACAACCACTTTGGAAATCAATCTGGCACTTTCTCAGACAATTAAGAATAGTGCTTCCTCAAGACTCAGCTATAGCACTTCTATGCATAAACACAGAATTTGCTCAAGTACACAACGAGGACATTTGCTCAACCCTGTTTGTAGCAGCTTTATTTGAAATATCCAGAATCTGGAAACTACCCAGATGTTCATCAAGGGAGGAATGGATACAGAAATTGTGCTATTTTTACACAACGGAATACTACTCAGAATCAAAAACAAATGATGGGATCTAGAAAAGATTATTCTGAATGAGGTATCCCAGAAGGAGAAGGTCAAACATTGGTATGTACTCACTTATATAGACCTATAAGATATGATAAACATAATGAAATTATACACCTAAAGAAGATAAACAAGAAAAAAGACCCGGGGTAAGATGATCAATCCTCACTTAGAAAGACAAATGGGATGTGCATTGGACATAGGAGAAAACAAGTAACAGGACAGGAGACTACCCCAGAGGCCCTCTGAAAGATTGTACCTAGCAGTGTATCAAAGCATATACTAAGACTCATAACCAAACCTTCAGCAGAGTACAGGAAATCATATGAAAGAAGGGAAAGTGGGTATGATGTAGAGAGGATGGGAGCTCCACAAGGACCAAATATATCTGCGCACAGGTGTCTTTTCTGAGACTGACACTCCACCAAGGACCATGTATGGGTATAACTTAGAACTTCTGCTAGGATGTAACCCATGGTAGCTCAGTAACCAATTGGTTTCCCATAGTAAGGGGAACAGGGACTATCTCTGACAGGAACTCAATGGCAGGCTCTTTGACCTCCCTATCCCCCAAGGGAGGACCAGTCATGCTAGGCCACAGAGGAGGACTTTGCAGCCAGTCCTGAAAATACCTGATAAAACAGGGTCAGATGAAAGGGGAAGAGGCCCTCTCCAATCAGTTGATTTGGAAAGGGGCAAGGAGAAGAGGGAGGAAAGGTGGGATTGGGAGAGAATGAGGGAGCAGGATACAGCTGGGATACAGAATTAATAAAATGTAACTAATAATAAAAATAAAAAAAGAATACATGAAACATAGGTTTTCTAATTAAATGCGACTATGGTGGAAGATAAAACCTTTATTTAAAATTTTATTGGTATATCTTCATGGTACACAGGACTAGGTTTTATGGGGTACTTTCAAACATGTACATAATATACTCTGTGTATGGGTGTTATATGTGGAGATATAGTTAGAGCTTCTGTGGTTTAAAACAATCAATAGTAGGGCACATTCTAAAGTAGATTTTGGTGTTTACGTCAGTTTCAATTTGAAGGAAAAATTGAGTCAGAAGTTCCTTATATATTCTCTGGCTCAAAAAGCTGATGGAGCCACAGTGACACATCTGATTTCCCAGATGTAATTGTTTACACTGAGGTTAACTGTTGGTTACACTGCTTCCTTGGCACTACTTCTTTGTTTGTACTGCCAGCTCAGTCCCTTTGCTAGCAGAAAGGAAAGGCCTCCACAGAAAAGGATTATTACATCAAAGTACTGAGCATTAGCCTCAGATTGAAGCTAGTCTTAACTACAAAACCATGTTAGGATACTTCTGAATATTAAACAGATACTACATGACAGAGATGACAGTAACCCACCTGTCCCTCTCTCTAGGGCACAAGGCTACACTTAAACATTGTTAAAATAAAGGAAAAGAGCACGGCAGTTTTTATTTAACTAGTTAGTTGAGCCTACTGTTGTAATACAAGGAAGGTAACAGAGAAAGTTACCTATACAGTCTGGCTAACAAAGTGAACCAAACAGCTGACTTAGGTAGCCCAAAAAAAGGTTTATTCATACCAACAATAAAGAAGACTTTCTTGCAAATTAAGATTGTTTTTGTACCAGTCATGGCATGCTCCCTTTTGTATCATATCACATGGTATGGTACCACTCTGGCATTGGTAGAAATTGCTGTAAGAAAATTATGGTACAAGCCATTTCAACAGTCTTGGCTGGAGCTGAACCTAAGAAGCTACATTTGTGACTTACAAGAAAGTCACAAATAACATGTAGCTTTCTCAAGACATCTGCAGAAAATTGAAAGTGGCTGAGGCTGATAAAGAGAACTATTAGAGTGTCCCTCATTTCCTAAAAAATATCCAGGACAAGAGGGAATAATCCCACAGCTGACGATTATAAAGTCAAACCATCCCATCTACCAACAGTTTTGATTATTTACAGAAATTACAAACATCACATTAATTCTTAGAGGGAGCATTATCTACATTGTTTAACAGTTTCCTCATGCCATGTGTAGAGGAAGAGGTGAGTGTCTGTGATCTGTGTCTACCTTTGATAGTCATCATTGTCTTAACAGATGCGATCAGCCTCAATCTGAGGATAGCAAATAGTACTCTGATGTCCTATCAAGTGCAATCTCTGTTCTTTTGTTTTAGTTAGTTATTATTTAACCAATGAATTCAATTAGTACTGCCCGCATTTGCATAGGTATGCTGTCATGGAATGGGGCATGGTGAAACACCCCTAAAGAAAACCTACTCTCCGTCCATTTAATCCATCAGTTGCTAAGCAACACATGAAGTTCAGAAGCACGGCAGTAGAAGGTCCACAAACCAGAAGGGATCTCACATCCTACCAGCTTTGGCCTTGGGTTCTCTTGCTCTCTTTTCCTTGGTTTTCCTTTCTTAACATTGTGGTATATATTCTTTTAGAGGAAATGTGTCCTTAAAATGTAATTCAAGAATAGAAGAATCTTTAAATGTTTTAAACATACATTATTAACTTGGAAAATAAGACAGAAATGAAAGTGAATAAACAAGATGTTACTTTTTTCATTTAAAAATAAAAAGTTATATTTTCTGAGATGCTTGAATTAATCTTCTTTCTTCATTTTTTCCCCTCAAATAACAGTGGCACAGGGAAAGATCTAAAATGTCCACAAATTATTGTAAATGGCCTTTGCTAACTGCTACCACATCCAATTTACCTTCAAATAAGAACATTTTAACCTTAGCACATACTGAACACCATTTCCTGTCAGCTTCAAAGAGTACACGTAAATCCAATTCCTTCAGATAGTTCCCTCAGCTTTCTTGGCTTCTGAAGAGAGGACATTTATTGATGTCTCGGTCTGTGACCAGAAATCTAGTGCCTGTGTTCTCAAAGACAACATTTTAGCTGCCTGAGTGTTTGGTAATCACACTTAATAATCTTATTCGAGTAATTTCTTAGTGGCATTAAAGCACTGTGTATCTGATCTATAGCCCTTATTATGACTAATTTCTCCAGTCAGTCATCTCTAGTCCAGGAGTGTATGGGGAGTTTTACTAGCCACTATTACTACAACCATGAAATACGCAACAAAGTGGTCATCAGGATGAAAAGTCAAACTTCCTGGGTCCCAGGAATAGGGAAGATGACAGACATAGAAAAACCAAACAAGCAGGGAATTCTAGGGCAAAATGTATGCAGATATAAGGAAATAAATGGCTTGACACAAATGTGGGTTACCAAATATAAATCTGAATTTAACACTACAGAATACACTACCACTTTAAGCTCATGCATACATTTGAGTCATTGCACTATATATGCACCTACTACAACTGCAGTAAAGACTTTTGTTTGTTTTTTTTTTTCTCTTAGTGTCCATTTTTTAAAATCTTTGTGTAGCAGCTGATACAGTCATTGCATGGCACTAATTTTTTTGTGAGAAGTTTTTAATCCAAAATTAGAATCTGAGAACTCAGACCGCATCTCTGTCTCTTCTTTCTGGGAGTTTTACATAATCCGTCCTGTGTGATGGTTGGCTTTCCTTGCCTATTTGACTAGATTTAGAAACCTTAGGAGACACGCTAGTAAGTATGTAAGTGAGGATACGTTCAGAAAGCTTTAATTGTATAGTAAAGACCCACAATGAATGTAGGTGGCAACAAGCACCCATGGGCTAGAGATCCAAAATAAAGAAAACAGAACAAACAAAAGAGAGAGAGAGAGTGATTGAAACCAGCATTTGTTGCTCTCAAGCAACGTAGAGAAGCCCTCCACTCCACACTCCTGCTGCCTGCCATGTTGTCAACCATGATGAACTGTGCTTGACACTGTGAGCCAGAATGCTTCTTCCTTTAAGTTAGACTTCTAAGGTATTTTTGTCATAATAGTAAATAAGTAACCAGTACAGCTAGTAAAATTATTATTTGCTAACTACTATGCAATAAGCTTTTACGCAGTTGACCACAAAGACCAATGATATAGGACTTTTAATTAAGTAAACTAAAGTTTCAGAGTTAATATAAACATATTAACTCAATGCAAAGAAAACAATATTAAAATAAACTAGGTCATTTAATAAATGAATCATACAACAGTTATGGTCAAATATGACTTTAGAATTTTTTTTTCAGATACAGCATAAACCTGATGCTAATGCAATTATCATTTCCTTTCAGAATGTCACAGAGAATTTGTAGGTTGTGTGCCCTACAAGCTATAACAACTTTTGGTGCTTCAAAAATGAAAGTAACAGATGAAATTTTTAAATTTTATTTTATTTTATTAATTACACTTTATTCATTCTGTATCCCCCCATATGCCCCTCCCTACTCCCCTTCCAGTCCCACCCTCCCTCCCCTTTCTTCATGCATGACCCTCCCCATGTCCACTGATAGGGGAGGTCCTCCTCTCCTTCCTTCTGAACTTAGTCTATCAGATCATATCAGGAGTGGCTGCTTTGTCATCTTCTGTGGCCTGGTAAGACTGTTCCCCACTCAGGGGGAGGTGATCAAAGAGCAGGCCAATCAGATTATGTCAGAGGCAGTCACTCTTCCCATTACTATGTAACCCACTTGGACACTAAACTGCCATGGACTGCATCTGTGCAAGGGTTCTAGGTTATCTTCATGCATGGTACTTGGTTGGAGTATGAGTCTCTGGGAAGACCCCTGTGTTCAAATTTTCTGGTTCTGTTGCTCTCCTTGTGGGGTTCCTGTCCTCTCCAGATCTTGCTATTTCCCACTTCTTACATAAGATTCCATGCACTTTGCCCAACAGTTGGCCATAAGTCTCAGCATCTGCTTTGATAGTCTACAGGGCAGAGCCTTTCAGAGGCCCTCCATGGCGGGTTTCTAGCTTGTTTCCTGTTTTCTTCTTCTTCTGATGTCCATCCTCTTTGCCTTTCGGGATACAGATTGAGCATTTCAGTCAGGGTACTCTCTCTTGAATAGTTTCTTTAGATGTACAGAGTTTAGTAGGTTTATCCTATGTTACATGTTTATATGAGTGAGTATAGACCGTGTATGTATTTCTGCTTTTGGGACAGCTCACTCAAGATGAACCTTTCTAGGTCCCATCATTTACCTGCAAATTTCATGATTTCCTTATTTTTTCATTGCAGAATAATATTTTATTGTGTAGATGTACCACAATTTCTGTATCCATTCTTCAGTTAAGGTGTATCTTGGCTGTTTTTAGCTTCTGGCTATTACAAATAAAGCAGCTGCAAACATGGTTGAGCAAATGTCCTTTTTGTGTACTTGAGCCCCTTTTGAATATATGCTTAGGAGTGGTATGGCTGGATCTTGAGGAAGCGCTATTCCTAGTTGTCTGAGAAAGAGCAAGATTGATTTCCTGAGTGGTTGTACAAGTTTACATTCCCACCAGCAGTGGAGGAGGGTTGCCCTTTCTCCACAACCTCTCCAGCATGTGTTGTCACTTGAGTTTTTCATCTTGGCCATTCTGATGGGTGTAGTATATGTCACTGACCCCAAAAACTCTACCAGGGAACTCCTACAGCTGAAAAAAACCTTCAGCAAAGTGGCTGGATACAAAATTAACTCCAAAAAATCAGTAGCCCTCCTATATACAAAAGACAAAAGGGCTGAGAAAGAAATTAGGGAAACAACACCCTTCACAATAGCCACAGATGACATAAAGTACATTGGTGTAACCCTAACCACTCAAGTCAAAGACTTGTATGGAAAAAAATTCAAGTCTCTGAAGAAAGAATTAGAAGAAGATATCAGAACATGGAAAGATCTCCCATGCTCATGGCTTGGCAGCATTAACATAGTAAAAATCACCATCTTACCAAAAGCAATCTACAGATTCAATGCAATTCCCATCAAACTACCAACACAATTCTTTACAGACCTGGAAAGAAAAATTCTCAACTTCATATGGAATAACAAGAAACCCAGAATTGCTAAAACAATCCTCTACAATAAAAGATCTTCTGGAGGTATCTCCATCCCTGATCTTAAGCTGTACTATATACAGCAACAGTTATAAAATCTGCATGGTACTGGCATAGAAACAGACTTGTGGATCAATGGAACCCAATAGAAGACTATAAACTCACACACTTATGGACACCTGATCTTTGACAAAGATGCCAAAACCATACAATGGGAAAAAGACAGCATCTTCAACAAATGGTGCTGCTCTAACTGGATGTCTACATGTGGAAAAGTGCAAATAGATCCATACTTATCACCTTGCACAAAACTGAAGTCCAAGTGGATCAAAGACCTCAACATGAAACCAGACACATTAAATCGGTTAGAAGAAAAAGTGGGGAATACTGTTGAACTCACTGGCACAAGAGACAACTTCTTGAAGAGAACACCAACAGCACAGGCTCTAAGAGCAACAATCAATAAATGGGATCTCATGAAACTGAAAAGCTTCTGTAGAGCAAAGGACACCATCATCAGAACAAAACGACTGCCTACAGATTGGGAAAGAATCTTCACCAACCCTTTATCTGACAGAGGGCTAATATCCAGTATATATAAAGAACTAAAGAAGCTGAAAAGCAGCAAACCAAGTAATCCAATGAAAAAAATGGGGAACAGAGCTAAAGAGAGAATTCTCTGTAGAGGAATATCAAATGGCAGAGAAACACTTAAAGAAATGCTCAACGTCATTAGCCATTAGGGAAATTCAAATCAAAACGACCCTGAGATTTCACCTTACACCCATCAGATGAAAATTTTTTAAGGAATCACATTTAACAAATCTGGGGAGAATCCTAAGGACCTAAAAACACTACTACCTTTACAGAAGACTTAGGTTCTTTTCAGTACCAACATTGGGTGACTTATAATCTAATATATTTCCAATTCCAGGGACTCTGAAAACTTCTTCGGACCTATATAATTACCTAAGAATGGCCCCAAAGGCTCATATAGCAAATGATTAGTCACGAGATATTAGAACTACTTGCAAGAATTAAAAGGATTGCAATGTGCAGCCTTCTTGGAGGAAGTATGTTGTGGGTCTTAAGGTTCTAAAAATCCATGGCAGCCCCAGTCTCCTTCGATCTCTGCCTAAATATTGAGACCCAGCTCTCATTTACTGTGTAGCCTTGGCTGTTCTATTCTCCCTCTATTCCAGGCTGGCTTCGAACTCACAGAGATCCAACTCTCTCTGTCTCCATAAGTACTATGATTATAGACTTGTACCACTGTGACCAACTTTTAAAATATTTTTTTTAAGAGAAAGAAAATGTCTTTTTTTTTTTTTTCCAGCAACATGTTGGCTGTATGATCATGAACTTAAATGCTTTGGGGAAGACTTCTTTATCTAGAGTGTGAATATTGTAATATCCTAGCAATCATATTGGTTAGGATATCAAAACAAGTATATTCGTTTTGTGACTATTTCATGGAATAGTCCATGAAAAAAAATCTTTTAATAAATCCTGTAAAACACTAAAAGATAAGAGACCAATAAACAACAAAATAAAGTAACCTTACAGTTAGAACATTACTATCATGAAAGAGAATTTAATAATATTGAAATTAGTCATGCCATAATTGGAATATAAAAGAGGCAGGGTGACAAAAGGTCTTTAATGTCAGCTTTGTTTTAAGGATGATCGCACATAAACTTTTTTCAATAATTATATCTTGATGTTGAAAATACAGCTTTTTTGTTTATTTTCATATTTCATGTTTTTTTTCAAATTTTCTTCATCTAGTACACTTTTCCAACATAATATTTTTACTGATTGTTTTTGAATTTCACATATTATACTCTGATAACACTCATTTCCCAGTCCTTCCAGGCCCAATCCTACCATTGTGACTTCCCCTCACAAAAAACTAAGAGAAAAATTACACCAAGTCCAATTGATGTTATCTGTATACTCCTAGATAATGGCAAAACTTTCAATGGTCAACACCCTAAAAAGATAATTGAATACTTCACTAGCCCCACCCATGCCAGAAACCATCATCTGTGAAGAGCTGCACCTCAGCATACCTGTCTCAATTGTTAATTCTCTTCAGTGGCTTCCTGTCTAGACTTCCTGTTTCTTTTTATTTCTTTTTTTTTTTTTTTGTATGTGTGCATGTATCTGGGTGTTTAAGTGTGTCGTGTGTCTATGTGTTGTGTCTGTGTATGGTGTCACAAAATTCTTCTATGTCTCTCATTCTCAACTGTGAGGGCACAGTCATTTGAACCATTGGAAAAGATGCTTCCTTGCCCTTTACATATCATGGGCTTCCACATGGCTTCTGGGGACAGCACAAACCAGTCATTCACATGGCATCTGGTAGCAACACAGACCAAGGACCTCAGCATGGTCTCCAGTGGCAATATACATCATGGACATCAACATGGCCTTTGGCTGAGGCACAGACCACAGACATCAACAAGGCCTTTGGTGTGGACATGGCTACAGACATTAACATGGCTTCAGGCAGCCACACAGGCCAGCCTGCAGCAGAAAGACTTCCCTGCTGTTTGCCCTGCTGGAAGACGATACGCATTTTTTAATTATAAAATCATGAAGACTAATAGGTTAGCCCCCGAGTTTATGTGACTGAAATATTTGACTGAAGTCAAAACAGACAAGACTGAAATAAAGATAACAACCTTTATTCAAAATTTATTGGGCAATGACAGGAAAAGCAAGTGCACAAAGAAGATGAAAGAAAATTCAGACTATTGTACATTGGAATGAGGCAACACTCCTCTGGAGCAAAAGAAAGATGAGATTATTATTTGAAATATTTTATCCTTGTGCTAAAATTGAAAAAAAAAAAGCAAGACTATTGGGTAATTAAGGAATGAAAGTTAGTTCTGAAATAAGTGTTTATTATGGACCTATGTATAGAATATTGTGTGTTATTGTACCTCTTTTCAAAGGCCATACAATGGGCAGACTGAAGCATGTGCATGAAACAGTTGTTTGATACATTTATATTTTACCACTCATGTCTGACTCATTCAAACTACATTGCTAGAAGTATAAAAACTTCTGAAATATCCTAAAAACTCGATATGATAAAGGATTAAAACATGTCCTCAAAGTGGTTGTACAAGCCGGGAGAGCATAATTGACTAGGCTCATAGTGAATAGGTCACAGAACAAAGAGTGCACTATGGGGAAGAAAAAGGGTGTCAGGGCTTGAATTTGAAATGTCCTCAATAGGCCTGCACATCAGATGCTTGTCTGCAGTTGGTTGTGTTATGGAGGTGGGTCTGGCAGAAGTATGTCATTGTTATGTCTTCCTGGGACAGCATTTGCTCCTTCCTATGTGCCCTTTGCTCTACTTCCTGGCCACCATGATGCAAATTGTTCTTATCTACCATGATATATTGTGAGGAGAATCAGATCAGCTTGGAATAGTGTGAGATCTGGTCTCAAAACAAACAAACAAACAAACAAACAAATAAGTATGAGAATAGAACAGAACAAAACTCACTTGAAGATGGTGCTCAGACTGTGTGGTGTTTTGTTTTGGTGCAATGGTAATGATATCTTCCACCTGCCTTATCAACAGTGATGCTCTGAGAAGCATAGCAGATACTGCAGTGAGGTTACATTTTTCTTGTGATCACAGACTTGTCTATTGTGATATCACTGCTCAGAATGCTTATCACACACAAACTTTAGTTCTTGACTGGATTTTGTTTTACACAACCTCATAACAAATAATAATTGATACACGAATTTACCTAACAATGTTTCCTTTCCTCCTTCAATATTTCTACCTCTTCTTTCAACTATTCAGTAATTCCCTTCTCCCCTTCCCTCTGCTCTTTCCATTTCCTGTTCCTCCTCTTCTGTTCCCTTCCCTTCTCATCTTATCTCTTCTATTCTTTTTCTATTGCTCTTAAATTAATACTTTATCTTATTTTAAACAAAATTGCAGAAATGTATAAATGTCTTACAGTAGAATTAAACTGTCAATGAGACGTTATTAACCATAGTGGTAAAATCCTCAGAATGGTTTCTTAGGCTATTGCTGGGCAGAATTTGCTCTCTCCCATTATCTTTAACTACTTGTTTTACATCTGTGGTTATGTAACATTAAATTCTAATGTGCTTTCAAGATGACATCGTTTGCTAATTTTTCAGCTTTAAAAACCTTACCTCTGGGGCTGGAGGGATGGCTCTGGGTTTAAGAGCAGTTGCTCTTGCAGTGGATCTGAGTTAGGTTCTTAACACCGATACCAGGTAGCTCACAACTGCCAGTTGCTATAGATCTAGGAGCTCTGACACCCTTTTATGCACACCCCCTATACATGCATACACACAAAAATAGGTAAAATACATCTTTAAAAGTAAGTAAGGTCAGCCAGCAGGATGCAGCTTGAAAAGATATCAGTATGCTTTCACTGGCTTTTTAAACTGGTGAAAGGGATTGAACATTAAAAAATGCATGTGCCCATTAGAAATAGACAATGAGCCTTAACACACACCCACCACGAAACTGTGCCTTCATTCCTATAATCACAACAAAACATGTTTTGAGCAAAACATAAAGACACTGTAGACAGAGCTTCCATATAAATATGAGCCATGCTGACAAATTAATTGTTACATGTGGCTTCTTGCATGAAGAGTGATAGATAATAAAATTGTGTTGAGTCCCTATCTTTGTAGTAATGACCAATGATATTGATAAAAAAGTAATGTGACAAGCTACAAGTGTGGTTCAAAATCAGTCTCACAAAAGTTATATGAAAGATAACAAGAAAAGAAATCCATTTGTTCAAGGTAGTCAATGGAAAGAACCCTTGGTCCATGCCCACACTGCCTTCTGAGTTACAGTTATGAGCAGCCTGCGAAGTGCTTTGAAGAACGCATCACTGTTAAAGTGTCATCTGGGTAAACAAGACATATACTCCTTGATGCCTAGGAGACATCTTTCAGTCATGTTCTCTCCTGTCCAGTATAATCATGAGCACAATCCAAGGTTTTTCCTGGAAGCCCCACACAAATCAAACTAATCAAGCTTATCAACAGCAGCTGCTAGTATACATGTGTACACATTCTTGGAACTCAAGAACACTACCTCCGTTAAGATCAGCTCATTAATCTCAGACTGAGTAGGAGGAAAGCTAATCCCTCCCAGGAATTCAGAGGGCAGTGATCAGTATAATATTCCCATGTTTAGGTCTTATGAAGAAATGCAGTTCACAGATGGTTTGATATTTGATGCATATTCCTCTTGTCTTAAGACTCATACAATGGAGAGCTTTAAAACCCTCTGTCTACTTCCATGTCCTTATGCTCTACTAGCCCCTACTTAAGACATGACCCTCACCCCAAATGTTTTAAGTAGTGTTAGAGTTTGGAGAATGGAAAAGAGTGGTGTTAAGGGAGAGTTAACCAAAGTGGAAGACCTATGGAAATATCAAATGGAGAGCTATCACTTTTTAAGTCAGTTAAAATTGATAACTCAAAAACATGACCCACAAGATTGCTGGTAAAGACATCCATAACCAAGCCTGACAACCCGAGTTTGACCAAACTGGGATTTATCTAGAAGTTTCTTCCTGCAATTTATCCTCTGATTTCCACATACATGCCTTGGCACACAAGTACATGTGCACACGACACGTGTGTATACTGACATAACACAATAAGCAAAATATTTTTCAAAGAAAAAAATAAGAGGGAGGATATGAGAGTAGATAGTGCAACTCCTAGAAGCCATTGTTTATTAAACAGAAATTCTAGATCCATATGTGAGGTTACCTCATTGTAAGTTGTCGGCCAATGATCTTGAATATTATTAGGCTCTTGCCAGTCTTCTTTATTGCCCATCAGAACTAGATGATAAGAACCAATTTAGAAAATAACACTCAGCTTAGTTGCAATATATAGAAAACTCAGTTGGGGATTGATATAGAACCTTTTTCCCTTTTAGATAACTTCCATAGTGCTGGGTATTATTGGGGGGAGAAACAGCATTTATCATCATTCCCCACTATGAACCTTATGAACTGAAATACCAACCTGCCAAGCAAGATGTGTAGACGTATTGCATGACTGTTAGCAGGTAACCATTTTCTCTCAGATAATACTACAGGCCACTCCAAAAGAATGAATGCTTGTCAAATTATACAAACCCAGTTAAAATAACAACATAACACAATAAAAACAAACAATAAACCATTGCTTGGGAGATCATATGCCAGAGACTACAAATTACTACTCTTCTTTAGATAAACTGCATGGAACCAAACTGCATTGTCAATATTGACATTTATACCTATAGAAAAATGATATATGAATCCTTAATAAGAAAAGTTTTTTTTTTGGGGGGGGGAATGCCGATTGCAAGCTACATAAAACATAAAAATAAGAGACAGTTGAGTGCACCACCCCAAACAGGATATTTATCCATTCCCTCTGTGAGGCTCAGAGAACTTCATGAAACAATGTAAAATTGGAGGGGCAAATAGAAAAAGGATTCAAAATTTAATTGTCAAGCTATAATATGGCCTTTGGTGTTTTTTTTTTTTTTTTGTGGTATTATGTGATTTTCTTGAATCTCTTTTATAAAATTTTATTTTTAATTTATATATTTACTTTACATCCCAATAAGCCTCCTTGACCTTCTCCTCCCAGTACTTCCTTCCCACCCTCTTCACCCTATCTCCCTGCCCCTGTTCACAGAATAGTGGGCATATTAGAGGATTGATCATCTTACCCCGTGTCCTCTTGTACACAACAAGGACATTTGCTCAACCATGTTTGTAGCAGCTTTATTTGTAATAGCCAGAACCTGGAAACAACCCAGATGTCCCTCAGCAGAGGAATGGATACAGAAATTGTGGTATTTTTACAAAATGGAATACTACTCAGCAATCAAAAATGAGGAAATCATGAAATTTGCAGGAAAATGGTAGGATCTAGAAAAGATCATTCTGAGTGAGTTATCCCAGAAGGAGAAAGACACACATGGTATATACTCACTCATATAGTCCTATTAGATATGATAAACATAATGAAATCTATACACGTAAATAAGTTAAACAAGACTGCAGCCACTCTTGATAAGACCTGATAGACTAGGATCAGAGGGAAGGGGAGGAGAACCTTCCTTATCAGTGGACTGAGAGAGGGACATGGGTGGGGAAGAGGAAGGGTGGGATTGGGAGGGGAGTAGGGAGAGAGGATGGGGGGGATACAAAGTGAATAAACTGTAATTAATAAAAGTAAAATAAAGTAGTTCAGACCAAAAAAAAAGAGAGAGAGAGAACAAGTGCACCAATTCCACAAAAAATTCATCTATGAATATAATATTGCCATTGTAAACATGATTTTATAGCAGCCAAGAGGTCCTTCCCTGGGACTGCACAAGAACGGAGATATTAATGACTGATCATAGATTAGGAAAGACTCATGTGGCTCTACCCATGCCCAATTAACAATGAGTATTGATGGATACATTGCCTTCAGTTGTATACCACAAGTGATCTGATCAGGCTCTAATGTATTAAGTTATAAACCCATGGTCACAGAAGTTCTAGGTTAAATACAGAGGGTCACAATAAAAAACAAAGAGATATAATTTTGGAAAATAGGATTGTGAGGAAGAGGGAGTGATGACATGGGTAAGAGGGAGCAGAGAGAAGAAGAAATATTATCAATAGAGTATATTATAAACATGCATAAAATTATCGATGCACATATCTAATTTAGAAAAAATAGAAATTCATCTTATGTTGAAAGAAATTCAGCAAATGCTTTGTGAATACCTACTATTAAGACAATATTTAAAAATACATTATTATAATAATAATGGCCTGGTTTTGAGGACTAGGTTTTGTGTCAATAGATTTCTATTTGAAAGCTGACAGTAAACTCATGGGATCAATGCATATTCTTGGCCAGGAAGGCGAAGCTTGTGCTAAGAAATTCAAAGTGAACAATCTGTCTTTGATCCAAAGAATATACTGTGATATAGTAAAGATATAGGCATGGATCATAGTAAGTCTGAAATTGGAATTCAAGGCTATTTAGTTTGCAAACATGAGTAGAGGTGATATATGTATGGAGAAGGAAGACTACATAAAGAACTGGATGGCATCCAAGATAAATCTGGAAGGACAATACTATCATAGCCATGGTTGAGTGATTAACATGTCCAGGGAATACATATGTGTTCTCTCTATTAACTATAACTGTACTAAGAAGTTTGTTCCTATTTCTGTTTTAATAGATTAAGAAACCTATTCAGAAAGTTTAAGAGTATTAACCCAAGACTGAGTCATCACCATATGGAATGTTCATTAAAACACAGAATGCCTGGACCCTATGCTCAATGATTTTTGATGCAGTGGATCTACGCTAGAGCTGCAAATCTTGCATGTTAACCAAGTTCTCGGGTGAAGCTATTGCTGGTCTGGGGGGTGGAGGGTCTCATTTTCACAGGTGCTGGCTGAAACAATTCAGCAGAAATCTATTTTAAGTGTGCAGGAGTAAGAGGTCATGAACAGTGAAGAGTCTGCTTCCGAAGCTGCATGTGTGTTCGCCCTCCCCTTCTCTCAGTTTCCAAGTGAGTGAGTGAATGAGTTTAATCAGTCTGTTCACTCTGCTTCTTATTCTTCTCTTTGCCTGGGTATGGTCATTCTTTCCAGTTCCTGATAGAAATAGTTGTCTTGTCTTACAATTATATATTTTGTAAAGAAAGATAGTCATTCAAATGAATTCACTGCGTCTGAAAAGAACATCTGTATATTTGTCTGTATATATCAGGTATAACATTTTATGTCACTGTCACACAGTTGATCTTTAAGACTCGCATAAGAGACTTATCAAACTCCTAGATCTCGAGGATAGCAAAGAAAAGAGATTTCTTCAAGTTTGTTAGTTGGCAAATTCAGCATTTCCGAATTTCCATATATTACACATTCTTTTTATTTTTATTTTTAATTATACTTCATTAACTTTGTATCCTCCCTCGTTCCCTCCCTCCTCCCCTCCCA